>NC_058046.1:2186174-2935340 GCF_020085105.1 Siniperca chuatsi
CACGGTCTGCTCGCTCTCGTTAGCGTTTTTCCTCCCCGCGGGCGCTTAACTAGGGCGGGACTTAACTTCGTTCCTCCGACAGCTAACTTTCACTCCGTCATCTAACCAATAAGAGACCAAATGTAAACAAAATCATTCCTGACAGGCAGATAGATCAATAAAACTATTTGCTTTTCTTTTTTTTAAACAAACAGAAAATACTGATATAAAATAAATGTATGTAACATTTTAAACCTGGGTCACTAATTAGGCAACCAGATGCACAAATATAATTTTATTTTCTCAGTAGGCTGCGTTATTAGGTCTACTGACCTTTCAGTTTGACTCCTGGGAGGAGGATGAAGAACGACTGGGTTATATGACGTTGATGGTTGCATGTGGCTTCGGTCCATTACTGCTGCCAAAATGGAAATACTGCATTGTGCCGTCAAATCTTACAGTAGCCTGCTGTTAATGTTTGTTCTTGTTTTGGTCTCCAAAAAGCATCAACATTTGCAGTATTTCCCTGTATTTAGGAAGAACGGTACTTTACTGTTAGAATTTGGCTGTATTTTTACAGCAGTTTGTAAAAACAGTGGGGGATTAATGAGCTGAGGAGGAATTTACATTCTACGATTACACATCGTTTTTTATCCAGATGTTTTTTAGACTAAATATCTTAAACTATTTTAGGGGGGAAATATATAGATTTAAATATTATTGTTCGGCGGCAGAATTACAGATTGCAAAGCCCCTTAGAGCAAATTTGTGATTTTAAATTTAAAATAAAATTGACTTGACTTCTTGTAGAGTAGAGAAGGCTTCAAAACAACTATTTGGACCATGATGTAGGGAGATACAATTAAATCAAACAGCTAAATGAATAAATAAAATGTTATATTGGGTGGCATTTTTTTAGTGATTTAGTATTGCACTTCCATAAAGTTGAGGGACTTGTCAGAGACAGATTAAAAAGAGAATGGTAAAAGTCAAAGCAGCCGAAACCCAGATATCCTATCTTTTAGTCCTTAGTGTGGGTCAAATTTCAAAAACACTGGAGCCTACATTTCCCATAATGCAACTGGATAGCATCCTTTCATTAGACCTTCTCTCCCTGGTGAATGGCGGTGGTGAATCACTTTCACGCTCCACACCTCCAGTTTGCAACACAGACTTCCTGATAGAAATGTGTAGTCTCCAAGATCAAGCCGAGATAACCCTGGTGACATCACTATGACATCATCAGGGTTTGTTTGTTTTTTCAAACTTGGCAAGGCTCCCCCAGAGACACAGAAGACATTATACAGCTGTTTACAGACTGAGTCGCACTCCTTGTGATGAGTAAACTGACTTTTATGTGTGTGAAAGTGCCCTTTTAAATACACAGAAAATTGTACAGAGTTTGGTTGGTGGCTTAATTTCTTAAGGGGGTGGGTTGCATTTGGCTACAGCCCTGAATACAATAAGAATTTAGTTATTGTATAATTTTAATCTGTGTATTAAAAGAGCTGTCAATCAATATGGGAACAATATCAGCTTCCAATCCTGTGGTTTGGAGAAAAATATCACATCATAATATTTATGTCTTTGTATTATTACGAATATAAAAGTGTATCCATGTTTTTTTTTTAATTAAACATAATAACCTAAAAATAAATTCACATTGTCATAGTTTTGTCTATTTGTTTTTCTTCTAGGGAATAGAAAGTTTAAACTACGTATATTTTCAGCTCTGCTGTCACTGAGCAAAACATAAAGAGCCTGGAGTTTTATATTAAATAAATTTTAATTTTATTTTGTTCTTTTAGAGAAATAAAATGTAGGACTGGAAGTTATAAGACAGCTGAGATGTATTTTGCTTTCATAAGAAAACACAGATCAATTCTTACAGTTTACATCTGGACTAAATGTCAGCTGGCAGTTTTATTGTAATTTAATGAAGTTGGTTAAAAACACACACACACACACACACAGCTCTGTTTGTTGGTTCCCAGTCGCTGTGTCTTCGAGTCACTAAAACAATGTTTGGCATGTTCATACTGCTGTCCCACTTTAATCCCTGCTCATCACTCTTCATACACAGAGACATAGCAGGACCCTGACAACAGTCCAGAAACAGTAAATATCTGTAATTCCTGCATGATCTGGGAGTCCTGTTCTGTATTGTAAGATTAAATCACCATATGTTTACTACTATTATTAGTTAATTTCCATTGTTACCAGCGCGACAAGGCCACAGAGGTCACAGAACAAGTTCTTGTTTTTATGTTTGTCAGGAAGTTTGAGGTTCACCCAACTGCAGCAAAACAGCTTCAGCTGTAAAAAGCAAAATAATCTTATTGGGTTCATCTAAACCAATCTCAACTGATTTTACTTCAGTGGTTCAAATAGATCTGGGGTTGAGCTCATTAACAGCCAATTTCCTGGTTGAAAAAACAACCGAGCCAATCAGATCTTTGTAGGCAGGATTAAGGATGGACATGTCATCTTCCTGTGCCAGAGCCACAAAAAGGCCACAAGTGTGGATGAGATTCATGCCGCTGTGCAGGGTGCTGTGAGTCGACTTATAGGAATAACAACTCTTATATTAACCAACATTACAAACGTTACGTTAACTGCTCCTAGTCCATGGGACAGATGCACTGACTGGTTAGGGCAAATTGATTCCTCCTCCTTGGGGCGGTTAATATGGATAAAATCCTCTGTCACAGTATATAATTTCACATCAGGACAGAAACCTAATATTATCCACAATGGCATCATAAAATGTATATCGTCTCACGGTATATATCACCGTGTCACCCACCCGTACAGCCCTCCCAACAGAAAACTGCTACAAGAAGCACCTCCAACCCGCTTAAAGCCTAACAAACCTAAGCTAACCAAGCTACACGCTGTAAATCAGCACTTCCTGCAGCTACTACACAGTAAAAGCCTCACTTTCTTGGGAGGCTTTTACTGTGAAGAAGTTACAGGAAGTGCTCATTTTGAAGTTCTAGCAGATTACCATGAAAACATTAGAATTTATAAAGTTTCATTAAGTGATTTCTGTCTACCAGGAGGCAAAACAAGCTGACAGAAACACACACTACCACCTTGAGCAACACGATCATCCCAGTAGAGTCGTGTGTGTGCCCACCTGATGAATCTAAGTCCAATATTCTCTCTCTTTTAGCTCCGGTTTGGTCTCCAGCAGCTCCTGAGGGAAACATCTGGCTCTTTAGCTGCTAAATGCTCCACTTTCCTCCCCAGCTGCTCTCTGACTGTCTGTCTGCTGTTTGCTGCTGGGCAGCTCGTGTACAGCGGCTTTATCAAACACTGACTGAACGAGACAGTACAGTAAATGTGCCATAAAACTAAAACTAGGAGCTAAAAGTGTTGGAAACAAACAAAGCTACTAACATCACTAGTCTTTATGAAGTGTGATGGTTTTGTCGAGTTTGTTTTGGAGCCTCGACCTTCTCGCTGTTCGGTGCTTGTGATGGCGACAAGTCAGGAGATGACACAAACTATATTTTACTCTTACAGTTAATCACTCTGGATTAGAGTCAGATAAGTGCAAATGTAGAAATGGAAATTGGCACCTCAATGTCTAAATACATGAAAATTTAGGTTACTGATATGTTTATGGAGCAGATTAATACCCGCTCCTTTAAACTAGATGTGTTTTAAGAGATAAAAATGTTTGAAATCAAGGTTTTTAGGAAGATACATTTACAAAAAAAATCCTCATCTTGTGGCAACGAAATAGTAAGAAGTGCCCGCAGACGTTTTTTTTTTTTTTTTTACTGGAAACGTCGTCCGGCGCTCAGAGATCAGATGCAGAGCGGAGCTGTCTAAACACTGGCGATGGATGTAACAGAATACTGAGTTTGAATGATGGGAAGCGAGGAGAGCGCACCATAATAAGTTCACAGCCAGTTCATCAGTCTGAAAGAGAGGAAGAGAAGCACGAAGAGAAGGAAGAGAAAGCCAGCACGTTTACAGCTTTATCTGCAGCGTGTTAGTCTTTTACTGTATTATTAGTGTGTGTATTAATACACATATTAATATTCAGCTTAGTTGTAGTATTTACCATTACAAAAAGCAGATGTGAACTTATGACACATCACGTGTTGAACAGAATATCACATAAATGACATTATAAATGTGTTTTTCAGATATTTCACATGTGAAAAACAAGAATTTCACTTGTCACATATAGGCACATAAGGTTTTTGGGGCATTTCATATGTGGATTATAATATTTAATATGTGAAAACATGAATTTCACATGTGCTTTTCTTGTAAGGTAGTCATAACAAGCCTGAAGCATGAGCGTGGGCACTAGAAGGCCTCAAAATAAGCATGAAAATGTACTTTTTCAAGTTTAAAGATTCGTTATTGACCTTGGAAATAGTAGTTTGACAGAAAATTATTATCACAACGTCAATTTGCTGGATATTTCTGCAGCTTTAAGCCAAATCTCATGGCCTTTATCGGCAGATGGAGTTTTAAAAAAGAAAAAGAAAACACCTTTTGAAACTTTTTTACTTTTTTCACATCTAACATTTTTAAAAAAAGTAAATTATAGCATCATTCACCATTATATTTTATTGTTGAGCCATTATCAGTCTTATAGTAAAAGCACTACTAGTAATATAGCAATAAATAAAAGTATTAGAAGTACTTCTAGCAGTAGAACAAATATATATGAACATATAGCATATTAAGAAATTCCAGGATGTATTTGAATCTATTGTGGGGTTAAATATATATTTTGAAATGCAAATAAATATATTGTACATTAGAAATTAAAATGACTACATCATAATTCTTAAATTTATAAATATATGGTAAATGTATGCAAAATATGCTTTACAAAACATTAAACTGATATGCTTGTCAGTATACTGAAAATACAATTACTCACATATATGTTTTAAGTGTGTCAATAAAGTGGATAATATATGGAAAATATATATTTAATTGCATCAGAGTAGTTGTGATAGAAACACTAAGATTATTGTGGTAGGAGTTCTGTGTACGTAGTAAAATTATTAATATTTTCTTTGTTAATATTTACTTGTCTCTTGAGTTCAGTGTGTTCAACAGCATTTGAGCTTCAGTACCTACAGTACACCAAAAACGTGTTTTTTTTTTCAGTGAATAAAAGAGGCCAAAGTTCTCAAATGTTTAATGTTGTCTAAACAGACGCAGCTGCGCAAAAACTTTGCCTAAATACAATGTCTAAAATTGGCACAATGATAGTTTAAATCAGGAACTGGATCAAAGAATAAGTAAAACATAAATACGTGCCAAAAAAGAGTTTTCTCTGAGCTCACCTCCAGTCTGTCTGCGTGCGTCTGTGTCAGGGTTGGTAGTAGCGGCTGCAGTATTATGTGTGTCAGTGTTACTGTTTGTGTGAGTGTGGAACAGATCAGAGCTCCAGTGTAAAAACACATGAATCAAACGTCGCAGAGCTCAGCGTTAAACCTGCCTGTTGAGTTTTCACGTCATCAACAGTTTGAGCCTGAGCTCCTCGTCGTCTCCTCTGTCTCTCTGTCGTCTCTAATGACGCTCGAACGCTGTGAAAATAATCTGAGTGTGCCGCTGTGGACGGACGATCACAGCTCATCTGCAGCAGACACTGCTCTGTTCAGCAGGGAGGAATTCTCTCTGGTAGTTTTAATGCAGACTACATTAATGTAGAGACTTTCTCGTGACTCTGAAATCTAGGTCTGATTATTTTCTGTGTGAGAGATGATGTAGCTCAGAAAGACTTGTTGTGGCTTCAGATACCGTCTGGATCTTTAAATATAAAAGTTGCAAAGAGAAAGACATTTCTGTATTAGAGTCAAAACAAGAAACTTCTAGCACAAGATCACTTATTGGAGCTTTTCGGGAGCTTTCAGGCGGCACTGGAGGAAGTATTCAGATCCTTTACTGCAGTAAAAGCACTAAACACACACTGTGAAAATACTCTGTTACAAGTCCTGCAGTGAAAATGTTTCTTCAGTGAAAGTGTGTGAGTGTAATCAGGACAAAGTCCTTAAAGTATTAAAGCAGTGCAGCGTCCCTGTGGCTGCTGTGCTGTTATATATTCTATCATCAGGTTATTATTCCTCGTGCATTAATGTAAAGCAGGATGTTGCTGCTGCAGCTGGTGGAGCTGGAGCTCATGTTGAACCGGTTTGTATCGGACTAATGATTCTTTTCATTCTGGATCCATCTGCTGATTCTTTTCTCCATCCATCGATCGATTGTTTGGTTTGGAAAACTTGTGAAAATAGTGAGAAACGCCATCTTATAAACTCTTTTATAAACTCTTTTTATGTTTTGTGTAAAAATCCTAATCTGTAAAGTAACTAGTAACTAAAGCTGTCCGATAAATGTAGTGGAGTAAAAAGTACAATACTTCCCTCTGAGATGTAGCGCAGTAGAAGTACAAAGTGGCACGAAAAGAAAAAAGTAAAGTACAAGTACCTCAAATTTGTATTGAAATACAGTACTTAAGTAAATGTACTCACTTAATTCCACCGCTGCTTTCAGCCACATCCTGTGGCCTTTTCCTGCTGACGAAGGACATGAGATGTGGCTGAAGGCTCCGGGAAAGTTCAGAGAATTTTTTGTTTAACTGCCTTTTTAAAATAAAGAAATGATGACGAAGAGCTATTGTGTAAATCAGGATTGCAGCAACAACAACTGCCAAAGGTCTAAATACAACATCTGCAGTGTATCGCACATGTGGGTAACTTTACGGAACTGAAAATGTGTACTTTAAAAAACAATTTAATGAACTATAATAAAAAGGAAAGGTCGGCTGGATAGGATGCGCTTTACTGTCAGATTTCTCTAAAATGTGTCCACGCTGAGCTCTGTTTCACCTACAAAACAAACAAAACAATACAACATTTCAAAACGAGCTGCTGCAGTGCATTCAGTTTGATCGCCTGCTTTCACATTCAGTGTCTGACATACACAACGTTATGCAACGATAAAGATACATCTGAGCGACTCATTCTCTGGTTTAAAAATTTGATGGTTTGAGAAAGAAAGTAATTCTGTAATCTGTTAAAGGAATAGTTCAACTACTCGTATTTCCTTTCTTTTCAAGAGTTAGATGAAAAGACTGATACCTCTCTCATGTCAATGCGTTAAGTAGGAAGTTGAAGTCAGGACGTGGTTAGCATAGCTTAGCATAAAGACTGGAAGCAGATGGAAAGAGCTAGCCTGGCTCTGTCCGAAGTTCAGAAATACACCTGCCAGCACCTCCAAAGCTGACTAATAAACATGTTGCATCTGGTTTGTTTAATCTGAACACAAACAGAAATGTAAAAATGACTTTGGTTGTGGTTTTAGCGGGGAGCTACGTGCAGGAACTATTTCTTGCCAAACAACAGATAGGTGCGATGGCTTCCTGAAGTCTTCCCAAAATGTTGAACTCTTCGTTTAATATATATTCTATGGTTTCCACCTTTAAATAAGAATATTCTTAGTTTCAGTCGAGCCAGAAAAAGGAGTTTCTTTTAACAAAAACATTTTCCTTTCTGCACACAACTGTGAGGTACATAAGTACCTAAGGGTTCCTTACAGTACCCCATTAAACCCAGTGTTCTCATTGGTGAAGAGTTGAAGCAGTTTCCAGTAGATATATGACCCGAAACTGTAATAAAAATGACATTTTTGTTTATTTCAGTTTAAGAAAGTCGAGGATCATGGAGAATTCAGCCTGTAGAATTTTTCCCATTTACTCGACCGTGACGCTGTGTTAAATTTTGTGGTTTATAAATGACCATAATATGGTTTAATTTACTTCTATCAATCATGGTGTAAAAGTAGCTGTCACTCTCTCAAATGGCGGATATTTAATTTTGGGAAAAACAGAAAAAGCAACAACATTAACATCCTGTTCCTCTCAGCCTCTCAGCTCTGTGTGGCTCTGTGGGAGTTTTGTGTCCAGATAATAATCTCTCATTATGTTGCTACAGTCAATTAACATCCATTACTGTCAGACTGCATCTCTGAGTAAATGTTGACACTCGCTAATTCCCAGCAATACGCTGCTCGCCACATTTAAGCTGGAAAAGCACTGCAGAGAGGACTTTTTTTCCTCGTTTGACTTTTTGAGGAGAGTTTCAAACACATGGACACCGCGAGCCTCCTCTTTCTCCCTCTTTCCCTTTTCTTCAGTTTCAGTTTTTCACTTGTCAGGTGGTTATTTTAATACGACCAAAGGACAAACTAGTCTTGTAAAGATTATCGTTTAAATTTCACTTTTGACACCAATAAAAAAATCATTCTTTAAGAGTAGACAGAGCTCCAACAAAGGCAAATAAACAATGTTTAACCCCATTAATCATTCTACACTGCTGTTTCATAACATTTGTGAAATCAGTTTTTTTTAAAATACATTTTTATTTACAAGATGTATTCAAGGTGTCTGCAGGTCCTTAAAAGTCTTAAAATGTCTCAAATTCAAGGTCAATGCTACTTTTATTTTCTCCCTTAAGAGAAAATCATCTTGAATTGAAGGAATCGCTGCATAAAAGACAGACAAGACACAAAAAAGAAAGTAAATGAAAACACACTTGCAAACTTTGGAATAGAATAATGTTAAAATTGCAAAAAAAAGAAATTATTAGAAGGTTATGTTTTTAAATGCTGCACAAGTGTATTGTTTCATGTAAGGTTTGTTTGCTTGTTGTAAAATGTAATAATCAGTAAAGTCTCCCCTTCCACCTCCAGGCTGTGACATGTGTGCAGACAACAGGAACGGCGAGTGTCCGATGCACGGCCCTCTTCACTCTCTGCGGCGACTCGTCGGCACCAGCAGTACGGCGGCTCCCGTCGCCCTGCCGGACGTCCCTGATTGGCTCAGAGACCTGCCCAGAGAGGTGCGACTTCCTGTGTGTCTGTCGGCTTACTTGGCTGCCTGACTGTTGTATTTTACAGCGTAAGAAGAAGCTGAAAGAGATGTTGTGCAAAAATTTCACAACGTCAGAGAACAATTTTCATCCTCTTGTCAGTGGAATAAAGTCTTTGTCAGCCTGCATTATGTTCTAACAAAAACATTGGTATTAATTACAGCATTTGCTTTCTTATTTCTAAAAGCCTTTTTTGTTTCAAGCAAGTAAAAAAAACTCTCTTTTCCTTTCTGATATTTAATTCAGTATTTTATTATCTACAGTATATAAAAAGGCCTTAATGGATTGTCGCTGCAAGTGAGTCTGTTGCTAATACCAATGCTGAAGAAGATGGTTAACATCAGTGACCAGTTTCATATTTGACTGTAACTCTACAGATTAAACTGTATAATTAATCATCAGTGCTACTGACTATATATTTCTCCTGGTTTCAAAGTCACTGATGTAACATGCACAGATCATGCTGGTAGCTTTTGTCACACGCTTTAGCCAGATGTTGGCTGTGGTTAGCTAATGTTACCAAAAATGGACTTAATATGGTTTTTCTAAATTATATATATATCTAGATGATATATATACTGTATGTATACTGTATATGTACATGTTTAGCAAAGCTCGATAAAGGAAAGCGGCTCAGAAAACCAGGACTGATATTACAGCTTATTGATGACAAGCTTGGGGAGCTGTGTATTGTTAGTTTGGCAGGTTGGTTTGGGTGCGTAGGAAAAAGGAGAGCAGGTGAAGAGCTCCAGAAGGATGTACTGAAACTGAACGATACCTTTTGTCTCAGGACAGCGAGTGCAGCATCGTCTCTGATCACCGCTTGTCACATGGTGACACGTCTTGTGTTTTCCTGTCAGTTTTAACTTTCAGCATTTGAACTTTTTTTGTCATCAGGATCCCTCTTCGTAACGATCCCGATGCCCTGAATAGCACAGAAATAAATTGCATAAATAGAAATGTCTGCACTGGAGATGTTTTTAGTGTCCTCTCTGTGTTGTGTGTGCAGGTGTGTCTGTGCACCAGTACAGTTCCTGGTCTGGGTTATGGGATCTGTGCGGCTCAGAGGATCCCTCAGGGAACCTGGATCGGCCCATTTCAGGGAGTCCCTCTGCTGCTGGACAAACTGCAGTCTGGAGCCGTCAGAAACACCAGACACCTGTGGGAGGTAAGCGGGGTGCGAAGTGCGAAGTGAACCCTCAGCACTGTCAGTGTTAATGCACAGGAATCAAAGGTGTGTGTATGTGGACGGCAGGTGTCAAACACACACTTGTGAGGTGGTGGAACATGGATGAGGTGTGTTTGTGTGAAGGGAATAACTTTCCATTATTTTAGAAACTTTTGGTACCAACAAACTATATTTATCTTTTTAAAGATACATTTGGACAAGACATAGACGTGATTGAAATGTGTGTGTGATGTGTTTTACTTTCATAAGATATCAGCGTTGTTTTTCATCTTTCTCTCTCTCTTAAGTTTTCTGGCGTCACTGATGACACTGTGACCTAACACACACCTTCTTTTACATTCAAGTATGATTAAAACTGTATTCACTCATTAGCTTTTGTTATATATCCCTGCTACACATATAATAATACTATTGTCATATATCACTCCCTGATTTTGTTACAGTCACTCAGATTTCTCTGAAAAACAAACAAACCTGAAACAGTTTTAGTTTGATTTATTTATGTTTGAGGCCGTTACACTTGACATGTTTTACATTGTGTGGCACATTACTGCAGGTCTTGGAAAGTATTAAAAAGCATTGAATTCAGTTTCCTCAAACAAAAAAAAAACCCTTAAACAGTCGGAAATGTAATTTACAAGTATTAAGTTATGTTAAGATATGTGATTGCATTCTACACCTCTAAACTAAAATTGGATTGCGCTGCAGGAAGCAGTTTCAGTCAGCACCTTCAGACCTGCAGCAAACAAACTGCTAGCTACAGTAGCTGAGAAGGACAAGTAAAGATTTTAGCAAAAAACTTAAATGAACTTAAATGAATCAACCATTTTTAAATGGCTAATCCATCCGTCCATTTTCTGCCACTTTTTCAGGTTCAGGTTGCATTAATTTAATTAGTTATATCATTAGAAATTATTGTTATATACTGCTGGGAAGTACTGAAAAATGTGATATAATCATAAATCTAGGTCATGTCGTCCATACTGGTTTTCCATCGTACTTTCACATTTGAACTGGTATGATCATGAAACAGGTATTAAATAGCATCTATATGGTGTTAAAAAGGTCTTAAAAAGTTTAAATTTAACTCTGTGATTTTGTGTGCATATAGTACATGTTTATGTTGTGCGTGTGTGTGTGTGTGTGTGTGTGGTGGTGCCAGTTTGTGCGGTTCTGTGTGTATTTGAGTGTGTGTGTGCTTGTGGTCAGCGTCATGTCACCTCTCAGTCCATTGATCAGAGCGGATTGTATTTACATACAGTGGCAGGAGAAAGTCAATGTGGCAGTTATAAACAGCTGCATTAGCATTAGGGAGAGAGAGCGGGGGGAGTGAGGGATGCTGGGAGACAGAGAGACAGATGAGTCCCTTGTGGCCGAGCTGGTAAAGGTCAGTCAGACGTCGGTTGACCGGACATCAGTCTCTCTGCTGTTGACCGCAGCAGGACATCGGGAGGGGGTGGGGGCGTGGAGATGGGTTGGGGTTGGGGTTGGGGGCGTGGAGATGGGTTGGCTGCACGGGGTCAGAGGTCAGAGGTCGGGGGGTGGAGCATGCAAGACATCATAGGGCAAGTCCAGCAGGAGCAAGCTCGTCATGTCGGGCTTTGTGCTTCAAACAGAGAATATGAAAGCGTTGAGTTCACTGACAGCAGGATTTTACTGATCATATGTTTCATATATTTCTATCTGATGCAGACTCTTCAGTGCAGAAACATCTACAGTCACTGGACAGGTTTCAGCAGTTAGAGAGTCTTTAGCTTCTGTAATGGGACGTTATGCGTGGGCGGGGTACAACTCTATCATCAAACTATACTGGGACAAAGTTTGTGACTGCTGATATCCACCAGCTAATGGTCAGGTGCAGTTTTATGTGATTTACACAGAGAGATGGGAGAACAATGACTGCAGGGACACTAGATTAGAACTAATTTAGTCTTCAACAGGAAGTGACAGATGACTCTTGTCAGTGTGAAACATTTTCCATTCTCTATATATCACAACTTCATTCTCAAAATAGAACCTTTTCTCTAAAAATTATGACTCGATCATGTAAAATTACTTTTTTCAATATTAGAACTTTATTCTCATTTTCTCACTCTTTTTGAAATAAAAAAAAAAGTTTTGAGTGGAGACTCATTTTAAGTAACTGTCATTATTTGTTAGATTTAAAATGTGAATATCCAACCACTGACGTTCAGCGCATTAGCCAGAATTATTTCTTGACTAAATTATAATATAATTATGTAATTAAATGTGTAAGGTTCTCAGTTGCATTCGTTCCACACTGGATTTTAGAGATTTGTTTTCGTTCCGTCTTTTGCTGCTTGAGTGATAAAGCGACTTTTCTGTCCAAATTTAAGTTAACGATTTAAACATGATCGTTTAAAGAGTTGTCATGTTCCTATAAGGTTACCGTAATCAAACCTTTATTCAGCTCAGGAAAAAAAATCCCATTTCTAGTTATAAACATAGCTTTTACCTCAACAGGTATACAGATAGACAATAAAATCTATGTACAGGGTGTAAAAATACTCATAAGACTGAAAAATACTACGAGATAAATGAGCAGAGGTTTCAAATGCTAATAATTCCTGGATATGCCGTAAAAAAATCTCTGCAGTTTTTTAAAAAGTAAATCACCCTCATTATTTATTAACAGACTGACCATTAATATCAACAGACTGAGTCTGATTTAAACATCCTTGCACAGTTGTTGTATTTGGACCCAGCAGAGTCGAGCTGGGACCCACTGTGGGGTCTCAGACCAGCCTTTGAAGCCCTCGGCCCTGGAGAAAAGCTGATCCGATAACCCGGCTCTAACCATCGGCAGATTATCGGCCGCCGGGCTAAAACCGGTCATTAGGCCTATTGATGAAGAAGCTTTACACACAGATCCCATTAAAACTCACTGGTTGTTAAACTCGCTTATTGATGCCCCCCAAAACAGGAAGAGATATTTTTCCTATAGCCAATCAGGGAGCTTGTGTCATGTTGTCTATGGTGTCCAGAAAGAGCCGGTTTTAATTAAGACACTTGCCGTTACGTCTGGGTGGAGCAGTGGAGGATTTTCTGGCGCTGCAGTATTTTACGGCTCGACAAATTGATCTCCGTCGAGGCAGAGCTCAGTGTTTGAGTTTATGGAGGAATAAAGCACATTTTCGACAGAATGTTTAGTTTAGATGATTAATTAGTTAATCAATTGACAGAAAATGAATGAACAGCAATTTTTCTTTCTTTCTCTGGTTTGTCTAATGTGAGGATTTGCTGCTTTCCTCTGTTTTATTGCAAATGAAATATATCGGTCGGACAAAACAAGAAATTTAAAGACGTCATCTTGAAGTCTGGGAAATGTTGCTGTTTTTCACTATTTTCTGCCATTTAATAAACTAAATTATTAATCCGTTTCTTTGGAAAAATAATCTATAATCGATTTATGGTCATCAAAATAATTGCTAGTTGCAACCTGATTGCTCAAGCATCCAAAGTTTTTATGCAGTTTCTGATCAGTCGAAGAAGGAAAGAAAGAAACATGAAAGGTAGGTAGGAAAGAAAGTAAAGCAGGAAAAGGGAGGAAAGAAAGAAAGGAGAAGGGAAAGGACAGAAAGAAAAGAGGAGGAGAAGAGGAGGAGAAACAGAAGTAAACTGAAAAAAAGCAAGGAAGGAAATAGGAAGTAGAGAAGGAAAGTATATTTTCTGTGCTTATCTGATTTTGAATGTAAAATCTGAATCTGCAAAGTAACCAGTAACTTCAGGACATTTTTCAAAGAGTTGCCTTTTAATTTTGAAAGAAAAAAATGCAACAAAAAACAAGTGTGGACGAGATGGACGCAGCTTACAGAAATCACAAATCTTAAATCACCATATTTCTTCGTTAAGCTAACTGCTCCCTGCGGCTTCTGTGCTGACTGGAAGTGACGTTGACGGCAAAGATGCTCACTTGCCACTGATTGGTTGGGGCAAAACACAAGCCCCTCCCAAACACAAATCAGCCAGCAGGATGTCAAACATGAATGAAGTGAACAAAACGGTAATCCAGTCTAATGATTAGTAACTCCAGCCATGAGACAGATATCGGAGAGTAAGTGAAAGTCTCCCAAAGTGGAAATACTCCAGTAAAGTACCAGAACCTCAGCCGTGTACAGTGACTGAGTGACATTACAATAAACACATTTGTCTGACCATGCTTGTTGAGGGAAAGGAAGGCAGCTTTTCCCGAGGATTCAAACCGGTGACCTCCTGGTCCGAAGCTCGGGTCCGTCCTGATTGAAAAGAATGTGCAGTGAAAACACGAGAAACGTCCTGAAGTCACAGCTCTGACCTCGTCCTCTGGGGTTTTACAGGACTTTTCTTTTGGACAGATCTGAGACTGGACGAGCTGTCAGCGCAGAGTCAGTGAAAACAGCTCCAAACATCATAACTTCAGAGCAGCAAAGAAAGGAAAACTTCAGCTGCACAGTTTGAGAGAAAATATTTTGTTAGTGTGGGATGTAGATGAGACACATGAGGATTCAGAAAATTCCAATAGCCTGTTGGCATCTTGGCTTTTTACATCTTAAAACAGATAAATCTATTTTCTTTGTCTGTTTCTTGTAACCGAATCACTTCGGTCTGTCCATTTGTGTTTGTATGTCTGTCCATCATCGCGTTCCCGTTGTATTCCCTACAGAGTTCCTATTGACTTTGTGTTTTCGGTGGTTTGTGGTCACAGCGTCCAGTAAAGGCTCCTCTGTTTTCTTGACTGATGTCATTATTTAATGTTTCTGTAACTGTCTGTATTCTGGGTTTTATTAAAGGGTCTGATCACCATTGACCTCATCAGTGTGATTACATAATCATCAATGGTTTTATGTCAAATGACATGTTTTGTTTTCCTGTTGCTTGGATTTCAGTGAGGCGTTTTGAGTTTTTAGCGATGGAATTTTTTAATAAAAGCAGCGATGACCACACTGACATAATGCAGCATTTGAGTCGAGTTTATCTGAAGAGTCTTGAGAACTCAAGGCTCATGGATACAGTGATATAAAGCTGTTAATGTGAAAAGATTCAACAGCAAAGTCCCGTCAGCAGGTTCTATGATGTAGTGATGTTTAAAAGAAAGTGATATAATGACAAAACAAACCCAACCACAGCAACTGAAAGGACGTTCAACAAGGTTCTCTGTCACAAAGTGGAAGATTATAGTAATTTCATGGAGTCCGAGCAGTTATTGGCTCACAGATCTGAAAGGATAAGGCTGGCGTTATGTTAGTCTGTTTCTCAATACTTTCTAACTTCCCTACCCTGTCTGTGACTTTCAGCTCCAAGCCCACTGGTTCTTACTGAAGGATGTGAAAGGCTCAGTAATTTCCTCAAACAGCTGCTCGCTGTAGTTTTTTGCAAACAAACAGGAGGAAATAGTGCATTTGTTGGGGACTATTTCCAGCGGCGGATGAATCCACATGTGGTGCTGTAGCGAGTGTTTGGGGCAGCAGGACGGTGTGTGTGGGACTGAGTCAGAATAAACTACAGTGTGTGTGTTCGTGGTGATGAAGGAACATGTCACCCAGTGCAACAGTGCGGCTCGCTGATGTGTTTTTAACAGTTTTTGAATACAGTAGAGCTGCACATGAGCATCGATAAAGAGACCTTTTACATGTTACATATAATACCTCATAACACGTTGTTTAATGTTTTGTTTTCACTTGTGTGTCAAAGGTTGCACATGTCTGTCCGCTGCCCTCAGTGGCACAACGGTGGAGTCAGAGTAGATTATCGCTGACAGAGTTAAGGACTGCACAGCATGGGAACTTGGACAGTCCACATTCGAACCATTCAAATCTTCCATTGCCCGGTTCACTTTAGCATGACGTCAAGTCCAATGTTTCACTCTTAAAATACAGCGATACACATAAAGAGTGCACAAATCTGTACAAAAAGAGAGACTATGGTGGGGTGTCCTGGTACCCTGTAGGGGTTTAAGATGCATGAATGACCCAAACCATGGTAATTTACTGTAATATCTCAACCATCCATGTCAAATAAAGGCTGCAAAAAAGGGTCGTTCGTGAAACTGAGTGGGGCAAATGTGTCAAAGGAAAAGTCAGTGGCCAACATGGTTGCCTCCCTGCCAAAACGCAAAGCACCTAATCTAACCTCTAATCTCTGTCATGTTATCCGACTGATCTTGTGTCCTCTCAGCTTCTGTCGTGTCCAATCAAAACAGAACTATAGCTGGACCAGACCTGGAACCGTGGTGGACTACAAATTGTTGTGGGGTTTTAAAAAAAAAAAATCTTCCTGGCTCTCCCAGGAGATCATGTGACTTGAAGGTCAGCCTGTGGCCGCTATAAACCAGCACTCAGCCCGGTACTGTTTGGTTAAACCCACTCAGTGAGTCGGGTTAACTCAGTTCATTTCTCCTCTCTGTGTGACATCACCCTGTAGGCATGGTAACCACGGGGGTTCAAGAACAAAGACTGGGGTTTTCCATCAGGACCTTCATGTTAGAATAACACAGTGTGTGTGTGTGTGTGTGTGTGTACATGTGTGTAGTCTCTTCATAATCCAGCAGCATGTTTGAGCAGAGTGTTTTTACACAGTGAAAGAGCCGCTGGTTGTTTCCTCTCCTGCGTCGGTGTCTGTTGGGGCTTTACATGCTGTGATGAGCTACAGCACAAACGGTTACATGTTCTCTTCATGTCAGAGGTTTGAAACCATCTCTGGATGTTTGGAGTCTTCTGTCAGCTCAGTTTATTAGCATGATCGTTCATCAATAAAAAATTACCATTGAACTTGGCCAAACAGACATGTTCAAAATAAAACCTAGAGACTTATTTTTAAACATAGACTTTGACGTGATGTCTTATCTATTTCTTCTCTTTTGGCAACTGTCTTCCAACCTTTTTCTATTGTGTGTTTTATATATACACTTCTTTATCCTCCCCGTCCCAAAGGAAGGTTTTCAGACCTTGAGAGTGAGGAAACTCTGATCACTGTCTGGTTACCTAAACCTAACACGGCAGCGGCGGATGGCCGCCCACCATTGAGTCTGGTTCTGCTCGAGGTTTCTGCCTCTTAAAGGAAGTTTTTCCTTGCCACTGTCGCCAAGTGCTTGCTCATGGTGGGATTTGTTGGGTCTCTGTAAATAATATTATAAAGAGTTCGGTCCAGACCTGCTCTGTAGGAAAAGCGCAATGAGATAACTTCTGTTATGAATTGGCACTATATAAATAAATAAACTGAACTAAATTGAAATTGAATTGGTTGTTTATAAAGAAAGCACAATAAGCCTGAGTTGATCAGGTTGGTGTTGAGGGTTTGGTCGGAGTGGTGGGTGTCAAATCAGAGCGTGACGGTCTGTGGGACCTTTTGGTGCATTCAAAAAAAGAAACATCATCTATGCTCATACTCCACCTTCAAAACTTGTTTTTTAATCTGCCAGTTGAGATAGATAGATAGACAGAAATTTCACTTATTTCCAGTAGAGTTTCCATTTGCATTGTTTCAGGAATACGCTAGAACTGAGTGTCAGTATCTTGAAACTGAACACAGAGTGAGGTAGATCCCCACAAAAACAAAACATTTGTTCTTGAAAACTCGAAAACAATTTCACTGTATAAAACAGATTTTTTTTTTTTTTTTAATTTTAAGTAAATAATTAAAATCAATTAAATTTCTCAGTAAGATTTGGGATTTTTTACCGGGTGGGTTTGATTGGCTAATGTTGGTGGGATCAGTCACTGAGAGTCGATGTTGAGAAACTGCGGTACGTCAGGCCAGAGGATGGGGATGGTTGGGACAGCTGGGTGGGGTTGATGGATGGTCAACTAGTGGAAGGGAAATCAGAGGGACCAGTCGGATCGGGTCAGTGGGTTTCAGCATTGGTTGATATGACAATATGCATATATAACATTAGAGGATATAGATTTTTGTCAACCATCACACATTTTTCTATACTGTTTAGAAGTATCCACCCCTTTAATATGCTGCAAATCAGTGTACAGGACTGTTTTATGGTAATATTGGGTTTAGGTGATTTGGCCTCAGTGTAATGAAGTACCTTGATTTGTCAGGTATTTGATGTGATGGATTAGCCAATAACATCCCATCTGTTTATTTGATCTGTAAACAATTTCTCAAATGAATTTACAGAAAAAGTGCTGTATCAGGATGCATATCGATAGTGATTTGTTATTACATAAACTGATGATAGAAGGTTTTATCCTCATCGTCCACTTCTACAGATAGTTAGGGTCAGTCAGGTGGGTGGTGGGATTGGTAGATGAGGTACAACTGGTCCAGTGGGTGGGTAGGTGAAATCACTGGGTGGACGGGACAGGATGGGTGGGAGTGATGGGTTAGGGGTTAGTTAGTTGGGATTTCTCAGGTTGGTGGAGGGGGTGTCTGTCGTCTGGTAGGTAAAGCTCTTTGAGATTAGTAGGTAGGGGGTTCTTGTGTTGGTTGTTGGTACCTTGTATGGGTGGTGTTACCTCAGTCCCGTGGGTGGTGGTGCGTAACGCTCTGCTGCTCCTCGCTGCTCCTCCTTGTTGTGTGAGAAAGCAGCAGCTCGGCCTTCAGACGGGAACTGGCTGCTGTTGACACTGAGGTGAATCAGGGTCGGTTATCCAAATATTATCCGTTTCTCTGAATGATTATTACCCCTGATTTATGAGTCGGCTTGCTGCTCGCCGAAAACACAGTTTCAGATGATACGCGGCTCGCGCTGGATGTGTGGAGGCCCAGACTGTTGCTCTTGGGCACGGCGGTGGCGGCGGCGGTGATGGCAGCAGGTTTATGAGGCTTACTGCTGAAAAACGACTCCTCAACGACAGGTTGTGTTTAAGAAAACATTTGGTGGACTGAAGACCACCTTGTCACAGACAGGATGAATGAGGAAGAGTCTGTCTTTAGTTTTATTTAACCTTCATTTCTTTTCACCTTGCAAGTCGGCTATGAACACATTCTGTAGTTACAGAAGATTTAACATCCAGAGTGACAACAGAGAATAGTATCAGAAGGATATGGTGAGTGTGTGTGAACAGATGGGTTTCTCTCTCTGTTAGGATACTGAGAGGGATGAGGAAGAGTAGGAGGTAGGAAGAGGGATGGATGAGACAAAGGAGGAGAAACTGAGGATTTAGAGGTTAAAGAGGAAGTGCAAGAAGGAGTAAGACAAAAAGGAGATAAAACTTGAGATGTGGATTGAACATAAAGCAGGCCAGGACGGTTTAAAGAGATTTAAAATAAATCTTACAAATATAGTTTCATTTTTTAAAAGGCTCAGTAATTTCTGTTAACAGCTGGTCACTGTAGTTTTTATCAAACGTTACTCAAACAGGAAGAAATAACGCATTTGTCAGGGACTATTTTCAGCAGCGGATTAATCCACATTTGGTGCTCTAGTCAGTATTTGGGGCAGCAGGACGGTGTTTTATTAAAACATAGCATATTTAAAACTTTCATATTCCAGGTCCACAATTCCATAATCATCTCCACATCTCAACTCAACTCAGCTTTATTTATATAGCACCTTTCAAACAAACATGTAGCCCAAAGTGCTTTGCATAGTAAACTTAGAACAACACAAACAAAAAAAAAACATTTTGCAAGACTACAATTTACATAAAACTCAATAGAATAAAAATAAAATAAACACCAAGGATACAAATAATTTAAAAACCAACTTTACTCCAAATTAAAAGCCAGATTTTAAAGATAAGTCTTTAATTTCCTTTTAAAAATACCGAGAGAGGTTGCCATTCTAATATCCAGAGGCAGTGAACAGAAGGCACGTTCACCGAAACTTTTATGGGACTACTTTTAAGGAACATTTAAAAGAAAAGCGGTGGAGGACCTTAGTGATCTGGCCGAAACATAAAATGAGAGAAGGTCCCTGATGTAGGGAGGAGCAAGCTCATTTAAAGCTTTCTACACAAGTAAAAGAACTTTAAAATCAATTCCAAAAGATACAGGCAAGTTATTTTAGAGTTTAGTTGGTTGTGTTGAGTTCATATTTAGATTATTTATTTTTATTAAATAACTGCTCCATTTAGATTTTTAAAAACACTTTTAGAAAATATAATAATCCCCTCCTAAAATTCAAATTTTTGGAGGCCTTTCAATGGGGAGTGAAGCAGTGGTGTTTGGGGGACTCATAATCTGCAGCCCTGGTATACTAATCAAAGTGCTGGTTATCAACTGCCGCTGATTAGCATTCA
Organism: Siniperca chuatsi; assembly: GCF_020085105.1. Classification (NCBI taxonomy): domain Eukaryota; kingdom Metazoa; phylum Chordata; class Actinopteri; order Centrarchiformes; family Sinipercidae; genus Siniperca; species Siniperca chuatsi. The sequence continues at coordinate 2,206,442 of NC_058046.1, forward strand.
GCCTGAAATAATCCACCTTTGTTGCAGAGTCAGTTACTTCAGAGTTAAAGTCCTTTTTCATGAGGTGTTCACACTGTTTTGTCCATCACCTGCAGGAGGATGAGACACACTAAGATTAGGAAAAGGAGGAAGAGGTGAAGGAGGAAGGAGAAGGGGAGGAGGGAGTGAGGAGGAGACATGGTAAGATAAGGAGGAGGAGGAGGCCGATGAAGAGAGCAGATAACAGTAGAATTAGTGGAGTTTCATTGATTAGCTGTAGAACAGAAGTGCGCGAGCATCGATCAGCTCTCAGGAACAGTTTTACAGGATTTGGGCTGAAAAAGAAGAAGACAACAGTGTGTTCTGCAGAGAAAGAGAAGAAGAAGACTGACAGTCTGACTTTTCTGACGCTGTTTTCCTGTCTGCAGATACAGCTGATTGGTTACTCAGCATCTAAACGTCTTCCGTACTGACCAGAGAAACAGCCGATTGGTCGGTTTGATGTCTAGATGAAGAAATAGACGTTTTTTAGTGTTGTGTGGTTTAAATTGCCGTGATGCGTTGCATAAGATAACCAATCAGAAACTACAACACACCATCCTATAACTCTGCTTACCTGTTTAGTATCGTGTGCCTGCAGTGTACAGTACAAGTACATTTATTATAAATTATGAACACTTTACATTACTATCAGGCATCTTCCAGTGTAATATAATCCATTTGTTATGTTGCAGAGACAGATTTTTTTTTAACAGATTTTAAAGCCCTTTGAGGCAGATTTGTGATTTTGGGCTATATTAAGAAGTTTGACTTGACTTGACTATTAAGATTATTAAGATCCATCCCAGAGACGACCATGTCATGTCGGATGGTAATACAGTTGAAAGTGTGGACTGATTTGAAATTTGGTGTGTTCGTGTGCTGGTAGAAAGCTCTGACATATGATATTTGAGAGTTGATTGCGACACAAGGACCTTATTATTGCAAGAACATCCCAAAATACACATTATTAATTTCGAAGCATCAGTGTTTGCTTATTATTTGTTCATTTGTTTCATTTTCTGACACTATACAGTGGCTCACGAATGCAGCGATTTTCAGCAGCTGACTCTCAATCCTCAGAAGTCAGAGATTTCCACCAGTACTTGAATGCACCACAGCAGCAGACTTTTTAGATTAACCCAGGCCATGCTGCGGAAGTGTACTCAAGGTGTGGCCAGTACACTCTGACGTCACTATCTTAGCCCGTAGACTTACAACAGGACTAACATCTTAGCCTTAAGATGCTTTTGGAAAACGGGGCTCTGGGTTTTTATCCAGAAGAGGTCAGTGAAGCACTGCTCAGCTTGGTGTTAAGTTCCTCTTCAGTTCCTTAGTACCAGGGGTGATTAAAATGTGGGGGCAGGAGGGCTGAGACTGGCTGATCTTGAAATTTAAATCCTCAGATTTTCTTGTATATGATTGACTTGAAGTCGCCTGAAATGCTCTGGAAACGATGACTCTGTTCCGTCATACTGCTCACGTTTAACATCAATGCGAGTCCATGCCGCCACTGTATCTGAGCACTGCCACATGTGCTTTCTAAGCACATCAGTAGAGTCTGGGACGCCCTGCAAGAAGTAACACATTGTCAGCCAAAACAACTATTACACTGCTCATAATGTGTATTTTTTTTTTTGCTATTTGCATCTCAACACACTCTCAAGGGCCGATCATGTTTTATTTCTGTGCGCCTGCATTCGCTCCTCTCTTTTCGGCAGAAGGCGTGACGTTTCACAGAGGAGAAACATCCAAACGCCTGAAACGCTTTTTAGCAGATTTAGGTCTCTGTGTGACCCTCCTGAACTGCTAGCATCTTATGTAGAATCGGCTTATTCAACTACGCACGGAGGTGACGTGATTAAATCAATTATTCTTGGGGAAACATTGTTTTTGAGAGTTTTTCTAATGTACTTATTTTCCTTCTTTGCCTGGAAATCTTCAAATTTAAGAATACTGAATCTTGGCACCAAATATGACCTCACAGCAGCTTCAGTCCAAAACTAAAAAAATCATATAATCTTGAGAAAACTCAGAATGACCCGCTGTTTCTGTGTGTGTGTGTGTGTGTGTGTGTGTGTGTGTGTGAGTGTCGTAACACCTTTAGACATGATAACTCACAGCTGCATTAGTGACTTACTGACACACACACACACACACACGTCACACACCCAGCGATAAACACATTTAACACACAAACACGCACACACACACTCATCACACACACATCGTCCTCTGATGGTGAAGCAGCCATTTACATGCCAGTGTTGCTTCAGAGCTGCAGTTAAGTGTTTTTAACTGATAACTGAACCACATTCCTGTCTGGAACCACACACACACACACACACACACACACACACACACAAACACACACACAGGGTATCTCTGTAGCGTCTGCTCGGTCCAGACAACGACAAGATTTACTCTCTGTAATAAGGTCAAAAGGTCAAAACACTGTCAGTAAATTTCAGACACACTTTCTGTCTCACACACACATAAACACTCAGCTGTTGGTTGAAGTTGTGCAGATCGCTCACCGACAGCTGTCTCTCAAAAATAAAGAGTTGTGAGTTCAGCACAAAAACGCAAAACTACCAAATATTCTCATTTCAGAGTTATAAATTTAATTTGAATCCACACATTCTCATTATCAAACAGACAACACCTGAACCGTGAAATGAGGGAAACGCTATGAAGGGTCGTACAGAGTGGATTCATTATTATTTGGAATAATCCACTGTGTTTTAAAGGAATAGTTCAGCATTTTGGGAAATACACTTATTCACTTTCTTGCCGAGAGTTAGATGAGGAGATCGATACCACTCTCATGTCTGTGCGGTAAATATGAAGCTACAGCCAGCAGATGGTTAGCTTAGCTTAGCACAGCTAGCTTGGGTCTGTCCAACAAAAAACACCTTCCAGCACCTCTAAAGCTCACTAATAAACATGTTACATCTCATTTGTTAAACCCCAGTGGTGGAAGAAGTACTCAGATCCTTAAAAGTAACAATTTAAAAATACTCTATTACAAGCAAAATACAGCATTTAAAATCCTACTTAAGTAAAAGTACAGAAGTATTATCAGCAAAATGTACGTAAGTAAGTATTAAAAGTACCCGTTCTGCAGAAAACTGATTAGATTTTGATTGTTAATACTGATGCATCAATGTTAGAGCAGTATTTTACTGTTGTAGCTGCTCGAGGTGGAGCTAGTTTATATACTTTTAGCTAGTTTTAACTACTTTATACGCAGTTAGCTAGTTTAGTCCAGTGGTTCTCAACCTAGTGGTCGGCCCCTCCAAAGGGTCACCAGATAAATCTGAAGGGGCGTGAGATGATTAATGGGAGAGGAAAGAAGAAAAAGTTCTGATACACAAATCTGTTTTCAGTTTTGGTGAAATCTTGGATAGTTTGGACAGTTATTAAAATTAAACTGTGTGAGAAGTTTAGAGGGGAAATGTCTCTTTGGTGAAACTGCTAAGAACCCGTAGACATCTGAAACTTGACAAGGAGCCTCAATTAGACACTGGGTTTTTTTGTACAGGGCCACAAACAAAAAATGTTGGTAACCACTGGTTTAATCTTTAAAACTATGTTGTATTTTATGAGCTTTTTTGTCTAAAGTCTTACGATGAAAAGTAACTACTAACTAAAGCTGTCAAATAAATGTAGTGGAGTTGAAGTATATAGTAGCAGAAAATGGGAATACTAAAGTAATGCACCCTTAAAATTGTACGTGAGTAAATGTACTTTCCACGACAGTTTAATCTGCACAAAAAGTGAAATATAAATAAGACAATTCATCATTGGGGGGTATGCACTGCACTATTTCTTGGCTGGGAGCAGTAACTTCCTGGAATTTCTGCTTGTTAATTAATAAGCTTCAAAGGTGGTGGCAGTTTGATTTTGTTACCTTTGGACTGAGCCAGGCTAGCTGTTTCCACCTGTTTCTAGTCTTTACGCTAAGCTAAGCTAACCAGCTGCTGGCTGTAGCTTCCTATTTACCATTCAAACATGAAAGGTATCAATTTTATTCATCTAACTCTCTCTCTCGCCAGCGAGCAAATAAGCAAATTTCCAAAATGTCTAATTACTCCTTTAAATATCGAACACACCACTCTGCAGGCTTGAAACGTGACTCTGTTTGTCGCTCATGGCCAACGTAAGCGACAAAGATAAACAGCTAGAAGGAAAATGGAACTAGTATGTTAAGTCATGTCTTGGTGAAACACTGGGAGGAGAGGAGGAGTGGATTATTCTGCAAGAGAGGGTGAAAAAGGTTTTGTCATGTCAGTGTATCGGGCAGTGACTCATCTTTTCCTCTTTGAACAATACGTTTGTTCATATAATTGCTGTTTTTCAAATGCTTGATGCTACAATATAACTGCCCTGTTTTATATTTGTCCACATTTTCCCTTAGAAATATTATGAGCGGAAATGAATCAGGAGACAGAGACAGTTTGGAGGAAAGCTTCAGCGAATGAATTTGCACATCTGCAAACACATGAAACTTTTTTTTCATCCCTTATTTGTTTCCCATAAGGTTCACATTTGCTGTATCTTTCATGTTTTGTAATGAAGAAGAGTTAGAAATACAAACGACCAGACTGATGCCTTCCTTAGTGAGCAGACTGTACTTCAAAAGACTCTGAGCATAAACCAGTTTACCTTCAGTTGGAATTTCAGATTTTGCTGGTTTAAACTCGCCAGGCAGCCAAGGCTGAGCGCGCTGATGCTTTTTTATTTTAGGCATAAAATGTGCAAAAACAACATTTGAGTGTCACTATGACTCAGAGGATAATCTTTTTTAGATTTCTTTCAGATGTCAATAACAGAGTATCTATGATTGGTAGATTCTGTGTGTGTGTGTGTGTGTGTGTGTGTGTGTGTGTGTGTGTTTGTGTGGACAGTGACAGAGCAGTAAGTGAAGCACTGACAGCAGAGATCGATGACTGAAAGAGAGAGCTTTAATCCACCCTCTCAAAAACACACACTGCCTGTCACTGGTGTGTGTGTGAGAGAGAGTTAATCCTCCCCTCTTACCTCCTGTCTTCTGGTAAATGTAAAGCGGCAGAGACAGACAGATGAGACTCTCCGTCTCTCTGACATCCTCCACTTAGGTTTCACTAAAAAGCTCAAAGTAAATAATCTGTTTCATTCTACTTCCTGTTACTCAGGAACTTCTTCAATGAACCTGTAGATAATTAAAATAATTACAATTTTCAGAGTGTCTTATTAAAATCAGAAAATTCATGGTAGCTGAGTGGTTACAGCGCGTGTCCCGTAACTGCAACGTCCACGGTTCGATTCTGGTTGCATGTCACAACCCCGCCTCTGTCTGCCCAAAACGTAATGTTAAAAAGAATAACCATCAGTAAGTTAAGTACATTTAAATGTATTTCCTCTCAAATGCCCCTTGGAGATTTTGTTTTATTTATAAAAATCACTCTGCGCTCTGTATGACGTTTATATGATGTCTATGATAAATATACATGCACCGTGTTTTTAAGGGTTCTCTGTGACAAGAAAATGTCTTGTGCCTCATTTTATTTATTGCCCAAAAAGGACACATCTGCAAGAATTTCAAATACATTTCAGAGATATTGAAAAACGTTTGTGTACACAACATGAGTTTTTAATATTGGACACACTACACAATTCTGCAGAGTTTAGCAGTATTATTGAGTTTCTCTCAACCCTCTGAACATTTACTGTGCTCTCTAAATTTAGCTTTTTATTTATTTATTTATTTTGCGCTTTTAAAAGACACTAGAAAATGTTGCTTGTGAACAAAAAGATTTCAGTTCAAAATACAATTTGGTTTGATGCTGAGATGCCGAAACAACTATTTTGACAATTGATTTCTCGTTTAAGTCATTTTTCAAGCAGAAATGCTTGAACATTCACTGGTTCCAGCTTCTCCAATGTGAGGAATCGCTGCTTCTCTCCGTTTTATATCATTATAAACTGAATATCTTTGGGTCTTGGACTGTTAGTCGAATAAAACGACAGTTGAAGATGTCACATTGGGCTTTTTTCCATACATTTTATAGAGTGATTAATCGAGAAAATAACTGGCAGAATAATCGATAATGCAAATAGTTATTAGTTGCAGCCCTAGTGGAGATTAACCACTATTAAAAACATTGCTGAAGTTCTTTTGAACAAAGCACTGAACCCTCAGCTCCTCCAGCAGCAGCAGCAGCTCTTACGATGTGTGGTCTCAGTGTGTGACTATAAAGCAGTGCGGTGCTGAAAGGGTCAGCTGTCCCGGACAAACTGAAGGTCAAACAAGGATAATTTATTGAGCTTTAAGAAACCGAAGCTGTAACAAAAAAAATCAGGTTTTGTCACGATTGTTGTGCTCAGATGGAAAAATGACAGCCGGAGCTGTGAAGTGAAGCCGGCAGCCTGGCAGTGTTTGCAACATTTTCTAGCTGTTGAACTAAACAACATGTTATATTTGGCCGTTTGTCTTGCAGATGGAATTTTGTAGCGATGGATTCGATAAACACAGGCAGCCAAAATGTCTTTGACAGAACAGCATCAAGCTAGAAACCAGCTGCTGGTCAGAGAGGCTCGAGTTCACTGCAGCGTCAGACGTTTTACTGTACAGTCAGCGGAGGGTCACACAGGTGGTTCTGTTAATGAAGACACGGTATAACTTCTTATCAGAGTTACTGCCTTCAAAATATTATAGCCGGTTATAAAAAATATGCAGTTTAAAACTCAGTCAAAATCACAAGATCAGCGCAAATGCAACATACTGGGACAATATACAAACAGGTATCATGACAAAATTCACTAATAATTATTTAATAGTTAAATTAATATGTTTTAATATTCACATATAAATTCACATATATGTTTGACATTCTTATTTATTTATTTTATTCATTTATTTCTACAGCACCTTAGGGAATTCAAAGTGCTTTACATAAGGCAAAGAAATCCATTACAAGAAGATTTAAAAACCCAATGAAAAGGAAAATTTATTAATGTAGAATAAAAGATCATTTGATAATTTTCTGCGCACGCTGTAACATTCAGCCCAAAGAATTACGTTCATAATGGACAAATCTGCAGTGCCGATTTGTGTCGAGTGCTAACGATCAGTGCCAAAGCAGGAAGTACAGTAGTGTGTGCCCTTTATGCAACTGTGTCTTGTAGAAATTATGTTTATATACTATTAGTTTGCAACATATGTTTAGAAAAAAACGTAATGCCACCTGAATGATGTTTTTTATGGTTATGTTCAGGCACTCAAATCTCTTTGAAAAAGTAACTTAAAGCATGAAACAGGAAGTGTTTACTTTATGAACATTTAACCCAAATCATAAACTTTCTCTAACCTTAACCACAGTGACTGTGTCTCCAAACCCTAACTGTCCACGGACAGGACTCTGGACGTGAACCCCAGCCTCCGGTGTTGAAGTCCTGTGCGATATTATAGAAAGAAAGAATCTTCAAAATGTTGTCATTTGCAGAGGTTTTGCAGAATCTTATAATATCAACATACTATCTGGCAAAGGATTGTAACATTAGGTAAGTGTTTAGTGTCTGCATTACCCATAACTACTTCATTAACAGCAATATATCAGTGCTCATTGCTGAGGGTTTGATTTGAAGTTGACTTACTGCCCTCTAGTGGTCAGAAAATACTTACTATAGCTTTAACCTTGCATTGTATAGTTTTTTATAACCGTATATTTACTGTTGACCTGCTAGTTTCTTATTGCTTTTCATACAGTGGCCACAGAAAATAACTTTTTTATGATTATGACGTTTACGTCTGGTAGGTGTCAGTTAAGATCATGAATGGGGACACCTCGGTGCTCAGACTGTAGTTTAACATTTAAACTAAGTAACTTCTGGTCTACAGAGATCTGTAGGCAGGCCAACTTTGGGTGCTCCCACTCTGCTTTTTGGAAAGCAAAACCCACGGCAGAGCAGAGGAAACTGAAGCAGGACGACGCGGGAGGCTGTTAAACGTACTGTGATTTGTTTAAATAGAAGTCAGTGACAAATGGCTGTGAGTAACAAAAGCTTTAAACAACAGCGGAGTGCAGGAGTTTCATCACAGGCTGTAGGGAACATGACACACCACACACGTTTGTACTTCTATACTTATGAGGACCCTCAGCGACATACGTATTCCCCCTAGTCCTTTAATCTAACCTAAACTTAATTCTAACCTTAACCCGAAAACCAACACTTCCCTAAACATCCCTTTGATGACGTGAGGCTCAGACAAAATGTCCTCCCTCTCAAGTTCTCAAATCGGTCCTCACAAAGATACAAGTACAAGAGAAACACACACACCTAAACAGATAGCACTCAGAGAAGGAGGGGTGAAGGAAAGGACTGCAGACAGAGGAATAAATGAAAGGCTTATTGCTTCAGTGGTAAAATTACCGTAAACAAAGGATACCATGATGGACAGAATTAGTCCTCGTGTCTCCAGAGTAAGACCACATTTCCCATCAGCCCGGTTGCCACCTGTCCCTCCTCCTTCCCTATATACACCATGTTCATTTTGGCACCTGATTTTAGTCTTTTGACGAAAATGTTAATTAGTTTTAGTCATTTGATTTTTTGCTAGTTTTCGCCAGTGAAATTGTTATCTCATTTTAGTCATGCATTTAAATTTGTTCTGTTTTCTAAGCATTTTGAGGCTACAGCCGTGTTGTTCGTTACAGTTACCGTGGTTACACGTGTCGTTCCTGTCTATAGCGAGGTTAGTGGAAAACTTAGTTAATGCTTACTTGTTCACACTCGCAGTGTCCGTGTCCCTCTGCTCTGCAGTAACACGACAGACTGACTCTCTTCAGTAAATCCAGTTAGCATTATAAACTCCGCTGTTTGAACAGAACCACTGACCGCTAAAAATGTCGCTAAATATTTCTTTAGTGAACTTTAGAGGAAGATTTAGATGGTCGACATTAATCCTAGAACTTACTCATTCCTTCTGTTAGCAACATGAACGATAGCCAACTGTAAGTAATGTTAACATTACATCCACAGCACTTCATAAAGTTACGTTAGCTTACCTTTTTATCAATGTAGGCATGCCGGCTGCATGTTTTCGTAGTTTGTCTCAGCTTCCTGTCTAACTCTCAGTAGTTTGTAGATTTAGTCCATAAATCTGTTTCTTCCAAGCACAGGTAACGTCCAATAACATTACTGACAGAGACATAACGTTACTGACAGGGGCGTAGGACTTTTTGGGGGGATACAGCCAAAGATACTAAAATAAATAGCCGTGGATGCGGGGAGGGGCCCATAAAGAGTGTACATGGTCCAGGATTTTGTGCTACGCCCCTGGTTACTGAATACAGGATGCTTCTTATTAACGGTGGTACAACAGGTCAAACGGCTAAATCAACGGCGCTGGAGGAAAGTGTTTTTTACTAATCAGGAGCTGCAGTGTGCGACTCTGCAGGTTGTTCATTTTTCTGTTCGTCCTTGTCTCACGTTATCGTTTAGTTTTTATTTGTTGACGAAAAATGTAATACATTTTGTCATAGTTCTCGTATTCAAGAGTTACTTTTCATTTAGCTTTTGTCTTGTTTTCGTCGTGGAAAAAACTTTGTCAACGAATATTTTTCCTGATAGTTTTCATTGATGAAATTAAGACTAAGATTTCTGGAGAACGATGCCTCTAACATGAACCTCTAATTTTTTATTAGACTTTGATTTTGCAGCCCTGCCAGAAAAAATTATAAAGACTGGGGAAGAGAAAAAATAATGAATAAATTGTCGGCCGTATGTAACAATACTTTGTAAACATCAGGAGAGCCTGATGAAAATTGTCTGGTGGGTGGGAAGTTTAAGAACCTTGCTCTAGGTGGTCTTTAGTGGTGGTAGCTAATACTGCTAATGCTAACTGTCCAGTTTTTCTTCTTCTCTTTATTCCAAACAAAACATCAAAAATGCATCATTTCCTGTGCGGCAGGAAAGAGCAACCAGACTGTAAGTGTAAAGGAAAGCAAGTGGGAAAGATTTATGAGCTGGATACATGTTGACTTTTGTTGTTTTTGAAAATTTGCTGATTATTTTGTATATTCATTCATTAGCACGCATGTATACATGTACTTCAGCACAGTTTGGGTTTATTGAAATAGGTATTTTAGTGTTGGTTTACGTTTTAAACTAACGCTTATTCATGTCAGCGAGAGCTTTTGCAACACCAGCAGACTTAAACCTTTTACAAAGATATTCTGATTCAGAGACACAGAGAGAAACAGGGAATATAATCCAAATTTTAAAATTGAATTACAGCTTATGAAAGACCAGTTAATGATAAACAAAATGTCTACCCAATCCAGGGAGTAAACAAAAATAAAAGATGAGGCAATGACTCAGAATAAGACAGGAGAGTCTGCAGACAGACAGCCAGACAGTGACAGACATTAAAGTGCTTACATGCAGAGAATAATAAATGAGGCTGTTTCCTTTGATTCTCGCAGTCATTTACAGCATTGATTGTTTGTTGGCTGTATGGACAGCAGAGAGGCCGGCTATTGGCTCAGGTCATCACCTTATAAACGCACTCAACGCTTCCTCAATACAGTCACACTGCATCACCACGGATGGATGGAGGGATGGATTAATAATGAACACAGAGAGGCTCGGGGAGATCGACTCATTTTAACTGCTTCTTGTAGCTGTGAATCTTTCTGTTTATTTATTTAATAACTGTTTTATTTTTATGTTGATTTTGCACTAGAAGTCCAGATGTAAAAGTCAGATTTTTATACACAAGTTGAGTACTCTTTACGAATTACAACTCCAAACTCTCCACACAGGAAATAGTTGCTGTTTGTTTTTTTTAAATGTTTATATATTTCTTTATTTTGTCTACAGGATAGCATTACATGATTTTCTCTAGAAAAAGGGAAAGAACTAGTGTTGCAATGGACATTAGGGGTTTACTGGGACCAGAATCAAATTCTAGTATAACACAATAAATGTATGTGTATTTACTAACTCAAACTTTAAATTTTTCTACAGAGTAACTAACAAAACAACATACTTAAAGCCCTTCTGGCGTCCCCGAGAGGCTGCTGGAGAGTGTTGACTGGCACAAAACAAATTTTAATTCTTAAAGGAGCACTTCGTCTTTAAGATTTAGAGTTTACTGGCCATGAGGAGTACTACTCAGTCTGTAAAAACAGTTGTGTAATGCCTTCTGTGTCTCTGGAGGATCTTTGTCAAGTGTGAGAAAATAAACCCGCTGATGTCATAGTGATGTCATCAAAGTTATCTCAGCTTGTGATTGGAGACTACTGATTTATAATAGAAAGCCTGCTTCACAAACTGGAGGTGTGTAAAAAGATATGGGTGATTACTAGACAGGAAGAGTCTGACGAAAGAAGCTAAGAAGAGTTGCGTCATGGGAAATGTAGGATCCAGAGTTTTTGACGCTCGCCCCGTACTTTGGACTAAAAATCTGAAAGTCATGGCATCTTGTTTAAGTCCCCCAGCTTTATGGAAGTGTAACACTGAATCAAAGGAAAAGCTTTTATAGCGCAGTCCACTCCGCCAGTGTTTTCTGAAGCATTTTTTACGTCCGTCACTCGTCAGTCTCACGGAACAGATACTCTTCTGTTTTAACAAATATATCAATCCACACAACTCTGAGAGACACACGTCAATATGTGACCCCCTGTGGGTGTTTTTACGCTCTGATTTTTACCTTTTTCTCAGTCTCTGGTGCACTGAGTGAAGTGTTTTCTCAACAGGCAGCCGTTCAAATCCATTTTCCAATCCATTCATTTTTACTACAGAGCTACGGTGGGCAGGGAAAATGAATGGCTCAGTAAAGCAAAACTAAACTCTTCTCTTCCTGTACACCTCTCATGGAGCCGCCTGATATCAGCAGGTTTTGAGGTTGGAGTCACTGTGGATTAAGTCCAACTGGAAGACATTTCATCTCACTTCCGTGATGCTGATTTCTTATGTCTGGTGTGAATTTGGGTTAGCAATACTTTGGTACGGTAAAGTGTAAAGTTTGTCCTGAGGGTGGCACTAGAGGAAAGGTCATGGGGTCATAAATAGAAAAAGCGTTCATTCTCTGGGGAATGTGATCAGCAAATTCCATGGCAGTCTGACCATTAAATTTCAATATTTCATGAGTACAGACCATGATCATCCACAGAAAAGTTTTACTGCAGTTTGGTCAGTGCTTGTTGCACTGGACGGACTCAAAGGTCGATCTTTATGCCCTGCCACAAGAGCAGCAAAAAAAAAAAGCTTCTTCTTTTTCTATAGTCTTGTTTCATGTGCTATCTTCCACTGTTGTTCTGAAAAAGTATTTTTAGACCTCAGAACTTGTTTTTATGGGCGAGACGTTGGCAGAAGGAGCAGCGAGGCTTTTAAGCAGGTGTAAATCAGGTTTGTATAACATTTAACACCCAGCAGGCCCGTAATAATCACAGCTTCAGCATGCATGCGGATAAGAGGCTAATGATTTGTTGCCAAGGCTTGTTTAAAACATTTCAAATCAAGTGGAGTTATTTCTTTTTGTTTGAGCTGCAAGTGCAGGACTCGACCCTGCCCTTAAACTGAAACATGATCACACAATTATGTGATGGAAATCTTAAAATATACAGATGTTTGACTTTATTTTACCATAAATATGCCTATACTACCTCCAGTTTTACAGTTCATCACTTAAACTAACCTTTGGGTATAAATACTCTGATTTAACTGAAGGTTGTATATATTCAGCTCCACGACAACATAAAACTGTTTCAGATCTGCTCCATCCTCTCTTAAAAAGCAACATTTCTTGAGTGAGACTTTCCATTGACACTGCGGTGTCATGAAATACTCTATGTCCTAAACATGGCAGTAAATATTGTTTGAATGAAATTTCAGATGTGAAGTGTCCGCAGGGACTTCTTTATCTCTCAGACTGCATCCCTGCATATCTATTATCAATATATCTATATGTAATAGTTTTTGTATCTTTCTCATGAGATCTATGACACGCGGAAGAGGCTGCACATCCATAGCTGTTAGCTCGTCTTCATGACTGTCTTCCCTTCTCTTCTTTTAGATCTGTAACACGTCCTAATGCATAAATGCATGAAAAATCATTGATGGTGCACAGTTTGCCCATACATAACTTAAGTCACGTTTTGTACTTAAAATGAATGAATGAATAAATAGAAATAGAGGTCTTGTGTTGGAGAATCTTTTTCAGGACGTCCATGAATGAACCCCACTTCTTTTCAGTCCTTGCGGTTTCCCCAAACACAGCAACGAGCATATGAGTGTGCCTGAAGTAAGCCAAGTGGCTGCCCTCTTTCTACAGCAATTGTATAATTAGCATGAAGACAGAAATATCGCAAATGTCCCTTTTTCCACAGAACGTGAGCTTGATAGTCCTTTTAAACCACTGGCAGAGAGAAGGCTTTTTGTGGGGTTTCTCAAAACACAGCAATTGCATAATTGGCATGAAAATAACAGACATGTTGTTTCCCTCATTCTTTACATACAGTAGGAAATATATCAAGTAAACATTATTTAGGACATATGAAGACCTTAGTCAACAATATATGAAACACAAAATATCGCTTTCTTTCAAAACGACAATGACGTAATGCCACTCTGTCCTCCTTACATTTAATACGCTGTTCTTTAAACTACACGGATACACTTAAGGACATTTTATCTTACTTTCTACAAGTTTTTTAAATATTTTATCCTAATCAATTTGTCCAAATATTTGGACAGCACACAATAGCAGTAATATGAACCTTAACATAACATTAAGATTGATATATATTATCCACTCCCACCTTCTTTGCCCCAGTTTTGTATGCCCAGTTCGCCAGGTGGTGTGGAAACTATTTTTATTTTATTGCTTTATTTGACGGGGACAATAATCCTTGATTAACAGTAAACAAAGTAACTGTAAACAAGAGTTTTTTTGGCCAGATTTTAAAAAGCCACTGTGAAAATAGATTTAAACAACATGCCTTATAAAATTCATATGCACAACATAATAAATATGCACAGAATAGAACAGTTCACATCCACCAATAAAAAAAATCACATTATAGCCTAACATAACATGATAGTCAGCTACAAATGATGCTAAACAAGTTTAAAAAAAAGGGTAAAATGAGATTTATTTTGTAGATTAATTAACTGATATTTATTGTAATAGTGGACATAGCTGAAACATAATAATTCTATATATTGCATAGTTTACAATGTCCTTATTTTTAATGTTTTGATAGGAGGAACTACTTAACTCTGCGTACATTGCCGGTTACGGTAACGTAGTGATTGTTCAGCATTGCGGAGTGATACACGAGTGAAGTGTCGTTTGGCCGCGGTTTCCTTGTTCAAGTTTGAGGCGGACATTTATGTTAGCTAATTAAGTTGGACTTTCTTTGCTTTACCGCCAACCCGAAAATAGTTGTACTACCCGAAGTGGTTACCTGTTAAATAATACTCGGCGTGTCCATACTACTCCATTTGAGAACATTACCGGTTAAAAGTGTGCTTTAGTATTCACCACAAGATGGCAGTACCTCCTTGAGTGAAACGGTCGAGCGTAATGGCGCCAGTCGACGAAGAAAACAGGTTAGCTAGCTGCCTGTTGCTCGTCTCATTTCCCCTGTTTTCTTCAGGTTAGTGACCTTCAAAACAGCCCATGTCTAGTTAAAATAATTTCAGTTAAATGTAAAGGGTGTACTGTCCTGCTCCCTTCTCAGATAGACGTGTGTTATGTTTATCTCTGTTACTGTAAAGTACTTAAAAAGTCCCCCTAAGTTACTCAAGTCAGTGTTAGCTAACTAGCTTAACCTTAGCCCCATTAAAATGAATGTGTCGCAGCTTTCTTGTAATGTAACTTTAGCGGCTCTCTCACACTGCTCATAGCAGGTTAGTGTGAAGTTAACTCTCCTGCAATAAATTGAAGTCGTTAAAGGACAGTTGTTCTCTAGCCTCAATCTAACTTCTGCTAGCTACAGCAGTTTTCTGATTGGATTTTCCATTTATTGACAGGTTGTTAGCAATCTAAGTGCTGATTAGCATCCATTCCAACCAGACTAACGTTACCCGGCAATATTAGGCTGTTTTACTGTAAGTCAAATCTGTAATAAATGACCTGAATGTATTTGTATAATAATAATATACTTAAGTTTTTCTTTTTAGCATGCTTAAATAAAAACAAACATTCAAAGACACTACAGTTTGACAGCTTTATTTACTGACTGGTTGATGTTGTGCCCTAATGGATAAATGGAGAAACCTGTAAATATACATTTTGTTTGTATGAAGAGTGGCAGAATGAGAGAATAGCTGTCTAATGTCTGTCTCACTGTTACCTTATTTTCTACAGGGCAAGATTATAAAATAATAAATACACTGGTTGCGTCATAATTCACAGGCCTTACAGTGAATCACAGGTAATAAAAATAGTAAAATAAGATTTTATATAGATTTTAAACCCCCCTAATGCACAACTTAAGCTTAATAATTTTCCTGCCATGCTCAAGTGAGGTTGCTGTTGCCAATTTAGGATCCCTTTCAAAGCAGCTAAAATTCAAGATAGCAGATGTGTACTGGTCTAAAAATAATGGTAGTTAGATTTGTGCTCAAAATGTCTCCAGAGAGCTGAGCGATTGTTATGAGAAGGCATTTTTTTCAAACTGCCTACAACATACTGAACATACTGAAATAATTGGTCAATTAAGCAATCAGTTGATTATAAGAAAATAAATTGGCAACTATTTCAATAATTGATTAATTTGTTAGTCGTTTTTTAATCAAAAATACCAAACGGTTGCCGGTTCCAGCCTCTCAAATGGGAAGATTTGATGGTAAATGAAACGTCTTTGGGTTTTGGACTGTTGGCATAACAAAGAATTACAGGACATAACCTTGTGTACTGGCAAATTGTGATGATGGGCATTTTTCACTATATTTTGACTGTTCATAAAATAAACAATGAATCTTAATCAAATGTAATAAACGGCATTTAAATCGATAATGAAAAATAATCATTGCTGTAGTGGCAGCCCTAGTCATCAGTTGCATCTGATGTTACTGCCCTTTATAGATGAAAAAGAATATTTTTTTTAAAGGGGAATAGAGTTCACATACTGCTTTCACTTCTGACCCTGTATGTTTGTGTGTTCCAGATCTATGATGCAGAGGGGACGTTACAGCACTTTATTGATGGTAATGATCCCAGTAAGTCGAGCTGGATGAGGTATATCCGCTGTGCCCGACACTGTGGGGAGCAGAACATGATGGTTGTACAGTACAGGTAAGAACAAGTCTAGTTCTCTGACTGACATTTGGTGGGTGTTTGTCATCCAAAAGTGCCCTTTATTGTACCGGGAGTGTGTGAAAATACATGTACTGTATACTAGTACCATAATATCAAAATACCATGAAAACTCATATTTCAGTTCAGTTCATTTAGTAGGCTCCAGTGGGAACATTTGTTCACAGTCACCACTGGGGACCCGCAGCTGACTGAAAGGAGGGGAAGGACTAGGATGAAGGTGATGGACTGTCCTTGAGACACCCAGTACAAAACTATTTCAGAGGACTTATGAAAAGTTATGAAAAGTTTCTTTAAAAAATAAAATAAATCCAGTGCTTCCCTTCTCTTGATTTTAATTTATGATTATATCAGGTATATAATGAGTTATTTTATAAAAATCATCTTTTTTTTGCTCCAAACACAGCTTTTAGGCTATTTATAAATAATACATGTGGTCATTCAAGATAAAATAACATTTCTGACTTTGGCAAACACTAAAGTACTGTCGCATCCCACCTACCAACAAATGAATGGACTGAATACCACATTTGGTCTACACCAGTTTTCACCAGAATTGTCTTATTTTTCCACAAACAAAAACACTAAAGCCATCAGAATAATTTGAAAAATACTGTAATTACATCAAACCTTTACACATAGGGTCAAATTAACATCTACAAACTGACTAACATTAGCAGCTAACATTATCATTGTTACTTTAAGCCACCATTTAATAGAAAAAAAGGAATACGGAAATGCTAGACTGACACTGAAACTGACACTGTAACTGAAATGTACCTCTATAACCACTATGGTTTGTTGGCAGATTTTGTAGGCCCACTTAAATAAGTTATTTCCATGCACAAATGTGACCATGCCCACAATAGAAAGCTCTTGTCAGTTGTCTTACATTAGCCTTGTTGTAAGAAAAAGAGGACAGCCAGGCAGCGATAAGGACACTTATTGTAGCTTTCTTCAGTTTTAGTGTAGTTTATTTGAAGAAACATTCAAACACTTTTCCAGAGGTGAGCAGTTGAGAAACATTCAAACACTGTGAGATGTGGTTGAAGGCTCAGAAAAGTTTGTAAGTGAGCTTAGAATATTTTGTTACACATTTTTCATATGTTTTTTTGTGAGAGCACTTAGAAATGATGAGGAGCACTTGCAGTATGTTTTGTGGGGACAGTTGTTAAGTATTAAACGTTATAAAAGCAGTAAATCCATACAACAAAACACACCCAAAGTAAGACGAAAACATGAAAAGACGGTGTTTCCACAGCGAAAAGAAGTTAGTTTCTGTTTTCTCCAGGTGTATTTTAATGTCCACGCAGCTGTGTGTATTTTTTCCTCTTGTAATTGGGTGGTTAGCAAACTCTTTAACAGGTAATGTTAGTTCAGAAATGTAAAACATATGATTTGATTTAAGTTCTATAAATGTGATTCTTTTGATAAAAGTTTCTCCCGTTATTGATAGTGGGCTGATGTAGATATTATGGTGGTTAATGATGGACATATTCAATTAGAATTTTGGGTCCTAAGATAAAAAAGTTAAGGATCCCCTGTCCTAACCAATTATCGGTGTACAGTGTATATGGTTAGTACTGTTTTGGTTGTGTTTCCATTGTTTCCACTCAAGGAAAAAGCATTTAAGTAATAAAGTTGTAAAATGTTCACATTAGGACAGGAGCAGGTTTGTCAATGTAACTAAAATGGTAACTAATGGTAACATGTCTGCTAATGTTGTGTACTGAAGTACCTCTCTTAGAAACAATTAAGATTATGGTAACTAACGCTCTTGACTCCAGAATCACAAAGGACCCAGAGGTCACCGAGCCGCACAGTGAGTTCAGAAACTGGTAAAACCCGCTATGGCAGGATGTAGCCATCGATAATGAAGATACAGATACTGTGTGATGAAAACTGACACGTACAAGTTCGATATCTTCAGAATGCATCGGCTGATTCGTGGGAGCTTCTTCATTGTTCCTTTGACATAGGCAGTTAAGTTAGAATGTGCTGGCAGTACAGGTACGTGTACAAGTATGTGTAAATATTGTTATTACCCAGCAAATTCCATTAAATAAATTTACTATATAAACTGGACATTTTAAAAGCACTTTCCGGGAACTGTCAGGTTGACTTCTCTTCATTCATTCAGATACAAAAATAAAGGCTTTAGTCTTCACATAAAAAAAAAATAGAAATGAAAGCCTGGTCTTCACACACACTACACATAAGTAACTATGCATTACCTTTCATGATGCAATAATCAATTATGGTAAATATAGTTTATAGTTATATTGAATTAGTAGTTAAGCAGAAAAAGAGTGGGGACCATCGTTTCATGCTGCTGTTGTTTTATTTTTTTAACAGTTAGAAATGTTGTTTATTGGTGCACCTTTTTTTTTTTTTAGCTAAATCCAAAGTGGTCCAGCCCTGCAATACATCTTTCCTTCAGTTTTTCTTTAAGATTGTCAGAGAGGAGTTAATTAAACTCATCCTTGAATCCGTCCATCCAAAATAGTTACAATAACAAAAATAACCAAACCAAAGAAACTTCTGATAATACCAAAACAACTTGTAATGTCGTCAACTGATTCATTAATAAGAACAAGGCTTTTCCAGCTGTTTCTGGGCAGTATCCAAAATCTATACAGATAAATTTGAAATCTCTTTTTATTTTATCAAGTGTTTTCTTGATATTGATGATAATCTCACATCAGATCAGATATGATGTAAGAAAATAAAATGGCCATCGTTATGAATGATTAAAGGAGCACTTGGTTTCTGTCTGAAACATGAAATGGCGATCATATATTGGTATCTCTGTAAAGACTATGCTTCCTATATGCAACATGGTCAAAATAGAAGATGCTTTTCGGATGCCATACATCGGCTGTATAGTAAGTTTAGTCCTTATCAATCATGCAGCAACTGAAACCCCCAATATTCACCATTGTTCAGGTTTAAACTGGTGTAGTTTATTTGCATAAACAAGAAACAAGAGAATACATTTCCAGATTCATCAGGTAAGAACAATTCTGAAAGCAATTTCACCTTACATAAAATCAAAATAAAATCAAACATGAACAACACAGTATTAATCTTCTGCAATAATAAACATACCTGAACCAAAGAAAAAAGACAGGATATTAACTTTGTGAGATGACTGCCTTTGTTTTGTTTTTAAATGTATACATACAGACATTGCTTTTTTGAAGTAAAAAAAGAAAAGAGCATGATTAAATATTTAGTGAACTCTTAAAGCATGTTACTTAGTGTGAGGTTTTCACTAACATTCTTATGATTGGTCAACATTTATTCATGCTTTTAGTTTGCAGGCAACATTTGCGGCAATATCTCTTGTGTTATAAGGAAAACAAGTACATGTCAGTTTTATTTAACTTGCAAAACGAAAAACCCCCAAAGAATTTCAAATGACAGACTTTTTAGAATAGACTCATCTGAAAGTATTTACTTATTACAATACAGTATTTGTATGTCAAACCTTGGTTAAATGGAGTAATATAACTGCTGTATATGAAGGACTGGATAAAAGCATCAAGTGTACATAATCAATAGACAAACATATCTAGTTCAACAGGAAAATAAAAAGAGAGAACATAATTTGATTTTTTTTTTAATTCTTCAAAACAAAATGCTGTCACAGTTTAACAACTAAAGCCCTGTTGCTGTTGTGACATTTAGATAAAAGACAGCATCT
This sequence comes from Siniperca chuatsi, assembly GCF_020085105.1. Lineage (NCBI taxonomy): Eukaryota > Metazoa > Chordata > Actinopteri > Centrarchiformes > Sinipercidae > Siniperca > Siniperca chuatsi. The sequence goes on from NC_058046.1 coordinate 2,226,478, forward strand.
CATAAAATGCTGCAAGACTTATCTGCTGTGGCTTTCTCCGCATGTTCTTGTACCCAGACATTGACTTCTTCATCATGTTTTTTCTGTAGTTCATTGATTTCTTCATCCAGATCTTCTGTGTTTTCTTCAGAGAGGTTCTGCTGAAGCTCATTCATCTCTTGTTCTTGTTTCTTCTTCAGTCTTTTAAAGTCTTTCTCATACGCTGTGTTCATGAGCAGGTGTTTCAGCATGAGCTCATTGTTTTTTTGTTGCTTTTGCTTCATGTCTTCCATTTCCTTGCCATGCTTTTCCATCAGAGATGCAAAGTCTGTTGTATATTTGTTTCTGAACTCATTGAATTCTTCAGCTTGCTTTCTGGCCTCCTCTGCATTTTTTTCCTTCATTTCCTCCACTCTTTTCTCATAGTTTTGCTGTACTTCCTTCCATTCTCTTTCCTCTAGTTCTCTTCTGATTCGATCTTCTTTTCTTTTGTTTTCATATTCCTTTCTTTCCTGCTCATATTCGTCTCTGAGCTTTATGAGTCGTGTTTGCTCCTCCTCGTGTCTTTGTTGATCTTCTTGATGTCGTTTCTCCCACCATTCCTTTCGTTCTTTTTCCCAAGCCTCTCGTTCTCGTCTGATATCTTCTCTGCTTTGCATCAACTTTCTGTCTGCTGTTACGTTTTTTTCTGATTCTGCTTTTATTTCTTTCTCCAGAGCTTCAAGTTTCTGTTCCCATTGCTGTCGCAGATGTTCTTCGTGAATTTTCGAATGCCTGTTCTCTTCTTCTCTCTTTTCCTCGTCTCTCTTCCTTTTTTCCTGTTCTTTTTTAATGTACTCCTCCTTTTCCCTCAGTGCTTTGTCTCTTTCTGCTCTTTCTTGTTGAATTTTTTTGCTCTTAGCTTGAATTTTTTCGTTATGTTTTCTTTCTAGCTCCTCTCTCTCTCTCTGCATCTCTTCTTCTTTCTCTTTCAGGATCCTCCTCACTTCCTTTTCTATGGCTGCCTCAGCTTCTTGGAACATCTCTGTGGTGTAGCAGCTGCCACCGTTTTTCTTCCCCATTTGCTCTACATTTTTCAACAGCTGTCTGACTTGTGTTTTATTCTTCTGATCTTTGTTATTGAAGACCTGGTATCTTCCTCCACAGTCATCAATCAGTTCTTTGACAAAGTCGTCACACGCTTCTTCCATGTAACTCTCCATTGTTTGATTTTGAAGATCATCTCCTCTGGTGAATATAATAATGATAAAGTCTCCTGACTTCTTGCCAAAAATCTCCTTGATCAGTTTCACAGTATCTTTTTCCTCTTGTGTAAAGCGGCCGATCTGCAGCACTAATAAGAACACATGAGGTCCTGGAGCCAACAAGCTGATGCATTTCACAAGCTCCTTTTTAACTTCATCATTGGACAGAGTCGTGTCGTACAAGCCGGGTGTGTCGACCACAGCAACAGGCTGCCCATCAATCTCTCCCTCTTCTTTTTTGCAAAGCCTGGTCACTGACTTCATGCTGGCTTTAGATTCGAAGCATTCTTTGCCCAAAATAGCGTTTGCAGTGGCACTCTTTCCGCAACCAGTCTTCCCAATCAGCACCATCCTGAGACACTCTCTGCGCTGTTTCATATAACGTCCTGCCATCTCCAGTTCAGATTTACAACCATCCTTTTTCTCTCGAGGCTTGACAATCATTTGTTTTGTGAAGCATCTGGATCCCGCATCTGTCATCTTTTCCACAGTATGCAACACCTCAGAGACCTGCTGCTTGTCCTTGATGTTGAAGACTATGTATCGTCCTCTGCAGCTCTGACAGAGCTTCTGGATGTCTCCGTCCCTTTTTACATAATTAACAACAGCTGGAGCTGTAGGATCTGAATCCACAGCGAACAGAATCATGGTAAAGTCGTTCACTCGAGAGCTGAATGTGTTCTGGATGGTCTCTAACTCTTTCTGGTCTTCATCAGTGAGGGGACCCACAGGTAGGACCAGGATGAAGGCATGGACGTCCTCAGGATCACAGAGGGACAAACACCTAAAAGTATCCCTCTTTACTGCCTCCTGAGGTTTTCCATACAAGGCAGGCAGCTCCACCACGGAAACCTGACGTCCACACACCTCTCCCTGATGTTTAACACACTTTGAGTCAGCAGGTGGACCAAACTTGCTTTTTCCCAGAATGGCATTGGCTGCCAAAGTCTTCCAGATTCCATGTCTCCCACACAACACTAAGTTCAGAGGAGGTTTGGAAGTTACAGATACTGTCATGCGATCAGCCCCTTCACTACAGTTTAGATGTCCTCCTTTGTTGTCACACACTATTTTCTCCATCTTTTCGATGAGTTCTATAAGATCGGATTCTGAAGGATCTTTTTTATCAAAGTTAACTCTTTGCTGCCTTTGTCTGCAGTCTTGTATGAGTTTATCCACTGCCGAATTCTTTCTTTCCTCGTTATGTGTAAAGATGACCATCGAGTATTTAAAAGCATCTTCACCAAACATGCTCAGAAAGAAGTTTAATTTCTCTCTGTCTTGTTCAGTGAAATCCGAAGGCTTCACCAACAACAGGAGAACATTTGGTCCAGGGGGGCAAAGAGCAACACATTTTTTCATCTCGTGTCTCACTTTATCCTTAGGCAGACTGAAGACGTCTGAAGTGTTCACTACTGTTACAGGTATTTTCATCCACTCTCCTTGAGCGACTGTACTTTGTGCGGACATTTTCAGAAAAACAAAATCTTTTTTCCCTGTCATGAAGTTGGTAAGTATTGTCTTTTTATTCTGACTCTTTCCAAACACCACGATCCTGAGTTGAAATGCTGTAAAACAACAACAGCAAAATCCATTACAAATTTTCACAGTGACTTTGAGCACATTATTATCCACTTTCTATTTATGTCAGTAATTCATGCATTACGTCGCTAAACAGGTTAGTTTGGATGGATTTCAAAAATAAGAATTCCTGTGGGTTTTCAAGACTGATAAGTTGCACTAGTTCAAGCATTTGAATGTGCATACATTCGTCACTTTTAATGGTTGATATTTTATATACTTGTCTATGTCACTTCAACCTGTCATTCTAGGTCTCTATCAGTACCAGTAAATCATTTAATGATCAATACAGAAGGGATGGGTGGTTTAGAGATTCTGTCGATCCTGTGTTTCTCATTTAAGTTTTAAAGCTGCAGAACCATCACCCCATGTTGCCAAGATCTTTAATTTCTTTTAGCTTGCTGCTGCCTCAAAGTGTGTTTAGCACACTTCCTTTTCTTCCTTGTCTCCGTGGCCTTATTGCTGTCTTCATACTGAGTATCAGTAATATTGTTTGCATTGTCACTGAGTATCTGTGATATGTATTGATAAGTCTCACCGTGTGCTGCAGATGCTGATGCTGCCATGATGTCACTTTGATGGAAACTTGCCAAAGAGCAATTCAAGCAGACAAGATGTTGATGTCTGTTGGATTTCAGGAAACACAAGGCAAAGTTATCATACAAATAATTATTTATCACACTGATAATAATCGAATGGTAAAAATGTTCTTCTTTACATCTGGTAAAGCAAATTCACTTGGAATAAAAGGCTACTTAATAAGACTTTCAGGATGGACTAGTATGCTATGTCTATGCAGAATACCTAATGATGCAATAGGTAAATCGGGAATGCCCAAACCACTCGCATAAACCAGTCTTTGTAACATACATCTTTAGCTTTTTTTAGTTCCACAACTTATTGAAGAGCCTTTGAAAGTTTAAAAAACAATGTAGAGAAAATGTGTTTTATGAAGATGTGCTTTATCCCATAATGATACACTTAACTTTATCAATCTATTTAACTCACTTTAATGAGGAGCTTGTGTTTCCTTTGCCAGATCTTCCAAGTTTAGCATAAAAATTATACCCAAATATGAGTCCTTTAGTTCCACATTGAAATTCAGCAGGGAACATGATTTTAGGCAATATTGTGTGTGGGTGCTTGTATGTGTGATGTTAATGGATCTGATAAAAAAATAAAGTAAAATCATTGGCAGTGAACCATCAGGTTGTGAACAATATGATTACAAACAAGTCCCCCAAACTCATCAGATTTTCTAAAACTGGGTGCCAGTGGTTCTAACGCTAGAGTAAAAAGACAGGAGGCAGCCTTTTACTAACTTTTCCCCAAAGCCAAATGCTGTAAGAGAAATATTGTTCAGCTATACTGACACTTGAACTGACACTGTATTTAAGTATATTTGCTATATATGGTAAATATACTGTAAATATGCTGTTTTGAATATTAGTGTAAATATGCTTAAGTGTATTGGTAACACTTAAAAATTAAGGTATATACAGTATGTGATGTAATTATACAGGCTTTTGTTTCTTTACTTAGCAAGAGGTTCTGCAAGAAATATACTAAAATGTATTCATATTTTATTGATAGTATAATTTTATAATATAAAATTAGTCTAGTATTTTGGTAGCAAAAATATCTATGTAAAAGTATAATTTATATATACAGTATAAAGTCTGAGACTTCTGCATATCTTACGTATGACCTGTACTACAATACAATAATGTAATATAGTAATTTAATACAATATATTTTTTTAGTGAAATTACTTCAGTTTAATACTTCTTTATTATAATACTTGAAATACATTAGATATACACAGAAGTGCATAAAATATACTATCTAAATATATTAATTTATAAAAAAAGATTTCATAAAATCTACTTGATAATCTACTTCTTCTAGGAATAAAGGTATGAATAACTTTTTGCCAGTAAGCATAATATGCATCATTTAAAAAAATTCAGTTATAAACCGAACAAATATTAATTAATAAGAGTATGGTTACTCCAAAAAATAAGAGGTATTGTTCCAGTCTCAAGCTTTCAGCTTTACTCAGAAACCATCATCAGGAGCAGTTTTATGTCAGGTATTCTTTAAGTAAAGCCGAATGCTTTAAATTAGAACAATACCTCTGTCATTTTTTGGAGTAACCTTACTCTTATATTTAATGAATAGCCTGATATTTGGATTTAATTGTCAGAACTCAGGACAACATTTCAAAATAAAATCCTATTTATTGCAGACTGATAAGTTATTTTTTCCCTTCTATTTCCTCTTGACATGGTTAAAAATGCTGCATTTACCTACAGGAGTTTCTACTTGTGTTTTTATAGTAGTTTTAGTTGAATCTTTTGGCACAGCATACAATGTGTGTATCTACGAAATATTGTACTCACTCTGATAACTACAAACTGTGATGCTCGTCCGTCCGATCACCAGGCCTGCACAGTTGACACACACCTGAGGGTTATTCACAACACAGTTACAATTAATCAATTTAAGGATGCAGTCTTCTTTTACAATACACATATAGAGTCTGTATATGTGTTGCATTTACTTTCTGTTGAGTGTACTCACCAGGTGAAACTCTTGCTGTGTGTCGAGGCTCATAAAAGAAAGTAACAGATCTACACTGAAATCAGCTCACCTGAGACCACCTTTTTATCCCCTGAATTAGGAGGCAGGGCTCTGTACAGGTATGACAACTATGAAACCGCCACGGTTGATTGACTGATTGATTGACTGATACATTGGCCATGACTTAGTATTCTTTATGCTCAGTTGCAGCTTAGCATAAAGACTCATTATCAATCTTCAGTCTTCTACCTTAGAAAAAAGCTAATTACAAGTCTGTGATCAGCTGTGGTGGGTTTATTCTTAAATGTGAGTGGGAAGGCATGCTAGTATACGGGTTAATAGCTGGTTCATTAATTAAGAATGGCATAATATGAAATTCTTATTGTGTAACACTTCATCAAAGGCCCAAGAATGAAAGTAAAAGCTCCACACTGAAATCAGCTCACCCGAGACTACCTTTTTATCACCAGAGGCAAGGCTCTGTTCAGGTATGACAACAACGAAGCAGCTATGGTTGACTGACTCTCTTTTGTCTCACGACAAAAAATTCTGTATTATCATAAATAATATCTCACTTCACTATCAGTCTGCTATCTTATAGAAAGCAAATAAAGTTAACTGTGGAATCAACTGTGGTGAGATTGAGCTTAAATATGAGTGGAAAGAATGAGTGCGTTACATACTGATCATTATCAGGTTTTTGGAGTTATGTGTTTGCATGGTTTCAGGAACCTGAATAAGCCCGCGTCCTTGTTTTAAGAAACCAGTATTTGCTAGGTGGAGTTCTCAGAAGTCAGCATATTGTGGCATGTAAAGAAGGTATCAAGGTCTCTGATCAGTGTCTGCTGTCTGCACCGGTGTGTCCTCAACTCAGGTCATTTAGCACAGGTGGTAAGTAAAACAAAATGTATGATGATCAAGACACAGAAATTATGTTTTTTTATTTCAGAATCAGAAATACTTTATTGATCCCCGAAGGGAAACTCTTTGTTACAGCAGCTCGCCTTTACGTCAGTGCACACAGGAGAAAGTACTAGCAAAAAATATAATACAATACACTATAAAAACAGGTCAGAAAATAAAGTACCAGGTGGGTATAAGTATAAGATAAAATAAGTGTGAAGTACCAAGTGGGTTTACCGGTTGATGATGATAATACAGTATAATAATACACTGTAATAATATAAGTAATAAGTAATAAGCAGTGGTGCATGTACTGTCGAGTTAAGTGTGGCTTATTGAGATTATTAAGATATTGCATAATTGCATATTGCATAATTTATATAGCGCCAATTCATAACAGAAGTTATCTCATTGCACTTTTCCTTTATAGCAGGTCTAGACCGTACTCTTTATAATATTAATTACAGAGACCCAACAAATCTCACCATGAGCAAGCACTTGGCGACTGTGGCAAGGAAAAACTTTCTTTTAGGAGGCAGAAACCTCGAGCAGAACCAGACTCAATGGTGGGTGAGAGAGAGAGAGAGAGAGAGAGAGAGAGAGAAGGGGAGGCTAGAGGGGAGAGGGAAGCACAATGCAAATACCACCTAGAATTTTAAAATAGTAATAATAGAATGGTAGTGGTAATATTAATAAATTAACAATAGTAGGGATGACAGTCATAGGAATAATAATAATAGTAACAGAGCCAATAACAACAACTGTAGTAGCAGTTGTCGAGCAGGAACACGGGGGCAGCAGGCGGCCCACAACCACAGATCCAGACTCTGCAGCTCCGGAGGCAGAAATACCTGCTGAAAGCGACAGAAGGAGAGAAACGAGAAAGCACAAAACTACAGGAGAGAGAAGATGTCAAGTTACTAACATGCAGTAATGGGATAAAAATGCATACAGAAGGAGAGAGAAAGAGGGGGGAATAATGGGAAGTCTCCCAGCAGTCAAATTAGAGTCTGAGACCGATAATGCGCAGGATAAATTACATTTTCTTTCTTTCTCTCATCTTCCATGACTGATGAATTCAACAGAATAAAAAGCTGGGACATGTTTACCATCATGTATACAGTAGTACAGTAGTAGTAGTATACAGAATTATCAGGTTTCTCTTCCTTGTAAATGTCACATCCCAAATACGTTCAATAGTGGTGTAAGACTCAAAACAAGGATAGGGATTTGGACCCTCTAGAGTTGGAGCAGTGTTTCACCAGTACCACAGCTGAAACCAGTCAGCTGATTTTTAGTTTTTGTGGTTTGACACTAGTTAGAGACAAATGACTTGCAGTGACTTTACATTCATCTTTCCCCTTCTCTTTAGCTCTGCTTGTTCTCTCTCTTCCTCTCTGTCTATCTTGACCTCTCAACAGGCTATTTCAGTTACTTCTTTTATTAAAGCAAAATTTATAATGAATTTTTTCCCTATCATGCCCCACATCAATGTTTTTCTTTCTCTTTGTGGGACGTTTCATCTCTAATCTGAGGCCGGTACTGAACAAACTGGATTTTATCAGTAGAGAGGGAATATTATCACATCACTAGAAAAATGTCTTCGATCTTACGTGTCAAACACACACACATATTCTGCACAGTTCTTTATAGACATGCACACACACACACACATACAATTATACACGCTTTCCTTAAACTATATACGAGAACAGATTTTTTTCTCCATGTAGAAATAGGTTTGCGATTGTGCTTGGTACAAACATCTTGTTTAACACAATGTGAGCCACTAACACCGGCATATAATTCATGTATTATTTCTTAACATTGGGACACGTGCATTGCTTATTTTTGTAGTTTTACGTATATATGTGTAGGAACAGTCACTGAATTCACACACCTTCTAATGAAAAATTACATACAAGAATCTATATATTGCAGTATGGCCCCCTCATGGACTGTAGGCTCTGAACGTGGTCACAATAGTATGCCTGTAGTATTTTGTTTTTTTGTTTTTTACTACCAACAAACAAGAGAAAAATTATCATCTTATCATAATATCTTACTGCTAAAAGATGTTACAAAATCAAAAACATATAAAATACGGTATTAACCTTCTGTGATCATAAGCACAACTGAACAGCAATAATTAAAAGGAAAACCTTTTTACCTTGTGAAACTGGAAGTACAGTTGAATTGTATTACCCACTTTATTAATGTCAATGGAAAAAATATACATTCCTTGTTAAAGTAAAATAATTATTTGATTAATACCCCTATGCATTACATTGTTTTTTTTTCTGTCCTGTGGTTTCACAAATATTTGTATGTTTAAGTACAGTTAATTTGTGCTGTTTTTAAATACATAACGTAAATACCTAAATGTCAATTTGAAAGTTTATTTAACTTGTATAAAAGAAGGGGAAAAAATATTTTAAATGACCAATCAGACTTTGCACCAGATCAAACTTTCCTTTACTAACATGCTGTACTGAACTTTACAGCTTAAGAGTAGACGCATAGTTAAAGCTTAATCAGTTATTATTTTCAGTGATGTATGCTTAATTGTAGTTTATTTCTTACATAGTTTTTGTTAAAGTTTCTCATAACGTGTAATGTGTGAACGTACTCTTGAGAACTACAGACTTTGGTTCCGGTCTGTCTTATAACAGTTGACAACTGAGGATTGCCAATAAACTGCTTTAATTAGTTAATTTACAGATGAAGTATTTTGTGTAAGACATTTATACATTCTGCATATTTTTAATACATTTCTTTTATTTTCTAATTAACACACCCAAGACAACCTTTTTGTCAGCAGAGTTGACAGGGCAGGTCCCAACATAGGCATGACGACAATGTAACAGCCCAGTATGGACTTGGCATGGCACAATAAGCAGTTTATTTAATAAGGATAACTGCCACTACACATAATTAATAATTCACAGAATTGACAAATGATTTACGGTAGTCAGGATTGGGTATATGACAGTAACAGGCTAAGTGGCATCATCAGCAATATCTCTACAGCACACATGCAAATCTCCTAAACAAAGTTACATTTCACTAAATTATAGAGGTAACTGCAGTTGGAGAAGATCTTGGGCTTCGGTATTTTTCTGTCAGAGAAATAGGACAGAGATATTAGCATGAATCTGAGAGCCTCAAATTATATGCAGATTTGGAATTTTCCTTAAGACTGGAATAGGTGTGGATAAGCACAATTGCTTTCCCATCAAGGGAAATTAAAAGTGAAACTTGTTCACAGCAGCCTATAAGAATGTCACATTATGACATTCTTATAGGCTTAAAAGATAAACAAAGCAAAAACACACAGTATGATCCAAAATGGCGGTTAAACAGTTGGCAAATTGAATCTCAGACCACCTTTTCTGACCACCATTAAACCTCTCTTTAAACAGAAATGGTGGTCTGAGATTCAACTTGCCAACCGTTTACCACAGTGTATAAACACCGTGGTCAAGCCAATCACATGCTAATCAGGTACTTAACAGTGATGATGGAGGTGCAGCCTGAGAACAATAGGCCTGATTACTGGGCCATCATGGAAACAAAAGGAGGTCAGTTTCAGGTGAAACTAGGCAGGGTAAACAGCAGACACTCAGGTAGACTCCTCCCTGAGGGCGGGGCTTATGTAACACAGAGTAGCTTAAATTTCTGAGTTCTCAGACCATTTTTTCACAATTGAGAATGACTTCCGGATGGGAGACGAAACGTCTTGATTCTGAAAACAGCGTCCAGATGACTACGACTGAAACCTTTTCTACGATGGCGATAAGTATGTTATCATTAATGTATAATCACCTGAAATTAAGAATCGCAGTGTTTTCATTACCTTTAGAATAAGCCCTTTATATCTACAGAGTAGGACTGCACAATTAATGGAAATATTATCGAAATCGCAGTATGGCCAAGTGCAATATCCAAATCGCAGAAGCTGCAATTTTTTGATAAAGGTAAAATGTGTCACAGGAACAGCATTATAATAAAGTGCTGCAGTGATGCCCCAGCCTACACATCTTATTCTCCAGATGTAAGAAAACATATTTGTTTGATACAGACCCCAACAAATGTCAATCATCATGATTTTAGTAGTTTTTTCAGTGAAAATGAAAATTGTGAAGCAAAATTTATCATTCCCACTAATCGTGAATCATATCACAATTGTAATATCTGTCAGAATAATTGCAGTATTATTTTTTTTACCTTATAGTGCACCCCTACTTCAGAGAGAGCGGGTCCCCTTCCACATATTCCGCCATGTTGCACCGCCATGTTTCTGCACTGACTCTAGATTGGGCCTTTCGGGTTTTTTGTGAGTTTTGCGGCCACCGTAGTTTCTCCTACACGCTTGGAAGTGGAGGGTGAGGCGAGCGGTATTCAAATTGTTGCAAACTGCAATTTCACTGCTAATTGCCACTAAATCCTACACACTGCACCTTTAATGTTTAACAGTTATAACAGTTTTATTGCACACTTTTCACATGCACTGCAGCATTGCAGTACTAATGTTGAACAATGGAGAGTGACAGTGTATTACATAAATATTACATCCAATATTCACCAGTGGTTTATCCCTGTTCACCATCTGAAAATGTATTGAATTTTTTACCAATCTGTTGTTTTGGCACTTGGGAGGTTGTGAACAGGCAGCATGTGTGAACTTGTAAAGCAGGAGTGGCTGTCCATGGTTTTATATGAACTTTTCCCAAAACAATGAGCTGAAAGCTGCACAAAGCTGCAGACACAAATTGCTGATTGAGGGATTAGACTAGTAATCCTTCGGTATTAGTCATTATTGATTATTATTAATCTTATTATTGAAGGCCCAGCACACCATGGTACACCCACACAGGTTACTTCACTTATTTTGTCTGATTAGACCTCTTCTCAAGACTGCGGGGGCGTGTACAGACTGTGTTTGATTAACATCTTCCTCACTCTCGTGTTTCACTCAGCTTTGTTCCACCTGTTGGGTCAAATTACACCTTTATCATTCCTGATAGTACATGTAGTCCTGTGGCTTCACGTAATTCCCAGTAGTGCTCTGCCCAACTTCAATCTGAGCTGAGGTCTAATCAGCTACAATAATTAAAGGCCTTTTAAATGTATTAAAAATATCAAACTTCAAGTATGGTGTCTCATATATAAAATAAAATTGTCCTGTAAAAATAAATGTTATGCAGCAATTCAACTATTGTATGTTGCTGCATGAATATAATCATAGTTCTTCTGTTCTGCCACACTGTACAGGTACAATAGTGAAATGGGCTGTTCTTTCGTGACTTGGCAAGAGCTTCAATGTAAAAACTATATTTTATGTATAGTATTATTTTATAATACAGAATTTGTCTAGTATTTTGGTTGACAAAAGTAACAAAGTAAAATTTATATATGTAAACATACTCAAACTTTTAACTTAAATGGCTTAATTTTAGCACTTTAATATAATATGAACAAATATCTGGATTTAATTCTCAGAATTCAGGCCAAGATTTCAAAATATAATCTTATTTCTCATAGTTTCATCTTGACATACTTAAAAATGCTGTATTGAACTGGCTGTTTCATTTTTTATTGTAGTTTTCGGAAAATGTTTCTCACATCATATAATGTGTGAATCAACAGTATAGTGCACTTATTTCAGTAACTGGGGATTCTTCTCTGTCTCTCTTTAAAAACACATATACATAGTGTATATGCATACAAATAATCCATCTGTTGTTACGGACTGGCTGTGCAGTGTTGACTGCAAAGAAGGAAACAGGTATAACTTGTTCACAGCAGGATGTTAAAATGTTCAGCCCACATATAGAGAGGATAAACCATTATGATGCAATTTGACACTTGCACGCTACTGTAAATAAGTCAACAGTGGCAGCAGAGATGTTAAGAACTAACTGCAGCAAAAGCACCTTCCACAGACATAATCAAGTATTTAAATGGACAAAAGGACAAAAGTGCATTTCTTTTCAGGTTTGAGTTTCTCTTTCAAACTTAGAAAATGCACAAATGAAAGCCAATGCTTCCACACTAATAAGTAAGCTGCAAAATGTGTCATATTTATGTATAACACTTCAGTAACTACTCATTGCCCTCTGTAAATGTAATTAGAAATAAATGTTAAATATGGTGTAAAACATCAGTTATCTAATTTGAAAATTATTTTACAAGTTTTGACTAACACATTGGAGCTGTGCTGGTTATAGATCGGTTCAGTACACTTACTGGTCTTTACTTTAAGGTGACATCTATTGGCAGTTAAACAAAACTGCATTTAGGTGAACCCTACTGTACCAGATCTTTCTCATAATACATCATTGACTTGGAGATAATTGACAATCAGTTGGACTATACATTCATATTCATAACCCACAGAAAAGGCAACTTGAGAGCTTGGCTAACTGGTGTAGGTTTAAATGTAATGCGTGATTACTGTAATGGTAGGCTAATATGTAATAGCTAATGGTCTTTTTAGGGCTGCAGCTATCGATTATTTTAGTAATCGAGTATTCTTCCAATTATTCCTTCGATTAATCAAGTAATCGGATAAGAAATACTTTTGCTTTATTAAACAGCAATAGTAAATATGCAAAAGAGAAAATACAGTAAGACAGATCTCACATTAATGCACAATTAATTGGTTTTCTTTTTAGAAAAATCTACATTTTTATTGCTTAAATTACATACAATGATATTATCTGTCAAAACTAAACTATTTAGTGCATTTAAGTGCCATATTACATTCTGGACTTTAAAGAAAACATGTTCTGAAATGCAAAAACAAACACCTTTATATACTTTCAGAACTACAAGTTTCAACCTAACTACACTTCAGGCATAACATAAGCTTACTGTCTTCTTTGTGGCATTTGTAGGAGGCAGAAACGAGTGGACAGGAACTGTGACTGTCATAATAATAAATAACATGAATGCAGCTCAGGCCTTCACAAATTGACTGCAGCATTTTATTTTCAGTGATTAATATCTTGAACAAAACCTAGCTAACTTTGGGACATCATAACTAGCCACCAAATTGATTTACGTTGTTAACTAGCCATTACATATATCATATAGCCATAATTAACGTAGCCTACATTCTTTACTAGCCTTCATATACAGTGGTGTGAAAAAGTGTTTGCCCCCTTCCTGATTTCTTATTTTTTTGCTTGTCACGCTTAAATGTTTCAGATCATCAAACAAATTTAAATATTAGTCAAAGATAACACAAGTAAACACAAAATGCAGTTTTTAAATGAAGGTTGTTATTATTAAGGGAAAACAAAATCCAAACCTACATGGCCCTGCATGTTTGTCACATTTAAGTGTGACAAACATGCAAAAATATAAGAAATCAGGAAGGGGGCAAACACTTTTTCACACCACTGTACCTTGTGTCGGGTGCGAAACACAGTGCGCCATATATAGTTATATGGATTAAATAAAGCTTCGACGCAAATAATTTGATTTTTAGTAATTAAGTTATTCGGGGAATTGTTTCAGCCCTAGTCTTTATAAACTATTAAATATAACATTTTCTTGGCAGTTGCATGGTCTTAAATGTAGAGTATCCTACAATTCAACATGTTTTTAAGTTAAGATATTTTGTGCACATTCTAAGCAGCAATGCCGCACATAAATTGTCAGCTAAGGAAATGTAGGAGAAAGAATACTAAGTGAAATAATCTAGATAAATCCTATTTGTCTACAGTTAGTGGCATTAACGCGCCGCATATGGCTCCAGTCCGGCCAGAAGAAAGTGACCAGCCAGCCTCTGCATGCTAGTAACCAGCCTCGGAAGCTAATGACCAGCCAAGCCAGAAGCCGATCCAGTGGGTTGCTAGGTTAGGTTAGATGTACGAGTTACCACCTTGTCGAATTAATAGTCGTCTTGTCATTTCCCACCGCCGGCCTCTCAGTTACCAGCGCTAGCTTATCATTGGCCAGATCAGTAGCTGGCTTCGGCAAGGATATATCCTCCTCCGACTTCTCAGTAGTCTTAATTTTGTTCCTTACCCTGCACCATACAGTATGGCCACCTCTGTAAAGACTGTGGTTTGTAGACTAATGGACCGTAGACTCCCAACATTGTCACAGTAGAGAATACTTAGCAATTTTCATACGTCAGCTCTGCAAGGAAAAAAAGTTACACCAAAATGTAACGATTCAAACACTTCATTCATCTATATACATTTTTAGAATAGTGTAGTATGTTTAAAAGAAACGAGAGAATATATTTGCAGAATGTGCAGAGAAAATTTCATTCTAAATGACTAATTAAGGCATCTTACCTTAAATAAAATGTGGTGACAAATGACAAATACAGTATAAACATTCTGTAATTAAACACAGCTGAACTAAAGAATAAATAGTGTGAGCCTGGATGTTTAGTTAAAATTTATGACTGCAGTTATTAATATAAATGAGACAATATACATTCCTTGTAAAACAAAAATAAATACATGATTATAACCATATAACTTGTCATCAGGTGTCACTAGTTTACATTTTGCATTTGCATTTACATTTTACAAATTCGATTTCACTTAAAGGAGCAGTGTGTAGTATTTAGTGGCATCTAGCAGTGAAGTTGTGCAGATTACAACCAACTGAATTCCGCTCACCTCACCCTCCCCTTCCAAGCGTGTAGGAGAAACTATAATGGCCGCTAAACTTGCGAAAAATCCGAACGGCCCTATTAGAGCCGGTGTTTGGTTGGTCTGTTCTGTAGAAATGTAGTGGTTCAACATGGTGGACTCTTCCTTCCATGGTGGAAGGGGACCCGCTCTCTCTGATATTAAGGGCTTATTCTAAGGTAATGAAAACTCAACAATTCTTATTTTCAGGTGATTATATACTGGTGAATATTATTGCCATATTATGCAAATAGACCCCCTTAAATCTTACACATTGAACCTTTAATATTTTAAGTCCTCAAAACAAAAGTTCACAGTTTTGGAGGTGAAACTGTTCCACTGTTAGAAAAAAACGAAACATCTCATAAAATGCAACAAGCCTTGTTGTCTATGGCTTTTTTCACATGTTCCTGTATCCAGTCATTTATTTCCTCCTCATGTGTTTTCTTTAGCTCATTGATTTCTTTGTTCAGACTTTCTTTGTTGTAGAAAAGTGTCGATTTCAGCTCATCCATTTCTTGTTCTTGTCTTTGCTTCAATTTATCAAAGTCTTTCCGGTATACTTTGTTTCTGCTCAGCCGTCTTATCATCAAGTCATTTTGGTTTTTTTGCTCCAGCTTCAGATCCTCTATTTCCTTTCCATACTTTTCCATCTCAGCCCAAACATTGTTGGTGTATGTCTGTCTGAATTCATTGAATTCTTCAGCTTGCTTTCTGGCCTCCTCTTCATTTTTCCTCCTTATTTCCTCCAGTTTCTTCTTATGGTTTTCTTGTACTTCTTTCCATTCTCTTTCCTCTTGTTCTCTTCTGATTCTGGCTTCTTCTTTCCTTTCGTTTTCATATCTTTTTAATTCCTGCTCATGTTGTTCTCTGAGCTTTATGAGTCGTGTTTGCTCCTCTCGTCTCTGTTCATCTTCTTGATGTCGTTTCGCCCACCATTCCCTACTTTCCTGCTCCCAAGCCTCATGTTCTTTTCTCATGTCTTCTCTACTTCGTATTAATACCATCCTTTCAGCAGTTGAGGTTTTTTCTGATCCATATTTAAGTTTTTTCTCCAGACTTTCAAGTTTTTGTTCCCACTCGTGTCGTTGGAATTCCTCCTGCATTTTCTTATTCCTTTCCTCTTCTTCTCTCCTTTCCCTTTCTCTTTTCCTCTTCTCCTGCTCCTGTCTCAGGTGGTCCTCCTGTTCTTTGACTAGTTTGGCTCCCTTTTCTTGATCAAATTCACTTATTAGCTCTGCCATTTTCATTTTCTTCTTCCGCATTTCTTCTTGATGTTTTCTTTCAAGGTCCCTCTGCTCCCTCTGTATCTCGGGTTCCCTCTCCTTCATGATCTTCTCCATTTCCTTTTGTATGGCTGCCTCTGCCTCTCTGAACATCTCTGAAGTGTAATAGCCACCATAATTTTTCTTGACCATTGCCTCAATCTTGTTCAGCAGCTTGCTGACTTGAGAACGATTCTTCTGATCATTGTTATTGAAGACCTGGTATCTTCCTCCACATTCAGTTGTCAGTTTTTTGAGGAAGCCCTCAGTGTCTTCCTCTATGAAATCCTCAATTGTTTGTTCTTTAAGTTCATCTCCTCTGGTAAATATAACAATGATGAAGTCTTCTGACTTCTTGCCAAAAAATGTCTTGATAAGCTCCACAGTTTCTTTTTCCTCTTGTGTAAAGCGGCCGATCTGCAGGACTAATAAAAACACATGAGGTCCTGGAGCCAACAAGCTGATGCATTTCACAAGCTCCTGTTGAACTTCATTGTTGGACAAAGTCGTGTCGAACAACCCGGGAGTGTCCACCATAGTGATAGGCTGCCCATCAATCTCTCCCTCTTCTTTTTGGCAAAGCCTGGTCACTGACTTCATGCAGACTTTCGATTTGAAACATTCTTTGCCCAAAATAGTGTTTCCAGTGGCACTCTTTCCACAACCAGTCTTCCCAATCAGCACCATCCTGAGACACTCTCTGCTCTGCACCATCCTGAGAGGCTCTCTGCTCTGCACCTTCCTGAGAGGCTCTCTGTTCTCCACCATCCTGAGAGGTTCTCTGCTCTGCACCATCCTGAGAGGCTCTCTGTTCTCCACCATCCTGGGAGACTCTCGGTTCTTCACCATCCTGGGAGGCTCTCTACTCTTGGCCATCATGAAAGACTCTGTCCTCTTCACCTTCCTGGGAAACTCTCTACTCTGATATTTAGGCCTGTAACCTTCCTCATTTTTTAAAGATACATGTCTTCTAAGCTGACTCGCCGAAGGCTCGGGAAACATACCTTTTGTGAAGCCTCTGCATCCCACAACTCTCATGTTTTCTACAGTATGTAACACCTTAGAGACCTGCTGCTTGTCCTTGATGTTGAAGACAACATATCGTCCTCCACAGCTCTGCTGGATGTCTCTGTTTTCCTGCAGAAACTTTTCAACTGGTGGAAAGTTAGGATTTGCCTCTGTAATAAAAAGAATCATGGTGAAATCATTGACTCGAGAGCTGAAAGTATTTTGGATGGTCTCTAACTCTTTCTTGTCTTCATAAATGAGGGGACCCACAGGTAGGACCAGGACGAAGGCATTGACGCCCTCAGGATCACAGAGGGAGATACACCTGAGTGATTCCTTCTTGACTGCCTCCTGAGGTTTTCCATACAAGGCAGGCAGTTTTACCAGGGAAACCCAACGTCCACACACCTCTGCCTCATTTTTAACACACACTAATGAGTCAGCAGGTGGACCAAACTTTCTTTCTCCAAGAATGGCATTAGCTGCTGAATTCTTCCAGGCCCCATGTCTCCCACACATTACCAGGTTTAGAGGGGGGGGTGCACATTCAGGTGATACCATGGGATCGGTCTCTTCAGTAAAGGTTAAATGTCCACAGTTTTCACTCACTATGTTCTCCATTTTTTCCATCAGTTGTTGAAGATCATAGTCATGGAATTCTTTTTCATCCAGGTTGATTCTGTGCTCTCTTTGTGTGCAGTCTTGGATGAGTTGGTTCACTGAGGAATTTTCTCCCCTATCATTTTGTGTTATGATGATCATTAGGTTTTTAAAAGCATCTTTTCCAAAGAAGCTCATGATGAAGTTAAATTTTTGTCTGTCCTCCTCAGAGAAATCAGAAGGCTTCACTAACAGCAGCAGAACATTTGGTCCAGGGGGACAATGAGCAACACACTTCTTCATCTCATGTTTGACTTTATCCACAGGCAGACTGAAGATTTCTGCTGTTTTCACTACTGTGAAGGGTTTTTTTCGCCACTCTCCGTAGATATGCGCAAATTGCTTGTTCAGTTTTGGATGAGAACAATCTTTTATTCCAGTGATGAAGTTACTTAGTGTTGTTTTTTCATTCTGACTTTTTCCGAACATCACAATCCTAAGTTCAGATGCTGTAAAACAATAAGAATAAAAGCATTACAAATTTCCACAATTCCATGAGGGAATCATCATTATCCTCTTTTCATTAATGTCAGTCATTCATACATTGATTTTTTTGTAATATTTTTTTTTAAAGAAGTTTAGTGACAGGTTTCTAATTATAATGAATTTGAAGACTATATTTAATTATATTTCGTTATATGCAGATGATACTGTGCCATCTGTCTAAAATTCAGAAATCTATCTGTAGGATAGAGAGGATTCTTCAAAACACAGGATTATGTTCAGTTCAATTTTTGAACATTGAACCCCACTGGAATTAGATTAGATTCACATTAATGTCAGATTTCTCCTTACTTTTTCTTGCATCACAAAGCAAACACTGTTTGATGTACATGACAAAACAATATACACGACAAAAAAACAAACAATGGATTTAAACATTTCATACTTTTGGCCATTTGGTGTTAGTATAAATAATGACATCGTGCTAGACAGCAATTTAAGCCTCTACATCTTTCCCACCTACAGATTTGACGCAGGGACACTTAGATGAATGGGCTCAATGCAGCACATAGACTGCACCAATTTTGACTGGGATTGTTTCATTTTTACAAGCAAAAACTTATGCCATCAGGATCATTTGAAAGATGCTATTATTGCATTAAAATTCTATACATAGTACCTTTTTAAAGTTGTCAACTTTCCATTCTCTTAGCCTGCAACTGTATTATACTAGGTTTGGGCCACTGCCTTTATTCCTCTTTGTTATATGACCTAATATCTATTCTTGCAATGCATTTCATTAAAGTCTTCGTCCTCACGGACAGACCATATCTATGACATGAAGTCTTACTAAACTTACCGGATGCTGATATCGCCATCTTGTGTTAGAGAAATTCCACTTTAGTAGCTGAAGTTGGTGCCTGTTGGGTTTAAATCAAATCAAGTTTATTGTCACATACACAATTATACACAGTACAACGTATAGTGAAATACGTTCTCTGCATTTAACCCATCCTAAATATTAGGAGTAGTACTGTGCAGCGCCCGGGGACCAACTCCAGTTCTAAACCAATGTCTTGGTCAAGGGCACTGACAGGAGAATTAACCAAACACATGTTTCTGACATGGATGCTTGCCACTTCACATGCAAATAAAGATCCATAATTCAAGCACTGTACTTTCCAGAAACAATGTCCTGGTTACTCTGGATAATTCACAAACCTGTGGACTGTGTTCAGTACTAACAGGATAAGCATCCCTGTGGCATTACAGAGTCATTTGAGTGTTATAAATATCCAAAATATTGGCTCAATAAAGCTTTCATTACAGTTTTTCATATAGGATAGTGAATAATGTTGTTTTTCCCCTTAATAATGTGTGTCAGTCAGCAGAGAGAGAGAGAGAATGCTAAATTATTAAATATAACTTGACAAAATATACTTAATTAACACTTAGGATAGAGGCATGAATAACTTTGTTTCAGTAAACACAAGTACACATTTTAAACTGAATTATAAACAGAACAAATATTTTGTTTTAATTTTCATATTTAAGCCAACTTTGCAAAAATAAAATGATGATTTTTGCTTGTTGCTAGTTATCTATTTCTATTCCCTCTTCACATAATCAAACATGCTGCACTTACCTGAGGTTTTTGTATCTTTTATTGCAGTTTAATCGTATTTTTGGTTGAGGTCATACCATATCTTGTGTAACAGTATGCTGTAGTTAGTCTGATAACTACAAACTGAAAAATTCTGGTCCATCAGATCACCAGGCCTGAACATTTGACACCTGCGGATTATCAATAAACTATTTTGATTAATCAAATTAAGGTTGTATGCTATGTACACATATATTCTGTACGTTTTTATACTTCTCATTGGTTATTTGTTGTATTTATTTTCTGTTTAATCTACTCACCAGATGAAATTCGTACTCTTTCTCTCACTCTTTCTCAATGCGCATAAATCAAGTCCCAGCTCATAAGAGTCAACTCACTCAAGACTTCTTTTTTGCCAACAGAGTTAGGTATGACAACAATGAATGGGCAGGGCCTACACACCGACAAAGGACCAATGGAGGCATACTTGTGCAGTTGTTGTCATTGCACAAGTATGACAGCTCATGACTTTTTAAGTTGAGCTGAAGCTAGTTATAGATGGATCATTACATCTGCTACCTTTGACACAGCTAGTATGATTTAGAGTCTTGGGTTAACTGTGGTGGGCTGTGGCATAAATGTGGAAACAGAACAATCTTCACTAAAACTTCACTCTGCAGTATTTGAACCTCTAATGCTTTAACCAGGATCGAGCATATGACGATAACAGATCAAGTGACATCGAAAGCAGTTTTTTCCTACAAGGTGCATGCACAGAACACGCACACCTCCAAATCAAAGTGGAAGTTCTAATTTAAGAGATGTCCATGTATTATAATAATATCTACAGTTGGGTGTAAGACCTTTGGTTGTGCTATAAAGGGGACTCCTGTAGAGACAGAGATATTAGCTTAAACTTGAGGGCCTATCATAGGAAAAAACCCAAACTGCAAGGTCTGTAATTTGGAAGTTACATTAAGACGGGAACAGGTGTGTGTGAGTGCACGTGATTTCTCGTCAACGCTCAGAAAAACTGGTAAAACTCGTCCATACCAGGATACAGCCACAGGCAACTTATCAAAACAGTTTACTGTTTCCTTTATGGAAGACTTGAAGCGTACACATGTAAATGTTAATGACCAACAGCTTATTTAATCAGACAAAGTCATGAAATTAGTTCAATTCCCTGTTGATGGACATAAATGTTTTCGAAGAAAACCAAAGACTGTCAGGTTATTGCCTCTTCTGTTGAAGTGCAACTGATCAGTCTAAAATTTTCAGACTTGAAAAATGACACTGGACCCCTGGACTTCAGGTTCCTTTATCAATACAGATAATGAAATCAATAGAGCAAGTTTCCAGTTTAAAGAAGTGACGGTTGTCCCCCTTATTCACACTCTAGCCTGTCCTGCTACATTGCATTCTGATTTATTTCCTTCTCCTTTGGGTTAGAAATTGGTCTTTGGGCCTCTTCTCCAATGCTTTTGAATAAGGCCAAAATGCTAAGTTGGAGATAAAGTTCAAAGATCGGTTTGAAACACTGAAAAATGGAAGGAGGGACTGAAGGCCTTTCTCCATTGAGATGTTTTCCTTCTTCTGTTGACTGGCTTTGATAAAAGTTTAAATCACTGGCTGTTGCTGGTTTTTGCAGCTCTGACTTGTTAGAGGATGATCTAATTGCCTGTAAAGTCATTTTGGTCGTAGATTCTACAAACCCCAGAAAATGGCCAGACCACTGAAATTGTAGACTGGCTTTGTGACGCTGTGTCAGCATGAATGTTTTAGATAAACATGTTTTTACACATGTAGACACATTATTACACCTTGTAAGGTATTTGGGTTGTTCGATTTATAATCTCACACTGTTGGTATGTATGTTATTATTTAAAAGCTGTTTATAAAGCTATTTTTGCTTTGTATGAAAACAGAGAACAGAAGAAAGATCTGAGGGCTGACGATACTGCGCCCCACTGATCTGCCAGACGAACGATTTTAAACTCAACCACGCTGCTGTAAGGCAGCAGGGGTCTTTATTTTTCATACCTGAGAGCCTGTTGGATGTGTTTGATTTATAACAAAGCCCCGCCCGAGTGTAGCAGCATGTATGTATTAAACACATACATTTGTTTTAAATACATACAAGCCGCTGCATGTTTGTGGACGTCTCTCTCTCTCTTTTTATCCTGGGAGGTCATTGGGTATGTTTGATTTATAGCCTGCTCATTCCTGGCTGTGTTTTCACATGGGTCCAACACCACCCCACCCCTCCCCCCTGTGGAAAGAATTAATAAAACATACACACACACACACGCTCTCAAACATAGATCTTCAGGCTCAGTTCAACTTGTTCAACTAAATGCTCTCTTCAAACATTTCTGATCTGTATCAGTACTTTCACTCACTCTTATTAACAGGGAAAATGCACAATTGTGAGTTTGTGCCGGTATCCAAATTTCATGCTACGATTATTTTTCCCAAAACTATCACTATATATATATATATATATATATATATGGTATGGTCACGATAGGTTTAGGACAGTTGAGTGCGAATTACTGCGAATGCAGTGTGTGAATGCAGTTTCCGTCAGCATTCGTTTCTGTTTTCATACGTGTTCTGATTTCTTGTGGGTGTAACATGTTTGTCTCTTACAAGCCACTAGCACTGCTCCTACTACTATTGCAATACTACAATGCAACAAATGCTGTACTGGTCTGTTTGTCTTCCTTTTGTGGAATTGTGATGCAAGTTATGTGGCTAATGACAGTAATAGACATTGTTGGCAGTATTGTCACCATCATTATGTTTCACCATCTTACATAATAAAACTGGTATTCCGGCACACCCACAATCCTGAGTGTTAACATCAGCTTTCTGTACATCATGACGAAACTAGCACCCTCCAACAGCCTCATCAAAAAACAAACTTTATGAGACCGGGACTCTAATGGGCTGAGAGGTGTATCTGTTTTTCCACCCCCTGTAGGTGACTGCTCTATAGTATCCCTCTCTTTCTGTCTATCAGTATTTTTCTACTTCTGGTTTCCTCTTTCATTCTTTCTTTTCTTTCTTTCATTTCCTCCCTCTTGGTATTTTAGCTTTGTGTGTCTTTACGTCATTCCTCCTCCTCCTCCTCCTCCCTCTTTGGCTTTTCTTTTTGTCGTCTTTAATTTTGTTGTCTATTTGTCTTTTTCTCCTTCAGTTATTTATCCTCCTCAAATTCTCTTTCTCACTGTTTATTCTCCCATCTTCCCTTGAGTCACTTTGTCAGAAAAAATAAATTTGTCTAAATTGTGACTGTGATGGATTATCTATCTGCAGAAAGTTTCAGGTGTTTCATAGAAATCAAATGGAACCAATGTCTGCCTTGAAGGAAATCAATCTAAAAATAGAAAATGGTCAGCAATAATGTAAAATCAACACGATATTTAGGTTATGGGCCAAAATGTTAAAAACCACCAGTATATTTTTCATGTTTGTGTATTTCTTGACTGAGCAGGCTTGGATTTGATGTTGAACTCTGGTTTTGGATGTATTTTAACAGTGTGATTGTTAAATGGGGTCTTTGATTGCATCAAGAAGCGTTTTAGTGAAGTGAAGTCAAACTTCATTAGTTGAACGTTTCTCATATGAGGAAACTCAATGTGCTTTGAATTATCTGGACATTAAAAAGTAGTTAGGGTTTGGATTAAATATCATTTATTTTCACTTTAAGTGGTTGACTCAAGCTGTTCGCAAAGAGTAATTAGTTTTCTGGCTCGAAGGCACTTTGGCAGGAAAACATGGGACTCATGTGGGAGTTGAACCTGTGACCTCTCAGTTACAATCTGATCTGTCTGACACCCTGCCATCCCGGTGGGAGAAAAAAACATGTGGGAAATTGTTTTAAAATAGTTTGGGCTGGATATGAAAATGTGGGTTTGAACGTGGAGTTTGCTCATGTTGTTAGAATGATGTTTTTGGGTGGATGAGGTGTTGTTTTAGCGCCGGCGTGACCCAGGAACCGTCAGCTCACTGGCTGTGTGTTTGAACAACATCATGGTCATTAGTTGGTCTGAAGAGAGTGAGAGACACCAGATATTTCCCATAAATCATTTGGGTTTGGTCAGATGTGAAATCGAGCTGTTATCAGATGGGAGGCATTTCCAAAATCAGATCTGGACGGAGTCACTGACACCTCACAGTGTCCCGTCTGCAGGTCTGTTAGTCCGCCGGTTCAGCATGTTGATCAAGTGAGTTATCCAAACACCTACTGGCCAGATAAACATGAAGTTAACTGTGGATATTCATGGTCCTCAGAGGAGAATTTTCTTGATGATTTTAATGACCCTCTGACCTTTTCTCTAGCGCCACCAGCAGGTCAAAATATATCAAAGTCAAATTAATTTTCAAGATGCTGTAGTTCTTGCTGCTGCACTTTAATGTGTCATACATCTTCATAAGATAATAATAGTAAAATCTGGCTGCTAGCAGAGAAAATTTAGTACCACTGTAAACCAGTGGTTAGCAACTGTTTTACCTTGTGGCCCATAAAAACAAAGGTATGTGTACCCTTCGTCACCAGTTGAGTCACCATATGAGGCTTGAGGAGGTAAAATATTGTAGTATTTCACAAGGAAGAAGCAAGATTAGGGGGCAAGTCTGAAACAACAGTTTGTGTAGCTAAAATGTTGTTTCTGCTTATCCATCCATCTTAATTTTCTTGCGACCCCCCTCAGACCCCACTTAGTGGTGGTCCCGACCTGCAGGTTGGGAACCATTGCTGTAGACCCCAACGGAGGCACCATCACGTTCACTCATCTCACCGTCTCTGGTGATAATCCAGAAATCATAGAACTTTAGTGACATACTCAGGTACTTTGAATTTTTCGAATAAGTGAAGGGAGCATTTTCAAGCTGAAAGGGTGTTTAAATATGATTTTTTATTTTCTTGATTTCTTAAGCATGAGTTGAGCAGCACATCCAGACTCCAAACTGGACCTGCATCCCTCCTGTTCTGCATCTTTGCACTTAATTGACTTATTTGGATATTTTCAGGATGCTGCACTTTGATGTTTCATAATTTTTATAATATCCATAAGACAGTAATAACTTATGTTGCACTTTTCAAATGAAATGTGTATGTGTTTTATTTCAGGTCCTGTATCTTCTACAGAGCATGTATGGATATCCCCAGAGGAACAGAGCTGCTGGTTTGGTACAATGACTCCTACACTTCCTTCTTCGGCATCCCGCTGCAGTGCATCGCTCAGGACGAAAACTGTGAGAGAACACTACTGACCTTTCTTTCTTCCCTTCTTACTTGTCTTTATTCTTTTTCTTTTCTCTTTGTCTCTCTGCTTTCTCTATGTTGGATTTCTCCCTGTATGTTTTATGAACACCTGTTTCAAAATGGCAGCTATAGAAATAATCCTTGATTTTAGGGACTCACTCAAACAACAAGACATTTACTGTTGTAACATTACATTGTCTCTTCTAAAACTCCATCAGGCCTCAGGTTTGATTTCCAGAACAGATAACTGCTGTATAGTACGTCTGGCTGAAGTGTGCTTGAGCAAGAAAATAAACCATTTACACTCGCTGAATAGTTAAGAAAAAGTTCTCAAAGTAACAAAAGAGTCATCCTCTTAACTAGAAGGTGACGGGTTCCGGTTCCCACAGCTGCCTCGCGCTGAAGCAAGTCACTGAACACTGATAAAACCATCAGCTAAATGTTTCAGATGTAAATGTGACTGTAACATCTAAATGCTCCAAACTTCCAAACAAAAGCCAAACCTCTCGGCTCTGTGTTCGGTCTGTCTGCAGGAAAAGAACAGCAGTTTTCTTTGGATGTCGCTCTAATTTTATTACCGACAGCATTTAAACTCTTAGACTAGAGGAAAGCTGCGGGCCCGCCATGAAAACAACGCGGTGAATGCAGGTTTTTTTACAAACTTGCTGCTGTCTGATTTATTTGTCTGACCGACCGAGCCAGTCAAAACAAGACTGGAAGAAGTCTTTTGTTTGTTAAAATGTAGGCACTCTGTGGCCCGCTGCCTCTCTCTTCTTGTGTCATGAAGCAAGAAAGAAAAGACGAGTTTTCCATCGAAACTTTTCATCCTCTTCTCCTGCTGCAAACAAAAATATACACATTATGGACCTCTGTCTTTTATCCAGGATTGTCCATCTTATGTCAGCATATTTCAGCTGATTTATGAAAACCTCATAACTCCCAATTTGGTGATGTTTGGTCATGTTTTAACTCAGAAGTCCACTTGGTTCTTGTTTGGATTGACAATTTTCAAGCTATGTTGCAAAATCAAATAACTCATTTTGAATATGTATTACTTTTGGGGCAGAAAGTTAAAGAACAGTTACAAGAATGACTAAGAGGAGCAATTTGAGTTTTATCTAAACTTGTTGAAGCTTTCTGTTTGTGTCTTTCCTAAATCTTGCCATGTTTCTTCTAGTATTCATGTGTCTTAAATTAGATTTTACAAATATCAGGTCTTAAGAACTCTGAAATTATGAGGTCTTAACTTTATTATATAAACATTTAATGTGATTCTTTTTACATTTTTGCCAAAACAGTCATACGTTTTATAACCTGTAAAAATGCATGTGAAATGCTTCCTGTTACATTCAGTAATCAGGCTTAAATTTCCTTATATTTGTTTGTAAAACAGTCTTGAAAAGTATTATGTATTGTGGTTACAAAGCCCCTCCTAAAGCTTGACTCAAAGTCAGGTTGTTTCGTGAAAGTCTGCTCAAACATTTTCGTGATTTCAGCTGGTTGAAACATTTTTGACGAACTGGGATGTGAATGTCCTCAACACACGATTCTCATTAACAAACATGGACTATTGTGTGTGTTAACACATTACAAATGCTGGTGAAGTTTCTTTATTCGTCTTTCTGTCTCTCCTGGCCTTTGTCTGTTTCTTTCTTCCTCCACCTCACTCTGTGTTTCCTTGTCTTTTATTTCTCCTCCCTCTGTCTTCAATCCATCCTCTCTGTTTCTCTGTCACTAATTTATTTTTGTTTACATATCCTCCAGTTTTCTGCTCAGTCAGCCTGTTTATATCTTTTCCATTCAAACTGTTTTTCTGTGGATTTGACAGAGTAACTCCCTGCAGGGGGAAAAACAAACTTTGACATTTTTTTTTCTTACACAATTATGGAGCAGAAAACAAAACATGAAAAAGGAGATTTAATCTGTGGAATCTAAATTGAAATGAATTAAATTAGGAGCTCGTATTTCACAGAGTCGCAGTTAAATAAGATCGTGCTGATTGCAAATTAGAGACGTTTGGCCACAAACTGGTTTGTTTTACAGATGGAACGACTCTTTTACATGACATCGTTCATCATGACAGGACTGTGGCAGCCTCTGCACACACACAGTTGCATTCACACACACACACACACACACACTCACTCACATTTGTATTACTATGTTTATGAGGACCTGGTTTGACAATACATTACTTACGAAACCTTTTTCCTTTATTTCAACAAAAATGTAGTTTTTTAACCGCATTAGCTGCGTGGCCGAAGTGGTGGTCATGTCTGTTGATTGGAACATGTTAGCCCGAAGTAAAATATTTTGACAATCACTGGATGGATTTAGTGCAGACTTGCATGGTCCTCACAGGATGAATCCTAATGACTTTCTTCTGACTTTTCATCTAGTGCCACTAGCAGGTCAAAATCTCCCCTTGCTCATGCTGCCTGCTGCCGTTGCTCCATCTCGTCGTCTTACTTTTTCCAACTTTTAGCTTTCCTTTTCTTCAAAACTTGAGTAACTTTTGTGTAAGTGTAATTTAAACTATTGATATTTAGCAGTCAAAGTCAGACAAATCAAATAGGCATCTTCCAAAGTTACTGTTGTTGTATTACAACAGTTCCTCACAGTGTTTCCTTGCCTCTTGGGTGAGTGGGGAAACTTTGTTAAGACAATAGTTGAGTTTTCTGTGACAGCTAATATGCCAAGATCTGGATAACTGAGAATATTTATATGTCCCAAACATTATCAGTGTTTTATATCACATGGCCTACAGATTAAAGCTAATATGTGGATTTTTTTAGTGTAGTAGTGCAATGAGAAAACTTCTGTTATGAATTGGCGCTATAAAAATAAAATTGAATTGAATTTGTGCAGCGCCTTTAATACTACCACTGGATAGATCCAAAGTCGGAAATGTCGGAGTCCTCCACGTAATGAACTGTATTGCATTCTACAGAGAGGTGTTTCTGTTATTTAACCTACCCTCATTGATATAAATGGGGTGGACAAAATAATAGGAACATCTGTCAGTATAATGCAATACAATTCAACAGCACCACAAACTACATTCTCCAAAATGATCATAAAGACGAATCAACACCTCTCTAAAACAAAACAAAACTAATCATTATAATCTTCATGAACGAGGTTTTTATTGCAGGACTGTTGTATTAGACTGCATTAGTTTTAGGTAGGTGTACCTGATAAACTGGCAACTGTGTAGATTGAAATAGATCAAATTGAAATTGTGGTAATACGTATGCTAAAGCAATGTGGTGCCACCAGATCCAGCGATCTACCAGTTTGACACAGATGATTTTGCTGTCAATTTTTTCATCATCGTCATTGTCCTAAAGTCCTACGCTTCATCTAACAAAAACTCTAAGAATAAAAACTGCCAAAGATGATTTCAATTCTCTATCCCTGTGAAGACATTTGGCCCTCAAAAGTACAGATGCACTAAACGCACACATTCGCACACATGGATTCATTGTGTACCTACACACACTCTGGCAGAGGGCGAACAAAGACTGGAGGATTTGCTGCTGTTCCACCCTGCAGTGAAAAAAGTTTGTTCACATCCAAATGAAGTGAAATTAGATTATGCTTCTTTTGTACAAACTGAAAGACAGCAGCTCTGCTCTAAATTAAAGACATTTTGCTACTAACTGCATTTGGGCTTTCCATGACATCGTTATCTGCTGATTGTGCCCACAAAGGATGAGTGTGACGTCAAAACTCTGCACTGGAGACAGCAGGACTGTGACTTTCTGTCCTCTGTGGAACAGACATTTAAAATTTTGACGTTTATTAGTGCAGAGAGAGCTGACTAAGCACATTTAGACTGGGTGCTGTCCAGTACAGCCACAGTTCCCTGTAGCTCTTGATTTATCTTCTGTATTTGGGTGTTGCAATGTGCAATCTGTCAGGAAGCGAATTTAAGCCGTCAGAACCCACAAAGTGTGTATATCAATGAATCTTGCAAATCCCAAACCTGCTGCACGAAAATAAAACTGTTTTGTGACAATGTAAGCCAAGATAAAAAAATAATTTTGTACAAAAATAGCAGAAAATGACAGCGGGTATGTCAGTAAATCTGCCATCCTTTGAATCAGTCTTCATTATCAGAGGAAAAAAATAAAAGATTAAAGGGAAATTGATTAACAATTATGGTGTAAAATAGATAATTTTGTCATCATTTTTGGTTTAACTCGGACTCAGTGAAATGAATTTGACTGGCACGCCATCTTTTTCTAACACACCACACCTGGCCTTAGCTTTACTTAAATTGTCACAGAGAAGTTCTACTTTCACACAATGGGTTTACATTTTCAAAATGTATTGTTAAACAATTCTGGAGCGCAGTGACACATTAACATTAAAGGCATAGTTAGATTGAAAATACAGGAGGTAGAAAACACTTGAATTTTTAGGTAAATCGTCTGCTGTTGGTCACCATGTAGCTCCACTGGACCAGTTAGTGTCTTACTGTTAGTGCACTTACTGTTTGTAATCAGTGTAAGCTCAGAGATTTGAACCAGCAACCGCACAAATCTGAAGCCACAGGAGGCAGATGATCAACATCCTGGCAATGAGCACTGACCTGCTCACACGGTCAAAATCCCACTTAAATCCACCAATTAAAATGCAAAGGCAACTCTGTGAGCTGTTACCTACAGTAGGTGAGATTTAGAGGTTTTCATTGGGACAAAAAAAAATCAGGGCTGGCCCTACTCTATCAGACCATCATGTTACTGAACAACTGCAGCATTTAATGAACTCAGCTCAACAGCTCTGACCAGTGATTAAAAATATTCTAGTGATCTGATTTCTAGATTTAGGCTCATTATTTACAGACCAGAGTCGTGTTTCAAGAAAAATAAATAAATCTGAAAATCAGGCGAATGATGCCTTTGTGTTAAAACTAAAGTCAATGATCATCTTTTAAAAACAAACAAATAGTCTTAATTAAGAACAATTATACATAATGCAGCTATAAATTTAACAAAAAGTAATGAATGGAAGAAACCGTAGTGCACCAAATGGCAACAGGGAGGGAGAGAAAATGCTTCTGTTTCACTTGTTCTGCTTTAGATTTAGATTTAAAATGAGTAAAATGAAACTAAGAAAGTTAATTCAAGTCTGAATTAAGAAAATTAAGAGGAAATAATGAACAGAAATTGAATTGAATTATAACATTGCCAAAAAATTAATTTAAGTAAATTCAAATACACACACACACACAACAAACACCATTAGACACACACATAGCATTAAACACACATTCCCATATACACTTGCTTACATAGATACAAGAACTCTCTCACACACACACATTAAAGACGACCGGAGAACACATTAGAGCCAAACCAGGAAAACACACGCAACCTCAACACACTATCAAAGCACACACACCCTGTGGTTGTTTACTCATGCACGTTCCATCCAATCACAGCCTGTCGGCTTGACGCTCCGCAGCCTGGCCGCCGCCTAACAACAACAACATGTGCACAGACAGAAAAGGAAAAATCACTTCAGGGGGACTCCTCATTTTCTTTCTCCTCTTCATATTCTCTTCTTCTTCCGTCTCCTCCTCTTTCTTGTTTCCTCTTTTTCTTTTATCTTTTCCGTAACACATTTTTTTCTCTCCTTTCTCCTACTCCTACTTGTTTCTCCAGCATGTAGCAGCAGCAATAATGTGGAGATGAGTTGTTTTTATGGGAGCATAAGAAGAAGATAAAGAGAAGGAGAGGAAGAGGACAAAAGGATGAGAGGAGAAAACGCTGTGAGTGAGAGAAGCGAGGACAGGAGAAAAGAAAAGAAGGGAGAAGAACATAGGAAAGAAGACGAGATGAAGGCTAGGAGAAGGGAAAAGAGAGAAAATATAGAAGTGGGGGAGGAGAGGACAGGGTGGAAGAGGAGAAAAGGGAAAAAGAGACAAGAGTAGACTCAACAATAAGTGTGAAGGACAGATAGAGGAGAGAAGAGGTTCAGGGAAATAAAAAGAGGGATGAAGTGTTCAGGAAGGACAGAAGAAAGAGAGTGAGGAGGATGTTTTCCATTTTGTCCACCTCTGCAGTAAACTCCTCTGTACTTCATATTCACATCTCTTTTTTATTTGACATATTATTATTACCATTATTGTAATTGCCTCTATTGATTTTATAAGACTTTATTATCTCTGGTAACTTATCGTTATTGATTACTAACAAAGCTCTGGCAACATAATCTGAACAATACTTCATACCAGTAAAGAGAGGAAGACAGAGACACTCACACCGTGTCCTAACTGAATGTGAGCGTCCGACTATCGCGTAACATCGGACGCTCTCTGTCCACACCGAATCCGTAAAATATGCACGTCTGCGACAGGAATAAATAGAAACACGGCGTCCGACAAAAGTTCGGCTCAAAACGGCACGCCGCATCACGCTGTGCAGTACTTAGGACATTCCAATAGAAAACAATGCAAAGACACAAACAGGCTTCTCTGGAGTCAAAGTCAAACTTTTCCCCATTTAGTTAGTTACATTTTATTGACCTCATTATAACAATACAGGTATAAATGTAAAATATAAATGTATAATTGTAAAAGATATGGCTGTCAATATCGTTTATTTCTTTTTTTCAACAAATCCCCTGTGCAGAGCCAAACCAGCAATGAATGTATCTAATAACAAGTAGTGTTTGTGTATCAGAGCCTGACTTAAATGCTGAAAATGCACTATTTTCTCCTGTTTGTGTAATGTTTGCTAAAACCTAGTGTCCAGCTGTTTTTAGGAAGTTACTGAGCCTTTTAAAAAAATTAAACTATATATTTCTGAGGTGTTTTTGAAAGATTTGCATTATCAGTGGGAACCAATGGGCTTGGAGCTGAGAGCTGCAGACATGGTAGGGAAGTCAGAAAGTTGTTGAGAGACAGACAAACGCATTGTTGGTTTTGGTCTTTTCATGGGATATATTGAGAGTAACAAAAGTAGAATAATGGCAGCCTTGATTAAAACAATATTCAGTAAACAGTATAATTTTGTCATTACTAAACAATGTGATTGTGTTCCAACATTTTCAGTCTTGTCAAGTCGTCGTTTGTGCTTCTAAATAGTGAATTATTATTCGAGTTATTCTCAGATTTTAAAAGAATCTTGTAATTTAGAGGACATAGTAGTTTATGTTCTTCAATCTGGATGCACAGATGTTTTTCAGGTGGTGTGTGGCTCTGTTCCACATTCCTAAAATGATTTGTGGATCAATTTCGTGTTTTCTGTGGAGCTGTTAGACTTTATTCTGCATGGTGATGAATGAATTGTACATACTGTCAAAGTGAATGACAAAAAGAAAGAGATATAAACAAAAATATAAGGCAGGATGGCTGGGAGGGGTCGTCATATGGTTCTCATAATGAAGAAGAGAAGGAAGAGGAAGAGAATAAAATGTGGCTGGAACTGATAGATGAGAAGGAAGATAGATACAGAGATAGATACTCTACCCTACTTCTCGTCCGTATCAACCTCACCTCCACCTCTCACCTCCTTTTTAGGCTTGAAAAGTTGCTCTTAAAACTTTTACTCTGATCCATCAGTGAGATCGGAGTCTGTGGTCAGTTTATATTCATGTCACACCCCTCTGGAAGAGAACATACCCCGTACAAAGAAAGAAAACACAGACTCTGCAATGTTGCAAACTGCATCTGCATAATTCTCTCATTTTGATGATGCATTTCATGCGCAGCCCAAACTCTATTGACTTGCATTTTTTGTATATGCGATGTTTGTAGCAAAATGAATTAAGTGTTGGCGAACGGCGCGTAACGTGGGCGTCAATAGTGCCGTCGGGCAACTTACAGATGGTGTAATTATCTCCTCATAAGGTTATTAGAGGATCAATGAAGCCTGGTGGCCTGATGGCAGAGGTGAGCTGATGAAGGATGGAAAATTGTTATGATGACCCGACTGCAGAGGTGCAGCACGGCAATGTTAGAGAAAGGAGGACAAAAAGAACACTAAAAGACAACATGTTCCTCTTGGATTAGTGCATTGTATGTTGTTAAACATAAGAGAATGAGTCAGATGTACTGTGATGTACTTCCTACTTAAATGACAAAATAAGTGATTTGTCATTGCCTTCCAAAAGATCCCATCTGCCTCCTTGTTTAATATCTGGTTAAAAGATCATGGCCATGGTTCAACTAACATTCACTGTTGGTAGAGGATGGGACACAAATTATCTCTGAGAGAGAGTTAGTCAGATGATTCGACTTCCTGCCAGTCCACATGCCAAGTTTTTCCAAACAAACCAGTTTTACAGAATGAAAAGTGAAACCATCCACAGTGAGTTAAAGTAAGACAAGCTCTCTTAATGTCATTTTAAACATAATGAAGGGTTATGGAGTCTAGGTCTGTCACTCGGTCAGACCACAGAACAGAACACAGCTGAATTCTGGGTCAAGTGAGGAGAGCTGGCATCAGCTGGTACACCCAAAATCTAATTTACACACTTTTATATAATGTGTTTTTTTCTGTTAATGTCATTGTACTTGACTGTTTTATTCACCAGCAACACTTCTGTATCCTAAATCTGTTCATCTTATCTGCCTAAAACATTTATCTTGCCAGCTTCTGTGTTCAGATTTTTTGTTACAAAGCACTTATCAAAGCAGCCTCCGAAAATAAATAAAGTGCCTCCGAAAATAAATAAAATTATGAGCACCACATGAAAACCTTAAGAATACAGTACACAAAGAACAAATGCACAATAATTTAAATAAAATACTGATCGAGTTTCACTTAAAATTAGACCACACTTTAATGTTCTTAATACTGGTAGTTTCAGTAGTAGTAGCAATTGCCATACTAGTTGTGGTAATAGTAGTTCAATACCAGTAGTGGTTTTGATTGTAGTAATGGATGTAATACTTGTAGCTTTGTAAAGGTAGCACTGGCTGGACTACTTCTTCTAGCCTTGTACTCAGAACCATAGTATTGATAGTGGTAATATTACTTTTCAAAGTAGTACTAGCACTATGATCACAAGTTGTAGTAACAGTAGTAGCACTTGTAGAGGAAGTAGGAGTTGAAGAGTATTAATAGCAATAGTAGACATAGTATTAGTTCTAGTAGATGCAGTTGCAAAAGTAAGAGCAGAGGTAGTAATGGTAGTAATTGGACTAGTAGTAATAGCAGTATTATTATTATTATTGTTGTAGTAGCCGTCGTTGTCATAGTAGTAGAAGACATTCCGAGGTAGTAATGATATTAGGAGTAGCAGCACCATTAACAGTAGTAGCAGCATTAGTAATAGTAGTAGTGACAGTAAAAGTTGTAGTGGGTTTGTCCAAGTAAATTAAAACTCACCAGGACTGCCATCATGTCATAACCAACCAAGAACAGGCTGGAGGCCCACTTTGGGCCCTGAGTCATAGCCAGTCCATAGTTTGAGAAACATTTCTGTGGTCAGAGAGAGGAACAACATGTCACTGTAAATGTGTACTAACGAACAGACTCCGAACAGCCTAACTAGACCCATAATTCCATTCACTGGAACCAGGAGGTACAGTTTGCCCTGGGCTAGCTAGGCTGATCTGGCCTCAGTTAGGACAGTGTGGCTGGCTTTCTGTTTCCATCAGAACAGCAAAATCAGAATTACTTTTATTCATCAAGCACAGCACAAAGACAACCGTTTGTCCTGGCGACAGATACATCGTAGACATATAGAAAGCCACCTCAGAAGTTGCTTTGAACTACGTATGGGTGAGTTGATCCACCTGTCTGTCCGTTTTTCATCATTTGTCCAGATCTGGGTTGCAGTGGCAGCAGGTCAAGTATATTTTTTACATTTAGCACCTTCTTGACTTGTGGTAGTGTGCCATATCTCTGAAGATTTCAGCAGGCCTAGCAAGTTAGCCTAGCTGGCCTTCTTCTCAGCTATGTCCTCCAACTCCTTCTGAAGATCCTGAGACTTTCCCGGCCAAGTCAGATATGTAATCTCTCCAGTATGTTGTGGGTCTGCCTCAATGGACTCCTCCCAGTTGGACGTGCTCAGAATACATCCACAGGGAGGCGTCCTGAACAGATGCTGAACCACCTCAACAGACTCCTTTCAACATGAAGGATCACTGGTTCTACTCGAGAGTTCCTTGCAAATATCTAAGCTCCTCATTCTGTCTCTAAGGCTGAGACCCTACAAAGGAAACTAATTTCAGCTGCTTGCAGTCTTTTAGGCAATAACCAGAGCTCATTACCAAAAGTGAGGCGTTTTGAACGTAGATCTACTAGTAAATCAAGAGCTTCACTTTCAGCCTTAGGCTAGTGGAGTCCAGGATAGATCTAAGGGTTCATTATGCTTCACCTGGGGTGGTCTGATTGAACATGCACACAGGTGATATAAACTACTAAATGGTTTTGAGTTACTGACTGAAAGGGAACTATGTCTGTCTTAGTTAGCATGCTAGTGGCTAGTAATTAATGTGGTTTTAATAGTCACCAACTTTGGCATAACCCACAGTTCAGTTGTAAGCAGTGTACGAAAGCATTGTGGTTGCGTTTTTCCTCACTTAAGGGACTTTTATTGAGAAAGTGTTTTTCAAAACACATTATCTTGAAAGCACCAAATTCCTGTGTAACCAAATCATTTCTATCTTTTTGTTTTTTGTCTCAAGTAAATGTCCCAGCCACGGTGGTGGAAGCCATGACCAGGCAGGAGTCCCTCCAATCCTTCAGCAAGAACAGCAAACCCTCCTCTTCCTCCTCTTCCACCCCCTCCACCGCCCTCATGCGCTCCATGGTCTTCCCCCACTCCCCCTGCCCTAGGAATTTCTCCCTTTTGGACAAGGTTGGGGTCGGGGTTCAGTCGGACTCCAGTTTCAGCCAGTTGGGGTCAAAGAACCAGCGAATCCTGGCGAGCCCAACCTCCACGAGCCAGCTGAGCAGTGATTTCAGCGACTGGCACCTGTGGAAGTGTGGCCAGTGCTTCAAGACCTTCACTCAGAGGATCCTGCTGCAGATGCACGTCTGTCCGCAGAATCCTGACAGGTAAGACAGCATCTATTAAGATGCTTTATTTTTGGCCTAGAGTCCAACATAAGAGTTGGAGGTAATGTTATCTCTATCTATCTGTATGAATGTTAATGCTGGATAAACCCACTACATGGAATATCACAAACAGAAACTATTACAGACTTCACTAATTCCTTACTGAGACTCAAATGTTGACAAATTGTCACAAAAGATGGTTTTCCTGAATTTTTTTTATTTGTTTCATCCATCTGTTCCCACCAGAAGCATTTCAATATGGAAAAGAATTTGTAAGCATTCGACTTGTAAACTGTATGGATTAGATGAATTGTTGTGTAAGAAGATGCTGAAGTGTCCTCTCCAGTGTGAGTTTGGGATTGACCCCTCAAACTTCCCATCTCTTCTTCTAAAAACTACTAAAAGTTGACAAGTTTTTATAGCTCCAAAAGAGTTGGAAATATCCATCAAATTTCTCTAAACAGCTCAAGCAACTGTGTTGTAGTCAAACTATTGTAATATGAGTCCAAAGCCCAATGTCATTGAATCATATAACTTTTGGGCCCCATAGTGCAAATTTTGGGGTACAAAACATTCAGACTATGATGCCCAAGCAGTTTGGAAAGGTTGATGGAATTGGACAATTTATTTATTTTTTGAGCTTCAAAGTATTGATCACATCAATATTTTAACTATTAAGAAATTAATGTAATATGCATATACAACACTGGTAACTGTTACAGAGATTCCCAAATAGTGTATTTAAAATCAAGACTCTAATTTCTTCAAATTAGCTTGTTACAAGATTTCCTGTAACTTCTGATGGCCTAAAAGATAATTAAATTAGATTTTTCCATCTATTTCCTTTTGTGTAGGGAAACAAAAATGACACTTATACAACATCAGTGTCTGTATATCTTTTGTAATATAGCCAGGAATACTTGTATGGATGACACATTGACATAGTGAACATGACACAGCATTTGAGTTTATATAACCTCTTGTAGTTTTTCAGAGGAAGCTGGCAAACCAGACATTAAGCCGTAATTTATTACTTTGGTTGTCGCTCATCATCACACCATTTGTGTGACAGAAAGTGGGAGTTTGTGGATAAGAGGGAAGAGAGTGTAAAAGTGTTCGAGTGTGTATAACATCTGCCAACTTAATTATATACAGCATGGATGGAGGAAGGAGGGAAGAAGAGGAGATGTGTGTGTTTTGTATTTGTGTGTTGGGGGGACGGAGGATGTATTGGAAATTTTTTGCTTAGCTTTATTTTTTGTGGGGAGAGTCAGAGCGGCGTATAAATCAGTGCTGTGCGTCAGTGAGAAATACCTCGCCTTACGGTGACGGGGCCAGGAAAACAGATGCCACTTATTCAATAAACTAATACTCATAGGGAAGAAAAATGTGGGCTGGATATGGAGGAGGGGGGGAGGGTCGATGTGGAGCTGCCTGTCAATAGGAAGGTTTTATGGGACAGAGGAGCAGATAAAATTCAGCTGAACAAGCCAAATAGGCCTAAGTCTTGGAGCACCAAGGCCCCACTTTACCTCACACTCATGTGGACTGGGCTCAGACCAGTATGCCCATCACAGCATCGCTCTGCCAATATAAAAAGCTAAAGTTCTGCCCCCTTTTTCCAACTCACCTCCTCTAGCCCCAGCCAGACAATGTATTTTCTAGGGCTTCCACCTTAATGTTGATGATTCAAATCATCAGTCGAAGAGCATACTATTCAAACCTCATGTTGTAAGTCAGAGGATCAGATTTTATTTTTCTGCTCCATCATTGTACACAGAACCCCAGAGATTGACAGGATGGCAAGCTGCAAAATATTACAAGCCTAGTCTTGGATTTACATCCAAGTCCAAACTAAGCCATAGATGTGCTGTCAAGACCTCATTGAGGAGGTTCTATACATCCTATAGGTGGTTATAGTGCTCATTGAGGAGGTTCTTGGGGTCCTGTAGGTGGTTCCGATGGCCCTTAAGGAGGTCCTACAGGTCCTTTTTAGGTAATTAGGTGACAAGTGTGGAAATTGAGGAGGTTTTAGGTAGAGATGCACTGATCTGATAGTGATATCGGTCCGATACTGCCTCAAAGAGCTGGATTGGGCATTGTGACGATGGGGCCGATCTATTGAATTCGATTCGATGTTTACTACATCATGCATCAGCAGCGATTGTGATTCACTCTAAAGCATCAGCACAAAATGACAACATAAACCACCATGTTCTGAACAGACACATTACAGACACTAACAAAAAGTAGCATTTGCATTTTGGAACATAAAGCAGAAAACTTAAACTACTCAGTCCAGCACTAGGCATCATGGGAAATGAGGGTTGTCGCTATAATATGTTGCCCCCACACCCACACCCCCCTCCCAGTGCTAACACCAAGAGCTGGTAGCCAAGGATGCTTTGGTGAAAAAAATGGATCGGTGCATCCCTAGTTTCATGAGTTCTGCAGGTGGTTCTAGTGGTGGTTTAGGGGGTTCTAGCAGTCATTGAGGAGTCCTTAAGGTGGTTCTTATGGTCATTCAGGAGCATCTTGGGGTTCTGTAGGCGGTTCTGGTGGTCCTTTGGGAAATTATTGCAGTAACTGAGGAAGTTCTACAGGTCTTTCAGGTGGATCTAATGGTCATTGAGGAGGTTCTAGGGGTCCTTGAGGTTTTAGGGGTCTTTTAGGTCGTTGAACACCCATGCCAAGGAGCACTGAAGCTGTTACCATACTAACATCCTTTATGTTGGTGTTTACCCATCTGAATTATCTTTGAAGAAACAGGTTTCAGTCTTTAGACATTAAACCAGTATGGCTGCTCTGTGAATAAAGGAGCCTGGCTTTTCCACCATTTGCCTCTCTCTCTTTCCCTTCTTGATTTCTTAACACTTCTCTCCCCCTCTCATCCCCCCTCTCCCTTCATACATATTTATTGATGTTTACTTGATGGGAACATTTGGAGCTGAAGACTGATGGCTCTTTATATCAGCTTTAAAAAAAAACACTACACACCTCCTCTCAACTCCATCTCTTTCAGGTTTGTTTTTTTCTGCTGACTTTCTTTTTCTGAACTTTTTCGTCTTCCGTGTAATTTTTTCCCTCTCTGTGTCATTTCAACAAAATCCATCATCACAGGAGCAGTTTGTTTATGTCAATGAGGCCTTGGAAGTGCTTTCGATTCAGTTTTAACTGGTGTCAGGATGCAGGATACTGTTTAAGTTTTGTGATGGCAATGAGTAATGAATCAGGAAAAAAATCTGAACAGAAATGGACTGCGTTTTCACTTATAGGCTTGACATATTACAAAAGCAACGCAATATAAACCACTGCAATGAACTAAATTAATAACACTGCTTTTATGATTGATGTGTTTACTGCACTGGTGTTTAAAAGAGTCATCAGTGCTTTTACTGAAAATGGGGTATTTTTGCTAAGCACTTTGATCTCCGGTTTTCACAACTGAGATCTCATTCATGCTGTTTATGAATAAAGCATGTATGTGTATATGGATATAATCACACTTGTATATCAAAGGACAGAAAGTTTACAGTTGATTGAAAGTGTGTATCATCACAGAGTTGACCTTATAGGGGAATTAAATGTTAATTTTGTCATTTGTTTTTACCATCTAGCAATGCCTTGTCAAGGATTTGACCGCAGCACATGGTTCTTCAGTTTTTCCAGTGATACGGTTAAACAGTTGACATTCTCTATTACTCATGTAAGAACTACAGTAATCTCACATGAGTAATGGGGCATGTTAAATGTTTAAATCTATCACTGGAAAACCTGAAGAACCCTGAGCTGAGATGATTGACAAAGCAAGCAGATTCCCAAATATGAACCTGAAAAAGCTTTGGGTTTTGATGTGTCCAGCATTTAGATGTCAATGATGTTTGATTCATTTTCATGATGATATTTTCACTTAATGGAGGTTTGAATTGTCTTAGCAATTTTTATATTTGGTGTACTCTTATCCACAGGGACTTGAAATCAACAAGTAAAGCAGTTTACTTGTTGACAACATACAGAATAATAAGCATTGACATTATTACATAGTATAGTGTACAAAAAACATGTACAATACAGTAATGAAAAAACAATGGTATCCAGCAGGAGTAAGTGCAACGTTAGTTACTTAAACACAAGTAAAATATTCTCTAAGAAGGCACCTACATGTAGCTTTTGGCTTGTTCAGATGGGATATCAGTGGAGGGATTTAGAAGCAAGTTTGACCAAATGTGACTGAACGTGTTGGGGGGGGGAGATGATTAAAAGTCAAATTTGTAATCAAATTTGAAAAAACCTAGATATTTTCTCTACTACATCCTTTGCCTCCCTAATCACATAGAACTGAAAAATAAATATTACAAGGTGCAAAACGTTGAAGATACAAGGTTCCTCCAGTATAACAGCAGTTTAAAAAATTTTGTGTTGAGGTTGGTATTTTCCATCTACACCTTTGGGACTCCAGACTGGCTTATAACCTGCTAATTAACAGTTACAGTACACCTCTTCTTACTGAGTTACTGTTAATCTCTAATTAGGCACTTCTTTTTTAGCCACAACATTAATTAAATTATCACTAATAATTATTTATCTGTTATCTTGTAATGTCTAGGTTTGACCTTTGTGTCTCTACAAACATTATCTGTCAGTTTACATTGAAATGAGCTTGTACTGAAGGTCATCTGTTGAAGGATTTTAAAGTCCAATTAGCCTTCAGTGATCAACTCTAATCATCTACTTTTGTGTTAGTGTTTGATATTTTAAGCTTGATTCTCACACACACACACACATACAGTAGTATGTAAGAAATGAGCCACATTTACCATCACAAAATGATTGACACACATTCACGAGTGTC
The DNA here is from genome assembly GCF_020085105.1 of Siniperca chuatsi. Classification (NCBI taxonomy): domain Eukaryota; kingdom Metazoa; phylum Chordata; class Actinopteri; order Centrarchiformes; family Sinipercidae; genus Siniperca; species Siniperca chuatsi. The sequence continues at coordinate 2,267,550 of NC_058046.1, forward strand.
TTTCAATGGACAGCAGATATATTTTGACACATTAACATATCAACTGGATCTGGATACATACATACATACATATACATACATACATACATATATAGTTAAGACAGTATTAATTACATCATCTACTTGTCTTGCTCAGGGACTGTTAAATGATTTTAGGTAAGATTTTCTCCACTAGGCTAACCGCTCTAGCCACTGGTAGTTTTGAGGTGAGAGGAGCATTGTGGGTAATTAGCAGCATCAATACCTTCTGACTGAACTGTGTCCACATAGAGTTAAATTAAATACAAACCGTCTAGAGGGCTCGACACTACGCTTAAAAATGAGTTGTTGCTTGTAGTGCAGCTGTATGTCTCAGATCACACAGCCTTCCTTTTAATCTTCCACACAACAGAATCTATGAATATGATCTCGTCTTGTGATGCTCATAATTGTTTTGTAGTAATCAAGGTAATGTCTCAAAATATAAATTATTTATTGATGTTAAAATGTAACGTGTGGCCCCTCTCATGTTTTACCGTCAGTTGAAGGCTCACTTGCTGCTCCATGAGCCGAGAAAATTCACAATAACATAACTAACTCAAAATGTTTGCATGTCAGGCTAAAACAAGACTGTTTCTCTGTGTTGCTAAACAGTTGACATTTAGGAGATGTATCACCCAACAGTGAAGACATATTTGCATTTAACACTAACACAGATGTGTGTTGTCCCTGCTGGACACACAGATGTGTTGAAAAATTACTTTATTCTTTTTTCAGTGTGTAGCCGCAGGAGTAACTAACAGTGATCCATCACTGTGATGGACGGGCTTGTAGAAATTTCTTCAAAGTCTATTTTTATCTGTCATGTTTGCCACTATAATAAAAACCTACTTTGTGTTGCATCTGCATACGAGTGGATTTTAACATGTTAAAGTAGATTCCTGTGTAGTGCTGTTAAAGTAGATGACAGCTGTTAGAAGCCTGAAACATGCTCTGCAGAGAAACACAGAGAGAGAGAGAGTCTCCTACTTAGGCCGTTTTTTAGTAAAAGCTCGTAAGTACACCTGTCGGTGCCGATGTCATTTGGTACCATGTTGGTTTCGATCGAACAAGCCTCCTCCACACGCGGCTCACCTGCTGCTGTGAAAACGGACTCGCGGGTGAAAAAGTCCAAAAGGCGAGTTGTGTTTTTTGGGGGACTTTATAAAACATACTGCTGACAAAAGAAGTCAACACATACATTCCTTCCTGATTTCTTATTTTTTTGCATGTTTGTCACACTTAAATGTTTCAGATCATCAAACAAATTTAAATATTAGTCAAAGATAACACAAGTAAACACAAAATGCAGTTTTTAAATGAAGGCTGTTACTATTAAGGGAAAACAAAATCCAAACCTACATGGCCCTGTGTGAAATAGTGATTGCCCCCTAAACCTAATAACTGGTTGGGCCACCCTTACAAGCAACAACTGCAATCAAGCGTTTGCAATAACTTGCAATGAGTCTTTTACAGCGCTGTGGAGGAATTCTGGCCCACTCATCTTTGCAGAATTGTTGTAATTCAGCCACATTGGAGGGTTTTCGAGCATGAACTGCCTTTTTAAGGTCATGCCACAGCATCTCAATAGGATTCAGGTCAGGACTTTAACTAGGCCACTCCAAAGTCTTCATTTTGTTCTTCTTCAGCCATTCAGAGACCCCACAACAACATCCAAAGATCTGCAGGCCTCACTTGTCTCAGTTAAGGTCAGTGTTCATGACTCCGCCATAAGAAGGGCCATATCGCCTACCCCTAGTCCAGTGTTCTTCGGAATACATCCATTAATGAAAAGGTTTACAAGGCTTCCCTTTAGTGACTATGATTTCCTCATAAACTACACTACCCATAATCCACAGCCCCCCTCCCAAAAAAAAAGCCCAAGGCACTCTCTGTAATGACATGATATTGGCTGTTAGCTTGGTTTTTGTTCTAGGTTCATTTGATGAGTACAACTGGTTGATGAGAGGGACATTACGTGAGCTTTCTGCTTTGATATGTCGGTCAATACAGTCAAAGAGAGAGAGGGAGAAACAAAAAGAGAAATTGATGTTGGTGGAAAAGACAGAGAGAGAAGCAGATGAAGGAAAGGGAGTTTTTGCGTGTTTGTATGGGGTCAACCAGTGATTTTATTTGTGCTCGGATGTGTGCATGTCATGCTCACATACATACAGTATATATGTGTGAGTGTGTGTGTTCAGAGAGCCATTGATTGTGTATTGACGAGGCGGGAGCAGTGATTTATAGCTGCTGGTCTCAGGGGAATAATGTCTTCATACGAGGCGGACAGACAAGCCGTCCTCACAGCGCAGATATAACTCCATATGGATTAGACCGACTCCATACGGGTCAATCAACACACTTCACTTTGCATCACTGCCTGCTGCAAACACACACAGATTCACTGAGTCACAGAGTCCAAAATCAACGTTAAAGCTCAGAAAACATAGTCTCTCTTGCCAAGAATACTTTTTGACCTCCTAAGCTCATGGATGTACTTGTCTGTGATGCTTATTGCAGTTATTTAGTGATCCAGTGTTATTTTGTTTTCTGTTTTTCTCGGTTTCGTTTCGTATTTTTTTAGATTTTGTGGCACATCAGTTATAACAACAGTTTGGAGTCCCAATATACAATGTTTATACTCATCTAGAAATTATGTTTACCTATTACCTTACAAGTTAATGAGATTATTATAATTTTGTGTTTTTACTAGTTTTTGGATGACGGTGGAGTTTTGTTGCACAGTCATAAATTATATCGGGCACAGGTAATACTTTTTAGCAGGATACATTTATTTTGATATTTTTATTGGTTTTGTTGCTAAAAAAACCAAACATCAGCCTTATTCTTAGCTAGAAACGAGTGTCAGTGTCTAGAAGCAAGGCAGAACAAGTCAAATCACTTTACTAGTATCAAGAAAACTTGATTTTACAGAGTTCATCTAACAAGTTGATTTGTGTTGGAAACCGTTGAAGTGATCTCAGCATTTTAGACATTTATTTTCACTTGTTTTTAATAAAATAAGATTTAAGACAGTGTTGTGACTTATTTTGGTTAAATCAATTTTTGGCAAATCAAGAGTTTTTCCTACAGTCGCAGTTTCAAACTCTGCAGCAATCAAACCCCCTGCTTTCCCCCGCTCCTGACCACCTTCTTGACCTCTGACCCCTCTCTGATGAAATGAAAACATGTATGTGTGCCAAGAAACTTCATTCCCGTGTGGTCTTAATAATTCGAGCAGTGAGGAGCTGGTTGGCATGCAGTTTGGGTCTCTCACACACATTCTGTCTCTTTCATCAGCTCATGTGTTAACGGTGTGGACACAGCGACACGTTGACACCGACTCTGTTGTTGTTACCATATGTTGTGTTGAAAGGCTACACAAGGTTTATTGTCCTGAACCTTGTTTCACAGACTTGTTGAAAATGACTAATTTTATAGATCTCTCTCACACACACACACACACACACAGAGACAAGGCTAAGAAGAAACAACATGGCAGCCGGTTCTACTGTCATCATCTGTCCAAGCCAAGTATTATTAGTTTTCCTGCGAACCAAATCGAAGCGTCTATTTTGTGTTTTTGTAAGCCTGTCGTAGTGTTGACTTGGAACGTATTTGGCTGTCTCTGCTGTCAACAGACTCAAACACCATCAGACTGAATAACTGTGTGATGCTAACGGACACCAGGAGAGATGTTGCTCAGTTAGCTGCACTGTACAACTGCTCAAGAGGAGCAGGTTTGTTTGCAATGGAGATTAGCAAAAAAAAAGACAAAATAAAGAGGGTTTATATCAGGTGTAAGATCTCTTGAAATATAAGTGAATGAAAAGTTGAGAAATCGATTAATCGATAGTAAAATAATGAGTAACTATTTGATCAGTTAATCATCATTTCAGTCATTTTTCAAGCATAAATGCCAAACATTTGCTGTTGCAGCTTCTGCAGGGTGAGGATTTGCTTCTTTCCATCATTGTTAATTTGGATTTTGGACTGTTGGTTGGACAAAACAAGACATTTCAAGCGGTCACCTTGTCCTCTGGGAATTATAATTAGCATTTTTCACTTTTATAAAGATAATGATAACGTTAGTTAGTTGTGTGTTTAACTTGTAGCTTCACTTTTGCTGTATTTTGGGTGTTTGAGAAGAAATCTGTGCAAAACTCAAGTCTAACCGGGCATTGAGACCGAAAAGAGCCTTGCGTTAAAAAACAGCAAGAGGTCTGTGCGTCGGTGTTGGTGTGTTGCTCTTGGTACCCGAGAAACGATGAAATGTGACCCAGGAAGTCGGGTTTGAGTAACAGATCCATGACTTTGAGGCTAAAACAAGGCACAGTCTTTTTTATTACTTTGCGACAATCATTTTATCCACCGCCTGTTTGATCACCAGGTAAACAGTAGAATTATGTTGCTCACATTATAAAGTAATCTACCCGCAACGTGTGCTTGCTTGTATTTGACAAATGTGTTGTTGCAAAATTTGAGCCAGGTTCTTTATTTGTTTGTTTTTTGGGATGATCTTGTGTTTTTTGCTGAAGCCCTCTGCGTTAGGATCCTTGCTGTGCCAGCGCAGTGGTCTCATTGAAATGAATGAGGGGACTTTTTTTTCACACAGTGCTAATGTTTGTATAAACATGACCTAAGTACATGTTGTTGTTTTTTGTGTGTGTGTGTGTTTGTATTTGTGTGACAAAGGGGACTCAGTGTCCTCCTACAGTTGGAAATATGACTAAACGCTACATTGTCCTGCTTGTCTGTCGTGGTTACAACTAGAACTTGGGTTTTAGGTTTACTTACGTGCTGGTTTTGCTCCATCAAACTGTCAGCTGCAGGTTTTATGAGGTTCATGCTAAGCTACAGTATAGTACAAATACCCAAACCATGTGTGTGGTAACTCATGCATATGTGTAATTGTGAGCAAAAGTTTGCAGATTTTATTCATTTGTGCACAAGAACATATTTGCATATGCTTGTGTGTGCAGATATTTTGGTTGCATATGCACATACCTGCGAGTGTGCGTGTGATGGAGGTGTTTGTGCTTCACCACCTCCTCCTCCTCCTTTCTCCACTGTAATAAACAATAACCGGGCATTAATCTCCCGGCCTGCTGCCTTAATAAATAATATCCACACATTCATCAACTTAAACTATTCACAATCAATGCAGCTCTTCATAGAAAACCCACCTAATAAATAGTGGTGCAGCCCACTGAGGCGTGAACTTATAGACCAGCCAGCTGATAAATGAACCGACCCCCACGGCGAGACGCCTTTTATGTGGAAAACTGCAAGTGAGAATTTTTTCGATTTTATATTACACTATTTTACTCTTATTACTTTCCTCTCTCTGTGTGTGTGTTCTCTCTACATCCTCTCAGGGTACAGTAGGTGTTTGTGATTTATTGGAGCGGTGAAGATGTTGGTCTATTTGTTTTATTCTAGTTCTGGGGTGTTTACCTATTTGTAAGGTACTGATGTCAGAGTTTTGTCTTATTGGTTTCAGAATAAGAATCGCTTTATTTTCTGACTACAGGCAGCACACGGGAATTTGTCCCGGTCGCACCGCTGCAGAAACATTTTACCTAACACAGTAATACAGAACACAGTGATACACAAGGTACAGTGAAATTAATCAGGAATAAAACATCATAAACATAATATTTTGTCTCCAAAACAAGGAGTGACCTTCATCCCTCTGGGACAAAATGTTTTAAGAGAATTGTTAAATTAAGTTTTGTGGAATTTGAGGAATAAAGTGAAGGTCGTAAGTAACAGTGTTGTGTTTTTACTTGTGTTAAATTAAGATCAAGGGGCAAACGTAGTGATGATGATGGTAGTCCACAAAAATATAATGTAAGAAATACTTAAATTACATTTAATGTATTACTTTTCCAGTTTATATAATCAGTTATTAGTTACTCTTTACTTTGACTGTATTTTGCTCCATACATTCTGTTGTCAAATCTTCCTAGCTGGGGAAAACTTTGAAAAATTTTGACTTCTCCAGTTTGACAAGAACTGTCTGAGCATACCATTAGTTTTGGCATTTATAAGGGTGGACTCTGGACTGTCTCATCTTCAAAGGAGGACTAGGTTCAGCCTGGCTTTCTGGTCCTTTCAAGTAACGACCTTTATGGTCCTCATCCTTCCTTTGTTGCCTGATTTGGGAAACAGTTAGCAAGCAATAAAATAATCTGTCTCTAAATATTTGAGTTGACTAAGAACTTATTGTTAACATTCAGGAGTTTTTAGAGGTTACTGATTCTGCGTCTCTGTCTTTTTTTTTTTACTCCACACAGTAAAACGGCAGCACTTTATGCTAATTAAAAATGAACATTTAGCTAACGGTGTCTGTGCTGATGTTAGCCTTTGCCTTATGTCGTTCACAAAAGAATGAACCTAGATTTTTTTATACTTAAAATTGCTGCCTCTTGGGATAATATTTTGATTAAGAATAATGAAATATTTCTTATATCTGTAAACGTGATAGAAGCCAGAAAAAGGATAATGGAAAACAGCGAGGGGGCGCAGGATATGAGCAGAGACTGTGATCACACTGGAAGTGTCCTGTAAGTTAAAACAAAATAACTAGATAATGATAGCAGGAGACTGTGTGTTCAGCTCAATAAATAGAAACAGTGTAAGATTAGATCTGCTGCTGTATGGAAGCAGGACACTCTATTAGCAGACACACAGCTATTGTTTGGTTGTTTGTTTCAGTCTGATTCACTCCCACTGTGAGCTCCCATTTGGGCCAAACACACACACACACACAATCTCTTTATATCTATCTCTATCTTCTTTTCTTGTTCTGTTACTGTCTCTATCTCACTCTCTCTAACTACACACACACACACACACAGACACACAGTGATAGATGGTCCAGTCATGATCTCGGCCTGCATTGTTGATGAGGGTCATGCTGCCATGGTTACCGGAGCAGTGTCCGACTCCCCCTGCCCTGTGTGTGTGTTTGTGTGTGTGTGTGTGTGTAGGCTATCTGTGTTTGCAGACCTAACATTATGGTTACTTGCCTCATCCCTTTCTATCTATTTCTGTGTCTTAATGTGTGTTCGTATCCTCGTATGTGTGTGTTTTTGTTTGTGTGTGTTTTGCGTGTTTGTGTAATTATCTGTTTGTGTGTAGATATGTCCTTCTGTGAATGTATGTGTGTCTGTTTATTTGCATTCTGCATGTTTATGTGCTTCTTTGCATGTTTGCATGAGCCTTTGTTTGTCTGTAGTGCTTCAACTCATCGTCTTGTTTGTCTGTAAAGTCAAATTAATATAGCACAAAATCACAGGTTTGTCTCTGGGGCTTTACAAGCTGTACAACATAAGACACTCTCTATCCTGACAACCTCAATTTTGAAAGGACAAAAAGAAAAAAAGAACTACATCAACAGCAGTTGGATAATAATAAAGAAAAACTGAAGTAAAGTATTCCACCAAGATCTACCAAGTACCATCGCTCCAAAGTACTAGGAATGAATGTATGAATTACATGAATGAATGAAGAAATGAATGTTGTTTTTTTGTTATACCATTAGATAATACCACATATAAATTAAGTTTTAGTACTCAGTAGTTCCAATGAATACCACATACTGTGCATAATCCTGAACAAAAGAAAGTAAATCACGTTTTACACAAACAGCATAGAGACGTACAATATAAAAGCTACCAATACAGACAGAATTTTTCTTTTTTAAAGATTATTTTTGGGCATTTTTGCCTTTATTTGACAGTGCAGCTGAAGAGAGAGACAGAAAAGGTGGGAGTGAGAGAGGGGATGGCATGCAGCAAAGGGCCGCAGGTTGGACTCGAACCCGGGCCACTGTGGTAAGGGCTCAGCCTTGGTACATGGGGCACGCACGCTCTACCAAGTGAGCTACCACTGCGCCCCGCAGACAGATTTTTGTGTCCATGCGTCGTACAGATTATCTGACATGTCCATTACATTTTCATTATTTCAGTCTTCTAACAAAAGGTAATTACAATATTTTTTAATTGTATAAAATAACAGAATTACACTCTATAAGAACTGCAGGGAAACAGAGCTGGTGGCTGAATTACAATGTACCTCAAGGACTTACTGTAAAAACAAAATTTAGCATACAGATATATACAAATTTGCAAAGCGTCTTCAGGCAACTTCCAGGTGCCGCCAACACCTGGATTGTAACACCAGCTCTGCACTACAAAACCTGGAAAGAGCATAGACTACACACACACACACCCGCCTTATTTTCTCACCTGTCTCTCTCTCAGACCATACCAGTGTGGCCACTGCTCCCAGTCCTTCTCTCAGCCATCAGATTTGAGGAACCACGTGGTGACGCACTCAAGCGACCGACCCTTCAAATGTGGATACTGCGGTCGTGCGTTCGCTGGTGCCACAACACTCAACAACCACATCCGCACTCACACTGGGGAGAAGCCGTTCAAGTAAGTAACAGTGAGTACCCCCCACCCATCCAACCCACCCAACCTTCTGCTCCCTCCCGCCTGCTGCAGACTCCGGCTGGGCTGACCAGTTTCACTTCGATATGCCAGCTAACACCTTCTGACATCCTCTTAACTGCCTACTGACTCCCTCATTACTACTTCCTGACACCCTAACTATCACCTTCTGGCATCCTAACTACCAGGGATGACACTTTTTCTAAAATTCATGTTTCGGTGAAGGAAAACAACCACGTAATTCGTTCAAATTGATCAGAGTACAACCAACGCAGCCTCACCATAAACTCCTTTGTAGAACTGACTCACTTACGTATCAAGCGTACAGGTGATTCCTCAGATTTGTTGTTGTGGTATCGTTATGAAAATGTAAGGCAGTTGCATTTTAGAAAATTGTCCATAATAACATCATCCATAATATTGCAAACTATGGTGAAGAACCCAAAATAATACTTCACACATTGCCTCTCAGAAGCGTTGGTGTCATGATTACACAGCTCTGACTGCTGTCTCGTTGCAAATCTAGCCATCGTGTCTACGTCAGGGAAAGAATGGAAAAAGACTTTGCCCACTAATATGAGCTCTCAGTTATCTCTGGGTACGACAGCTGAAGACCTGGCATTTGCTGACCCTGTTGAATAACTAAGAAATACACATATTGTTGGTTGAACAAGAACAATGCAGCTAGACAACAAACAAGTCAGAGTAAATAATGTATTTATGAAGCTTTATAAATGAAGCAGCTTTAACATCTCAAATTACAACATGTCATCTGGGTCAAATGGTTTCACTTGCATGATAAACTATGAAGATAGATACATTTAGAGGAAACAGGATTTAAAAACAGTATAACAATTTCTGTAACGAAGCGCTCCCATACAAAAAAATGTCATTACTTTTACATAAATAGAACTGTCATTCATCTCTCTATTTTTATTATAACAATAATATTTGTTAACCATGAATTATCTTGTTATTCTCTTGTACTTATTAAAAGGTGTTAAGACTCGCATATCTATGTTGTCCAGGTGCTGAATCCCAAAAACCTTGTGAGTTATCTCTCCCAAAAGAGTCGTAACACTGTCACCTCCTCCCATTAAAATTACTAATTTTATTACATGAAGAAAAGTACAACGAAAAGCCAGTGTGAGCTTGAGATGTTAATTTCTTCATGTAAGAGAGAAGAAATTTTGATGGGAGCAAAGGGCAGTGTTGTGAGTCCTTTGGGAAATTTAACTTGTACAAATTTGAAATCTTTTTCGATTCCCGTGTTATATTTGCATTTTATTTTAGTTCCAGTTTTCGGTTCTGGGAACAGAACAAACAAACAAAAAAAAACCTGCTGTTCTTGGACCTCATTGCTTTTTATAGCTCTTTTCCATTATTCATGATCCCTTTGTGGACATGAATATTTTGTTACATCTGCTGTCATGCCTGCTGTGACCTCTGACCTTTGCTCTCCTTACCAAAGACTTCTTGTGATGTTGGCCATCGAGGAAAATCATCTCTTATTGTTGTGTTTTGCTCATTGTAAATCACTGTGGATGAGAGCATCGTTCGGTGTAAATACAGAAGCAGCTCCATCACAGCAGTTAGCGGCCTGGTAATAAATCTCTGCACACTCAGACTGCTCATTTCCATTTCTTTACTCAGTGACTGATATAATTAGAGGGCAAGCCACACTGCAATTAGGGGTTTCTGCTGTTGTCACGCTGTCATCCCATCAGTGGTGGAGGACAATAAAGACTCCCCCAGTGGACACAGAGGTCAGCATTCAGGGAGAGGGCAGGAGGGTGACCGAGGGGAAACAGCGAAAAGAGTAAGAGATATTAAAGAAAGTGAAATAAGGGATTTGAGTTGTGGGAAATCTAGAGGACAGGCATCAGGGGAAAGCTGAGGGAAACAAATTAATGTTCTTAATAAGCAATCAGAGAAATCCAAACTTGTCATTGACGTGGAGAGCAAAAGGGCGAGAAGAACAAGTGAGAAAATGAGAGAGTGGGAGGAACAAGAGATCACGGTGTAAAAGTGAAACGACAAGCGGCGGCGAGAAATCCGGTTAAAGCAAATCAGCGTTCTTAATAAGCAATCGGAGGAAACCCCAAACCTTTTCATCAGCACTTCAGAGTCTCGGTGGAGGCAGAGCGGGACAAAGACAATCATGGACGGGCGTCAGAAATCTTTAGCGGATCGATGGCCTCGGGGAGTTATCTCCTTTTGGACGGTGCGGCGAATAGATTAAAGCTGCCACTGTCACTTTGTCAGGAGGAAAATGCTCAACTTTATTTTCCCGCTGAGGAGACGGAGGCAGGGATTCTGTGTGGTCGGCAGCTTTTCAGCACTGATACTCGCTGGACTGTGGAGCCTGTCAAACTGCTGCTGCTGTTTTCTCAGCTGGTCTATTGTTCTACTGTATTCTATTCAATCTCGCAAAAAAAAAAAGCATTCGCAACATCACAACTTTAAGTATCCTCCTGAGTACTGAAGGAAGCAAAAGAGAGGAAGGTTTGTGTGTGCTAAGTAGATTCAAGACATGTAATGAAATGCTCCTGGTTTCTTTTTCCTTTTGTTAAGGTCAGGGTTCAGTTGTGAGCAAATTCTGGACTTTTTTTAAATAAGATTTTTGCTCTGTTCAGCTACATGTGTATTTTAAATCTGTAAGTCAGTGAGATACCTCATTTTGTTCCCCTGTACTTTAATAACATCATTTAACATAATTTTAACAAATTATATTGGCACTTATCTTATAATAAGAGATCAACGATAACCCTGAGTTTTCTATAACACCCATCAGCACCTCCAAATCCCAATTTTCCACCAGCTCACTTTTGAGACTCAACACAGTTCACAGTTGAGTTTTTCAACATCAACGCTGAACTGTGACAAAAGTTTGGGATTTTAGGCCACTGTAACAAAATCAGGGCATATTTTTAACATGTCCACAACCTGGACAGTGACACAGAGATCAAAGTAGTTAGAAAAAAATGACATTTGCAAATCATGAGATGAAGACACATTTTCTAACTTCTTGGCAAGATGCAGTATGTTTTATTACAGTTTTATCATAAAGCTGCATTAACAAGTTTTTTTACAACCAGTTCGGGGCTGCATACTACAAACCAAATGGACAGAAACGCGGCTCCGATATATCATCATCTTATGAAGTTGTCCACAAACAACTGCGTACTTCCACATCCAGCAGACACTGAACAACATTATAATCCCTTTGGAGTTATGTGTGTGTCCACCTGATGAATGTAAGTCCCATATTCAGAGAGACACATTATCTCGTTTATAAAAGAGACCTGGACAAAAGGGCTGTATAGATTTGTTTACACATAGTCATATAAGAACACACAATTTACAACATTCACATATAGCACAAAAGAAAAAGACCTAAGAGGCATGGAAAACTGTTGTCTGTTGTTTGAATGTGGTATGAATGCATTTTTCCAAATTAAGTTCTATCTTATAAATTATTCCAAGCCAGGGAGGATAGTACAAAAATGCAGTTTTGCCAAGTTCAGAATAGACTCTGGGGACACTGAAGATTGTACATCTAGATGATCTAATATTATAGCTGTTAAAAATGGAAGAAAGCATTTTACCGAAGTAGTGTCATTCCTGGGGAAACAGTGTACAGTGGGTTCAGAAGAGGGTTTCATATGGACGTTTGGTGAGAGCCTGAGGGGCTCAGCCATATATGTCTAAGTGTAGCCAGAGAACCAAAACTATGAGCTAAAAGAGGCTGAAAGCTCCACATGGCTACAGAGGTGGCTGTTGATTCTCAGTGGGTTCAGCACTACATGCTGCAGTTTCACATTACATAGGAATCAACTGATTTGTTAATATCAATAATAAATATGAATATAAATATGCTCCAACAGTAAACTTGAACAGTGCTGTTAATAGAGACTTCTTGTACATGTCTCTCTGCCTCCCATCACTCCTATTAATCTGTGGCTGAACACAGGTTGTACTTGTTTACTTCCCACTCTGTCCCCTTTTTAAAGAAGAGATTAAGATAAGAGGTGAGCTTAAACTTCAGTGATCCTTGAGGGAAAGTGATTAAAGCTGCCTCTGTCATTTTGTCAGGACAAACTGCTCAACGTTATTTTTCCCCGCTAAGAGAAGAAGGAGGCAGTCGCCTTGTTTCAGCTCAGCTCTTTGTTCTGCAGGAGAACCGTCTTCATGTCTGTCCTGGTGGATAAGTCGCTGTGACAGAGAAGCTTCAGAGGAGCTTTGATGTCAGTAGCTGTTGTGGTTTTGTAGATTTACAGACGAATTAGAGCAGGAACGTCCACCTTGAGGGCAGAGCAGTTCAGTTCAGTCAGTGGTCTGTTTTGTTTTTCTTGTGCTGTGAGAAGATTTACAAAATGAGAAGGACTCAAATGGAAGATCCATCTGCTAAAAGTCTTTCCAGAATGAATACTGCTGTTTACATCTGTAAGATGCCTCACTCACATATTTTAAATAAACTTAACTCACAAACTGCAATACTTTGCGTTCATGTAGTTAATGAAAAATACCCCAACCTATTTTATCAGATGCATTCATGCAAGGTTATAACATTCACTAGAATCAATTGTATGATGGGAAGATCTTGTAGTTTCTTTCATCCTGATATTAGTGAAGCAAACGTTTGTGTAGAAAATGCGTTCAAAGTCCCGTATAGTTTCTGTTACTGCTTCCAATTATTATTGTTTTAATGGTTGTTTAAAATAAATAGTTACGCATCTAGCTTCACCAAAATATGGTTACTTTAATTTGTTGAGGGAGCTAAGATATTAGCTGTGTTGCACAACCCGCAAGTTGTCACAAATTCACCCACAAATGACTTTGCTGTGCCACTTTCCAGTGTGACACTTAAATGCCAGATATATTCCAAAATGGACACGTTTGTCGGCAAGTGCAGGCCTTCCGAATCATGGCTACATGGACCCTAAAAATATAATTTGTGCTTTTCACAGCCTACCTAAATGATGGATTTAAAAACACATTTTACAATTGAGAGACTGTTGAAAAAAACATGGAAAAACTGCCGTAGCCTTTGCAGTTTTCGGTGCTTGTTGAAAAGGATTATAAACTAAAATATGTTATTTTATTATTGTCAACAATTTATGTAAGACACCAAAACAATAAATTAATCGTGTAGCCACAGAGTGAAACAGCTTATTCCACTGTTGTCCACACTATTTAACATTATTAAAAACACATAAAAGAGCTGTATTGTTGCATTAGGTGTGATATTAATTCATTGTGATGCCAGCTGCAGTTTTGTTCTGACTTTAGATTGAATCATCTTGGATATGAGGCTGCACAGATACAAGGGATGATGTCTGGATAAAATTTAATCCAAATCACGTTGAAAAACTTAGAAGCACATGTCTGCATGGCCAAGAAATCACATCTCCAGTAAAAATATAACTTGCTTTAACCAGGGGTTTTTTTTCCCGTTAACACAAAATTAGACACATCTGTTTCCTACTGAAAGTCGACATTGAACAGGTCACTAAATTGTAAACACACTGACTGATGGTTTATAATGTTTGAGCAAAACCTCAAGTGAAAGAGCTTCCACACTGGGCCGAGCTTCAATACAAAAAAATGTGTCTCTCCTTCCTTATCTGACTAACACCCCCCTCCCTCCCCCTCCTCCTATCTATCTAACAGCATGTTAGTCTTGTTTCAGGGCTGTTAAGTCCAATACCTCAACACAGCTTTCTCTTTGAAGAGCCCCCCTACACACACACACTTCGTCCAGCACACACACATTTAACCCCCCTCCAGCTCAGACTAAAAGCTCCCTCTCTTCTCTCTTTCTATTGAAAGTGACAGTGACGCTGCTTTATCAGGCCTGGATATGTCTGTGCTTGTGTGTGTGTTTGTTAAAGTGTGTGTGAGATGGGAATACCCCCCCCCGAGCCCAGTAGATGGATTATTGACAGGTGGACCTTGTGTGTGTGTGTGTGTGTAATCTGTCAGGTTGTGGAGATCAGGGCAACAATTACAGCTTGCTGCTCCGCTGGGCCTCACACACACTTCATACTGTCACTGGATATTAGAGTTAACAGGAAGGTGTGTGTGTCTGTCTGTCTGCCTGTCTGTCTGCCTGTCTGTCTGTCTGTCTGTCTGTGTGTGTACATGCACATGTGTGTTGTGTTGTTCTCTTTGTCTTCAGCAGTGTTGTGTTTTTCTTATCTTCATGCAAACTCTTAAACTAATCACTGTCTCTTATCTATCTTTTTTGTGTTTCTTTTTCTGTATGTGTGTTTCTGTACGTGTGTGTGTGTGTGTGTGTCAGGTGCGAGCGTTGCGACCGCAGCTTCACGCAGGCAACTCAGCTCAGCCGCCACCAGCGACTTCCGAACGAGTGTAAACCAGTGAATGAGAGCAGCGAGTCCATCGAGGTGGATTAACCCCCGACTGTTTACTGACTGAGACCACATCCGCATTAAGGCAGCTAAATTTGAAAACACGTCTTTTTCTCTCTGTTTTGGCTCTCCATCCACACTAAGCCAGCATTTTTCTCACCAGAAACATTCCTGAGTGGATGAATCTGAAAATGCTGACTTCATGTTTTACTAGGAATTTGTATCAAAAGCGACATCAGCAGTGCGTAAGCGCTACTGAAGCGTCCATCTGTTCAATTCACATCGACCCAGACCCTCCATTTTGCCGTCGCTGTCCCCAGAGGCAGAGCTCCTGAGGAAGACACACTATCTTCACCAGGCCGACTGATATCAGAAATCTAATGAACAAAAATAGTTGACTCCATGACGAGTATACACGAAGAAAACTGCATTGTTTTAATGTATTGATTCATTGACTTTATTTCCCCACCCTCTACAATATGCCTATAATGAAACCAGAAAGCTCACAGTGAAACTGGGGGCCTCGATCAGTAGTTATAGATATAGTTAATGAGTTCACGACATATAGGCAGCTGGTGGTTTGTGTGATTTAAACAGCTGCCTGTGGATATTAACTTCACTAAGCATGCTGGGGGGGGGTCCCGTAGTAACATGCAGGTTTCTGAGTTTGTGTGGAGTGTTACATTTGATAAAAAGGAAGTTTATCTAGCCCTTTACATTACATCGCATTTATTTAGCCTTAGACAAAAACTGAGCCTTTAGAAAACTACGACATAAGCCTGCTAAGTTATTGTTGTGGGATGTGTGGCAGTAAATTTAAGACAACTTTCTGTTGCCTTTAACTCAAAATGTCAATACAGCCCGTCCCAGGCTACAGGTGTTGTCATTGTGCTGTATTTATATTGATTTTGTCAGATGACTTCATGATCAGGAAATACTGATTTAATCGGCTCAGTAGCAGGTAAACAGGTAGCATTTACGAGCCAGAATCAAATCAGTATTTTATACTTGTTCCGTTGTCTGACAGCAGAAACAAAAAATATGTAAATGAGAACAACTAAATCGTGAGATGGTGTATTGAAACACATTGTAGGTGATGATGGAGAGTAGTCCCACTGCTCAGCACGTTAGCTGTGATTAATAAGTTCTGTTTGCTGACCAAAAAAGGAAACAGAGAAGAGACTTTTTTCCTGTTGTCCTGGCATTTCATTGTGGATGGAGATCTTTAGGAAAACAACCTGAAAAAGGACGTGGTTCGTTAAGAGCGTTTTCAGATTTAGCCGGCTTAGTGTGAACATATTCTGACTGTCTACAGTTGTGACTTAACTGACTGACTGACTGACAGAGAGACATTAAAGCCACATTCATCCTGCTGGAGAGATTCCTGATTCAACCAAACCAAAGATCCTTTTTTTTCCCAGCAGAGAAGAAGAACTTTCAGACAAAGAGGTCGGACTAACAAACTTCTTTGGATGAGGATATTTATTGGTGACTTTTGGGAATCATGTCTGGTTTCCCTCCAAAGAAAACTCTTTCTTGAAACCGGGACAAAAACAATGAAATACCAAAAAATTCAGACTGATTGTCTGTCTGTAGCTTTACTTCTCGGTTTCTTTTTTCTTTTTGCAACAGTGATGCCAAAGGAGGGCGCGACCAAAG
Organism: Siniperca chuatsi; assembly: GCF_020085105.1. NCBI lineage: Eukaryota > Metazoa > Chordata > Actinopteri > Centrarchiformes > Sinipercidae > Siniperca > Siniperca chuatsi. The sequence continues at coordinate 2,284,063 of NC_058046.1, forward strand.
CAAACAGACTGAGAATGCACAACGAGCAACAACACGAACGTCTGAGGATGACGCTCGAGTTTTACGTCACAAAATGAACAAAATAAAATGACAAGGAGTATGTATTGTGGGAAAAAATGACAAAAGAAAAGAAAAAGAAAGGACAAAAGAAACATAAATTATATTTATCTTCTTGCTCATATCATGCTTCGGGCACTTTTGTTTTGAAATGTTGATAATTTAATTTTTGCAGCTCTGATGTTGGCAAATGTTAAGATGTAGAAAGGAGGGAAATACTGAAGAGATAACGGATGTGATTTCTTATAGAAATAATCCCACAGTTCATAAAGAGATGTGGTAAATATGAAGTTGACACAGCATGTGTTTAAAAATGTATCTGGGTTAAAGTCAGTCCATGTGTTCCCATCTGTTCAGTTTTTTTGTTTGTTTTTTTCAGATGAGTATAAAGAAAACATCTGATCGTCTGAAGCACAAACATCTTAAAAACCAAAAAGGGCAAATGTTTTCTGGTTTGAAAAATACTTTCTCATCTCTCTCATGATAAGTGTTGTCTCATAGAGTATATTTGCTACGCAATGCAAGTTTGAATCCATACACAAGCAATCTCAGATGTGTAAATAGTCCTGTGTCATTACGATACACTTTGTATTAAAATGAGTGAGGGTAAAAGCACAGTTATTACATGAACACCAAATAGGTTTTTGTGCCTGAGAGTTTAAAAAGCTTTAATAATAATAATAATAATAATAATCTGAAAACTGTAACTTCCCAAAGATCAACAGTGTTGAAGCTGGTGGATGTAAATCTACAGTCCAAACCAAAACTCAGAGGGATGTTTCACTGCGGGAAAACACCTTTACTTTTATCACACAAACTTTCACACTCAACCTTACTTATTTATTTATTGTGAACACTTCCTCCTGCTGGTTATGACAACTAGAACATGACAAGTTGTGCTGTAATTAATCATAACCTATACTTAATGGGCCACGCTGAACAGAAACATTACAATTCAGGCCCATTGCGGCTGAGTGTCGGCAAACTCTGGCTGTGTTCTGGCACTTAAGTACCAAATGTGAGCCAAATCAAATGAGTACCAAACCTGTCTCGTATATGGCTGCTGGATTTGCTGAGATTTAGTAGTAGTCAGTACCATGGGTTTTTGGCTACCTATGTCTGCTCTTGCTGTAGCGTTGATCTACCTCTATGATTAACTGCCTACAAAGGTTGCTTGAGTGATTGCTCAGTTCCACACTCCAATCAGCATCAGTGTCTTGCATGTTCACTTGTCCTACAGGACATCTGCATCATCAGTTCTTGTCTGTTGGACCATTTGACTACTTAGAAATTTTCATACATTCTGTCGAATATTGTGAAGTTATATTATGTGAATACACGTGTAGCTCTGGTAATACTTTTTAACATTGATGGCAGTTGGAATTATATGTCAACTTTTAAAGCTTGGCAGATTAAATTTGAAGTTACCACCACATTTCATATGTGAAAATACTTCGCAAATGTCAAAAATGGTACCAAGTCCCCCAATATCAACTGTTCAAAGTAACTCCTGGAAAACTATCACTTATTTTACACAAATTAACCCTACCTATGAAAAGTGAGAAATATCTGTAGGCATAGGTTGACGTTCTTCCAGTGAGCTTTGAATGCAACAGTGATAGTTTAAAAGAAGTAGTTTTACATTTTTACAGATTCCCAAAACTTGATAGCCACAGGTCATCAAGTGTTGCGTGAATAAATATAAAAAATATATTCCTATATTTGAGATGGTTTATCTCTCCATTTAGAGTAAACCTCTTATCATTTGTGTGATGTGATAATATGTCCTGATGTTTGGGTGGCGATGGCAGACAGGTCAGACACGTTGGAGCTGAACGAACTGCTCTCCAAACTCTTAGAGACGTTTTTGTGTAACTAAAAGTAAAACAGGACGGTGTAGTCCCTCATTCGTCCAGGAGTGTTCCATGGTAGAAAAGGTTTCAGTCGTAGTCATCTGGACGCTGTTTTCAGAATCAAGACGTTTCGGCTCCCATCCGGAAGTCATTCTCAATTGTGAAAATGGTCTGAGAACTCAGAAATTTAAGCTACTCTGTGTTACTTAAGCCCCGCCCTCAGGGAGGAGTCTACCTGAGTGTCTGCTGTTTACCCTGCCTAGTTTCACCTGAAACTGCCCTTCTTTTGTTTCCATGATGACCCAGTAACCAGTAATCATCCGTGAGGGCAGGACTTAAGCAACACAGAGTAGCTTACATTTCTGAGTTCTCAGAACATTTTCACAATTGAGAATGACTTCCGGATGGGAACCGAAACGTCTTGATTCTGAAAACAGTGTCCAGATGACTACGACTGAAACCTTTTCTACGATAAAAGTAAAACAGTTTTGTACCCGAGTGAGACATCTCTTTATTCAGAATGCAGATTGATCCAATGCTGTATATAGAAAAATACAAACTATGGGATTTTATATGATGGATCAGTGGGACTGAGGTAAAATAATCTGACTCAGTAAAGGACAAAAACACGAATGTGAATATGAACCAGAGCTCTGAGCAAATTCACTTTCTGTTCACATCTGTCAGGATCCAGAGGATGGACTTCAAGAATCATTTCTGAGACACAAACTTGTGACAAAATTATATTTATTTATTTAAAATAAAAACCCACCCTGAATTACTGGTCAAACATAGACAACCTGATGACATGTTTTGATATTTCTACAAGCTACAGTGGATTTTGGCAGCACCAATCTTTCATCAAGGAACACGTCGGAAATAAGTATGTAAACTTAATGTCGTCTTTTCTTTCCAAACCCAAATTTGGTGTAACATCATAAGTTGGAGGTTTCTAATAGTGAAAAATATTATATTGATATGCAGAATTAATTTATCCTCAATTGGAAGGAAACATGAAACAACTTTTCTGGATGAAATCAACCTCTGATCAGCTGAACAGTAACTGAATCTTGCTCCGCCCTTCTGATGATGATAATCATTTTCCTCTGTAATATGACTGATAGACTCTGATGGGAAAAAAACAGTCATGCCAAACAGAAAGACTCTTATGAATCCATTTTGACTCGATCTTGTTTGCATGAATTCTGACTCCTTTCCCCCCTTTTTTTAAATAAATGACAAAATGAGATCAAAAACCAAAAAGATGTTGTTCTATAGGAAATAAAGCTGAAGTCCAGTTTTGATTCTTATCAGTAATGCTCTCTGTGCTTTATTATTCTACAATGTTTCCCACGCCACCTTACAGAAGATATGTTAAATCTACTGATAACCCTCTGTTTAACTAACAAATAACTTTTCACTTTTAAAACAGCTTCAGTATTCTCAGTCATTTTGTGTAAAATTGTGCAACATAAAACAACAGCTGTGAATAAGAACAATGACATCGTTTGACGGAGAGGAAAAAAAAAATAGAAATATGAAGTGAAACTTATTCTGTATTTTTTAATAATTATTTAGAAAGTTGCCGGTGGTTGCTCTTGCTCATCTGTGATTGGAGCATTTAGAAAAGGGGTGTGGCTTCTCTCCTGCCCCCACATCACCTGAGATTATCACTTAAATGTGTTTCAAACTTAACTGATAACTCTACTTTTTATAAACTGCCACACAGGAGGTTTAGTGACCGATCAGCAGCTGCCTCTACTTATTGCTAAATATCTGCAACACACACACACACACACACACACACACACACACACAGCACCGTCTTGACCTCAGCTCTGTCAGTCTGCAAACATAAACTGGACTTTCCACTTTCCAGTCTGATTTCAGAGATTATTCCTGCGAGGATTCGACAAATTCACCAAAACAAACAGTCAGAGCTTTCAAACATCAATCACAGCTGTTTTTTCACCGTGGGAACCAGATCCGAACCCTGAGGCCAAACAAAAAGTTTCATGTCTTTTTTTTTTTTTTTTTTTTTGGTAAATGTCTGAATAAGTCCAGATTAAATGATATGTAATGAGATTATGGAAGTGGTAGTTTTAATTGGAGGCAGTTAGTGTGAAAGAAGAAAAACAGAGAGAAAACTGCTGACTGAGAAACACGGCTGAGGAGGAAAAATGGTTTTATGGTTGGAGTTTATTTATTTGAACAAGTTAAAATAAAAAAGACATAAAGGTAATGTACAAGGAGAGGGAAAACCCCCAGGAATGGCTGATTCATAACCTCTGTCTAAATAATATAAAACATGTTCACAATGTGAAAGTTATATCCAGAAAAACACTTGGAAACCAGGTTGAAGTGGGGAATTTATTTTTAAAATAATTGTTGACAATAGTTGCAGACAACAGGGCCGACATCTGACTGTAGGGATGTTAAATTTAATCAGCTTATAATTAATGAAAGTTTGAACTAGAGAGGGTTTCTGTAAACAAAGAGCAAATTGCATTACTTTTAAAAAATGTACTTGTGAAAAGTGTGAAAAAGTAAGTAGTAAAGTAAATCATCAAGTATCAGTAAAATGTGCTCACGTGTCTAAAGCACAAGTACACATTGTGAAAATACTCAGTTTTTGGATATAATTATACCTGCAATAACTGGGTTGTTTGTTTATTTTGCAACTTGGGGGCAGCAGAAACAAGGTGATAAGTCAACACTGACATGTCATCACCTTTTGAGTTGATACGGTGAACATGTTAGCAAACTTCCACATCCAGCACACACAGAGTAACATTATCATCCCATTGGAGTGGTGTTTGTGTCACTGGATGGATTTAAGTCCAATATCCTCTCTCTGTTAGCTCTGTTTTTGGTCTCCACCAACTCCTGAGGGAAATATCTGGCTCTTCAGCTGCTAAATGCTCCACTATGTTCACCAGTCTCTAACTGTGTCTGTCTGCTGTTTTGCTGCTGAGCAGGTCGTTTTTAAAGCTTTTTCACTAAAAACAGCTGCCTCCTGCGGCCTAACACAATGCTGATGATAGCAGTGAGAGTGAACCTAAACTGTAAAACCAAAACTATGAAACTGAGATGAAAGATGCTAAAACGCTCCGTAAAGCTGAGGGGAAATGCAGAATCTTTGTGGGTTTGTCACTACGAGTGACACCTTTCACATACACGTAGTCATGTGATCCATTGTTAACAAGAATATTCATTATAGGAGCTTTAAATATTGAAGTAATGAATCTTTACAATTTGGGGAGTTTTCTTGCTTTCAGTTTTTAGCTTTAAATTAATGGATCGCTCGCTGCTCTACAGCAAACTCTGTAAAAACAAGCAAACTTCCTAAAAAGTTATATACAGTCATATTTTTCTCATTTTGAACATAAAAGCTGAATCTAAGAAGTAACTTGTAACTTCAGTTGTCAGTAATAAAAAAGTAATAAACACAATATTTCCTATTTAAATGTAATGGAGGGAAAGTATACATTCTCCCAAAATAGAAATACTCATGTAAAGAAGGAAAACCTCTTAACTGACTGCTGGGTGTTTTTATTATTATATTAACTGTCATAAGAGAAGAAGAAGATGATAGAGAAAATAGGACATCAACAAAAACAGTCTTAGGCTGCGTTCCAGTCAGCTAGTAGTTCCCTGCTAAGTGGACGGTGCAGGGTATTCAGCCATGTTAAGTAAGACGCCAAATCTTAGGGAGCAAAAAATGCTCAGTTCAAAGGGAAGTGTGAACAACAGTTCATCAGTTCGCCGGAAAGTTGAAAAGCAAGATTACCCATCAGTCATTGCGCCTCACAGGAGCGCTAAAACAAACTGGAGCTGAAAAAAGAGTTCATGTATGTCTGCGAGCATTGTCGTCGTAACTAACGTAATCATTACTGATGTGACTATTTAAGTTGTTAAGTTACCTAAAAACAACAACGCTCAAATAAACTATAAATCAAATACTCCTGAGCTGTCGTTGACCTTACAACTACTAGCAAGCTAAACTTACAGTGGTAGCTAGCATAGCTGTGTAACTTCACAACAAACGTTTAGTGCTGTAGTTAGAAACATAAGTAACCTAACCGACAGGTGAGTACTCGCTCATTATGCGTGCCGCAGCCGGCGTTGTGCTCTGGAGACATCGGTGGCATTTTTGGTCGTTTTTTACCTTAGAAGTGTAAGGTTGACAACAACAGGGTGCGCGAGACCTGGCATTAATTTTGAGCACCATTCATATTTATCAAGGACGACATAATAAACATATTGCTTAATAATAATCCGTAAATAATCAACACATTACATAATAATCTGTAAATAATTTGCATAATATTAATCTCTTTAGGAATGACACCGTACAACTTGTAAATTAATCAAATCACATTTATTCACAAGTTACATACATTTCAGTAGAATAAGTTTTGTAATGGTGTCAGTTTTTGTTTTATTGTTTTATTTCAGTAGTGTAAAATTTCCACAGTAGCAGCAGGTATCCGAGCTGTTTACGTTACCAGGGTAACGCACGGAGGAAGTGATGTCGGCGTTGGTGACGTTGCAGGATGTTCCGAATGGAGGAATTTTGTTGAGGGAAGTTCGCTTAACCGAAATACCCTGAACAAGGAGTAGGGAGTACAGTTTATGTACACTGTGGAACTGAACGCAGCCTTAGTCAGGTATCAGTAGAGTTTCTTGGCTTTACCACTGTGTGTGTGTGTGTGTGTGTGTGTGTGTGTGTGTGTTTAATGGTTGCTTTTGATGGAATTTCCTGTCAGGGGGAAAATATTAAGCAGATGAGAGGTCGCACTTTCAAAACCAATTAGACATGAAGCTGTGGAGGTTTTTTTTAGTTTTAATTGGAAACATGTTGGAAGAAAAAAGTGGGAAAGTTTCACTGTGAGAAAATCTGTCTGCTGTTAACTTGACCGAGTTAAAACGTGTGTGTGCATTCATGTAACCCTCTCTGCAGTGGTGGGAAGTAACTAAGTACATTTACATTTACTCAAGTACTGTACTTAAGTACACTTTTGAGGTACTTTTACTTGAATATTTCCATTTTATGCTACTTTCTACTCCATAACATTTCAGAGGGAGATAATGTACTTTTTACTCCACTACATTTATTTGAGAACTTTAGTTTCTAGTTACTTTGCAGATGAAAATTTTACATAAAAAACATATGACAAGCTTATAAAATACAACACATTGCTAAAGGGTTTTGGCTCCTTGTCACATTCCAGGTGTCTCTGAGTTACCAGTTCCACCAAAGAGACATTTCACCTGTAAACTTCTCACATATTTCTTGTTATTTAAAGTCTGTGTAAAGGAAATTCAGAGATTTGTTTCTAAACTAATTATAAATGTTAGAAATGTATTGCTGAAAACACGTTACAAAGACTGTGAACTATGTAGTACTGAATTGTGGAGTTAGACCGTTAAACAGTTTTTCACCATTTCTGTGTTCAGAATTTTTTGGGCGGGCCTGAAATCATGGAGCAACTGAGCATGGCCCCTCCCCCAACACTATAATAACTAGAGCGCATTAGCATCAATGGTTTGCCCGCTCAATCGCGAGTTACTGTCATTGCTGTTAGTTACTACAGCCTACAGGTTGCTAGCTAGCTATGCCTTCATCCCGCCAATGCATATTCCCTGGATGCGAGAATTTACAAAACACCTCGGCCTCCTTATTTAAATTTCCGAAGAATGATGAGCTCAAGAAGAGGTGGACTGATTTTGTGAAGAGCCACCTTGATGGAAAGCTGGGGATCACCACCAACACCCGCCTCTGCAGTGAACATTTTACACTGGGTAGTTTTACAAACTTTTTACAAACGGAGACAACTGCGATTCACTGATTATCCGCTGTTACTGGTGAATGGGGACAAACTGACTATCTCCCGCCTCGGCCTTCATCCTCCCGTCCCGCCAACATCTGGTGATTGCTGGTGGACCTGACCGACTATCTCCCGCCTCGGCCTTCATCCTCCCGTCCCGCCAACATCTGGTGATTGCTGATGGACCTGACCGACTATCTCCCGCCCCGGCCTTCATTCTCCCGTCCCGCCAGCATCTGGTGCCATCATCGGCAGTACGTGCCCACCAATGAGTGTAAGTTGTGTGCTTATGTTATAATTATAGTAGGTACAGTAACTCCACTAAATTAATTTTGCAACACCCCAATGTGATTTTATATTGTGTAATGTTAGCCTAGCATAATTTTTATGTAAGCTAGCTAACATTACTGCATGTAATGTTATATTGGCCTTGCCCTCAGCGGACACCCCCCCAGCGTTTTAGAGCAGAATACCGTATATAAAGCAGTTAAAACTAGCTAACTGTATATAAAGTAGTTAAAACAAGCTAACTGTATATAAAGCAGTTAAAATGAGCTAACTGTATATAAAGTAGTTAAAATGAGCTAACTGTATATAAAGTAGTTAAAACAAGCTAACTGTATATAAATAGTTAAAACTAGCTAACTGTATATAAAGTAGTTAAAACTAGCTAACTGTAAATAAAGTAGTTAAAACAAGTTAACTGTATATAAAGCAGTTAAAACTAGCTAACTGTAAATAAAGTAGTTAAAACAAGCTAACTGTATATAAAGTAGTTAAAACTAGCTAACTGTATATAAAGTAGTTAAAACAAGCTCAGATTTTAATTTTTCATAAGTATGTTTTCATTAGTGTATAATCACCTGAAAATAAGAATCGCTGTGTTTTCGTTACCTTAGAATAAGCCGTTTTTATCTACAGAGGGAACGGGTGAACGGGAGAAAAAATTGAATTTATTTTACTTTATTTGTGTTGTTTGTTAAATTAGTTTGGTTTCCTCTTCTGCTTGTTTTTTCAAGATTTTAATAACTTTTTTTTTTTTTACTTGGCGATTTTTGCCTGGGTGGTTAATAACACATTTTTTTGTGGTGTAACAAACTCAGAACACACATTTATTATTGCTTTACACTGACTTTAAATATTTGAATAACTGTTCCCCAAAAGATAGAACTCTCCAGTATTTCACAAAAAAAAAGCAAAGATTAGAGAAAAAAACGTAAAAATGTAACAGATTTGTGTATCAGATCTGTCCTCTCCCATTAATCATCTCACAACCCCTCAGATTTATCCTGTGACCCTTTGGAGGGCCCAACCCCTAGGTTGGGAACCACTGGACTAAACTAGCTAACTGTATATAAAGCAGTTAAAACTAGCTTACTGTATATAAAGTAGTTAAAACAAGCTAACTGTATATAAAGCAGTTAAAATGAGCTAACTGTATATAAAGTAGTTAAAACAAGTTAACGTATATAAAGCAGTTAAAACTAGCTAACTGTATATAAAGTAGTTAAAATGAGCTAACTGTATATAAAGTAGTTAAAACAAGTTAACGTATATAAAGCAGTTAAAACTAGCTAACTGTATATAAAGTAGTTAAAATGAGCTAACTGTATATAAAGCAGTTAAAACTAGCTAACTGTATATAAAGTAGTTAAAACAAGTTAACCGTATATAAAGTAGTTAAAATGAGCTAACTGTATATAAAGCAGTTAAAACTAGCTAACTGTATATAAAGTAGTTAAAACAAGTTAACCGTATATAAAGTAGTTAAAATGAGCTAACTGTATATAAAGTAGTTAAAACAAGTTAACCGTATATAAAGTAGTTAAAATGAGCTAACTGTATATAAAGCAGTTAAAACTAGCTAACTGTATATAAAGTAGTTAAAATGAGCTAACTGTATATAAAGTAGTTAAAACTAGCTAACTGTATATAAAGTAGTTAAAACTAGTTAACCATATATAAAGCAGTTAAAACTAGCTAACTGTATATAAAGTAGTTAAAACTAGCTAACTGTATATAAAGTAGTTAAAACTAGCTAACTGTATATAAAGCAGTTAAAACGAGCTCAGATTTAAATTTTTCATAAGTATGTTTTCATTAGTGTTTAATCACCTGAAAATAAGAATCGCTGTGTTTTCGTTACCTTAGAATAAGCCGTTTTTATCTACAGAGGGAACGGGTGAACGGGAGAAAAAATTTGAATTTATTTTACTTTATTTGTGTTGTTTGTTAAATTAGTTTGGTTTCCTCTTCTGCTTGTTTTTTCAAGATTTTAATAACTTTTTTTTTTTTTACTTGGCGATTTTTGCCTGGGTGGTTAATAACACATTTTTTTGTGGTGTAACAAACTCAGAACACACATTTATTATTGCTTTACACTGACTTTAAATATTTGAATAACTGTTCCCCAAAAGATAGAACTCTCCAGTATTTCAAAAAAAAGCAAAGATTAGAGAAAAAACGTAAAAATGTAACAGATTTGTGTATCAGATCTGTCCTCTCCCATTAATCATCTCACAACCCCTCAGATTTATCCTGTGACCCTTTGGAGGGCCCAACCCCTAGGTTGGGAACCACTGGACTAAACTAGCTAACTGTATATAAAGCAGTTAAAACTAGCTTACTGTATATAAAGTAGTTAAAACAAGCTAACTGTATATAAAGCAGTTAAAATGAGCTAACTGTATATAAAGTAGTTAAAACAAGTTAACGTATATAAAGCAGTTAAAACTAGCTAACTGTATATAAAGTAGTTAAAATGAGCTAACTGTATATAAAGTAGTTAAAACAAGTTAACGTATATAAAGCAGTTAAAACTAGCTAACTGTATATAAAGTAGTTAAAATGAGCTAACTGTATATAAAGCAGTTAAAACTAGCTAACTGTATATAAAGTAGTTAAAACAAGTTAACCGTATATAAAGTAGTTAAAATGAGCTAACTGTATATAAAGTAGTTAAAACAAGTTAACCGTATATAAAGTAGTTAAAATGAGCTAACTGTATATAAAGCAGTTAAAACTAGCTAACTGTATATAAAGTAGTTAAAATGAGCTAACTGTATATAAAGTAGTTAAAACTAGCTAACTGTATATAAAGTAGTTAAAACTAGTTAACCATATATAAAGCAGTTAAAACTAGCTAACTGTATATAAAGTAGTTAAAACTAGCTAACTGTATATAAAGTAGTTAAAACTAGCTAACTGTATATAAAGCAGTTAAAACGAGCTCAGATTTAAATTTTTCATAAGTATGTTTTCATTAGTGTTTAATCACCTGAAAATAAGAATCGCTGTGTTTTCGTTACCTTAGAATAAGCCGTTTTTATCTACAGAGGGAACGGGTGAACGGGAGAAAAAATTTGAATTTATTTTACTTTATTTGTGTTGTTTGTTAAATTAGTTTGGTTTCCTCTTGTGTTTTTACGAGAAGCATTTGATGGTTTACAGTTAAACGTTCGTTATTGTCACTATTGTGTGAAAGGTGTGTGTATATACAGTGTGTGTGTGTGTGTGTTCACGTGTATGTAATGATGTGTGTAGACGTCGGCGTGAAACTCTCAGCAGCCTGAAGAGTTTCACAGAGGATTTGTGGGAAATTGTGTCAACCATGTGTTTACTGTATCAACAGTGAGGAAAGGCAGCACATATTTGAACCGAACTTTATTTAACCTGCAGCATTGACGACAGATCAAACAGTTCACAGCTTCATGTTCACACTGACGTTTGGGTTTCTTTCTCCCTAAATTCTGGTGAATTTATGAAGTGAACAGAATCAGATCAGTGCAGTAACATTTTATCTTTTTTTTATATATTTCAAAAAGGTTTTACATTCTACTTTTGTCAATAAAGCAATTCTGCAATAAATAGCAACAGAAATATGTTTTTAGAGTTATGATGTCAACATGGACGTTCGGTTTACAGTAATGTCGTCTGTAAACTCTCCGACCTCCATGACAACATTTTTCAAACTACGTCTGATTCAAAGACTTGTTCGTTAAATGTAATGTACATGTAGTTTGCCACCTCGGTGGTTAAGGTTTGGTTAAGTTTAGGTAACTAAAAGGGAAAGATCAGGCATGTAATTTACATACTCTGCACCCGTTGGACAGTTAATTTCCTGCGTTGTCACGATACCGGCACACGAGGAAGTAGTTTATTTCCCGAGCATCATTAAAGTTCAGAACTGGGAAACCTTTGACCACGACGATCAGCTTTTTCCCTCCTTTTAGTTTGAAGTTCTTTTGCGGAGGAAACAACTCTGCTTCTGGGAATCAAAATGAACAGGACTAATTGTAAATCCTGCTCGTCAGGTTTCTTTCTCTCAACTTCCCCCCCGTCAGCATCTTTTGAATGTTTGAGTAGCTGTACGGGCTGCCAGCATGTTTTTCCAGGTTTAATTCGCAACAAATGCAATCCTGTCACGTCTCCAATGTTGGAGTGTGTGTGTGTGTGTGTGTGTGTGTGTGTGTGTAAACATGACTCATGTTTACTAGATCAGAATGTGGAGCGTCTTCGAGTTCTTCAACAGACACATTTCCAAAATAGTTGAGTTGTTTTGTTGAAACTGTTTTACAGCAGACTGAAAACAAGTTTGCATCTCAGATGTGGTGACAGAAGCTTTGTCTGGACTTTATTTTGTATACATGTATTTCCTGAATAGTGAATATTAGCAAAAGGAAAAGCGTAGCATTCCTTCTCCTGCTTCACAGACTTATGTATGTTTGTAAAGAAGGAAGTCTGTAACAAATTAAATTGTAGTAAATTCGTTAAATATACATTTTTAAGTCAAATGTCTTAAATACAGCCATTTATATACATCCACAGGTGAATTGTAGGCTTCAGAGATGCAGGCTGCTCCGGAGAGTAAAGATAGTGGAGACAGTTCATGTTGTTTCTGCCATTTCGTTCAAAAGACGTGTTTTAAAATGAAGTTGTGCTTTCGGGTGATGTTACAGAAACAAACAGCAATATTATTAACTATTAAATATTCTGTTCTTCTTTACAGCTGCTGGGGTGGAGTCCTTGAATATCAGTAAATTCATAATGTTTCTCAAATGCTACTTTACCTGAAATTGTGTCGTCGGTTCAATCCGCGGACCGGCAGGATAAATCTGGGTGGGGAAAGTGAAAAAGCAGAGCTCCCTCATTACCACACTGAGGTGCCCTTGAGCAAGGCTCTTAACACCAAACCACTCCAGCGGATCAGACTGTTGTACTGGGCAGCTTCCAGGTGTGAATGTGTGTAACTGCACGAGCGTTCCTGCTCTCAGAGAAACTTCTTTGAATAAATAAAGGTTAAAAAAAAAATTGTACCTGAGAGTTGGTAAGAAGCATGCGCTTAATTATGTAATTATTAATGTATTAATATACATTTTCATCTTTCCAGTTATACATAATTATGCCATTCCTTTGTACATAATTAGGATTTAATATTCTTTTTAATGAGCTGTTCAAAAAAATTAAGATATGTTTATTGATTTGTGGCTTAATGTTTGTTTTTGTGATTTGTTTGTGTTTTTTGTGCTTAAAACATGTCGTTTTACAGGCGACGACGTCTGTTTTGATCATCAGTGTGAACGCAGCCACTGACCTCAGATCAGTCAGAGCTGAAAACTTAAACTAACAGATGTACAGCACACACACACACACACACACTGCTACAGACTGTTTGTGTGTGTGTGTGACTGTTTATCTGTCAATGACATGAATTACTGCTTTGTGTTCAGTGTTTGTGCAGATTTAAACTGCCAACATGCACGACAAGTGCCCAGAAAAAAACAATGGGTATTTGGACATCCACAGTTTCGGCGACAACTGAGGAAACTCCATCTGCTGAGGAAGATCATGTGATATGATCAAAAGCTCCAGAACTGCTGCTAAATGGACCTTGAGGTGAGACTGTTTTGCCATTTGACTTTGATTTGATTTAAACCTCTTCCTGAAAATAGGTTTGTTTCATTTCAGAAATCTTGAATGGATGGATCCTCCCTGTTCTGACCTCACGTGTGAGTATAGATGTGTGTGTGTGTGTGTTCGTTCAGCGGGCTGAACTGTGTAGGATTCAGTCAGTTATCGGTCAAAACATGTTTTACAAGCTGGAATTCCAGATGAAAAGACACAGTTGATAAGATATTAGAGGAGGATTTCTTCTTTGGCTTCTCCTCTCTCGTTATCTTTCTCTCCTCTTCACCCTCCTCCTCCTCCTCCTCTCAGTAGATGGATGAGTTGGGAACATCTGCTCACCGTCAGCACCCAGATGTCAACACACAGATGCAGCAGTGTGTGTGTATGTGTGTTAACATGTTGTTTTACATGCGATAACACGTGTCGTCTGTTCTCACTTTACCTTCACACCTCTCTCAACATAGTTCCATTTTATTTACTACATACATTTCGCTTTCCTACAAAGCTGCTTTTTATTTACTTAAGTACTGTACAAGTAGCTCAAAATTGCACTTGACTATTTCAATTTTATGCTACTTTATCCTTCTACTCCACTTCGTGCAGCGAAAGCTTCTGGTTATAGATTTTCCACACAAAATATGTGATCGATTAAACTACCAAAAAGTACATAAAGTGGTTAATATGAGCTGCTTGATCTAATACTATAGTATTGCAGGGGCCATTCTGCATAATGAGTACTTTTACACACGATACTTAAAGTACACGTTGCTGGTGATATTCCTGTACTTGTAATGCAGTATTGTGATATTGTGGTTTTGCTGCTTTTATTCAAGCGAATGAGAACAAAACAAAATCTGTTGGAAAATGACAGATTCTGCAAAAAGCAAAGATAAGTTCTAGTTTTAAATTTTAAAAAGTTCACAAATGTTTAAAAAAATAAATTAATCAGAAATATATAAAACTTCTCCGCGACGTAGTGACATCAATATTTTATAATAGATATTTCATGTTTACATCTACTGCTTTGAATTAGTGTTCATGTAGTTATTTTAAAAAAGCTTCAACCAATCAGAGGAAGGGATCGGGACTGAATTCATACAGGAACATAAATTATTAAATATTCAAATTGGCTGAGAAACAAACAGATGCCATCAGGATTTTAAACCAATCTTTTGCGCTTTAATTTAAATAAAACTACAAGGCTCCTTCTCTGAGCTGATAAATCAGTGTTTTAATTCAATATTTAATTACCTCCTATTTGTATACGATAAATTAAAATATACCAGTATTTACAAAAATTATTTAAAATTAACCAAAGAAAAGGAAAAAGCAAAGGATTAGAAAGGAAATTGAAATGATCTTTATCAGTGTAAAAATCTTCATTAGAAAATAACAAACACACACATTTACCACACAGCAGGTTTTATCCCAAAATAATTTATTGCAGACAAACACAGAAATCAGACTCGTCTCTGATGATAAAAAATAAATTAATGTCTCACAGCGTGTGCAGGTCACAGGAGAGTTTGGAGGCTTTTCTGAGGCTGCAGCGCCACCTGCTGTCAGATAAAAACCCCTCATCAGAACAAACATCATCAATACTTTACAGACTGTACACGAACTCATCAACACGTCTTCTGATTCTCTAATAACAGATTTTATTTCCTGTTCTGACACTTCAGGATCAGTAATGCTTCAGATTATAATTCTCTGCTGCTCAAACAATCATATTAAAAAGGAACAGACTGCTGGGTTTGCATGTTTTAGTCCGTTAACTACTAATCAAGTTTTAATTCTTAAATTTCTTTTCTTCCAGGCAGCCACTGGTTTCAGTTCATTTCTGTGAAAAGTAGTCGAAGAGATCATTTAGTCTACTTCAGATTTCTGTTGTGAAAGTTATATTATTGTCACGCGGTGCAGCAGTTAAGAGGAGGGACTGTTTTGTCTCCTTGGTGACGCGAGACGAGAGAGAGAATCCAGAGGACGAACAAGCAAATGTGGATTAATCTGCCAATTATTATATTGATTAATAGTTTAGTTTCTCAGAGTCTTCAAACCGCTTGTTTTGTCTGAACGATATTCAGTTTACTATCATAGCAGTTAAAGAAAAACAGCAAAATATTCACATTTGAGAAGCTGGAACCAGTGAATTTTAGGCAAAACATTTTCAAAATAATTAATTAATTGTTGCTTAATGCTTAACAAATTGATAAATCGCCGAATGCTTTCAGCTCCGGTGAACAGAATCGTGCAGATTCTGAGCTGTCGGAGCATCATTGAACGCATCAACAGGGAGCGCGCTCACAAAATGAACTGAAAGCCTGAAAAGACAAAACACCTAAAAGGTTACGGTGTCGTTGGAAAACAGTTGGTAGTGAAAGTAGTTTTGATCCTTTAAAAGGAAGAGTTCACGTTTCTCTGTTAATACAATACTCACATGTCCACACACACGTTGACAGTTACTGGTTCCTGTAATCGTTCCTCCGCTCCGTACTGGCTGAATTCTGTACTTTAAAAGACTCTTTATTTATCTGATGAAGCATCACATTCAAAAGGACAGGAGGAACGATTACAGCCACCTAACAAAACGAGGAAATGACCTTTCCTTTAAAGAAGAACGTTGGCTGAGGATCATTGAAATAATGCACAATAACTGATTTGCTTCAGCACACAAACATAAATATATAAATCCATAAACAAACAAACAGCAAACAGAACTCTAATCTGGAAAAGTTCAAGTTTTACACATTTAGATCTGTATGACTGTATCACGACTTCTCTCAGTTTGGTTTAATGTGATTAACTTTAAGTCAAAATAAAGCAGAATACGTCAATAAATGAGAGTTAGTTCAATAATGCAAAGGAAGTGTAAAATGAGACGCCCATCTCATTATATAAACGTGGGGAAAAGGAAATGAGACATATAGAAGAATAAAACATTAAGATTTAACTTAATTTTAACATTATTTATTGGTGTACTCGGCTATATTTTTGACGTGTCTGATACATGTTAAATGAATAGCTCTCATCTCATGACTGCGTGTTAAGTACACAGCAGGAGTCGGGACGTGGTTAGCCTAGCTTAGCATTAAGACCAGAGGGAAAAGGATGAAAAATGCACCTACCAAGCTCACTCATTAACATGCTGTATCTCGTCGGTGCACACACAAAAAATTGTTCCAGCAAATAACTCTACTTAAATTCACACGTTTCTGTTCGTGTGCAGATTAAACAACCGAGACAGCTGCTTCCAGTTGTTATGCTAAGCTAGGCTAACCAAGTCTGTACTCTCCAAAGAAAGCGAAAAAGCATAGTTCCCAAAATGTTGAGCTATTCCTTTAAACGTTCTCAGACACAAATGAAACCTGTAAACATCTCGGCTGAGTTCCGAACCTGATTTCTTCTTTCTATAAATGCACATTGCATTTACCAGAATTAAAGATGTTTTCTTGTGACTATGTAAGTATAGTGAGAAAAGATCTTATAGTTATGAGAAAACCGACCCATAATTATGATATTTATCTCACAATTAGGAGATCCGAAACAATTTAAGATGCACGAGTAGCCTGAAAATCAGACTGAATTGCCATTTTGGTTTTTTTTATGTCGATATTTAAATACTGACTTGTTTCATCTGCTGTTGTATTTGTCACGGACACCAATATCTTCCAAAAGCTCAAATGAAGGAGCACAGAAAAGCAAATTAAATCACGTAGGCGATAATCGTCCAGATACATAAATACAATAAAACATCTTTTTGCTTTGGTGAATGCAGTGCACTTCTGTATGTGTGCATCATGATAAGAGTTCCATCACTTCCACTTATTTTCATAAAATAAATGTCATAACTGCACAACGATATTGAGCTACAATCGCGTAAAATCAAATTTCTGCTGATGTGACTTTTCGGATGCAGCTCAACAAGTTTTGATATATATACACACATAAACTAGGCCGCAGTGTAAATGCAGCCTGAGAGGATGAAACATAACCTGAAACAAACGTGTAAACAGCCTCTGAGCTCGGCTGAGTGTCTAACAGCTGGTTTACCTGCAGTCTCAGGTGTGACTGTCTCTGATTGGCTGTCAGAGATTCCCTCTGTCCCTCATGGCTTCCTGTATCTGTCTGCTGAGCTCAGCGATGATTCGGTCTTCATGGGTGTAAACGCCGGTCCTCAGCAGAGTGTCTCTCTCCTCCAGCAGGCGGCTCAGGTGTTCGTCAGCGCTGTCGTTTACACTCTGAGGGGGGGCGGGGCCAGGCAGGGATGAGGCGGGGCCTAACCTTTCTTCCTGCTGTTTTAATCTGCGAGAGAAAATATCAAAAACTTTTCTTAATTATCTGAAACGAACAACCAGATTATACCAGACTCAGTGTGAACGTTAACATCAGCATGCCGATGTAGCATCCAGCTGAGCCTGATGAAAGCTGAGCCTGACAGGCTGAGTCCTAAAATGGACTCTGTACAAAGGGAAAAACCCTTAGCATGTCTGCTAATGTTAGCAATTCACACAAAGCACAGCATTTACAACCTAACACGCTAATATTAGTATTTTATCATACAAATGTATGCATAGTAACACAGTATATCACAGTTAACATGTTTAGCGCTGCAACTAACAATTATCTCGATTAATCTTCAGATTATTCCCTTGATTACTAGATTAATCATTTGGTCTGCACACCGTCAGAAAAAAAATAATAATCACATCCCTGTCACATAAGACAAAGAAAAGCTGTAAATCTTCACAAATGAGAGGCAGCAACCAGATAGTGTTTAACTTCTTATCAAAAAAAGTTGCAGATTTATTTTCTTATGACTAATTGATTAATCGCTTGGACTAAGCTGAAGTCAAAAGTTCGATAAACGTCTGTCTGTAAACTTTGGCTCACTGGTGGTGTAAATGTTTTTAGTAAAATGTGAACATTTATTTAATTAATTTAATTTCTGCTTCATTTCGAAAGCTGAATTTTTAAACTAGCGTGATTAAGATGATCTGACATCATCATCACCTGTTGAGTTCGTTCCTGATGTTGTCCAGCTCCTGTCTGTCCTGTTGGACCGCCTCCTTCTGCTCTGTCGCTAGGTAACGCAGCCTCATGGCCTCAAGCTCCGCCTGCTGCTTCTTCAGACGTGTCATGGCGTTTTCCTGCTCCCGCTGCGCGCAAGCACACACACACAGCTGTAAATATTCAAGTAACTTTCATTAAACAGCTGCAGCAGTGATCAGCACAGATTGTCTGACTGTGAGCGTTTAAGCCTCGCAGTCACCTTGAGACCATCACGATGTTCTCAGACGTGTTTAGTTTCTGCAGCTTGAACCTGACTTGAGTCTCGACGCCCCGCACTGGTCTACTGATCCAATCTGAACTGAGAACATTTAAAAATAATCCTCTGACCCCGGCGCTGAAATGTGTGCGTTTAGATGCCAAGGAACTGTTTCTCCTCATTACACAGAGTGCAGTTTGGTGATAAATTTGTCTGGTTTCACATTTTCATAAAACCTCCCTGAGAAAAATGCTGCAGGACTTGACGAATTCACACGAAGACCAACACGATGAGAACAGAAAGAAATCGCCATAAAAACGTCTAAAAGTCGTATTTCTCTCAGCTGCTCCGGCCTCCAGCTCAGTCCGGTCAAACTTCCCAAAATTACCCATAATACCAATCTGGGCTGCGTCTACTGGCTTACAGCTGGACGTTAATAAATCAAGGAAGCAGTCTAGGCAGGGAAAACAAAAACACTAATTTGGAGTCAGAGCTGCTCTCTGCTTCCCTCAGACCTTTGATTATAAATCAGAAGGGACACAATTTAAAGGTTGCAGGTTTACACCCAAGAACCTGCCGGGGAAATCTGCCGCTCTGGTTCAAACCCTGAACCCTCAATAAATTTCAATTCGAACCTATTAAGCTGTTATTTAAATATATTCTCATGAGCCGACAAGTGCTGGATGAACAGACCGGCCGACTCCCCGTCCGTCAGCTGCTCTGCTAACGTGAAAAAAGTGGAAAACATGCCAACCGGCAGACTGCAGGCAGTGGGAAGGTGATTCGAGAAGCTGGAATCTGTCTGTGTGTTCTGGTGATGCAGAGCAGAACGGCCAGTCGGCTGATTCTGGATGGGAAAACCAACATTTTCACATTACTGCCCGAACGCTCACACACGGAAAGCTTCCATTTTCACACGCCTGATCACCTCACCTCCTAACAGAAAAAACACACACACGAAAACACACATCTCTCATGAACACATCATTCACACACACACACACACACACACAGACGGTGTGTTGACACAGGCTCAGCTCTCTGTGGACCATTAGCAGTCTGTATTACAGGCCGTTTTAAGGCTAATTACTAGAAAAACAAACAGGCTAAACATTTTCTCTAGTGCCCGCTGCCAAGGACAATCTGAGGCAGAGTCCTGAAACAATTAGAGGACGAGGTGATACAGAGGCCTCGGTGGGGGGGGGGCCTAAAACTCCCTGCAGCAGTTATTTTACAGTTACGTCATGAGTCTCCCAGCAGCTACAGCTGACACCATCGTGGCGAGCAGCAGAGGACGGGCTCGGTGCAGATACTGTAGAAAACACAACAAGTGTGTCATCTTTGGTCCTAAGTAACCAAATCCACAACCAGAGGACACGTAACATTAATTTTGTCATACATGATGATGATTTCAATTTGATGTTTGGTTTTAATATTGGCAGCTCTGGAGTTCACATTAAACTCTTGTTTGTTTTCGTACAGACTTTAATGGATGGGAACATTGGCTTCAGCTCTTAGCACTGCTGTTTGCTGCACGGTCAGAAATAAAGACGGGAGGACATGACATTTACGACGACATAAAAGGAAAACTTCTGAACGATCCAAAGAAAAATCAGTTCAATCTGAATGCTACAGACACTGGAAACGTAACAGGAATTCCTGGTTCTGCCCACCAATAATCTAAAAAGGCGCCCAGGCGTGGAAGACGAGCAACGTTCAACTTTACGCAAACGTCCTGCGACACATGGGAGCGACGACCAACTGTGCTCCTTTCGATTCCCTCAAGAAACTAAAGCAGAGTTGTTTTCTGCTCAACTACATAAAAAAAAGTTCAAACTAAACGGAGGAAAAGCTTTAACGAACTGACACTGAACTACAGATCTACAGCGAGACTCCCATCAACCCTTTGTGCCAAGTATAAACCCAGCTTTGGAAATGCACCTGACTGCTAAATAAGGTCAGAGCCTCCAATATGGCTGCAAGACAGTGTGTTATGTCAGTGGATGGGTTATACAAACTGGGTACTAGACTCCGATATGGCACCTATTCATTTCAATAAAAATAGCTGAAAAGGCCAAAAACATATTCTAGCTTCTGCGGTGTGCGGCCGTCTGCACATGCTCATTAGCGTTTCTCCTGCTGGCCCCGCCCCTGTGTTCCCGCTCCCACAGACTTTACATTGGGATGACGTCACGCACATTAAAAGCGCTTTTTCTAGGCTCTGCGAAAGTTTTACAAATATAAAACCTCCATCTGCAGTTCGAGGCTTTCTGTCCTGTATGTCCGGTTCTCGTCGGTGGTCGTGTCATCTGTAGGTCATGGGACTGTTAGTCGGCCCCCATGTGACAGGAGCATCCATGTTAGGTTCACATGAACGTGGGTCATGACGAAGATGGCTGACTCATTAGTTAACATGTCGTCCATTAAGAGGACGTTCTCCTTGACATCACACACGAAACACGATATCCGTATCATGCAGCTCAAGACAGAGGCACCAGAAGATGACGTCCAGTTCAAACAGGCCAAATGATGTTAAAGTGTAGACAAGCTGTGAACCGCAGAGGGACTGAGAGCTCCGAGAGGAAGTCCAGGCGAGCAGGATTGCGGTTTGAGACAGTCGGGGGCTGATTTTTGGGACGGATGACCAGAGAATGACTTCTCCTCCCCAGGTTCCCCTCCGTCTTCCCTCCATTACTTGTCTCCACTTTCAGAGGTCCACAGTTGGAGGCGCTGGGGGAGGACGTCTCATGCAAACACTTTCATCCCATCGCTCACATGTGGACGCACTTTAATCAGCTCAGATGTAGTTTTCTGAGCAGTCTGCCACCTGTGGGAGTTCAGGGGGAGTTTTTCACCGCCGCTGGATGAGGGGTTTTTGGGGATGTGATGGATAAAACACGAAGGGGAACGGGGACGACTGGGACTCCCATTAGAGATAAATGAGTGTGTTTCTCCAACAGCTGCAATCACAGAAAAATATGGATAAATATAAAATGTGTTTTCTGTAAAGAGCTGACAGACTGAAGGGACGTTTTCCTGCTCTGAGGTAGAGAAAAGTGAAATATTGGCAGAAATTCAAAGGAGGTAAAAGCTGCCGTTACCCAGAACCGACTAAACGACTCTTTTATTCTACAAATCCAAATCTTCTCATGGCTGCCGCTTGATTATTATCATAATTTTTTATTAATCGATTAATAGTTTTATCTAAGTTAAAACTAGTTTATCTAAGATGCATTCAGGTAACATCAGACAGTTGGCATCTTCCTGGTTATGTTTTGAAAAGTCGCAGAGAAACGAGATCAAAGTTGAATGGAGTTCATCTTTAAAAATAATAAAAAAATCACAGCCGAAAACTAAAGTAACGTTTTCGCTCTCCAGAAAAAAAAACCCAATGGCTGCAGCACAAAATGATTTTGCCACATTTTGCCAAAAAAGGTCAAAACTGCTGGTGACAAGAAATTAGGGGGAAAACACCCAACACAGGACCAAAGGCTACTATTAATGAAAATAACCTCCACATTCTTGTTTTTCCAAATTTTCTTATCAATTAATCTAGCCATTATTTGTGTGATTAATTGATTAATAGTTTGGCCTGTAAAATATCACGAGGGACAGAAAAGCAGCAGATCCTCACAAATAAGAAGCTGGAACTAGAGATCAGTTTGGCATTTTTGGTAGAAACATGAAACGATCGACTGACTAATCTTTTCAGCTCTACACAAGACTCAAAACAGTGACATCATAACAAAACTACAAACGAATCCATCAGCGGGACTGCATGAATCATGGAAACAATGTGAACGTAAACCCTAAACCCTTTTTGAAATTTCACCATTAAAGTGAAAAAATAACTGTTGGTTCGATAATGAGCAGCCTAAATAATGCTAGCCCATCTCGGCCGGTCCCAAACTGCAGCTCTGAGGAGATTAGATTTGCCCCACACAGGGTTAAATAACTCCACAGCAGTATTATATCTGCAGTGACTGTGTTTGAAGGGTTAAGATCAGTATTTTCAGGCTGCTCGGTCAGGTTTTTAGAGCGATAAGCCAGAGATAAGAGACACGGGAGCAGAGTTTAAGAATGCGGCCTGTTTATCTGCGATAGAGGCCGCTGGTCTGGTTGAAACACCACTCAGTATGAAGATTACAACCGCAGATCCCACTGTTGTATTCCTTTACTATTCTTTGACTGTAACTGCCACTAATATCAAAACATTTCAAAACAGTAAACAATGTTTCGAGTTTACCAAGCCAATACTTTTGGGAATTTAAACATGTTTTTTTCTACAAAACCCTTTATTCATTTAGTAAACCAAGCTAAAGTTCTTAAATATTAAACGCTGTCTGAACACAAGCAGACGTATAAGAACTTTGCAGTAAAAAAATCTGGCAAAATGTGTTTAAATCAGGAACTATCTGATCAAATAACAAGCAAACACGACTACAGTGTGACCAGGCATTAATGTCACCTTTTTACTCGACAGGGCTGCAACTAACCATTATCTTTATTACCAATTAATCCGTCAGTTATTTTCTCAATTGTTTGGTCCATGCTATGTCAAAGATAGCCAAATGCCAATCACACTTTCCAAAAGCCCAAGTGAACGTTTAGCTTTTTTGCTTAAAAAATGACTTAAACGTTTAATCGATTATCTGAATAGTTGCCGATTCATTTCCTGTCGATCGACTGGAAGTTTCAGCTGTATTGGACAGATTCTGATACTCAGTGCTCTGGACACATTTCAGTTTCAGTCCAGCAAAGTGTTGAGGTTCGATACTCAGCTCTGTCAATGACTCAACCACGCTGTAGGTTTGAAAACGCTGACTGTCAGTTGACCCGGTCTGTAACCAAAGAGGTTAACAGACTAGTTTCCGCTCTAACTGGGGTGAAAGTCGTCCGATGTCGTCACTGTGTGAATCACCATACAAGAACCATTCGAACAGATTGTACGAGTGATTTAAGACAATTTGTGGCGCTCACAAAGTTTCTCTCAAGCGCGAACGAAATTTCCGAGCGGTCCAGACATGACGTACGGGTCGTGTGCAGATAGTTTGCCTTCGTCCACAGGGGGAAAACACTCGCTGGACGCCGAGATCTGAATGAATTTGGAGTTAAAATATGATATAAAACTTAATAATAATAGAAATTATAACTAAGACAAACTTAGCTTTAAACACTTTGCTTTAAAAAGACGTTTTTAAGCATCTGACCTCATGTTAAGCATTTCCTTCTTTATATCTGTCACAGTACAGCGCTGCTCCGATGCCGCTGACGCCGTTCTCAGCTGTGTTATTAATAATTTTCTAATTATTTTTTTTACTCTGATGAATTTATCTTCTGGTTTCTGACAGCAGGACTTGAAGCTCTGTGGTGTGAAATTCTTCTTTTTACCCTTGCATCATGTTTTTGTGAATGAAACTTGGCAGCCTTATATAGCAATTTTTTAGATTATGCTAATGATCAGATCTCATGAACGCGCACCTCGTCGTGAACAGCTGGCATTCATCAGGCTGAAACAAGCGATTTAGTTTGGTGAACCTGACGAGTTAGAGAGGTTTAGGATAAGAATACGGACATGTTTTTGCACGAGGCTCTGACAATTAAAGACTTTTAATTTTAAACTTAGAGTGCGTCTATGAATTTCAGCTGTTTCTCCTTCCTGGTTTGTTGAAAACCATCGAATGCAACAACTGTCAAAAAAAAAAAAAAATACATATTTTGCAAAGCTTTTTACAGTGTAATATTCCATGAAACCCCTCGTTTGCTGACCTTCCCTGTCTGCAACACCCCCTCATACTGGAGCGCCATAATATTCCAGGAATGACCAGTGGGAACCATCAGAGAGTCTCCGCGGAGACCAGTTATACTGAAATTCCCTCAGACAACAAGTTACATCTGCTGTTTGACGGACAGTTTTATACAAACGGACTCACAGCATCATGAGAGAGGGCAGTTTTAGTCTGGACGGCCCCGGAGGGAGCTGAACCCCAAACTTTGAAAGCGTGAGTGCTTTGCCTGACTTACTGAGGAACAAGACCACTGAAACTGAGTCCAAACAGAACCACTGATCGAGAGGGCCGGGTATCGAACATTAATACTTTTATATCAAAGTTTATATCAAAATGTTTCTGAAATGTGGAAAACTGAAACACCAAACGCTGGCACTGAATGCTCGTTCAGACCTTTAGCCTCGTTTACTTTTCCTTCCATCAGACATTTCCTGATTTAGATCACAGTGTTGCTAATTTTAGATATCCAATGATCCAGAGCCAGTTTAAAATCGGCCCCACTAAACTGCCCAGCTCCTCACGTTTAGTTTTTTTAACTCCATTCAATAAAAGTTTGTCTTTAATAAGATGTTACGTCAATTCTCGTTTTTTCAATTGTTCTCCTCTATCGAGATTATTAAACTCGTAATAAAAATATGGTCCGTACAATCTTTCAAAACCACTTCTGAACAAAAAGTGCAGAAAATGTTTAAATATACATCGAGTAAGTTTTTTGGCATCCCTATTTTCAACTGTATTTATTTAGGCGAAGTTACTGCTTTTACAGAGCAGAAATAATTTGACGATTTATCTCCTTTTTAGTTCGTTTCAATGAGAACTTTTATCTGGGAAACGCAACATCAGGCACCAGTACTGCTGCTTTGGTTACCTGCAGTTAAATACACCTTGCACGATGATTTAGAACAACAGTTAAGCTGTTGGTTTGTTATGCAGCTTAAATGGTCACCTGCCAGCCAATCAGAAACAAGTATTTTCTGTGGCGCTGGCATAAGAGACGTTTGGCTTATTCTGTTGAATCTTAAACAGTTTTGTTTAGTATCCGTACCAAAACACTTTGGTACGGATACTAAATGACACACTGATCCAGGAAGCCACAGGTTTCCGTTCGCTATAATGATCAACAGGCTGAGGCAGCTGCACGTCGGGACAGCAGACCTTCTCGCAGGTGTTTCTGGTTTGGTAAACTGGACTTTTGTGCTGATGGCTCATGTTACTGTTGGATTTACAGATATAAATATGTCATGAATTCTGGGCATATTTCTTTACGGCCTATAAAAAATGACCAAGTTTAGTCGTCTCTCCAATACAACCAGCTTTCAGATTTAGTTACCTGACCTTCCAATTGGGCTTTAATAATACCAAATTTAGCTCCTCGGCTCTGAACTTTAATCTCTTTTCCCCAATATTTTTGCTTTGAAAAGACCAACTTAAGCTCCCTGTCCCAATATTTTGAATTTAAAAAGACAGAGGCTAACCTCAGTGCTGTCTGGACATTTATTCTCGCTCTGCCTCTCCGGCCGCCCGCACCTCCTGGGTTGAAAAGCACATTATTCCTCGGACAAGAATTTTTATGATCCGACTTGAACTAAACAGCACGCCATGCGAGGCGCTGAGAGGAGAGAATAAATAGGCGAGGAGAGGCCGAGAAAAACCAAACAAGCGCCGGCTTTAAAAACCGCCGAGGGCCGAGATGGATGGTCGTGTAAACACAGGCCTGATATTTTATAAAAAGCGAGAGTGTGACATCTGAATAGTTAGCGCCTGGCTAGCTTATTGCTCAACGCAATCCCAGGGATGATTAATAGGCGGGGGGTGACACTCAGCGCCGAACCCCCTTAGAGCTGCATAAATCACACGGTGTTTTCTTTACAATGATGTGGCACTTAGAGAGGGGAGGAAGGAGGGATGGGAGGGGTGAGACGGAGAGAGCAAAGAAAGGAAAAGAAAGACTTAAAAACAAACGACAGTGACAGACTGGTAGAAATAAAAAGGAGGAAAGACAAGAGTTCTGAACTGAAAAATGAAGTGCGAGGTGGAAAGAAAAGAGGGAATAAGTGACACAGAGGAAGGGAAAAAAGCAACGGACTGCTTAATGAAAGAAAATCAGTCTCTAAAGATAGAAAAATATAAGATTAAATAGAAAGGGTTGGTGGACAAAAAAGGTGAACAAAAGGGATGAGAAAAGAAATGTTAGACAACGTGAAAACTAAAAACATCTGAGACTCAGAGGAGGAAACAGTAGGTAAAGAAAAAAGGAAGAACTAAGAGTGATAAAGAGTGAAGGCGAGAGGAAAGGAGTAGATGTCAAACAAGAAGAGAGAAAGGGGAGATAGGAGAAGTGACTGAAGGGGGAGATGGGGGAGGAATGGAGGGGAGAAAACAGAAAGAGGGGGAGGAGATTGATGCAGAAAGAAAAGAGAGAGAGAGGAAAAATGTCTGTCCAGTTTTCCAGCTGGTTAA
Source organism: Siniperca chuatsi (assembly GCF_020085105.1). Classification (NCBI taxonomy): domain Eukaryota; kingdom Metazoa; phylum Chordata; class Actinopteri; order Centrarchiformes; family Sinipercidae; genus Siniperca; species Siniperca chuatsi. Next base: position 2,311,226 of record NC_058046.1, read on the forward strand.
TGTCAGTAACAGTTATTAGTTTGTCAGATAAGGTCTGTGTGTGTGTGTTTACATTAATCTTAGGCTGACTAAAGCCCCACTTAGTGCTGTGTGTGTGTGTGTGTGTGTGTGTGTGTGTGTGTGCGCTGTTGAGAACTGATGGCTCTCACACATTTCATTGTCTACTTCACCTCAGCTAAATATTTGGCTCTGGTGTAAAAACACACCTCTCTCTCTTTCTTTCACACACACACACACACACACACACACACACACACACAGAGCCGTGTTTCCACCACTATCGGGGACATTACATTGACTTACATTCATTCCCTGGAGACTTACCCTAACCACTACTTGCTAAACCTAAACCTGACCTTAAACCAAGTCTTTTTACATTTTTGCATTTTGTCCCCATAAGGAAGACGAGTCCCCACAATGTTACTGTGTAAACAGATTTATGTCCTCACAACATTAGTAATACCCGCACACAAATAGGTTGTTTTTTTCCCCGGCCCGGGTCGGTCTGCTTTGGCCAAAACTGGATGACGTGTGTTTCCACTACAGCCTCACAGCAGGGGATAACCGTGCCGTGCCGAGCCGTGCCGCTGTGGTCCTGCTTGGTATCAGAGCCTGGCCGCCGCCAACCCGTGATGGTCCTGCCCCCCCCAGCTGTGTCCTCGGCAGCTACACTCAGTGACCAGAGAGAAAGCTCTGTGTTCGGCTCTCAGTACGTTTGTGGTTGGGAGTTTCCTGCCTGAACCTGTCCTGCCGGCTGTTGCTGCTTCACATTAAAAGCTCTCCACTGGCGAAACAACGGGATGCTTTTATAGGAAATTAAATGTTGGTCACCAAGTTAACACACACTTGTTCTGTTCCCCTCTCATACACACACACACACACACTGCATTCAGACTCACAACAGCAAAACTCAAAAAACTCAGTAAACAAGATGAGTACATTCGATCTGAAGACAAATCAAACGGTTAATGGATTAATCAACTCGTCCTGGTTCTTACTGATATCAGCGATGGAGAATTTTAACAAGACGAAGAGTCTGCAGCCATGCTAGCAGCTCTGTGTGGCTGTCCACAGTGGTGCTTTGAGCTAAATGCTAACATTTGCTAATAAGCACTAAACACAAAGTACAGCTGAGGCTGATGGGAATGGCATTAGTTATAATACACTATAATACAGGTAAGATAAATTAAGTACCAAGTGGGTATAAATATAAAATTAAAATAAGTGTAAAGTACAAAGTGGATTTACCGGTTGATGATAGGTATGTACAGTATAATAATACAATGTAATAATATAAGTAATAAGTAATAATGAGTACTGTCAAGTCAAGTATAGCTTATTAAGATGATTATGAGACGGTGGATATTGCACAGCAGTAATAGAAGAATGAATAAATAAATATCAATAAATTAAACTGAAAACAGAGAATATTGCACAATTATCTCAAGTACTGCAGAGATGTTAATGATCAATGTCCAGTTTAGTGACTTCGGGTCATACAGACTGACACTCAGAGGGAGGAGTTAAAGAGTCTGATGGCCACAGGCAGGAATGACTTCCTGTGGCGCTCTGTGGTGCATTGTGGGGGGTTGAGTCTTCAGCTGACCAAAGTATTGGTCAACTTAAAAATTTGACCTGATGATGGCGCTAGATGAAAAGGGATCACAGAAGTGATTACGATGAATCCTTTGATTAATCTGTTTACCTAATTTAATTGTAATACATCCAACAGTTGTTGAGACACAAATGTCGACTTCATGGCGTCGCCAGAGGAAAAGTCAGAGGATCACTATCATTCATTAGGATTCATCCTCTGAGCACCATGATCCAGTATCTGGACCGCTTTCTGTGTGCATCCATCCAATAGTTGTTGAGATAGTCTGGACCAATATTTTTTAAATAATCATAATATAAATGGAAATCTGATGGTAAATTACAATGTCGTGGCTGATATTATGGGCTGTTTTTAGCTCATCACAGGTGCGTATGTCAGTAAATAAACGTCAAAGATGTGTTTGAGGTAATTTACATAATTTGTCCACCGAGTTTATTTGCTGTAACATTTCTCGCTCAGTACGTATCTTTGTCACAATTATTTAATGTATAAACAAACCAAATTTAACAGATCCGTATCAAAACATTTTACGTTGTGTGTTTATGTGAAATAAATAAACACATCAGCTTCAAATATCTCTCAAATATTACTATTAATTTTACCAATTAAAATGTTACTTTCAAAAAATACTTAATATTCACTGCACTGCTGTTCTGCCCAGTCCAACTCATTATTGTACATATCCATCAGTATACTTCTGTTTATACTAATGCCATCTGTATATAATGTCCGTAGTACTTGTAAATATTTTCATATTACTGCTCTGTCCTGCACACACTTCATATCCTGCACTTCTGGTTCGACCTAAACTGCATTTCGTTGCCTCGTACTTGCACATGTGTAATGACAATAAAGTTGAATCTAATCTAATCTAATAAATGCTCATAAAGTAATTACACTCTGCACTACCTGGACCAACGTCAGCATTAACTGCAACATTAGTGTTTCAATGTTAAAACATTTCATTTTAATTTAACAGTTTGAAAGGTACGACTCTTCACAATGAGTACTTTTACTTTTGATAATTTAGCACATGTTGCTGCTGATATTACTGCACTTGGGAACATTTTACGTGCGAGTATTTTTATATTGTAGTATTGATGCTTTTTGTTAACTAAAGCAACTTTAATTTGAGCCTCTCTTGCCTGCACTTGTGTACCCATGTACTCGTAGACGCTCCCTCGGCCGCGGTGCGATGTCAGCTGACGGATGACGGCCGGGCTGAGCTCAGTTTCCTCTGCTCGCTCTGTGTCTTTAAACAGAGCCGTTAAATGTCCTAACAGTGTCAGCTCGTCTCCAGCAGCAGATTAAAAACCTGCAGCGTCTGAACTCGCCAGGCGTCCCAACACAGAAAAACTACTATTATCTGCTGTGAAATATGGCCGCTGTCAGGACGCTGAGGCCTGAGCCTGGCTTTCCAGCATGTCTTTATTTTGGGGGTAACGTTTGACTCAAAGGTGTGGCATCCATGCAGTGATTGGTTTCAGTTCATTTCAATACGCTGTGAAAATCAGCTGAGTGAGACTTCGTGGTAATCCATCACTGCGAACACTAACATTTAATTGTTTAACACGGCCCGGTGTGGAGCTGAAATGATTAGTCGTTTAATCGACTATTTTATTGCCTGCTGACTCCTCACTCCTCTTAACCGGCCGGTAGGTAAGTACGTTAGTTAAGTTAAATACGACATGTTAACTTTATCGCTTAATCTAACGATTATTTCTTTGATTACGTCGATGAATTGTCCCAGCCGTAGTTGGACACAGAGACACAGAGCAGCGGTCTCCTGGGTGAAAGTCCTGTGTTTGTTTGACTCATCCATCCACCCCGACCTCGTCCCTACGCCGACTTTGTCGCTCTTTACACTACGTCACATGACATTTTTTCCCCTCTATGACAGGCGCACGTAACATGACACGCCGTCTCTGCACAATATAAGTCAGTGGAGACTAAATGGCGTGAAACGACACGCGAAAAGCAAAAAAGCCGTTGTGATAAGACGTGAAATGACTTAATGACTTTGGTGCGTTATTCATACGCCATTTGGTGATACAAGGCCTGGCAGAGATCTGCACCAAACAACCACAGACCAAACAATGAATTGATTAATCAGGAAAATAATCAGCAAATTAATTGATTTTCATGGGTAAATTCCTGTTTAACCACCAGATCTTTTAAAAGGTGTAAAAACAGACCTCACAGGTCTTTTAAAAGTGAACTCTCTGAATCTCGTTTTCCCCTGAAGCAGTGGCGAGTCCCTTACTGTAAACGCCCCGCCCTCTAGACGAACAGTACCTGTTTGAACCTGGCCAGCTCTTTTAAGGCGCGCCCCCACTGCTGCTTGTAGTGCAGCTTGGACTTGGTGGTGGACTCCAGCTTCCTCTCCAGCTCCACCTTAATAATCACAGAGCAAAAACATCAGTCGCACAGAGGTAAAGAGCTTGAAATCACACGAGAGAGAGATACAATATCAGTAACTTCTCTTCACTTAGTAAGACTAAATGATCAAAATCACAATTACAATATTGAAGGCACAATCATCCATCTTTGCGCCAAAAAGTAGTTTTATTGCACATGAACATTTAACATTTAGTGAAAACGGCCTCTTCTTTGACATTAAAATTAAAAGGTGCCCCGTGGAGTTTTCTTGTAAACAAACAAAAGTCATGTTTTCACTCAGTTACTCACCAAAACTCATTGCATCCTTGAGGTCTGACTGCATTTCCTTCCTAATAAAACATTTTAAATCCTGTATTGTGTACGTACATGTTTACTAACTCCCTTCTTCCCTATCTTTGTGGGCACATCCCTAGGTTTCTTAGTGCATCTCCACCACCTCAGGGTTTGTGGAGTAGTGTAAAACCATTGGCAGGAACAGAAATCACGTTCCCCACGTGCTCGTGTGTGCATGTGCTTCCTCGTGCACGAGCATGAGACAGACCAAACATGGACCCGCTCATAAACAGCTCCACAGCGCTACTAAAAGTCAAAAACTCCACAGGATACCTTTAAATGTGCAAATGAAAGCAGTTTTCTTGAAGGTAAATAGGAATAGAATTAAAATAAAAAACCTACATGTACATATAACAGTTGCCAAAGCAGTGCTTGAATGTCTCCTTCAGTAGATTTCTTTGTAACAGTAACTGATTTCAAGTTATGTGCCACCTAACATAATAAGTAGTAATTACCTTGGTAGTAATGATATGGAAAACTCGTCGATTACCTTCTCTAGAGTCAGTAGGTTGATCTCTGACTGCAGTCTGAACTCAGGCCTGACGTGTTGCTGTTCTCTGTACAGCTGGAACTCTTTCTCCAGCTGCTTATACCGAGACTCCCCGTCTGCAATCTGGATAACAGAATCAGAGAAGAAGAGTAAAAGAAGTTATTATTTTTAGGTAAACTTCAACATTTTGAATCCCTCTTACACAAACAGGAGAGCTCTCCCTGCGTCCACCTGCTGCAGCAGCCGGCCTCTCTCCTCCTCCATCAGTCGGGCTTTGTCTCTCTCCAGCGCCACCCGGTGGTCATACTCCTGCTGCAGCCTCCTGCTGCTCTCCTGCAGCTCCCTCTGGGTCAGATCGTGCTCGGCCCGCAGCTCCCTCTGCAGCCTCTGAGTCTGAACACACAGGAAGAGGAAACCGACAGACAGTAACTGAGCGATAATATCGTTATTATAAGTTTCAGTACACCAATACGACACATTTTGATTTCTTTTACACAAGAACAATTCAAAATTATAAATGTCATAAAAGTATAAAACTGAAGTCAGCTGCCTTGCTTACTGCTGGTTTACTTCACGTTTATTTCATTTCATGTATTTAATTAGTGCTGACACAATTTGTTGATTAATCAGTAAGTATTTTGATCATCGATAAACATTCACTGGTTCAAGCTGCTAAATTCTGAGGATTAATCTTCTGTGATCGTAAACAAAATATCTTTGGGTTTTGAACTGATTGTCGGACAAAACGAGACATCTGAAGATGTCACCTCGGGCTTTAGGACATTGCGACTGAGCAAAATTGTAATTATTCACTATTTTCAGACATTTTATAGACCAAACGATTAAATAATTAATCGAGGAAATAATCGGCAGATTAATCGATAATAAAAATAATTGTTAGTTGCAGCCGTATACTTAACAGATAGATAGTCTTGGAGAAATTTATTATGACGTTTCGGAAAACAACCTTCAGACTTTAGCCATAGCCTTTTTAATTGTTATAAATCCTCCACTACTGTAGATGTCACCGCTGGCATTTTTTCAGAATCAGAAATACTTTATTGATCCCCGAAGGGAAACTCTTTGTTACAGCAGCTCGCCTTTACGTCAGTGCACACAGGAGAAAGTACTAGCAAACAATATATAATACAATACACTATAAAAACAGGTCAGAAAATAAATTAAGTACCAGGTGGGTATAAGTATAAAATAAAATAAGTGTGAAGTACCAAGTGGGTTTACCGGTTGATGATAATAATATGGTATAATAATAATACAATGTAATAATATAAGTAATAAGTAGTGGTGCATGTACAGTCGAGTTAAGTGTAGCTTATTGAGATTATTAACATAATGCACAGCAGTAATGGAGGTATATAATATCAATATCAATAAATAGGAAAAACTAACATGGGAAAACTAAAAATAAGCTACGGCAACGGGCAGCATGCGGGCTGGCGCATGCGCACCTTTTTCACTGTGGCTTTGAGAAGTGTGGCGGTGACCAAAATATATTCATTCATGGCGTAAAAGCCTTCAGTTCACTTGTGTGTCAGAATTCCCATTAAATTCAATTGACAATACTAACAAAGTCTTTAAAAAAACGTAATGGTTAGAATTAGTTCCACAAGCCATAAGAAACTAATAATAATACAATAATCTGTATGAATGTCATTGATGAGGAGAGTCTGACCTCCTGCTCGGCCTCAACCAGCTGTTTCTCTCTTTTCTCCAGATCAGACAGAGTCTTCTGAAGCCGCTCCTCCAACAGGTTGTACTCCACCTCCTACAAGCAGAAAGAGATTTGGAGATAAGAAAGGAGAAAAACATCGGCAGTCATTATTTGAAAAAATAGTTTTTCCCCTCATTAAATTCAGATATCCCATGAGGCCGTGTGAACAGGAAATCCTGCAGCATTGTGTGTATTTGTGTAGGCAGGTGTGGACTCTCCACCTTCTTCTTGACCAGAGCTTCTCTCTCTCTGTCTCTCCTCCTCCACTCCTCCGCCAGAGCCTGCATGTGGCTCAGCTCCTTCTTCCTCAACTGAAACAAATACACACACACATTTATATATATGTTAATGCTTTTATTTGTGTTCATATTTAATCCAGCAGAACATGAAATTGTCAACACGAAGGATGGACACGAGTAGTGAAACGCCTGTTTATATGAAGTCAAATGAAACGGGCAAAAAAAAAAAAAAAAAAACGGTAGTTCTGAATCAGAAAGGAGCTACATGTGAAAGTTTGTGCTTTTCAAAATGAAAACTACAAAATGTTTATATAAAAAAAAAAATTATGCCTTTTTAGTGAGTAGAAAAAAAAATCTATTGACATGTGCAGTTGTTGCTGCTAAGGGTGGTTATTAGGTTTAGGGGGCAATCACTATTTCACACAGGGCCATGTAGGTTTGGATTTTGTTTTCCCTTAATAATAACAGCCTTCATTTAAAAACTGCATTTTGTGTTTACATGTGTTATCTTTGTCTGGTGTTCAAGACGGTGGTGAGACCAGCGATGTTATACAGCTTAGAGACAGCGGCGCTGAAGAAAAGAGGCAGAGCTGGAGGCAGCAGAGCTTAAGATGTTGAGGTTCTCTTTGGGAGGGACGAGGACGGACAGGATCAGGAACGAGGACATCAGAGGGACAGCTCATGTTAGACGTTTCGGAGATAAAGTCAGAGAGGCCAGACTGAGGTGGTTTGGACGTGTTCAGAGGAGAGACTGTGAATATATTGGTAGAAGGATGCTGAGGTTGGAGCTGCCAGGCAGGAGGTCTAGAGGAAGACCAAAGAGGAGATTTATGGATGTAGTGAGAGAGGACATGAAGTTAATTGGTGTGAGTGAAGAGGACGCAGAGGACAGGGTTAGATGGAGGCACATGATTCGCTGTGGCGACCCCTGAAAGGGAACAGCCGAAAGGAAAACATGAAGATGTCTAACTGTTCGTAAATGTGGAAAAGAAAAGTAGCGAATTAGTGAACTTTTATGACTCAACATTGTGTGTGCTATCAATCAAGCTACATGTGACATATAGATTATTTATAATCTCTGTGTGAAAAAAGTAAAACCTTTCGGCACCAGAAATACTAGTCGGTTAAACTAATTATTAATATTTTATTAATGTACAACGCCGGCTGCCGCCCCCCTCCCCGCACTAATGCCCGGATGTAAACCGGCGAGGTGGAAAGTCAAGACAAAGACGACATCTCGTAAAAACCAGCGCGGTTTGGCAGTACTTTGATCTAGAAAATGAAAATAAGATTGAATGTAGGCTGTGTCAGAATAAACTGCCATATAACCACTCGACCGGAGCAATACGTAACCGCATTCAGCACAGACATGTGGACGTTAACCTGCAAGGGGAGCAGGCTGCTGGTGCTAGCACTGCTAACGTTAGCCGCACTCGGCAAACCAATATGACATCATTTACCGCCCCAACCCGCAGACGCTGAGATCCCGCTCAGCCTCAGCTCATCAAATTTTGACTCTTTTGTGACTGTTTTCTTAATTTTAGACTAGTCGACTAGTCTAAATTTAAATTTCCTTTTAATCGACAGGGAAATTAGTTGTTAGGATCATCCCTAATCATTACATTGCTTGATTTAAATCATTATAATTTTTTGCATCCAGTCTTATTATTTATTAGATTTTTCACAGTCGTCACCTGATCATCGAACAGATCCTCCTGCTCCTCCTTCCACAGCTCCAGCTCCAGGGCCGTGCGGTACTCCAGGGTGTCTCTGGGGGCGGCTGGAGGCGTGGGGCCCAGCGGGGTGGGGTTCAGGCTGGGTGCAGCAGGTCCGGGTGCTACAGGGTGGGAGGACGGCTGTGTGGGGACTGCAGGTTCGTTCTGATGACATGAGGATAAAAACAGGTAAAACGTAACTTGTAGACATGTATACACTCAGTGGCCACTTTATTAGGTACACCTGTAAAATCTAATGCAATCCAACACAATTATATATATATATATATATATATATATATATATATATATATATATATATATATATATATATATATATATATATATATATATATATATATATATATATATATATATATATATATATATATATAAATTCTACCTTTACAAAGATAACAATGTTCAGTTTTGTTCGACACTGTCAGAGAGGTATTAATTTAACTACATGTTTATTAACTATTGTTTATTATTATAAAAAAAGGCACTCAAGCGGATGGTTTACAATAAGAAGCTTTTAATAAATATGGGCTAATAAATTATAAAAAATACACACGCATGCGTCGGCACACTTGCCTTCCTCATCGTGTCTGAACCCAAAACATTTTATGTTCTTTATCACAAAGTCTAAAGATGCTGCCGTTGGATTCTGTAGGTGTGCACACACACACACACACACACACACACACACACACACACACACAGCTGTCTCACCTGTGAAGAGTCGGACACGATGACTTCTCTGGCTTTGACCAATCCCAGGTCCTCCAGTGTTGCCACATAGCTCAACTCTGCCACCTTTTCACCAGGACTGATGGATGGAAACACAGTTGTTTATTGGTGGTGAACAAGCACCATGTGATCAGTCTGTCAGTCAGTGCCGTTTCCTACCGGTGTGTTTGGACCACGGGGATCTGGTCCTGGTGAGTTTGTCTCCAGCTCTGCTCTCCTGTTGATGCCAGGAATCTGCTCCTCTCAGAGCTCAGCAGGTGGGACAGCTGGATGGAGGCTCGCCCTATCAGCTGGTCTCTGCTGGTGGAGTCTCTGTGCCAAACCTCCACCACCAGCGGGACTCTACAACACACACACACAGATATACACTATGAGTCCAAACACATTACATTACACTGCAGGGCTTCCTGCAGCCACAGACACATGAACAAAAAACTAAACCTGGACTGAAAAATCCAGAAAATCCACAAACTCCATTATTAATGTTCCCAGAGACAAAAAAAATGTCATCACACAGTCCTACTGCAACACCTGCTGGACAAAAATGAATTTGCAGACAATAAAGATGGTGTTATCATGGAAGCATCACAAAATCTGTGTTAGAATAGAACACAAATTGTCTTTGGCCCGTCACTTAAGATAACCAGGTAACAGGAAATGAGTCTACTTTTCTCACCTGATGATTAATTGAATTCCGGTGCAGATCAAAACTATTTCATTACATTTTTCTCAATATTCTCTGAAAGATTCAGTTATCCCCCATGTGAGTGGATATCATTTTAATCTGTCAAACACAAAGACCATACAGGTGAGATATTAAACAGAAATGGTGCGTAAATGTATTTATTTCATGTTAACTCACACACACTTTCTGTGGGGAAAATATGTATTTAGTGAACAGCGCACTGCGTATTATCCATACATTTTGTGTTGTTATCTGATTTTAGTTTTGTATTTATTGTCGTTCCTTGTGCTATTCTGACTTCCTTCTGTAAACCAAATTGACCCTGTGAGAGATTAAAAATCTGCTCTATTCTATTTTCAATCTGTCAGCAAAATCAAGAAACAATTAATCTGACAAATGATTGTATTTTGAAGAGAGAAAACCAAAGTGGATTTGTACGAGTGCGTGTTTCATCCTTATTCATACTAATAAACGGAGTTTACAAAACATACGCAGATAAATCAGATAAAAACACTAAACAGCCAGTTGTCATAGTTGTTTGGAACTAACAGTATAAGAGAAATCACATCATCATCAGTATCATCATTCCTTCTACCATCATCATCATCAATACTGCTGACATCATCTCTGATTGACAACTATGGCCTCCGTCCTCGCTCCACCACCAGGTCAGGACACTGCATGCAGATGTGTATTTAAGCATTAAATGTTGCTACCTGAGGAAGGTGTCCTGTAGTTGTTGCGGCAGAGCGGCGAAGTCGAAGGCGCAGTAGGACTGAGGCAGAGACGCCTCCATGTTCCTCTGCAGCTCCACGGGAGGGTTGGTCATGATGGGAGCTGCACTGCCAAAGAACTGATACGAATACCTGAAATACAACAAACACGCGACCATCATTAAAGGATAGAAGTGATTTAGACCACTGAATGTTCGGTTACTTGGCTGTTTTAGGGGCTAAAATGCAAAAAACTGGTAGAATTACTTGCAAAATCTTTATATACACGTTCTTAAAGGACATTTATAAGACTGTTTTGCCTCATTTTTATCTGTTATGATAATAATGTTCTTCAAGGCTTCACCAGACATGAAAACAAAAGGTGAACATACCCAAAATGTTTATTATAACTGCGACACTGTGTTTTTGTGTCCCTGTGTCTTTACAGTGAAAAGTAAAATGTTATCATAACGAACAGGACCTTCTAGAGAAAGGTGAGATTAAGATGCGCAAACTAACTGTCCACATATGTGGACAAACATCACATGACTGTTAATAGTTCTGGCTCAGTCCAAAAGCTCAGTGCAGATGAAGTATTTCACCTGAGGGTAGCAGCTATGGGGTGTGTGAGGCTGAGGTTTCCCAGGCTGCGGAGGTCCAGAGAGAAGCAGTAGTGATGGGCGGAGGAGGGGATGGACACTTTAGGAGCAGAGACACTGACAGATGATGCTCCACCCTCTGCTGTAGCTTCAGTCTGACTCTGCTGCTGCACAGGAACCCCCAGATCTGCAGCTGGACACACGAACAAATACTTCAGGGTTACTCCTCTTGGTCACCCGAGGTTTGACCTAAGCTGTCGAACTTCTTGTGTGGAAATGACACGAGGTATTTCCAGCCTCACCTGCCAGTCCTGCCTGGTCTTTGCCGTGTCGGAGCTCCTCCAGAAGACTCTCCGCTTCGCTCTCTGTATGAGAGGACGGAGGGGGAAGAGAAGGACCGGGAGGAGAAGAGTCGGGAGGTTTTCGGACTGGAGAGGAGCTTCGAGGTCTCAGTTTAGCAGGAGAAACAGAGGGAGGGACAGAAGGAAGAGGGTTGGCGTGTGTCGGCGCTCCACTTCCTTCTTTATTCCCTAAAGACTAGAGAAAGGACAGAAGGCAAAATGACTGTCAGCCCAAAGTGATGCTGAGTAAAGCCTATTGCTGCAGACTACACTATCTCAGCATTGCTATACTCCTCACACTATAAGACTCACTTGTCATACTGACGTGAGGGTGCACAAACTACAGAACTGATCTAAAACTAGCTAAGATAAAATTTCAATCTGCTCTATGTCGTCTTTTTTATTTTATTTTTATTTTATTTTTTTTACAAAGGTTAATAATGACATCATGTCCACCCTCTGGGGTGTGTGTGTGTTGTTTCAAATAATCAGACTAAAAAGATAAAAGTGAACATGTTGTCATGTTTTACGATCTCACGCAGTAATTTCTTGTGTGTGTGTTTGCACAAAAAAAGGTAGAGTTATTAGGTCCAGGTTTCTTTCCATCCATTTAGTTGTAATGTTGTGTAAAAACACCCAAATCCACCACTGATATAATAAAAGTTACTGGTGATGGACCGTATGGAGACAGAAGAGGGAAACATCCACCGTAGATGAGGCAGAGAACGTTTTCTTGTACACATAAGAGCAAAAAATAGACCAGAATGATCAACAATGTAATTAACAATCATCACTTTCTCCATCTATGACCCACAACTACATGCAACAAGTCCAAGGATGTTCTTTTCTCTGAGGTTTGTCTAAAAATATATTAGAAAATATAAAAATGTTTAGCTTTAAAAGAAAACATTTCGTAGGTATGCGTACCTGTGGCGTGACCTGCTCCCTCCTCAGGGTGACGGCCACTCCTACAGTCGGCTGCAGGTCTGCGGGCAGAGCCGGCAGCGTCTGTTTGACGCGTTTAGGAGGTTGGAGTATAAATGCTCCCTCCACCGTCGCTGCCTTGTTCTCCAGATCCACAGAAACAGCGGACAGAGCTGAGAGAGAAACGTCTGTGCTGCCCAGAGAGTGATTCCCACAGCACAGGTGGATCTGAGGACAGACAGACAGGAACATTTGCTGATACATGCACAGTAACAGGTAGTAATGAGTTCCTCATCAGACACTTTGACTCTCACCTGTAAACTGGGCTGCTGAGACAGGAAGGTCTGGAGGATCTGTTTGCTGCTGCGGATGCGCACAGAGGCGCGCTCCGGCTCGAAGTCGGGGCTCAGCAGGTTGTGGAAAGGCTCACTGGTGATGTCGTTCCCCAGTAAAGAGTAGTAGAAGAAGAACTCCGACCCCTCCGCTGACAGTTTCATAGTGCTGGGGATCAACTGTGGGAAACAACAAGAAAGCACATGTGGTTGGTTTGTTGGTTCTAACAATTCACAAAATTTTGACTCAAAATATTTTAGGTGTCTCGATTCCATTCAACAAAAACAGGAAGGGCTGAAAAATGTGCTTTACATTACCATTTTCATTGAGTTTATTTGGGTTTAATTAAAGTTTAATATTGTAAACTCTGAAAAGAAGCTGTAGATTTTTGCGCGATCCATTTACAGAGCTTTCTCAGCTGCATATACAACGCTAGGGCTGCATTTCTTATCTATAGAATATATGTTTGATTAGTCAACCGTTTCTAATCGTTAAAATGTCAAAACATTTCAATGGCTATCAAAATTGAACAGTAATACTTAAAATGTGTATTTTGTCTGATCAAAAGTCAGAAAAATATAAATTATTTCATTTACCATGACAAGACAGAAACAGTACATTTTCATGTAGAAAATGCACAAATTTACAGCTGAATTAATGGCTTAAAACCTTTTAAAACTGCTATTGATTAACTGTCTATCAATCAACTAACAGATGAATAAACACTGTTTTAGTTCAGCTTTCCAAATCTAGTGCTTTCTATTGAAAGATACCACACTACATACAGTGGCTTGCAAAAGTATTCATACCCCTGGAACTTTTTCCACATATTGTCACGTCACAACCACAAATTTAAATATTTTTTAATATGCATTTTATGTGAATAAGTAACACAAAATAGTACATAATTGTGAAGTAAAAAGAAAATTATACATCAGTTCCAGATTTAAAAAAAAAAAAATATATATATATATATACAAAACTGAAAAGTGCAGCAACCAAGATTGCCCTGTATTTAGCTCCATCCATCTTCCCTGTTCCAGCTGAAGAAAAGCATGATGCTGCCGCCACCGTGTTTGACTGTGGGGATCGTGTGTTCAGAGTGATGTGCAGTGTTAGTTTTCCTCCACACGTAGCGTTTTGCTTTTAGGCCAAAAAGTTCGATTTTTATCTCATCAGACCAGAGCACCTTCTGCCACATGTATGCTGTGTCCTCCAAATGACTTCTAGCGAACTGTAAACGAGACTTCTTATGGATGGTTTTCAACAATGACTTTCTTCTTGCCACTCTTCCATAAAGACCAGAATTGTGTAGTGCACGACTATTAGTTGTCCTGTGAACAGATTCCCCCACCTGAGCTGTGCATCTCTGCAGCTCTTCCAGAGTCAACATGGCCTCCTGGCTGCATCTCTGATGAGTGCTCTTCTTGTTCGTTCTGTAAGTTTTGGTGGACGGCCATGTCTGGGTAGGTTTGCAGTTGTGCCATACTCTTTCCATTTCCGGACGATGGATTGAACAGTGCTCCTTGAGATGTTCAACGCTTGGGAAATCTTTTTATATCCAAGCCCTGCTTTAAACTTCACAACTTTTTCCTCTGACCTGTTTGGTGTGCTCCTTTGACTTCATTTTGTGGTTTGCTCCCCAGCACTCTCTTAACAAACTTCTGTGGCCTTCACAGCACAGCTGCATATATACTGAGACATGATTACACACAGGTGGACTCTTTTTAGTCATTAGGTCAACATTCAATCTTTCCAAAATCATCAGGCAACTTCTAAAAGCAATTGGTTGCATTCAAGAAAAAGGGGGCTGAATACTTTTGCACGCTGCAATTTTAAGTTTTTTATTTTTAATTTTTTTTTAAATTTTGTTAAATATTTCCTTCCACTTCACACTTGTGTGCCATTTTGTGTTACTTATTCACATAAAATGCTAAGAGAATGTATTTGAATTTGTGGTTGTGACGTGACAATATGTGAAAAAGTTCCAGGGGTATGAATACTTTTGCAAGCCGCTGTACTGTCTCTCCCCCACTTCTGGCTGCAATGAGAAAGGTTAGTGTGACAGAAGAGACTAGTTTAATTTGGTAGCGACGACAGAGTCGGTGTCTTCAGTGTCTTCTTACGACCCTCTGGGGGACAGACAGTCCTCGTTGAAGCAGTTGAGAGTTAAAGCAATAATGTTTAAATGACAATCACCACCTGAGATGTTCTTCCACTGTCAGATTATCATCACTCTGGGAATTTCAACACATTTAAGAACTTATTTCCTGATTAACTGTTGTAATTTTATTTCTTTAATTCTTTGTTCAGCTTCAGTTGAAGACAGCCCTAAACAACAGGCCTCGTGTTGTCAGCTGTGTTTATTATGTGGAAAAAGTGGAAAAAGCAACCATGACAGTAACAGTGAGAATAAATGAGCTTCCAGCCAAGAAAAGAGTTCATTTTCTGTTATCAAACTTGATTCCAGTGACGTCACGTTGGCTACATTACCTAATGTTGTCTAAAGAAACAACACTTTATTGCCTGGTAGAGCTCAGAGGTCTGTCCTTACCTGTTCTAGTTTGGTAGCAAAGGCCACAGTGACGGACAGGATGAACATGTCAGAGCAGTGATCCGCAGGTCCGACTTGATGGTAACCCTGGTCTGGGATCAGTGTGGCCTCCAGGCTGTCTGGGAGCAGGTGAGTTATTGCAGGAGAACCTACAACAGCAGGGCAGCACAAGAGTTAAATAACTCAGGAAAAAAGAAAAGAGAACAGAAAATAAGACGATAAAAAGTTCATTTACACAGAACTAAGTACAGCGAGCAGAAAACCAGAAAAGGGCTGGTTCTTTGCAATAATGCAAACTCACATTAAGCATGAATACACAGCGGATTCATTTTACCATTATTTTACTATTTTTTTGTGAAACTTCCAAATTTTTCAAAACAGAGCCTGAGCAGTTATCTTATCACAGAGATTTGGTATCTGCGTATATGTCCAACCAAGAAGTATAGAAGAGACTGAACTGAAATTGAAAAGATGTTTCACGAAACAGCGTCTCCATTACAGATTTATTTTTCAAATGTAAAATGTCCCGCTCTTGGCCTAACCCAGGGATGGGCAAACTTTTTGACTCACGGGCCACAGTGGGTTCTAAAATTCGTCAGAGGGGCCGGGCCGCCCGTTCCTGCGTTGACTGCTTGCTAGCGTAGTTGGCATGCTTCGTAGCAAAGTGACGGCTGATACTGTACTCTTTGAAAACCGCGACAGTTTCTTGGCATATTAGGCAGACAGCCTTTGATCGGACTTCAGTGAAAAAAGATTTTGTTGTCCGCTCCGTATTAAACACTCGGCGCTCACTATCCACGTTTCTTTTCTTTGATAAGCTCATTTTTGCAGAAGGGCTCATAAGAGAAGAAGAGAGTAATACATGCGAACAAGGTCAATGTAGCTGAAGTGCGCCATCTTTTGGGGAAACGTGGGCATTATTCTGACCTGTTTTTATAGTGTATTGTATTATATTTTTTGCTTTCTCTTGTGTGCACTGACGTAAAGGCGAGCTGCTGTAACAAAGAGTTTCCCTTCGGGGATCAATAAAATATTTCTGATTCCAGGGGAAAGGTAAATTGAACAAGGTTTACCTGTACCTATTTTAATATAATTTGGTCACGTTCGGCGGGCCGGATTAATAAGCCCAACTGTTAACAAGCCACTGTGTGTGGCCCGCGGGCCGTAGTTTGCCCATGTCTGGCCTAATCGGTCACAATTCTTTAGTTTTTTTTTATCCTTATCAAAAATACTTTTGTTGTGTATCAGCTGATACATCGTCATCACATTTAAACTCTAAAATATCATCATCATCCTCTACTTTATAGACTTGTTTAATTTATCAGAGCTTACACAACAACTAGAGCTGAACCTGAAGTGAACCTGGGTCTTTACATAACTACATGTTTAAACAGGCTGGAAACCTGGTGACAGCTGCAGCAGTGCAGACCGGGAGGAAGAGGAAAGGTCAGATATTTTACAGGGTTTTAACTCGAAAAGGGGCACAGACAGCAGGGGACACAGCACACACACAGTTTTTGATATTAAGCGTATACTGTATGCTACAGTGTGGGATGTGAACACATGCTGGATAATAAATGGACCAGACACTTCAGAATGAAAGCAGCTATTATTTATATAGAGATATTATTTTTAAAAACCTACATAGCACAGAAATATTATATAAAACTTCATAGCTTCACAAATAGCTGTGCAAAATTTTACTTTACAAACTGCATATGACAGAGATTCGAGGGATCCGGATCACTGCAGAGTTTTGCAAATATCACAAATCAAAGGGTAATAAAAGTCCGGCGAGATCTTCAAAATCATGATTTACTGTAACAGTAAAAAGTGAATTTTAAAAAGCATCCACCAATGTGGCCAGCGGGTAAAGATGCTAAATCTTTACACCAAATTTGCGCTGAATCTACTGTACATCATAAAAATCAGATGCGACACAGCACTGACAGCTTACCAGAGAGCCACAGCGGACAGACTGCCAACAAAGAAACATGTTTTTACTCAGACACATTACTACCGAACATGTTATTTTCCAGCAGCACACTGATTCACAATCATATATCCGCCGAACAGCTGGGGGCTCGGTGCCTTGCTCAAAGGCAGCTCAAAGTGCCATTTATTCACTTTCTTGTCCCTTGACTTCATCTCTACATTATGAAACTGCTGCGTGTATCAGCAGATATCGTAGTCTGAGATCTTCGGGCAGGGGTCTTCTGTCTGTTCCTGAGTCCAGGATGGAAACTAAGGGGGACAGAGCTTTTGCCATCAGGGCCCCGAGGCTCTGGAACAACCTGCCCGAAGACATCAGGCTGTCTGAGTCAGCGTCTTCGTTTAAGTCTCTTCTCAAAACACATTTTCATCTGAAAGCAGATCCTGATTTTACCTGAACTGGTTGTTTATTTTTTATTTTCTTGTTGTGAAGCACTTTGTACTTTGTTTTGATAAGTGTTCTATAAATAAAGTTGTTTATTATTATTATTATTATTATTATTATTATTATTATTATTATAAATGCAGAGCAATTTTATGAAATTATATCAACAAATAAACAACTAACATACAAGAGATAAGAAAAACACTGAAGTGAGAACAGCACAAACGAAGCAAACAGTCGTGATGAACCAGCTGACCTTGTCGGGGCGGGGCCTTCTTGGCTTTGAACCTATCAGGAGAGGGTTCAGAGGGCTTGGCGTCGCTCTCCAGCACCATGCTGAGGAGGAGGGCTGGTCTTTGTTTGGTGTATTTACTGCTCAGCAGCGGATACCAGCGAGGCTCCTGGCGCATGCACACACAGAAAACAAATCTCATCTTTACCTCACTCATAACAGGCTTTTATCAAATATCTGTTTACTGGTCCCAGCGAACAGAAGCACCGATGCTAACACTTAACACTAACGTCAAATACTTCAACACGTCACCCAGACACAGAAGGAGAAGAGGTTTACCTGTCTGACCTCTTGCACAGATCGGAGGTCCAGGACGATGTAGCCGACACTCTCTCTCTTCTTACTCACAGAGTCAACAGCGAAACACTGGAGCTTGATGGGAGTTCTCTGCAGTCTGGGAGGACAGAGTCGTCGAGATGCATCAATATTACACAGTTTACTTTAACATTATCGCATAATAAAACACTAGAGATGGAGAGAGAAGGTCAATATGCCAGAAAAATATAAATACAGTGTAACAGTTATTAGGGGTCCAAGCAGCGAAGCTATTGTATCTGTTAGGATTCGTCTTCTTGTGCCCTAAAGGTATCTGGGTCTCAGAAACCGTAACAGCTACAGTTCCCAAACTAGGCAGAAAGGTTGGAAATCTCACCCACAGATTAGCCAGATGGTGGCGCTATAACGAACTTTACGTTTTGGCCTATAACTTTTGAACCGTAAGTCTCAGAAATGTCTTTTCCCCCCTGGATTCTGTGGGGCCACACGAATCAATCAACATCAATTTGGCCTACATAGATTTTCCGCCATTTTGAATTTTGTCCGAATCTGTTTTTTTTCCGCTACTACTCCTACAAATTTTTAGCAATCGGCATCAAATTGGTTACATAGCATATCTGGACCAATCCAGAAACAACTAGTTTTTTTGGATTTTTGATATTCCATACGGTTTTGAAATCATACATTTTTAAATCTGTGTCCTGAAGTTCACTTTTTGCTCATAAATCAAAATTGGCTTAAGCTGATGTAACCAAATTTGGTGCACGTGTTCTGATGCTAAGTCTGAGCTTTGCTGCACAGTCCTGGGATATTCTGCCACTGGGGGGCGCCACAATATATCTCATAATTAGCTGCACAGATTTGTTCTACGGTCATTCAATTCATTGTATATAGTCTGGTCATGACTGGCGAAAAGGGGAGTGGTTTATAAGCATAAACTCACGTTTTCATCAATATTGCCGTCAAAACTTCCAGAAATCATTTACATTTCACCGTAGGTCTGTCAGAGCTGAAATCTTTTTCAGCACATCCACTGACGTGTGACAGAAGTTTGCCTTACTGTCAATTCAGAAGTCCGTCACTCTATATTTTTCCAAAATATGTAAAATCAATAAACGTCTAAATCTCCACAAGTCTTCATTCAAATGCTACCAAAACTGACACAGACAGTCTTTGGATACTAGATATAACATGTTTCAAATGGTGTTCAGATCAGTCAAACGATGAGTCCACAGTGACATTCGGTGTCTTACTGTAATTATTACTGTATGCACAACATTTTCTATTTCGTCAAATGTTTGATCAAACTTCACCAAAGTATTTGACAATACACCCAAAACCAGCAGAATGATGTGTGATTTTTTTTTTCCAGAGTTGTATCACCAACATTTTGACTGTTGTATGTGTTTTAAGTTTAAAAGACAAAAATACCCCAGTGTAAGTCACCTTCTCTGGGGATACAAAGGTCAAGGGTTCGAATCCCCAGGCGGCCAAGTCCTACTTGCCATCAATGTAGCAATTCATGCATACGGTGTGTTTGCAAGTGCTCATTGAGGTCATGTTAAGTTGAAGGACGCCTAATGTGACCCCATGAAAATGTCTGATTATTTTTCTTTGCTAAAAAGTGTTTTTGTGCAGAAAAAAAACATAAGAAACAGAAAAATTGGCAGGTGGATTGCAAATTCCACCCACTACACAGGCACATATAATGACACTCGTTGACCTCAAGGTGACGCTGTAATAATCACGTTTTGGTTTTTGCAATTATCTGGAAAACGGCTTGGCCTAGAGTCAAAAATTCTTTCATCATTTCAATCACTCAATTCATCTGCATCTTTGCTCTACTGGTCGTTTGCTCTAAAAATGTTCATAAGCTACATCAAATGTTTCTGAAAGTAGATTTATATACCTCAGCCGAGCATCAGCATATAGCGATGACCACGTTGAACTACTTTAATGAAAATCAAGAGTTTTGTTTCTTGTCAATTAAATAAGAGACAAGCATCCAAATGCTTACAATCTTCCTTTTTTCTGAACGTCTAGCAACAGTGGTTTGTATAATAACATATCAGTGCTATAACTAAACACAGCTGCAACAATTAGTTGATTAGTCGCTTAGACGAACGTAAACTGAATATCTTTGGATTTTCGATGGTTTTTTACTGTTTGGTTTATTTGTGATGGGTATTTTTGTGATGGGTATTTTACAAGACCAATCAATGACTCGATTAATCAAGAAAAATGAATTATTATTTGAATATGAAAATAATTGTTAGTTGCAACTCTATAATCAATCATTACAACCTTTTCAACCTACTGCCTAACCAAATCGATTGGTAATTCTTGAGCCGTAAACCTTATGACTCTCGATTTAATACTTTATAAAAGTCACACAGTCATCCGACAACAAAAATACAAATCTATGTCAGTGACAACAGTTGAACTGTCTGATCAGCTGGGTTAAAACACAAATTGAGTTATTGCAAAAGCAGTTGGATGTGAGAGAAAGTTGGCTTTTTAACTGAAAAGGGTCTTATTCTTTTGTGTTTTTTTTTTTTTTTAAACTTCTCAGCTAAATGAATCTTGGCTGCTCGCGTGTCCCCTTGTAATGTCGAAAATTCAAACTGTGTAAGAGCTGCAGACCTGTGTTGGTGCAGAGTCCTGCGGTCAAGCTCCCAGGCCAGCTCGGTGCTGAACTGCGGCTGGTCTCTGTGCTCTACTGGGTCTGTGGCCAGCTGCTCGCCGTCAAAGCTCGCCTGGACCACCAGACTGAGGCGAGGACTCTTTGGGAAGTGACGACCTGGGGGAAGGAAAGAAGATTTCGGAGTTGGCTGGTAGGTTTGTTTGTCCAGCAGTCACTTTAGCACACGATCGCTTTGAGTCTTAGTTATTGATTACAATGAGTTGGCAATACATAGATAATAAATCTGCAACTTGTAGTCACGGTGGCCGAGAGGTTAAGGCGTTGGACTCGAAATCCAATGGGGTTTCCCCGCACAGGTTCGAATCCTGTTCGTGACGAGGTTTCGTTTTGGGACGGCAGTAGCTCGGTCCGTGGGGACTTGGCTTGGGAATCAAAGGTTTCGAGGACCAGTTGGACTGATGGCTGGAGAGATGCCAGTTCACCTCCTGGGAGCTGCCAATGTGCCCCTGAGCAAGGCACCTATGTCTATAGGCCCTGTGTGTGTGTGTGTGTTTCGGGCCTATGTGTGTGTTCGTAAATGACACACAAAAAAAGGGGCTTAATAAAGTAGTTTGTGGATGCTTATTTGACTAGTAAAACTGTAAAGAAAAAACTCTTTGCTATAACAGAGGCAAATGATCTAACATCATTCTTGCTGTTTCTCTGTGGGAAGCCATTTCCCTCGCTGTGTTTGACATTATACTGACAAAACTAAATATCACTTAGCTGTAACTGTTGAGTAAGAAAATTACAATCACTTTACCACAATACAGCCTTAAAGAGAAGGAAAGCAACATTTTCAGCTTTATCCCGATATCACAAAATTCTAAATATCACAGTACTGATGGATACAATATTGATCAAATCTATATCCAAGCAAGTGAAAACCAAGTGCAAACAAAAACGGCAGTTAAAAGACTACAAAATGACAGATTTTGTGAAACCAGTGTGCATAACTAAATTCACAATTTGCAGACTTTAGAAGCTGAACAAATACGGACACAAGTACACGTGTTGGCTTGTACTAACTAAGTTTATATAGCACCTTTCGGGGCTAAATGTGCTTTAAAATATGTGTCTTTTGTGAAAGAAACGATGAATTCTCCAGCTCTGTAACAGCGAGCAGTTAGCTCCACTTCAGGGTGGATTTAACTGCCCGGGCTAGCATGACCAGCGGCAACAGGCTGCTTTTTAAGACAGCTGGTTACAAATGGCACTCGTATAATACATGGTGAGTATTAAAAACATCTAGTATTGTCTCACACTGGTAACGTTTATTGTATAATTTCACTTTTCACTGTTAAACAGGTTAAACGTTACCTTCCAGGATGGACACAACGATAAGAAGTTGGTCTGTCGTCTTCGAAGCCATGATGACATTTCACAGCTCTAACGGGAAACTTTTCAGCTATTTATTCAAACTGAGAAACTCCACTTTGCACCTTCGTTTAATTCAGAACTTCTTTGTGGACATAAAACTTTTAACACAGCGGAAATGTGGTTCACTCAGACGCTGACTGTCCGTTGCAGGCAGCCAACAGCCGCTTTGTTGTCAAGCTTTGGCGCCACCCATTTTGTTTTAACAGCGGAAGTGATGACGGAGACGCGTCGGTGTTTAGCGCCCTCTGCTGGTAGGAGGTGGAACTGCAGGGTGAGGGCGCCACACCACCACTACTACAAGGTACTGCTACTACTCTACTACTACTAGTACTATTACTATTATGACTGAATTTAATTAATTTAATTCTATTAAAATGTCATGCCAACACATGGCCCACCCCTCATAAAATACACCAGTTTCCCTTGCAAAAACCAGTTTCGGGCTCTGCTGGTCAGTGGTGGATATTTACTTGTACTTTACTTGAGTATTTCTATTTTATGTTACTTCTACTCCACTACATTTCTGAGGGAAGTACTGTACTTTTTACTCCACTACATTTATTTAACAGCTGTAATTACTAGTTACTTTGCATATTCAGAATATTAATATAAAATATAATTAACAAATTGATTATGATGTCAGTAGGCAAAAGTATACTGTATACATATTTCTACCACTGGTGCTGGTCAGTATATTTTGATTCATCAGTGCATGACAGGTAATCACTACTTTTACTTCAGTAAAGGAAAATCATAAATCCAGGTAATCACACCAAAAGTAATAATAATAATAATAATGAAATGAAACCTTTTCTACGATAATAATAATAATGATTAATTTACAAAGCAGAGAGACCTGCAATATCCTACTGTAATTAATAAAGGATTAATCCTATTGTATCACATTGTGTCTCCTTTTGTTCATCGTAAGGTCAACAAAAATTAAATAGTGACTTTGTTAGAATCACTAACTCCATAATGTTAGTAACATTATACATGAAAGTTGGTTAATGTACTGCAGCAAATGCCAAACATTTTAGTTTTTTAGTGTCACTTGTAAAGAGAAAACTCCACAGACAAAAGATTATATATAAACATCCTTTAATCATGATTGCCAAACATATGAATTAAGGCATATACAGTATAAAAAAGCAACAGCAGGTTTCATGTTTATACGATTTCAGTGTGTTATTAACTGGATACACCGGGTGGATGAACTGAACATACCAAGCAGCCTTTATAAGACAACACTGTGTCTCCCAAAAGATGACAGCATTTTGTAAACAGAGTTCATAGCACTATATTCAAGTAATAGAATGATCACTGATACTATGCAGGTAAGGTGTTGTGTAAGTGAGGCAGAGCCGCTGATAGACCAGGTTAGGCCATTGGGATTTTTGCTGTCTCCCATGTTGGCTGTAAGGTCGTTACTATAGCAACTTTTAATTTATCAGTATGCTGCGTTTACATTATTTGGAAGTTAATATACTTACAGTTTTCCCAACTTGTGTACCACATAATGTGAACATGCATTATGCTGCATTATGTTACGTTGGCAGGATGGGAAGAATGGGTAAACCTTCAATTATTTCAACTTGGGAATGTTCCCGCGTTATTCCAAGATGGCTACCCTAATGCTAGCCATTTTGTCACAATGATACAAAAAAAAATCAAGCCTAAATTAGCAATTTATGGTGTCACATATTTGTAGCAGTTTGTTTTTAACCAGGCTCATTTTAATTCGCTGAATCAATTGTGTTAATATCGAATTTCATTTGTATGTTTTCAGCCAATTTGACGCCGCTGTTGATACTTCTCTAACTCTTTTAGCCAAGAGGGAAATATCGTAGGAAATTCCTCATATCTCTGGCTCAGAATTACAGCTACCAGCGTGAATGTTTTCTTTCCATTGGGCTGCTCTTAATTATGTTCTGTATGATACAACATGAAGCCATTATTGTTGAAGTTGACCTTCTGGCGGCCATATTGGATTGAGTTGTGCATACAATATCAGCTAGCTAACTAGCTAGCTAACTACAGTATCTGATCAGCTAACAACTGTGATGTTGTTCAGATTAGCTATTTTATCTGATTCGTTGTGGCTAGCAGAAGCAAATTTGCTGCTTTTCCTTGTGTTGACGTTACTTTAAACCGAATATCTTTGGGGTTTTTGACTGTTTTTTATTGTTTGGACAAAACAATACATTTGATGACGTCACCTTGGGCACAGAGAAATTTGTGATGGGTATTTTACATTGTTGTCTGATGTTTTATTGACCAATCAATTAATCAAGAAAAAAACAGCTGATCAATTAATTGTGAAAATACCTTTCAGCTGCAGCCCTACAGTCAATCATTACAACCTTTTCAACCTACTGCCTAACCAAATCTAATGGTAATTCTTGAGTCGTAAACCTTCTGTGACTCTGTTTTTTTTAAGGCATACAGACGCAAAATTAGTTAGTGTCCGAAATCTCAATTTACTGATTACTAATGAGTAAACTATTGAGTGTCCGTTATATAGGGAGCGAGCCTAAAATTAGTGGCTCTGCTAAACGATCCTGCTAACTAGTTAGCTAGCTGACAGTTATTTCCACAAAAATACCGCAAACAGCTTTGTTTATGTTACTTGAAAGAACTTAGTTAGCCCATTAAACTGGCAGTATACGAATTTAGCATGTTTGTGTCGAACATGTTGTGTTGTGAGCAAATATCAGCTGGATAGTGCAAGTAACAATGTCAGTGCCGGATGGAGGAACTTCAGAGTTGCAGTGGGAGAAAAGGACCAACTCGGAAAAAAACCAACCAGCCAATCACAGGTAGCGAGAAGGACTTGCCCCAACATTGGTCTAAATGTTGCAGGCCTGGTTGCTGGGTCCATGATGAATGACGCACCAGAATCAGCCCAATTCTTGTTGCTAACGCTTTGACATTTCTTTGTTTCAGAGATGAGGCAGTGGCACCGATGGTAAAACCTGACTGTCTATCAGAGGCTCTGCAGTGAGCTAGTTAGCTTGTAGGAGGCATGGGAGCAGGGGCGGGGCAAAGGACTGTGGGTCTCCTGACAAGTATGCATCCCCACTGGCATCCCCGTCAGTAAAAATGTGGGCATTTTACTTAAAAGACAATTCCAGTGTGATCAGAGTTTCTACTGAGTTCTTACCACCGCTTTTATCCTGTTAAATTATATTTTTATTATTATCTTAGTTGTTAAGAAACACCATCTTATAGTAAGTATAGTGAGAAGAAAGCATCAATTTGGAGCTGTGTACTCAAAACTAAATTGAATTTAGCATGTTCTCAAACTACTGTTGTTGAATATGACACTGCAAGAAAATGCTTTTATACACAACTTGTAAGTTCCTAAAAACAAGACATAAACATACGAAAACTGGTATAACTATGAAGTAAACTAAAAATATATTGCCTAAGTTTGACTGACGAACAATGAATCCTCTTTTTGGTCATAAAATTCACTATTGTACCTGAGCAAGCACACCTAATTCCATTTAGTTTTGAGCGCAGTGCCGGCTTTAGAGGTAATAATAAAGAAATGGATGTAGAAAATGAGCAAAAACTCATGTTAACACTAGAATTGTCCTTTAGAGGTAGTGTGACTAGAAGTTTAACTGGCTCGTGTCTTTCATGTCTGTAGCACGCACTCACTGGCATCCATCATTCATTCACCTTGCCCCAGGTTGTACCTCTGACTTGAGCACAATTTTTTACATTAGAAATCTCTGCTGATGATTGTTGATCATATTCAAGTCAAATAATAAGAAATAAGACTCTGTTTTAGTGAAAACCCAACCAAACCAAACCCATATCCAAAATCCTCGCACTCTCTTTTATTCTATATTTTCTCTGGTGTACACTGAATGTGACACAAGGTGAGTCTCCCTTCTTTGACCTAAACAAAGATGGCAACTGTAAATGATAGCTGGTTCCAGTCCCACCCCAGTTGCCATCTTTGTTTGGGGCAAAGAATAAAGGAAGGGGTCGAAATTCTAATTGTGCACCAAAGCCGACATCTGTGTACTGTTGATTCTAATCATCATGCAAAAGTCCAACAACAAACTAAACAACAAAATATGTTGTTTCTCATCTATACGAGCCATATTAGCGTTTCCTGATCTTGTGCCACAACAATCAACAGGACAACACTGTTCGTCAGTGCCTTCCGAAACTGATACAAATCACTGTTGATTCATTTGACCATTTCCACATCTGACAGCTGTGGTTAAGGTTTAGGCACAAAACTACTCAGTTAGTGCCGCGGGAAGATCAAGAGTTGGGTGAAAATTACCGACTTGGTTAATGTTAGGGAAAAACAATCTCACCATGAGGTCCATTTAGTAGCTGTTCTGTAGCTTTCAGTCATATCACACAACACCCGGTTGCCATGAAATTGTAGTTGGACCGCAAGCTCCATTCAGAGAATCAACTTTCAATCTCAACTTTGCTGCAAACATGGACAAGAAGTCCTTAAAGTGCTCAGAGGGATGGAAATTTGAATATTCACAGTTCCATGCCAACCGGGCAAACTCCATCTGCTGAGGAAGATGGTGTGATTTACACTCCATCTGTTTACAGGAAGGGCCAGAGCCGCCTCTATTTTCTGAGGAGGTTGAGGTCCTTCAACATCTGCCGGACAATGCTGAAGATGTTTTATGAGTCTGTGGTGGCCAGTGCTATCCTGTATGCTGCTGCATGCTGGGGCAGCAGGTTGAGGGTAGCGGACGCCAACAGACTCAACAAACTGATCCGTAAGGCCGGTGACATTGTGGGGGTGGAGCTGGACTCTCTGGCGGTGGTGTCAGAGAGGAGGATGCTGGCCAAACTACACGCCATCTTGGACAGTGTCTCCCACCCACTCCATGACGTGCTGGTCAAGCAAAGGAGCACCTTCAGCGAAAGACTCATCCCCCCACAATGCACCACAGAGCGCCACAGGAAGTCATTCCTGCCTGTGGCCATCAGACTCTTTAACTCCTCCCTCTAAGTGTCAGTCTGTATGACCCAAGTCACTAAACTGGACATTGATCATTACATCTCTGCCATACTTGAGATAATTGTGCAATATTCTCTGTTTTCAGTTTAATTTATTGATATTTATTCATACTTCTATTACTGCTGTGCAATATCCACCAGCTCATAATCATCTTAATAAGCTACACTTAACTTGGCAGTTCATGCACTATTACTTTATACCGTATTATTATCATCATCAACAACCAGTAAACCCACTTTGTACTTCACACTTATTTTAATTTTATACTTATACCCACTTGGTACTTAATTCATTTTCTGACCTGTATTATAGTGTATTATATTTTTGGTTAGTACTTCTATTCCTGTGTGCACTGACGTAAAGGCAAGCTGCTGTAGCAAAAGAGTTTCCCCTCGGGGATCAATAAAGTATTTCTGATTCTGATGATTGAAAGCTCTAGATCAGCTACTGAATGGACCCTATGGTGAGATCGTTTTGCCAACTGCTGTACCAACGTTAACTGTAGCAGTCTCCTGTGTCAGTAAGCATGCTTTGTTTGTCCATCCCAACACTGTCTCTGAAGTTTTGAGGCTCTATATCAACATCACGCTACTTCCACCTTTGCTCCTGATAGACAAGAGTCATGAATCACACAGCCACTAGAGGTCGCTTGTCGGTTACAACTGAACATCGATCGCATTGGATTGTTTGTTTTTCGCGAGGACAGTCTCCAAAAGCCGCCAATCTAAAAATGCTGCTTACACAAGAGGCACAAACTGGGGCTAACATTCACTAAATGACACACTTACCCTTAGCTCTAACCACATGGGATACGTGCAGCAACATCATATGTCCAAAATAAATTACGTCACTGGAACATGTGCCTAAAGGACAAACTGCTGCAGATGAACTGAAGTCAGCTAATAAAGAAATGGGGGTTCTGCTTCTGTTGCTGTTTCCCGCTCTGCCCGCTGCTCCACTGCATGGCTGATGGAGATCAACATAGAGTACGATAAAGCATGTTAGTGCTCTGCCATGAATCTGTACAGAATATATACACCACTGGGTTCCTACATGGCACTGGGCAGGTCGATGTGAAGGTTTACTCTCACATAAAGACAATACAATCAACATGGTTACGCTCAAGTACAGGTTAGTAATACAAATGTAGCGTCAGCACTATGGAGGGAGGAGGACCACTTCAATAATCATAATATAAGAATAATAAGGAGCTTCCTAATGCTGTTTCCCAATAGGAGTTTAAAAAAACGATCAACACTATTAGGAGCATGTAAGTCATCATCAGTACATTCAGTCATATCATCATCATTATAACGATAAATGTGCATTTTATAAAGTTAAACACCACCGCTGCGGCTGGGCTAAGTGCATGGCGCTCTGGGATGTTGAGTTTTATACGCGCTGCCTGCTTCTGTCAAAATCCTGCAAAACTGAAAGCTTCAAAAGTCAGTGATCTGGATTTGTACAGATAGTTCCTCCTTCAAAAAGGTCCCGATCCTGCTTTCTGTCCCTCTGTCGTCCCGTCTGCTCCTCGATGTCGTGTTATAAAACAGGTGGTTGTCATTAGTAAGAAATGAAAGGAGGTTTTATAATTTTTGTTCTCTGCCTCTCAGCGAGGCGAAGCTTATTCAACACCATGGAATTGATGTCTGATAAATCTGCCACTCCTCATGTGAGACGTGGTCACATGGTCCTTACTTCTTCCCTTCACTGTCTGTGGAGACAAGAGGACAAAACACAGGCTTTCAGAACTAGAGTCAAGACTTTTGGTGTGTTCAGACTAGAAGTGGTGCGATTGCTTACAAAATCAATCAAAAGACAGAAGTGCTTGTGGTTTTGCTTTAAGCAGGGCAAATTGAAAAATGAAACAATGAAGCATCCATACAAGTTGAAAATGTTTGAACTTGAGTAAAAAAATTCATCCAGACCTCTGAAGAATCACCCACATCTTCAGTGTTCAGTCTGAACACACCTTAACGCTGCATTCCTGACAAATCAATCCAGTTCCAACTTGTAAACATGGGCAGAATTTGGGAAAAGTTTGTTATATAAGACTCAGAAGGCACTAAGAGTATGTAAGTACATGCTCAGCGTAAACACGCCCGCAAGTTTCAGGCTCATGAGATACAGGAGACTTCCTGCCTCTTAGACCAGTTATCTAGAGTGCTCGTATTCAACTTTTAAACCCATTTTCACGACATACTGTAATGATTTCATTATAACATTAACAAGACACCGAACATTGTTTTCTTGTGATCGCAACATGAATGTCATTCCTTTAAGCCTTCAGATAAAGTGACCCTCAAATGCAAGATGATAACATAAACAGGCCTACACATACATTAATATAACCGTTATGACCAACCTTTGTTATTAAGAGATAATGAGATAATTAAGTTGCAATTGTAAGAAAACGGTTTGTTCACAAGATAGGAAGATAATTCATTAGTGATCTTCAGATAGCAGGTCTAAACATTAGCAGCCAGTGCTGCTTTTGGCTCCCATAGAAAACTCCTGGTATTCTTCATTCCTCGCCTGTTGTGTGCTTCCACTGTCAGCATCACTGTTAATCTCCTCTATTTCACAGCAATTGCCATTTATAGATAACTGCAGTCTTTGCACCAGTAAGGTAATCATCACATTACGCTGTTAAACTGCCTGGCAGGTTCCCTCTGCTTTATTTCACACATTCAAACAAAGGCAGTGATATATGGCCTATGAAAATATATGGAGAACACTGCAAAGTGGGTAATGATCTACTGAATGATAATTTAGGCAACAAGGCACGAACCTCAGAGAGGTGATTACGCAGTGAGCTGTTATTCTCAGGAGAGACGGTTTAGATATTTGATTTATTGACCCACCAGACGGCCTGAAGACGAGAAAATTCTCCGGCTTATTCTGCTCCCGGTTTGCATTTTATGAAAGAAAAATTTTGCCATTTCACTTCATGAGATGTAAACTTAGTGGATAATCTATGAGTCTGTGATCCACACTGAGAGCACACCTGAGCTGAAGAAGATATTCAGCACAGAAACTGACAAATCATTTACAAGTGCGTGTGTGTCATGGTTTTAGCACAGTGCAATGCATGTTAGGGGAGCACAGCATGCTGCATTTACATGCAAGCTAATTATTTCTTGATTACTTGATTAAGTGAACACTATTGAAATTGACATTTTAGAAAATACCTTTATTTAATGATCTTAAGTAACGTGACACAGCTGCATTTATGCTCAATTTATCCAATAACTGAGGCATGAAAAAACCTTTACCCCATTTTTATTGTTTATTTCACATGTTTTTTAACACATGAAAAATGTAAAGTTAACAAAAGAACTCCAGATTTTGAATTGACCAAGATACTAACATTGCAGGGGCAATGAATTCATGTAAACCAGCTGTTATTTACCAGGTTAAATGTCTAAGCTATCTAAACATAATTCAAATATTGCCTTGACGCACAGACTCTCCCTGGGCTCCTAAAATATCTTTAAGGAACAACGGGAAACTAGAGGAGCAGCAGACGATTATGCATTAAGCTCTGACTGTCACGGTCTGGTATTAGCAGCACATAGTTTCAGTGTTTCAAACTTACCAGTAGAGGAGTGTCCTGACACCTGCTGACTGGAGACCAGCGACCTGGAGCTCAACCCTTCAACACAGAGCGGTAAGAACAGAGGGAGAAACTCAGCTGTGAAACATCTAATTTCAACAGAATAATGTCCTGTAATGAGACAGTGCCACGGTTATTCGAACTGTTAGCAGCGGCCGGTGTGTAGCTGCTGGTTCAAAGAGAGCTAAAGTCCTGTCTGCCTTTTAAGATAGATTCTGTTCAGCTGGCCAGAAAATATATTTTGTTTTTCACTGGTCTTCCTGACAAGCTGAATGATATGATGGTTGTTCATATTAAACACCTTGTAATTTAAAAAAAAAAAACCCTATTATTTTGTTAGCATTCAACAACAACATTCCCCATGACCCACAAAAACGCTTTCAAAGCAAAAGGGAAATTATATATTTATAATATAAATATATACATATATATTTCTTTTTTTGTTGTTATAAATCAAAACTACCAAACCGTATATACAGTTGGAGCTGAAACGATTGGTCAATTCGACTGACAGAAAATTAATTGGCAACTATTTTGATAATGATCATTTTTCATCATGTAAAAATGCCAAATATTCCAGTGATCGAGCTTCTCAAATGTGAGGATTAGCTGCTTTTCCTTTTAATTATTTTAATGTATTGTTAGTAATGTTGAGGTCTGGACTGTTGGTTGGACAAAACAAGCATTGTGAAGGCGTCATTTTGGGCTCATTTTGCTCATTTTGGGTCATTGTGACGGGATTTTCAGAATTTTTACAAGCCAAACCTCTACAACAGTAAAATGCTGCTCAAACATGAATACATCCATATAAGGGACAGTAGACTGCACCGAGTACTTTCACTTCAATACTTTAAGTACATTTTCCTGATTATACTTAAATACTTTTACTTAAGGAACATTTTCAATACAGAACTTATTTATTTATATTTTTACAGTGTATAATTTGTACTTTTACTTAAGTAAAGGATCTGAGTACTAACCAAAAGTATGCGATCACCTGATCATTACAGCCTATGTGATAGCTGAACATGTCATTCTAAAACCACGGGCATTAATCTGCTGCTGTAACAACCTCAGCTCTTCTGGGAAACACCAGCACCTCACTGAGTCCTAAATGTGAAATATATTTCAGCTTCAGTTTCACATATGATTCAGTTCCTTTTCAGTACTTCACACTTGGACACTTAAATTAGCCAGTGCCAGTCAGTTTCACTTGACGCATTTTGGGTTCAGTGTGTCGTCGTACCTTGGTAGATGTCGTACTGTCCTGACATCAGATTGTAGCTCATACCCAGGTGTGTGTGATGGTGTGTGTGGAGGTGTCGGGCGAACGACACGTGGTTCCTCTCTCGCTCCGTCTCTCTCTCTCCCTCGGGGGAACCCTTCTCGCCGGGCTGCACGAACACATACACACATCTGGATTTACATTTTTTACCAAACTTTTCCCTTCTCCAACCCCGCTCCAGCTGTTCCTTTGTGTGGTGCATGTTAATGAAATATCGGAGTCTTCGGCCCTGTAGCATCATTACTTCAAGCCCACAAACACAAAGTCACGTTAAGGACGTATTCACTTACTTGATGATATTGGAAAGTACTGAAAGAAGTTGTAATGTGTAGTCGGTTTGTGTATATTTCTACATGATCCTGTAGTAAAAACTAAACAGCAATGCTGACATTTCTTGAGCTGCAGTTCCTCTAATGTCTGCTTTACGCTGCTCAAAGTGGTGAATGGTGAAACCACAAGTTTGCTCTA
The DNA here is from genome assembly GCF_020085105.1 of Siniperca chuatsi. Taxonomy (NCBI): domain Eukaryota; kingdom Metazoa; phylum Chordata; class Actinopteri; order Centrarchiformes; family Sinipercidae; genus Siniperca; species Siniperca chuatsi. The sequence goes on from NC_058046.1 coordinate 2,344,037, forward strand.
CAGTTTCAAAGTCGAGACATTTTTTTTCAAGATGAAGTTGGCTCTCTATAGCTGATTTCAAGTCTTATGTTTGTTTCGTTAAGATTTCTAGATGTCATGTGTTTTCTGGCGCTGGTAGCCGAGGTGATGGCAAATGTTCCCAGGCAGAATGCAACTCCGTATGATGCAGTTTGCAGCCACGGCAGTAATAAAACGTCAGCCGAAGTGTCTTTTCATTATCAAGTGGTAGTACGATACATCCACATCATTCACACGAGTAATGAGTCACTTAAAATCTGAACAAATTAAAGGATCATATAAGAATATTTTCTTGTTTTTCTTATCTTTTTGTCAACTGTTTTCCAAAGTGAACTATGGTATGCCAGACCTGTAAAATGTCTTTCCTTCCAGGCAGCAATCAGTTTTGATCTGTTTCACTATGAAAATCAATTTGAAGACACTTGCATACTTGGTACTCAGTCTCAAAAAATGCCACATTGCCTTCTACATTAGCACTGCATGGTGTTGCAGATGAGTGTGTATAAGCATCAGTGTGTATCGTCTGCGCTGCACTACAACAACAAGTGTTTGAATATTTAGCTCAAACAATTCTCAAGTTTCCACAAGTTGAATTTCATTCTGTAGTTAAATGAATAGAAAGCAACAGCTGGCTGGAGAGAACAATACTAAAGGGTTTTCAAACATTGGCAGTGTCTTGTAAAACGGTCAGCAGTGATGTTAAGCATCCTTAACTGGTTATAAATGGACTGATATGTCCCAAAACTCTGGTTTATTTACAGGATACACTTGTGTTTTTGTCAAACATTGGCTAACATTTTTTTTTACTATTTCTACATATTCTGCTAATAACAACAGATTCTGCAAATATCCTCTCTGTAATATTTGTTCCCTCTTGTGATGAGTGTGAAGTCTGAGTTTGTTGTTTGCGTCTGTTTGGGGCTTTGACATTGTATTTATTGATTTGTCCTCATTCTTTGTGTATTAATGTAACAGGCACAGTATGTGAGTGTCACGCTGGTGTATGTGATGTATGTTCTTTACTTTAAAACTAAATAAATTATTTTCGTCACAATTAGAAACATACTTGTCCAGAGAGTGCAGTTACAGCAGTTGTGTATCAAACATTTCGCCTGTAACGTTTACATTACATTATTAAGTTTTGATTCCTGTGTTTGTCTTTAAGCTTCTTTTATTAAAATCTTTTTTGTGTGTTCATCAGGAAACATCAGCTCTGTGTTGTGTGAATGAAAACAAACATCAGAGGTGTGACGCGGTGAGCTGCAGTGTGGATGTGGCAGTAAAGTGAGCGGTGTCTCACAGCAGGTGATTTTCCGTGGTACTGATGGCTCTGCTGCTGCAGCAGCTCCATGGCTGAGGACGAGGACGGGTCGCTGCTCTGCTTGCTGCTCACCACTCCTCCTCTGCTGGGTGGAGTCACCTCCGACTCCTCCCTGCCCGCTGTCTTACCGTACAGAGGGTAGTGGAAACCTGGTGGACACACACACAAACACACACACACACATGCACAATGACTTTACATAGACATCTAAAACAAAAGAGTTGTACTTTTTGAGGCCTTTGCTATATTTAAAGATACAGTCCCTGAATTTGTCATAGTGCCTATGGGCCCAGCACCCTATTGGGTGCTGGGCGCTATATCAACATCAGGGAGTGTATCCCTGTCCTGTTTCCTGTCTGCCTCTTCACTGTCAAACTGTCCAATAAAGGCAAAAATGCCAAAAACATTTCTCATAAAAAGGTGCAAATTGCGGTTACCTAATACATTAATTCATGCTTTATATCATATTAAGGAGTTTTTAAGAAGGTTTGTCAATTAATTAAGGGGATTTAAGGAGTTAAAATCCCTACATTTCCACTGTAATTACAAAATGAACCTCAAGGTAAAATTAAGAGATGGCTTTGATGCTATTTGGTACATTTAAAGTGATCCTTAAAATCTCTTAAACAATGCAGAAACCCCATTAAAAATACAGTACAAAACATATATTACAAAAAGTTGCCTCATTAGTAATGGGGAAATTAATCATATTTAAGGTAAAATATAGACTGCATATTATGTTCGCGGCCACAGGTAGTTTACAGGGTCGTTTCTCAGAAATACTGTACGAGCACAAACTCTTTAAATTCGGCTTTTAAACTGTGACCTTTCCATGAAATACTCACAGCATTTATTTATTATTGTTATAAGGGCCTTACAATGAGCTAAAAAAGGACTGCTTTCAGTGCTTAACCATCGGCTGACATTTCGGCTGCTTTCATCTCTTAATCTTCAAGTGTTAGGTCAACTACTTTCAGCACTCATAAACAAACTGATAATTCAACTGTACACAGGGTTTAAACATGAAACTGGAACATAAAATACTTACACTTTAAATGACATTTCAACTCGTAATTCCTTCGACTTAAACTGCAGCACCAATACAATATTTCACAAACAAATAATATGTAACTATGATATGTATATGACATGTAACAGTTTTTAAACCTGCAAATTTCAGCACATTTACATTTTTTTTTTTTACAGAAAATGTTGCCTTTTCTAGTTCCCTGAGTGTTCGTCACTGTCAGCTATTTTATCTATTGTCAATATAAAAGGTATTGGTTGGTGAAGCTTTAAAGGAATAATTCATTTTGGGAAATACGCTTATTTGCTTTCTTGCTGAGAGTTTAATGAGAAGCTAGCTTGCCTCTGTTCAGAGGTAACAAAATCCACCTACCAGCACCTTTAAAGCTCATTAATTAACACGTTATTGCTCATCTGTTTAAGTCCAATAAAAATCGAAGTCATGAGAGTGGTTATCGATCTTCTCATCTAACTCTCTGGAAGAAAGCAAACATTTGTGTATTTCCCAAAATGTCAAAATACTCCTTTAAAAGTAAACCCAAACCGTTATTTAGACTCTTACCTGGGTAATTGTGGACCAGGGTTGGGGACACCCCTCTGTAGGAGCCCCCGCTGCTCTCACACATTGCCAGGTAGGGCGGGTAGGAGGAGTGTTGGTACTGGATGTAGGGCTGCTGGGGGGTCATGGGAGGAGACACCGCTGCCCGGGCACTCTGGGACTCCTCAGACAGCCCTCCCATTGGCTCCTGGCATTGATCATCCAGCCCCTCCAGCCTGTCTGAATCCTCTGTGTCGATAGTGGCCGGGAGATCGTGGGATCCATGGACCCTGGCTTTTTTAGCATCTCCGCTCACACCTCCTCCCCTGTCTCCTCCACCTCCTCCTCCTGAGGTCATCTTGGCCCCGGCAGGCTCCACGGTAACTCCCCATTCTTTTCCCCTGTCTGCCTCACCCTCCTCGGCCTCCTCCCCATGCAGCTCTGAGTATTTGCTGTGAGCCAGGCAGTGAGCCCAGGCCGGGCCGTCTGAGGGCTAGATCGATGAGGACAAGTGTTGGTGCTAGTTGCAGTGTTTCCCCTATAATTCTTTGTTAACAGTGGTGGGTGGGAGTCATTTTGGGGTCAGTTCAACTTCGGTCCACGTCTCTGTCCCAGTTTTTGTTTATATGGCCAGTTGCAGAGCTAAAACTAAATACCTATTTTATAAGTCTAAATGTTAGCCCTTTAGCGTTTTGTCTCTTTTGTGTTTTTTTAGAGGGAAAGGAAGGCTAATTTATGACTTTCATTTGCACATTTTCTTTTTAGCAGGGGTGGAGAATTTCATGCTGCGGTGGCCCACCGCTGCTGAATGACTATAGAGGAAACACTGTGTGAACAGAACCATAGACAGACCATCTATCACTGGCTCAGGGTGTGATGCTGATGAAGGATGACGACGTTTCAACAGCAGGCGGCCATTCACAGGTGTGATGTGAGGAGTGTGGCGTCCCTCTCAATGATACCAATCAAGACACGTCTCACACATGATCAACTGTAGAATTTAGGCCAAAATGAAGAAAAAAAAACAACCTACCCTCCCAAACACGGCTTTCATTCAATTCATACAACCTTTTTACATGACCCAGCGTGGCTAGAGTTAGTGGTTAAATGCATCGTGAGATGACATGGTTAAAAATCTGTACAAGCTTTCTGAAAAAGCAGCTCATATAAAAACCAACACTTATGTATTAGAAATGTTTCTTTTGTTCCTTTATGTGTTTATGTTTTACATTTACAGCTAAAGTTGGAATTACACAATTCCCCCATTAATTCTTACTCTAAACATTAAAAACATTTGCATCCATCAAATCAAACCGCACAATTTTGATTTCAACCAAAATGACTAAAGTAGTATCTCAAAGTACAGCTACAGCACCATAGAAGCCACACGGTCTTTGTTGTTAGCACCTATTGGTTTGGCTGTACACAATGTGTGATTAATCTCTTTGCGACACTCAACAGTCATTAAAGCACACCAACAACACCATCAGCGGCGGCGGCAGGTTATAGACAGAGGGAGAAACTTACACTGGAATAGGAAACATTTGAGTCCAGATCTGTCTGACTGTTTGGGTTGTGGAGTGATGAAGAAGAGGAAGAGGAGGGTGACTTGATGTCATCACAGTCTTTCATCGAGACCTGGTGCTGGTCCACCATGCCACCGTGCACAGCCTTTACGCACAGACTCTGTCCCCTTTCTCCCCTCTCACTCATCTCCACGTAGGACAGGACGGGTTTGGGACAGCAACCCTTAGCACCATCTGGGCCTTTACCTAGCATGGGTCCACCGGCTGAACCCCCACTCATATGTTTATCGTCCTCACTGTCTCTCACCCCCTGTCCCCTCTCACCCCTCTGCTTGGCACTGTGTGTCTGGTCACAGCATTTGGAGGCCAGTAACAGTTTCTGGTCCATGTACAGTCCTCTGGAGTACTGGCCGTAGTACAGCGACTGGGCCAAGGCGGTCTGGGTCTGACTCATAGCCAGCTGGAGCTGAGACTGAGGTGGCCCGTCGCCTTTCTTTGAGTCTGAGAACTCATGTGATGAGTTTTTGTCATCCTCTTTCATTTCTTCCTTTCTGTCTTTCCCTTTGCCGTCTAGGGCAGAGCTTTTGTGGAAAGCAGCGCTGCTGCTGTTTTGCCTGTCTGACTGCATGTACCCCTGCAGGTAGTAGGGCTCGTAGCTGTGGTAGTATGGGGATTGGGGGTCTTTTGATGATGGGGCCGATGCTGTGGGCGGGGTTTTACCAGAGTTACCATGGTTACTGTTAGAGCTCACATCTGAAGAGGCCGAGGAGCCAGACTTGGATCTGATTCCATCCGAGCGACATTCGGAAGATCCCCCATCGTCCCCAGCATCTGAGATGTCCGAGTAGGCGGGGCTGTTGTTCTTGCTGTCTGCTGTTCCCAAGCAACTACCACTGGAGTCAAGCCGCGATGAACCACCAATGGAGGGACTGGGGGCGTTGTCGGTAAAAGTGTAAACCTTGTCAGCCTCCGCTCGGATACTGGCCATCCTGCTCTCCTGGCTCTCCGTGAGCCCGTTCATTACATCCTGCTTACTGAGGTGCTCCTTCAGAAGGCTTCCAGAAATTTCCTTGATACCCATTTTAGAACCACCACCACCATCTTCCATTTTGATTATGCTGCTGTCGCCATTAGGCGTTCTGGTTGGTGCATCTTTGTTATGTTTGTCCTTCAGCCTCCGTTTCTCTTTCTTCCTGGTCTCTTTGTTGCAGGTAACCAGGGTGGTTTTGACAAGGCTCGGTTCCACAACGATGCTCAGCTTTGGTTTGATGGGTTTCAGGGGAAGGTTTTTACTGGTGAGGCCTACGGCTGCCATGGGTGAGGGCTGCTGTGAAGTGGCAGTATCTGCTGTGCCGGTCGGATATGCTGTGTTGGGTATGGCGATCAACTTGGGAGGAGCAGGAGCCGGAGCGATCGGCCGGTTGGTCCGTGACTTGGACAGCTTCTCTACCTTCCCGTTGGCCTTCTTGCCTTTGTCTAGTGCACCTCCCTTTTTGTCGATCAAACCTTCGGCTTCCAGCTTGGGCATCTCTACCGTGGAGTTCCTGTCTGGCACCATGCAGTTCTCCAGAACCACGGTCATGTTGGAGATGATGGGCAGATTGCTAAGGTCATCAATCAGCCCATCTTTCAGCAGTGAGGTTTTTCTGGTCTTGGAGTTGGCTGTGGGGCTGTGGTCAGTACTGAGGAGTAGCCGTCTATTCTTAGGAGACCCCACCGTGGTCACCTTATACAGAGGAGCAGGTTTCTTAGAGGAGCTGTTGGCATTAGTGCTGTTGTTTGTCTCAGAGAGGTCATATGTCATGTTGCTAATGGTGTCCTCACTGTCTGATAATCGTTCTTCACTCTCCCCATCCTTCATGGGCTCCAGCTCAGGCTTCCTCTGCTCCTCAGCCTCCAGGTGTGCATGCGTCTGGTGGTAGCGCAGGCCGTTAATGTGCTTGTAGCGTTTAGTGCAGTTGGGGTGGGGACAGTCGATGAGGATGGGTGGGGGAGGTGGCGAGGAGGCACAACCTCCTCCAGGGTCCATGAACGAGGGATCGGATTTGCCCTGCGGTGTGGATGGGGCGCTGCGGGATTTGGCTCGGATCCTCTTCCCGTTCCCGTTTTTAATGTCGTCAGTGGAGACCAGGCTGAGGTCCAGGTCAGCTGGCGGTTTGTTCTTTCGTTTCCCAGAGGAGAGAGAGGAGGTGCTGTTGGCAGGTTTCACCTCCTCCACAGTGAAGAAAGGAGGCGTTCGGCAGTTGCTGTTGATGAGGTTCAGGCTCCCTCTCCGTCCCTTGCTGTGGATGGGTGCAGTGGTTCCAGCCACACCACCTCCACGGCTCCTGTGCTGTGATAGACCCCTGACTTTGGCAGCAGGGGCCGGCTCAACGCAGGGCCGCTCGGCCATGGCCATTCGCATCCGTTTCCCCCGGCCACGCCCACCTGGCAACTCAGGGTCACTGGAGGGAGACTCACAAAACCTGGACAGAGGAAGAGAAAAACAATGGATATAAAAGAGAATTCCTCTTAATATTAACTTACTGACAGCCTGGATGTGCTTCAGAGATGAGACAGATTGTGTTGCGTTGTGTTCTGTTGTATTAATACAATATGTATTGTATCCAGTGGCGGCCGGTCAATAGAGGGGGCATGTGTGGCGCCCCACCAGCCACAAAGCTTAATTCAGAGTTAGCTAGCTTAATAAATTATTATTAAATCACAGAAATGAGCAAATTAATTAGTTTATACCGTCCCAGTCATGCAATACACTAATTCAACACTAGCTTCCTCCTGATGCTGCCTCCATCTAATACAAGTGTATGGGTGTAAAAGGACGCAGCCCTAAAATCATTAAAACAATGCGATTCATGAGTGATTAGCTGTGTAACCAATCAAGACCTCACACAAGGGAGGCCGTCCCTGTTCGTATTTCTCGCGCAGTAATTGTGGCTTATCGTTAGAGGAACAGATACTTTTAGCCACTGTATTAAATTGGGTCTTAGACTTGTGTTATCAGTACGAGGGGGAAACATTGTGATAGTTTTAGCCTTGACTTTATTCAACTTCTTCCTGTTTACCACATAGTACGGTAGCTTCATAAGACACACAATAGCCATTACCACAATATTGGCCATTGCTAGCTCTACTGGGCCAGTCCAGCAGATGGCAACAACATGACAAAAAAGAAGCGGACAATCATATCATCACACATTTTTAATCACACTGTATCGTTTCACATTGTATTATATAACAGCATATCATATTGTATGACATCAAATTTTATCATATCACAGCTTATTGTTTCAAATCGTATTGTATCTTATCATATTGCACCTTATCGTATGACAGTGTGTCGTATGACATTGTTTCCTTTTGTATTGTTTTTCATTGTATCATTCTACACTGTATTGTTTTACATCCTATTGTATTTTGTCGTGTTGTACTGAGTTCATGAAAGCATTTTAAATCCTGATGAATAAACTGAAGCCATCAAGCAGAAAACAAGCCTGTTTTTCTTGTTGATGCTGTTGTTCTTGAAAGGTTTCATCCCAAGAATAACTTGTTCATATCGTCACCCAAATTGCACTCTTGTACCATCAGACAAAAACCTAGGAAGATAACCGATTATCATTCAAAGCTCATGTGGACCACTTTACCCAGACGTCAAGGACAAAAATTGATTTTTTTCTGTACAAAGCCTGCTTCTCTTTTGATAACATAAAAAAACCTGTACAATCCACAGTTATCTCTGTATTTGATATTGAGGCATTTTGTATTCACATGCCGTCCCTTCTACTTTGAAGTCTTTTGATGCTGTTTACCAGAGCGCCTCCCATCTTAACACTGGAGATGCTTTTCCACACTCACACATTGTTACGTACATATATCAAAAACTGCTGCTGCTGGGATGATGAAAATGCCTTGCTTTATACTGTATTTATCTACAGACTAAGGCTCTATTTTCGAAGTTGGACCCTGAACCTTGCATCTGTGCTGGCCTTTTAATGCATTAATTATGACACTACATCACAGGAGTGGTTGGTGTTAAATACTCAATGAATAAATTCTGACCTTGGAAAGACTGATTTGGGTGTTAATCACTTTATTAATGGAATGGACTGCAAAGCATGTCGGGACTAGACTTTCTTGTCCCCCTCTGTGATTTTAAAACGATGATATCTCACATTTCCTATGATGTTTGTAATTGCTTTTTTACATCAATGTGTCCCTGAATGTCACTGAAGCTGCTGGAACGTCCAGCTGAAATTTTCTTTGGCATTTCAAGGTTATTTGTTGCTCTCATGCCACATTAAAAAGTGATTTCAATCAATTGAGTGATCTAGCCGAGATGATTTCCTACAATTCAACTTTGTCTAATAAAGCTCAGTCCTGTCAGATGTGTTTTCCATATGTATTTGTTATATTCTGTGATTTTAATTTCATCACTGCATCTTTTATCTTTCCGTTAAAGTTTCATTCAAAGACTGATAATGAATCATCAATAAGGAAGCATTTTATTCCATTGAATTATATAATAAAACAGCATTCAGTCTCTTCTGACAGACGTCCGCAGTGACAGGAGTCCAAATGAAAAAAGCTGTTTAGTTCCTGGTTTCAGAGATTAAGCTGTAATTGCCATGACAACAATCATTTACATACAGGAGCAATAATTGAGAGGCTTCAGACCCGCGAGGAGGGACTGTCACATTTTCCACTCAGCAATTACAAAAACCACTCTCCATTTGTAAAACAGTTGGGATGCAGAGTGGAGAGTGTTTTTGTTAAAGCTCATCATGGAAGAACAGCTGACAGCCCCAGAGCCAATTTAGCCTTTTTTTTTATAATTTTAGCAACATTAAAGCCTTTTAAAAAAAAACCAACAAGTGCTCTTATCAGTTAATCAAATGAACAATCAGCAGTAAATAAAAGCCAATAAGAATAACTATCAAATGGTTAAACATGATAGATCAAACCGGGAAATACACCAAGCGGCCTGTCCTTAAAACATATTTACAGTTTGAATAAGAATTGATTTCAAATATAATTTATAGCCTGATTTCACCAGTCTGAGTGGCGGGCACTCGCAAGATGTCTGACACTAGTGCTGGACAGAAACACGGCTGCTGTACATATAGACATTACTGATGGAAACACGCTGCAAAGCATCAACTCGTCATGCAGCTTGGTTGCTTGTCCTAATTTTTTACTTCTGTGTTGCCCTGTGGCGACATGACGAGCCAATCATAATCCAACTCGAGCAAAATGGTGTCCTATTTTTAAAATTGAAATTCATAGTCAACGGCAGCTGAAACTGGGAACAAACACATAACAAACGTCATGGTAACTGTAATAAGCTGCCAAACAGGAAGCAGTGCTTTCCATATTAATATTTTACCATGACAATGACCTTTCCCTAACCTATAAAAAAAATACTATAGCAAAAACCTATGTTTCCAAATAGACACTGATTGGTTGTAAGCTTGAGAAGTGGCTCTGAAATGTGTGTTACTGGCATAGTTGGCAGTTTACATTTTTCGTTGGCGACCATATCGTGATATTATTTTAGGGCCATATCACCCACCCCTAGTCCTCAGGTTTATTTCGGCATATTTTGGGCAGGGTTTGGTACATATACTGAGCTGCAAACAAACAATGTGTGGTTTGAGAAGTTTCTATGGACATTTTGATGCTGGAATCCATTTTTTACTGTTGCAAATCCAAGCTGATGCTAGCTGCCGTCCTCCGCTAAGGAGCAAAATGCTAACCAGTGTCACTTGTCTCGTACATCAGGGGAGTACAAGGAAACATCACTAATTTTTCAAAGACTTGTTTTTCTGTTTTGGTCTAGAGGACAGAATTACCCAATTTTCTGGAAAAATCTAGGAACTGCCATTGCAAGCAATTCACACTATAGACTGTAGACTGTGGAATCAACTGATAGTTCAATAAAGTGACATATAATTGACTGACTCAGAAAAGTTGATTTATTGTTAAGTTCCTCATCTATGCCTGCACGGTCATCGTCACTGGCGCCATCTATTGGAGGGATTGGGTTTTATGCCCCCCCCCCGAAAGTTAAGGATGAGTGTGTTGAAACAGACGGTGCATTTCATTGCTTATGAACTTTTCATTTGTAAGGCGAAGAATATGTCTTCTTTCAAAAATCTGCTTTAAAAGCACACTGTGATTTTTTTAAAGCGACCAACAGCTCCAACCAAACCTCCCAGCTCACTGTATTCTCATCTAAACTCCACTCATTTGGAGATTTTTGGGAATGCTATAAAATATATTATAGTATGTCTTGTATGCTGTGTCTCTCTGCAAAGAAGCACAGAGGCAGAGAAAGAAAAGAAGGTGTAGCATTACCTTGGAGGAGCCCAGTCGTGTTTGGTGCAGTCTAACAAAGTTCCCACGTAGGTTCTCTTCCTCCACGTCACATTCACCACCAGCACACCTGTCAATCACACAGGGCAGAGACAGAGCGGTTAGCACTGGATCTACTGGGATCGTGACAGGCTTCTTTATCAGAGAGCAACACAGGGTTCAGGACTTAAATAGGAAATACGGTTTGTTAAATGCAGTTTGTTATTATAATATTATAACAGCCTTCAATGACAAAATTATCTTTTGTCGTGCGATTCTTTGGGACATTTACACTTACATACACGTTTTATCCCAATATTTATATCCTTCTGGAACAGAAGCATGAAATGAATTTTAGTAATTAAACAGATGAGAGGAATTCAATCATTTTTAGAGGAAATAAAGTCTTAAAATGCATATTTTTTTATGCTGAGGGATTTTCATATCTATCACAGAATAAAAACAAAAAGTTTGACTATTACAGAATCAGACATGGATGCAGGTGTGTTCAAAGATGCGATTGGTTTGCAGAAACAAAAGACAAGTTACTTTACAACATATCCAAACCTGTCTGACTGTCTGAAAGGAGCTTTTCACCTTTTTCAGACGTTCTGAGCAGCACTTCTTTTCTTGCATATATCATCACCCTCTGGAGCTCTGCAAAAATTCTCATTTCTTTGTTCTCACTTGGATCTAATGAGGACACTAATGAAACACCGATAAAAGACAAATGTGCAGAAACAATAGGAGCACACTGCACCTTAGAGGAAAGGAAAATGAATCTGACGAGCAGACGTCTGAGAACAGAGCTGCGGCAACCTGAAGGATGCAGTTCACAGCTTTAAGAGGCTAAAATTGTTTTTCAATTGGTTCAAACTGTTTGTTACAGCCTGTCAAATTACTCAAACTGATATTGGTCAGCAACTTCTGAGGAGGAAAATACAGTCTTCGTTCCCGTCAGGTTTTTAGTTGGAATGAAAGTTTAGTCTTCAAGGTTTAAACTCTAATCTGGGGATTGACAAACCTTCAGCCATCTGAAATAAATGTCTCTCTCTTCCTCTTTCTCTCTCCCCCACTCTCAGACTGACATTTGAAAACCATTAACCTCCGCTTTGTGATGCGCCAGCGGCAACGGCGAGCAAATCAAATTTTGGATGCATTACAGCTTTAAAACGAGGTTTGACTGCAACATACGACTCCTTTCTCTTCAATTAAGCCTGAAGGCCGCCACCATCACAAAAACACTCTCACAGACATGAGAGCTGGGAACTACGGCTAAGTGTGTCGCTCATTTTAACAAAAAGTGGATGGTGATCTGGCAGATTTTAGTTTAGTTTGGCCCAAAAAATCTCCAATTAATGAGCTGGATGGATTCAGTTAGTCAACAACTTAATATTGCCAATATTCTCATCAAATGCTCCCTTAAGTAGCTTTTAAGTTTGATAAAATACATTTTCTACATTGTATGACAACCTCACATTATTCAGTGAAGCCATAATGACATTTTTTACAGCTGCAATATCACATCAAATGGAAATATTGTACATAACGTTAACACATGTAAACAAAATATCCTGGATAAATATGCTTGTTGGAGCTCTACAACTCCAAACAAACTGCAGCATGTAAACACCTGATCCAGGTTTTTGCTCAATGTCTCCAGTCTGCACAAGTGGCACTAAAACTGAGTCGGCAGTGTCTTCTTAAGTGATTGGCCCTCTCAAGTTTTCTAACACAGTGCCAGTCGAACCAAATTCCAGTAACCATCTTTTGAACTCCTCCCCATGTCTTCAGGGTCAGGCTTGGATGGAGCTGTTGTCGGGTCTGTTTGGTTTTTAAAAAATCCCTCTTGGGTTCTGTAAAGACAGTTGAAGGTCCTTTATGGGTCAGGTACAGTTTCTGGAACCCCAACAAAGCCCTGCAGTGTAGCTGTGCACAAAGCCTGGAGTGTGGTGTGCAATCCAAATGACGATTTTATCACTTACTCGAAAAGGACCTTTGGTTTTCCAAACTAAGTTTCCAAATAAACGCTCACTGACCAACATCCATCACTGCCGGTCTGGCTAACAATGCAGCTGCTGAGATGAGGTCGATGCACGATGCTTCAGTCAAATAAATCAAGCTCAGTTTACAATTTATTGTCATTCTTTCCATATGAAGTATAGAGTACAATACTAGCTTTACTTATTAGATAAAGTGCAACGAATTATGATAGTGGGCAGTCTCACATATAGGGATGTGCACTGGTTTCATTATGTACTTAAAAAGTAGGTCAAATCTGGTTCATTTATGTCTGTTTTCACGCACAATCATTCATTATTGAATCACTGATGATATGAAGATTTAATTCAGGTTCATTTCAGTCACTGTGCAGTAACTACTGTCCCAGTTCAGGGTCAGCAGCAAACAGTGGAGGTTTTCCTCTTCTCTCTCACGCCCCCTAAAGCCTTGTTGAAATGTGACAGTCGCTATTTTTAGTCAGCGTGACTCTGCCTCTTCTTGAAAAGATGCCAACACACTCGATAGCTCATCAGTTTTCGTCTCATTGTCATGAATGTGGGTGTCCATGCCAGTATAATGTTCCTCAGAACTTGTATTGACATTCAGAGCCTGTTTCTAACTTTTAAACCTTCAAATAAATGCCCTGCCTGAGTTTTGCGTCACAGATGCTGCGTAGAAACAAACAAGTCTTAAATGAAGGAGAGCAGCGCTCAGAAAATCCTTGAACCAACTGTCCCGGAATCTGAGCATCTGTATCTCAGTGACTTCAGGGTTTGTTTATCACTGAGTGAAGAAGAAAATGTTCTCTCTCTTCCTTCCTGGCTCGTCTACCTTGTCTGCCTCAAAACAAATTATCAAAACTAATTTAATGAAAAAATTAGAAATGAATGTTCTTTCCTTCAAAGTTCACATTCATTCCTTCTGTAAGCTGATTTTATAGCCTCTCTATTGTCTAGTCTGTCGATTTTCTTCGATTTTCCTGAACTCTGTCAGTAACAGCTGCTGACTCTGCTGCTAAAATGGAAGAAAAAGATCGCAGAAGTGGAGCAAACCCCGCGAGCCAGTTAAGGCAGTAGCTGCTAAATTCACACGCGTCATGCCTCATCTCTGCATCACCTATCCAACACACTCTCTCAATGTGGAGGTCTATTTAAGCTCAGAGCCCATCTTTCCCTCTGCGCTGCCAATGTCGCTGCTGCTTCTTTGCTCTGCAAGTATTTCCACAATCATGTTTTCTGCTGCTGCTTTGCTTTAAGCTCTCAGCCCGGCTAAGTACCCAGCAGGCTCTGCTGCAGGCTCTGCTGCTGGGTACTGGGCTGAAATGAAATTCCCCCCTCCGCTTTATGTGTATATCTATGAATGTGTTTTCGTGAAGGAATTGAATGAATGGGCGTGAATCTAGACATGTCAGGAAACAGGAGGAAGGGGGAGACTCCCAACGGCTGGGAGTTGGCTGGGTACTGGTTCCCAGTCAGCCTTCGGTTGGGAGTGGCTGCCACTGTAAGTGAGGGACACATTTATGTACAATGTATATATGATGGTGGGCGCACAAAGTACAGGACTGTGACACCAGAGACCAGGCTTCACATCCTGAGTCCCGTCTGTGGTCAGGTTTAGGCATCGAAAGCACTTTGGTTCAGATCAGGGAAAGACAGTGGTATCTGGTCTTTCCCTAACCTTAACCAAGTGCTACGAGTGCCTAAACATAACCATAATAGAGTTTAATAATGCTGTTGTTATACGTAGTCAGTGAACATTTTACTGATACGTTCAATATCAACATTTTCGCAACTTTCCTGATACGTTAATAAACAACGTTAATAAACAACATTTCCTCATTATATTCCTAGAAAATGTAATCCGGTTGGCATTATGTCTCCTCCAAAACGGATTTGCAAATTAGCTGTATATAAATGTAATCTCTAGGAGACCGTTTTGATCTACAGCAAGCACCCAGGAAGGCCACATTTACAGTGGCTGCATGTCGCTGTTTGTACGGCATGTTTGCTGTTTTCTGCCTGCCCCCTTCTTGTCTTTAGTTAGTTATCTGTTCGCCGGTGTGTCCTGGAGGCAAAAAGTGGCAAAAAAAAGTTTCAAAAATGTGCGCGTCCGCAGTTACTTCCTGGTTCTTCTCAGCTGGTTGCCTGGCAACTACTCAGAGAAAAAAAATAATTGTTCGGCACAAACCCCCCCGAAATTGGTGAATTCTCAGTTTTACACGGATTCAACTAATGAGATATAACATGTTAATTTGTGAGCTTTAAAGATGCTGGTAGGTGGATTTTGTTACCTTTGGACAGAGCCAGGCTAGCTGCTTCCACCTGTTTCCAGTCTTTATGCTAAGCTAAGCTAACATCTTGCTGGCTGTAGCCTTATATTCACCGTACAGATATGAGAGTGGTATTGATCTTTTCATCTAACTCTCCACCAGAAAGTGAAATTGCTGCACTATTCCTGTAAGGACAAATAACATCAATCAGCTACTTTACAGTGGTTATTACGCGTGATTATTTTATATGTGTGTTTACAAGATGGAAATCACGTTCCAACAGTAATTATTTACAGTCCTCGTCATTGACTTTGTCTCTGGCATCCAGTCAGACAGACAGTCTTGAAGTCAGACAGTCTGGGGAGCTAAGAGTCGAGCCAGTCAGCATCTGATTAGCGCTCATCAGACTCTGGTCTCCTGCAGGCAGGAGGAGTGAGAAGAGGAGGGGGTCTGAAGCTGAAATGGTGGTCTCGTCTTCTCCTTTCCGTCTTCGCAATTAGCATTCTGCTTAATTAACATGCAACCAGCATCTTCCCCTCGTATCCCTCCGCCGTCACGAGGAGGGGGCTCCAGTTGTCCCTCCGCCTCCTGAACGATAGTCCCTGAGCAGCAGGGAGGACTCCTCTGGATGAAAAATACTCTCTCGTGTCTCTTTTTGTCTTTGTCGTTCTTCGTCTCTCTTTGACTCTGACACTGTCCATCGAAATGATCCTTCTTCATCTCTCCGTCTGTCTCTATCTGTCTCCATCTTTACAATCCTCTCCATCCCGCTGGTGGTTTAGAAATATAGACAAAACCTCTGTTGTCATTCTGTCCATCTCCCCACTTCTCTCTCCCTCTTCCATCCATCTACCCGTCAGTCCTGTCAGCCTGTTCAGACACAGACTGAGCACTACATCCATTGTCTCGCTCCTTTATCCCTCTTCTCTTTCTGCTTGTTCTTCATACTCTCCCTGTATATTATGTAAAATACATACTGTACGTTTGCATGTTAGTATTTGGCAGTACATTACGGTGTATCTCTGGGTGTTAGATATATTTGCTAGAAGCAGTGCATATGTACTCCAGATTTATCTTTCATATTATTTATGTATCCTGTTGCTCTGCTTCACTTCACTGATGCTGCTGCTGTTTGTTTACTCACACAAACCTGGAAACACGATGCTTTGATGTTTTCTGTTTCCATTTATTTCCTGCACCAAGGAGGAAATAACAAGTCCTGCTGGTTTGTTTGTTTCTTAGGAGGAAATCTCAAAAATATGTGAACAGATTTGAGTGGAATTTGGTGGAAAGTTGAATATAAGTGATTCGCCTTTTGTGTGAATCCAAAAGGACTTCTTTACATTGTGAGATACATTAGGGCGTTATTGAACAGTTTTCTCATGAACTACTGCTCTTAAATCAAATCTGCCACTGGAATAATCTGAAATAATATTTGATTTGTAGGTCGTGAAAGGGAAAATGTTCCTGTAAATGCTGAAAATGTTTTAATGTATCGCCTAAATATGCTGGTATATTATGAATTTTTGTAATGAAAAAGATCGCCAAATACAGTTTTAAAGTTGAATGTTCTTGAAAATCTTATTTTGAACGTATCAACACTTGAATATTAATGAATATTAAAAGACAGTGAAATGAAAAATACATTTTCCAAGTTTTAAACCTGAGTCCCTGTCAAGTTATGTCTTGCTATATGTCAAATGTTAATCCAGTCAAATCTGCAGGATTTGATGTAAATCCCTCTCATCACGTCACATTACTCATCACTTCGGACACTAATCTGCCTCACGTGTCCCATGATCGACTGTCATGATGTGTATTTTGATGCAAATGAAATATTTTAACATTTTCTTAAAACGGCAACTAACGATTACTTTCATTTTCGACTCATCTGCAGATCATTCATACAATTAATCAATTCATCTTTTACTCTTTAAAATGTCAGTAGGTAGTAAAAAGTTCCCAGAGCCCGAGATGACTTCAAACGTCGCGTTTTCTCTGAGCAACAAAACCCAAAGAGATTCCGTTTACAAAGATATAAAACAGAAAAGCAGCAAATCTTCACATTGGAGAACCAGAGGATATTTGGCTTTTTTCCTTGCTAAGTGACTTAAATGATGAATGAATGATCAAAATTAGTAGTTGATTAATTTCCTGATGATCGACTAATTGCTCAGCATTACATTTTTTGTTATTAAAATTTAGGAGGAGGTTTGCTTTAAATGTTTCGCTTGACTATTGAAGCTTTATTCGAATGATTTCGGTGTTTATCATCTACATTTTGTTCCTTCTTGTGTTTGTTTTTTTTCTTTTTACCTGTTTAAGGTTGTCAAGGACTGCAAATCTAATTTCAGTGTTTTCACTCTGCTGAGAAATTTTATCCACCGTCTGTTTTTCTCTCACTTCAGAGTCTGAAGCAGAAGATGTATTATTAACTGTCTATCTTTCCTTCTCTCCTCTCTCCATCTCTCTGGCCTGTTTAGGAGCACTCTTCGCCTAGAATATATTCCCCTGTGCTGTGTTTGTTTTTTCTTCTTCTTCTCCTGTTTTATTTTTGCCCGGGCGGAGTGAGTAGCTCCAGTTAATTAATACTGGGCCTGGAAACAAACGCCTCTCCGCCAAACTCAACACTCCACTTCAGAGGCCCAGCGGCTGGCAGAGCGAGATGGGCACCGAGAGATGGGATTTATTCATTAACAGCCTGCAGTAAGGTATTACACCTCCACTGAGAGGCCGTAGTGCTGAGCGCTGTCCTCGTTAACGGCCTATCAAAGTGCGATGGCGTCGAAATCGGCGGGTGAATCATCAGGCCGTCTGATCCATCGCCCGGTACTCCCATGGTATCATTTTGTAGTGTTGGACGGGTTTCTGGTTCTACTTTTCTTCTTGTGTTGGACTCGTGATTATGTGCAGCTCAACGCCAAACCCGCTCTTGTGAGGATATCCAGTCATATTTAAAAATAAACTAGATTTTGGTTATTTTTTTTGGAAAGTACAAAGCGTCTGGAACGATAAGATAAGAACCATCTATTTGTTCTGTGGCATATGTTTTTCAAACCCACACTAGTTGTAAAGACGCCCAATTGAAATTCGCCAAACAGTGAATCTTTTAAGGAGGCAAACTGAGTTGAAATATAGATTTTTAAACCCACGTTTTCTCTACAAAGAGGTAATATTGCAAGGTGATGTTCTGGCTGTGGTGTCCTGTAAAGGCTGAATGAAGAAGTAGATGTAACACTGTTGTTTGGGCAACAAGTCCTCCAATGACAAAACACAACATGGGAGCATATCGGCAGGACCACACGGTTTGTTACTGCCTTCAAAAACTTCTGATCAGCCACCTCCATGGTTAAGGTTTGGTGAGATTTAGATACAATAACTACTTGGTTAAGGTTTGGAGAAAGGTGGTTGGTCATCTCACCAACATCAGCTGATGCTCAAACACACATGGCACAGCATGTCATGCAGACAAAAGAAGAAGTCAAGGTAAAAACACTGCGGCATCTTGCGGGCTTGACAGAGTCTTTAAACTTCCCACTGATAAAATACAGCCAACATTCAGAAGGATAAACAACAGAAAGCAGCTGCTTAACAAATTAAACGTGACTCACCACTTTGCCTTAATGTGAGACGAACAGATGACAAAAAGCACAACAATCTCCAAAACTTCATCAGCGTTAAATCCATCAGTAACAAAATGAAAAAAAAAAAAAAAAAAGGAGAAAAGGAGACAAGACTATTAAATTAATTGATAGAAACAAAAAATATGGAAAATTAAACTAAGACTGTAACTTAAAAGAAAGTACAAATAAAACAAAACATAACAGAGGACTAAACAAAAACCTACAAGAAGGAAACACAAACCCAAGATCAGGAAATTAAATTTGGTAAAAGGAGGCTCAAAACAGCCCCATGATTTAGCAGAGAGGCAAAAACGATATAGATATATAAATAATCGGGGCTGTTAACAGTATTTTACGATAGACTAACCATCTGTAACGCTGCTGGGACCGGGGGGCAGTTTTACTGCATCTGCTTGGCTCGTCACCCGTAGTACAGAGGCCAGGATGTGCAAATGTGGTACAACTGCTTTTCTGGAGAGTTCACTTGGGAAAGCAGGACAGTGGCATATCCTGATCATTTGACAGCGTCAACCAGCAATGACTCGAGAAGCCGTCGCTGTGAAGGCCTACACAGAAAACAGCGGGTGCACGTCACCCGCCGCTGGTGTGGTGTCGTGGTGCTGTAACATAGTACACTACCTCATCCCTTGCTTCTGACACACCAGAGTCAGCATTTGCATGGCAACAACAGGATGCTCGACCGATCGATCGATGCTATCTGCAAACACCAGAGCCAAACCACCCACAGCACATCAGTCATCAAGCAGGAGGCAGCTCAAGGAGGACATTCACATCTGACTCCAGAGACATTTGAACAGAGACAGGGGTTAACATCTTCCCTCATATACGCCCACCCGTTATCACATGACCAAAGTTCCATATTTGGGTCACATGATAACAACCGAACCAACTCCATCCACTGATTAAGACTTTGAAATGCGGATAAAAGCTCCGGAAATATAATAGACTTAAGATAATTTTGTCAAACAACCAGTGGTGTTGTTTTTATAGTAAGGCCAGTCTCATTTTGGAAACACAGAACAGTCCAGTGAACCTGAAAAGCACTTCTGAGGAGGTAGAAATATTTACTCAGAGTCCAGACACACTGTTTCCCGGGAGCTGTCAGAAATTTGGATGCTGTCCTGCTACAGCTTCTAAATGAAGAGTCTCCAATTATTGTCTCCCTTGTTGAATTTATCCTGCAAACAACACTGTCTTTAGTTTAATGAGAAGGACCAAAACAAACCATTTGTTGGAAACGGAATTTTCACACCTCTCAGATTTTGGGGGAATGGCCAAAGTGCAGCTTTCACTCAGCCGGCGTTGAGTAAAAAATAGTTTCATCCATCAGTCTCTCAGTCTGTTTGGAGTCAGAGATTAAACGAGCAGGACAAACACTGATCCTCAAATGGGAAAATAATGGAAATAAAAACATAAAAAAAAAAACGCTGCACCTGGTAGAGTGCAGTCAATTGTAAATCTGGGCTTTTCAACACATCAAGGCAAAAAAAGTCTTTTGTCAAAGTCAAGCCTGCGGATCAGAAAAGCTGCTGATGCGTTTCCACCATCTTGGCTTTCACTGAGGCATGACAAAAGTATTTTATTTACCCGTGTTTGACAGAAGACCCTTACCATCACAGACCGCTTCACTGCAGACACTCAGACTCACCACACAGCTCAGACTTTCGCGTTCACTTACTTTCTGTTTCAAGACGTTCACTTAGTTCAAATCTCTGCTTATTTCTACACACACACACACACACACACACACACAGTGAAACAGTTGAAATAATATCACTGCTTCGACATATTAAAAGGACATTTAACCAGCCATTTGACCGCTGACCTCTATAACTTTATTTATGTGGCACTTATAATAACATAGTTACCTTCTTACGCAAAAAGTAATAATAACAAAATAAAACAAACAAAATTTTAAAAAATAGGGAAACTTTAAGACTTTTAGAATGCAAATCCACTTTTAGAGCCTTAAAGTTTTAAGAGTATGAAATTCATCATAGTGAGCATCATGTGCGCTTTTAATCTTTGTCTAATTTTTGTCATTAAAATGTTTTTAAACAGACATTAAAGGTAGTCAGCCATGTCGTGCCCATTGCAGATTGTGGATTCAGAATCGGACTGAGAACCAGTTTCCCTTAAAAGCCGTTGGGCCGGGTTTTGGGCCAGTGTCAGCACCCAAAATCAGACTTGTATATGAGCTCGTTTGGCAACCCAGCATGCCAGATTTATGCCACTGTTGGGCTCAACTTTTTTTGCTTCCTGGGATGACGTTCACCATAATCACTTCATTTAATTTGAAGCCTCCGCAAAGCTGTTTTTATTACTATAGAGATGGAATGAATGGAAGCCGGTGGCTATCTGGAGGACGGGAAAACACACTCAGGAATCTAAAACAATACTTTTACGAACGGCAGTTATGAAAAGTATACATGCAAAAACACTAGTATAGTCCTTTAAGTCCTTGACGCCTTAAAATCAAAAGGTATGCACTATTAATGCCCCAGTTTACTACTTAACTTTAGTATGATTTAGCCATGTAGATAGTTCTGGTTCTATATGGAGACGTTTTGCGTTTTTTGTAATTTTGGTGAACAAACCCTTTAAACTTGCTACCAGAGTGTTCACTAGTGAGATATCGCCATTTACAACCCAGGAGGATCTTGCATGCCCCACTTTTCAGATTATGCTCCTCACCTTCCTCAGTCTCGTGCCAGACGATGCCCTCCAGGTTGACGCTGGTGCCGGGCTGGCAGGGCCCCAGACAGGCCGAGTCGCCCTCCAGTGCCCCTGAGATGGCTCCATCCTGGGTGTTGGTGCCTATAGACCTCGTTCTCACCGCCAGCTGCTTGGGGTTAGAGGTGGGCAGGGCCGGAGGGGAGAAGGAGGGGGCCAAAGGCAGAGAGGATCCGGGGGCCCCGGGGTGGCCTGGAGCAGGGGGAGCTGGCACCATGAACATGGGGTCCACCTAGAGGGAAAAGGAGAGGATTCTTAAAAATCAGAGAAAGAGAGTGCCATGCATGGTAATATGTAATTTTACTTCAGTTTCACTTTATGTTTGGTATTAATCAGTTCTATTGGGCCGTGGCTGTGCTGAATACTTCTCCAGAAAAAAAGTGGAGGAGGAGAGAGAGAGATTATTAATGTTATCTTAATATTACTGACGTGAGTCCAACTGACATTTGATTATTTGAATGTTGAATCCCACTGTACAATGAAAGGACATTTCAGAAGAGGAGACATTTTCTTTATTCCATCTGCAGTCTGCACTCTGCAAACTTCCTAATATTGAGTGGCAGCTAATCATCTCTCAACTATATCCAGATTATATATTAGAAAATCTTTTTTTCACCCCGTCTATTTTGATTCATCTTCATCTCTCTATCATGACTGGTGGAGTCCGCAAGAGGCAAAGCTTTCACCCTCGTTTACTAGTTTCTGGGAGGAGAAACTGTTTCCAACCTACATACACACATATAGAAGATGCACATTATAATTAGCTGCCTCTTTTGCACAGAGCGACTTGGCAAAAATCTGCAACAGTATAATAAGGCAACATTCCCGGAGCTCATCCAGTGTGACTATAACAACATAAATGGTTTCTCTGTTGACACGTGAAATGAGATTTGTATGCTGTTTAAGTCTGCTGTGGGGATCAGCTTCTCCAAAATGGGGTTCAGCAATATGCAGATTATGTATTGATTTTTGTGGTCTAAAGCTTTAACAAGACATTAAAGGGAAACTCAACCTGGCTGTTATTCTCATATTTTTGTCCTTTGTGTCAATTGTTCATTAAACATTTTACTCATCACCTCCGTTTGGGAAATGCAGGAATGATGATTTGGGAAAGGAGCCTCTTACAGCTTTCCAAAAAAACAAACAAACTATGTAACAGACATCATGTCATACAGCAGCTGCAAGGATTTCCAGTGTTTACTTTTGATTGGACTAAAAGACAAGATCATTTCTGTTACATTGATGTTTTTCGGAAAGCTGTGGGAAGCACTTGCTCCTCGCCACGATCAGCGTATTTCTTGTTGGGGTCCACTTTATTTAAAAATAAGTCAAATACCAGAATTTCCCTTTAAAGTGAGTTTATGTAACTTTTACTGAACACTGGCCCCTGTGGCAAAAATAAAATGTAGTGTAACTGTAGCACAAGCTGTAGTCAGTGAACGGACTCGTTAATGTTTGTTACTCAGAAATATCTACTTACATTTTGCTATTATTAGCTAACATTAGCCACCATAAGCTACTGGTCATACCAGACCGAGTGAGGCTGTATCAGCAAACCCCCTGTGTGTATTGAATTGTGCAACAGTGCAATTTATTACTTATGAATTAAACTTTTCATTTGCAAGAGGAAGAATATTATTTCTTCTTTCATAAGTTACACTATCTTTATTTTATTACAGGGAGAAACAGTGGGCAACAACTAAGTCAAAGAAGAAAAACTGCAGATCGTCCCAGAGGCTATGAAAAACCTGACTTCAGTTAACCTAAACAACTGATTCAGGACTGGTCCACATTCATGATTTCCTGTTTAATGAGGAGACGACAGAGATCTTTCCTTGTTGTTGAAAGCCCTAACGACTGGACGGCCACACTGGGCGCCGTTTAGGAGGGAAGCTGCAGGAGAATATTAGGTTTCTCTAACTGAAGATGTGCTGTCCACGAACATAAATGATAGGAAAAAAACATTTTTTAGCCGGGTGCAATGAAAACGTTGAAATTAAAGCTGCATTCTTTGGCATCTAGAGGGCAGAAGAACTCGACAACAAGCAGAAACACACAGCGCTGACATATTGTCACCTTATAGAGTTGTTATGGCTGTTGTGTTGGCAAACGATTAACTGTTTATGCCTCCGGCAGATACAGAGCAACATTGCCATGCCTTTGGAGGAGTGGTGTTGGATTTATTATTAATATAAATAAACTGATTAGTTGAAAGACAAAAAACAAAGTGGAACAAGATGTATTTTCCAATTCCACCTACGTGTAGGATATTAAATGACCTTTCTACCATCTTATCAAAGACATTTTGCTGTGTTCGTAAGTGCTGTCTTATCATGTAGTTCAGCATTAGCGCTGATAGGGTTTGAAAATACACTCACACTGCAGTGATCAATGATACATTTTCATGCACTCATGGCAGAGGTCTTCCGAAAGGGAACCAGGGGCAGTCAGACCTCGTTCGAATACCCCCGAAGATAATTAGATCCGATCCAAAATGAGGTCCGTGAAGACGTCTAACTGATGGTACAGACACTGCGTGCAAACACTCACTGCACGTAGGTGAGAGGACCGGCGTCGTATCATATTTCCAGTCTCCAGCGGTGTTTCATAAAACCAAGAACAATGTTTTCAGTTTTCAAAGTGTGTGAGTGATCTTAACCGCTGTCATCGCCATGGTTACATGTAATGAAATACTAAGTCACTGGTGCCTGTAAGAGCCTCACTCTTATCTTCACCACTTATTATGGTCCCAATTACAACAGCTCTGGGAAATAATTCTGCTGAGAGAGCAGCAGCAATCAGCAATCTAGGACTTTTCTCGCCGTTATGACTCAATAAAGATTACAGGCTTGACAGATATCTCACTGCACGATATTCTTGAGTGATTTCCCAGTTTGAAAAAACTTTCTCGCCAAGCCGAGGCTGTAAATTCTTGAGAAAACAGCAGCTCTTTGTCAAGTCCAACGCAGAGCTCGTCTGTGGCGTTTGGTTGCCCAGATAAAGGAGTTGTGCTTCTGTTGTGTTATTATGAAGATCAATCAGTTACTCACACAGGTCGCTCTCGAATCTGACGAGAAAATTAGTTTTGTTCTTACTTCTTTGGAGAGAAAAACAAAAGACTCAGGGGTGCTCTGTGCTTTTCTTTATAATCCCTCTGCTATTTTTCTCCTACAGCAGCTTAAACTGACGGGTTACTGCCAAGGATACAAGTGCAGCTCCAGCTGTGGACTGGAGATCAGCACATATGCAATATTGAAGGACTAGGGTCAGAATCAGGGCCAAAAAAACTGTGCTGCTTTCCATGATTATTTTATTGATCTGCCGTGCAGCTGTTTGTCAAAATGTTAATGAACGAAACATGTGACAGCCTCTTATACTTTCAGGGAGTTAATTTAGGGGGACAAATACTTTATGTGAATTTATTTGGGGTGTTTACCATGTGTGACTACAAAGTTACACCTATGCATGCGAGTTGCAAAACAATTACCTTTCCCTCCTCTGGTCCCTGTGTGGCTCAATAGGTAGAGGGAACTCACCAATACTTCAGGGTTCGGGATTTAGTTTCTACTCTACGGTCTCCCGTGCTGACAGTGTCTGTACTCCAGGTATTATGAGAGCTTTGTTTGTTTCACGAGGATTTATGTTAAAACCTTGATAAACAATGCAAATTTATCATGCAGAATAGTAATAAAACAAAAGACAGACGATCCCCTGTGCTTCCTGAAACCGTTTGTTAACTCCCACACAGCTGCTGACAAAGACCACCCAGGACTTCTTCCACCATACCGCAAAGCAAATTAACTATAAAAGAAGAATCATGATCCCCGGTGATTTCTGTTGTGCCGTTAACGCCTTTTCCTCCCTCAAACACCCAGAAAAACAACGCTCGATCGCAATTCACATAGCAGCTATAGTCAGCCAGGACGCAGTCACACAGCAAAATAACAATAAAAACACAAGCGTGCTCTCTGGTGTGCTAAACGCTTCAAACAAATCATCCTTTCTCACTCTGTTTCTTAATTAAAAAAATCGTACAATACACACAGAAAAAGCACAGCGACACAACAGAACTGCAGGCAGCTTTGGCATTAAAGGAACATGCATGTGAATGTTGTCAGTTCAAATGCCAAAACTGAAGCAGTGGGAGAACAGCATAACCCAGTCACTGAGCAAGGCAGTCAAAGCAATAATCAGTGGATATATTTCTTTTATAGGACTGCATGTTTTGATTATCTGTGGCTGACTGTAGAGCTGAACATTAGATCTTCAATTTATTATCACAATACCTGGACAAATGTACTTTGATAACGTTATATGAAAATGTTTTAACCCTCATTCAAAAAGACAAATTAGGATATAAGACCGTCCCATTTCCCAGAGCTGACGTGCATCAACTCTCTAGAAAAGCAGCATCTGTATCACACCTGACTGCCAGCTACCAGACGCCGTTTCTGTCTGGGTGAAGCGTCTGTTGTGTGGTAAAGATGTCAAACGACATGACGTTACGTGACACTGCAGATGAGTCTCTTTGAGGCTGTACTTACTGTGTGTGGTGCTTTGAGCTAAATGCTAATATTAGCATGCAAACACGCTCACATTGACAGTGTTAACATGCTGATGTTTAAAATGCTTCACAGAACAGTTTGACAGTTCAATGGGAAATATGCTTATTCGCTATCTTGCAGAGAGTTTGATACCACTCTCATGTCTGTACAGCTAATACGAAGCTACCGCCAGCAGACGGCTAATTTAGCTTAGCACAAAGACTGGGGAAACAGCTAGCCTGGCTCTGTCTAAAAGGTAACAAAATTGTTCACAACAATTCATAGTTTTATGGGGGATAATGTGCCAAACTATTTCTTGGTCAGGACCAGTTGCCAGGCAACCAGACTTAAGGAAGTTACTGCAAAGAGCCAAGAAATAATCGGACACCTAACCCCATGTAACCCCGCAACTTTTTTCCACTTCGATTTTGGACACATTAAACAAACAAGACACAACGTGTTAATTAGTGAGCTTTAGAGGTGCTGGCAGGCTAGCTTCCCCTTGTTGTATTCTTTCTCCAATATCTTGTTTTGTGATCCTTTCAGTATCTAAAAAAGAGAGAGACTCAAGTATCACTGCTTTAACTAAACCACAAAGGAGCACGAAATACACAAAGACCCAAATAACACTAAAAAATGCATGGACCCTGGAGCTGTGCACAAACTGAGAATCTGCCTTCCTCAATTTCTTTCAGATAAAATCCATTCCCATCCTTCCTCACAGACTCAGTTACAGAATCAGCAGACAAACTACCAAACCTTTGTGTTATTCTACAAAAAAAAGAGATGTGTTAGTGAATTTCTTATTTCTAGTTCTCCCTTGCAAACAGACAGTAATGTTCCAAAGCAAAATAATAAAAGGCACTCAGCATCGTTGCAATAATTGTTTTCATCCTGTTATCTCAAGATAACAGAATAGTTAATTACAGTTATTTAATTATCAAATTATCTCAGTATAGCACAATTGTTTTGTCGTGATAATGGGATCAACATCTCAAGAAAACTAAAGGTAATTTTCCCATGATAACAAGGTAATTATCTCAGAAAAACAAATATTGTTATCCATTAACAAAACTACCTTTTGTTTTCTAAAGACAACAAGATAATTAAACCATGAGCACGCCAAGAACACAGTAAAAAAGGATAAAGGGAAGCCGCAAACATGGCTACTTAGTTTTTTACCAACAGTAGCTACCTGACGTTAGTGCTACTTCCAAGGCCAAGAGTTAGCATATCATAAGCTAATTACAATGTGTTATGGCCTTACAGGTTAACATTAGAAAAACCCCATTCAGGACTGGACCATCCACCGTGTGGGAGCTGGTCCGGGATCAGATTTAGTTTAACGTTAGCAGCTCTGCTTTGTATTTATTTGGGGTTTTACCCAAGATGACTTTTTCTTATGTAAAAGTGAAACATCATCGCATACGTCATCATAACTTAACTAAGCCACAAATATTCTCTTCTATCAACTTTTTAGCTTTAATCTAAAAATGTCTACACCATTCAATCCTCTCTGTCTGTCTGCTGTTATTACAAACATGTCTGAGCTCGCCCAACCCCTCGTCCCATCCATGGACTGAGCTGTGACATTTAAGCCACGATGATCTGGTACATAATGTTCGTTAAAGGCTGCTTAAAGCAGAAATATTAAGTAAACAACAATATTAGATGTTTTTTCAAACAATTACCATCTCTGTCTAGACAAATGAAGTGAGCCACAGTACATATGGTTATGTTAATGCTGGATTTTTAGTTAGTTATGTTGTTAGAAATGTCAATGTGATTTTGAATGAGGTTTTCTTACCTCTGAAACTGGAGCTGCAACGATTAATCGATTAGTTGTCAACTAATAAATTAATCGGGAACTATTTTGATAATCGATTAATCGGTTTGAGTAATTTTTTAAGAAAAAAAAATTCTGATTCCAGCCTCTTAAATGTGAATATTTTCTGGTTTCTTTAGTCCTCTATGACAGTAAACTGAATATCTTTGGGTTGTGGACAAGACAAGACATTTGAGGACGTCATCTTGGGCTTTGGGAAACACTCACCAATAATCGATCAATTGAGAAAATAATCGACAGATTAATTGGCAATGGTAATAATCGTTAGTTGCAGCCCTATCTGAAACAGAACCTGGAAGTTTGGGATTCACTTTGGCTCTCTAATAGCTAGCTAGCAACAGCTGGAAAAATCTGCCAGTGACAGTCGTCATTTCAGCAAAAATGTCGGGTAAAAACGCGAAGCTGGCCTCGTCTATGGTGGACAAAAGCACCTTCTCATTTGCGGCAATGGACCAGTTGCTTCAAAGAGCACCTCAAATTTCGAGTGGCAAATCTACCACTGTTATTATCATTAAACTGCGTCCGTGCAGGGCTAGACTGGAAAGATTGACAGGTGTAGCCACAGTAACTGAGGGGCGGGGCTTCAGTTGCAACCTCGGCCTCAAGGCTAACTCAGACATTAAAATGAAACTTTAACAAATGAAAATGGAAAGTCTGTTTTCACAATACTTGCAGATCTAGATAAAAGCTGTCCGTTTAATCGATTTCACCCTTTAAATCCACTCCAGTGGTGGAAGGCAGAGGATGCAGTGGGGGGGAGGAAAAATCTGCTGCAGTTCAACCCAAAGCCGGTTTGACTTCAATGTTTCCTCCCACACGCTGGAGCTTTGTGTTGAGGTTGAATCACAAATAGCTGTCCTAACTTGCATACAGAGCTGGATTTACCCAAATTAATCAGGAGAGGGAGGGGGTGGATGGGGGGTGTCAGGGGAGCCAGCTGAGTTTTCCATTAATTCTGCCTCTAAAATCTATAATTAAACAAAGAGACATTTTTTTCATCTTTGGTTTTTACGCTTTATTTTTTATTTTTTATCTTCAAATCACATTTTTATGCGCCTCAGACTACAGAGGAATCCTGTTGTATGTGTTCAAAAATGCCAATAAAGAATTTTAATCAATCCAATGATCCAATTATCCATCCATCTTTTCATTTTTCCATCCATCTATCCGCCCCTCATCCAGCTCTGTTAATGGATGGAGTGTTTATAGAATCTGTAAAACTGAATTTGGTCGACTCGTTTGACGAGAAAACGCTGCCTGAGCTGCATTTCTCTCTTCTTCCTCTTTCTCCTCGTCCTCTCCTCCTATTTTCTGTCATTTGTGTCCCTGATCATCCTTTCCTCTTTGTTTTACTGTCTTGTCTTCCTCCATTCCTTCAATGCTCTGCTTGTCTTTCTTGATCATCCCACTTCCTTTCCTCTTTCTCCCTTTGCTCCTTCGCTTTTCCTCTTATTTTTTTCACCTTGTCCTTCTCTTTCCCCGTTGTTTTCCACCTTTCTGTCCTCTTATTCCTCTACATACTCTTTCCCTTTTCTCGCGTCCTCTTATCCTCTCATCCTTTCTTCCTCCTCTTCTTTGTTCCTTTCTTCCACCTTAATCCACCCCCTCTCCCCTTTTTTCTTTTTATCTTCCTCCTTTTCTCCCCTCTTCTTTTCCTCCTCTCTTTTCCTGTCCTTGCCTCTTGTCATTGTTTCCTCTCGTCCTTTCTTTCCCCTCTTCTTTCCTTCTTCTCCTCCTCATCTTTTTGTCTCTCTTCCCTTTCCCCCTCCCCTTCCTCCCTCCTCTCCTTCCCCCATCTTATGCCCTTCTCCTCCCCTTTTCATTTCCTTTATTCTTGCCCTCATGTCCTCCTCCTCCACCTACCTTTCCTTGCCTACCACTTTCTTTTCCTTCCTTCCTGTCCTTTCTTTCCTCTTCTTCCTCATCTTTTCATTTTCCTACACTCCTTTCCTCGCCTCACATCCTCCTTTCCTCCCTTCATTCTTCTTCCTATTTGTTGTCTTTGCTTCTTGTCATTGTTTGCTCCTCCTGCTCTTCTTTTCCTCTCTTCTTCCTCCCTTTCTCGCCTCTCATCCCCCTTTACTTTCCACCTTCTTGTCATGTCCTTTTGCTTTCTTCTCCTCTTCCTTTTCCTCCCTCTTCTCTTCCTCATCCTTCCCTCCCTTTCCCTTCTTCTTGTTCTCATGTCCTCCTCCTCTCTTGCCCCTCCTCTCCTCTCTCCTCTTCCTCCTCCCCTCCTATTAAATCCCCCAGTGAGCAGCCACACTGACAGTTTTTTTCCCAGACAGAAATCATCCCTGTCTTTATTGTCAGGCTGCTGAAAGAGGAGGCATTGTGAGTGTGTGTGTGTGTGTGTGAATGTGCAGACAATCTGTGGTTTGTGGAGTGTGTGTTTGTGTTGCACGTGTGTGTTTTTGCGAATGGTAGCCATCTTTTTTTCCCCATTTTCTCTCTTCAGCCTCTCATCTCTCTGCTCTCTTTTTCACTCCCTACAGTATCACCATAAGAGCGCGCACACACACACACACACACACACACACACACACACACACACACACACACACACACTTACCTTCCTATTAAATGACAAGCTCTAATGGCATGACATTACTCACTGCCATAATAACTCTGGCTGCTGCAAAACATTCGAAAACTAACAACCACTTTCTCTTTCCTTCAGCATCACCGCTGCTGCACAATCAACCATTAACAGTAATTATGTTAGCCCAATTCTGCATAAATTAATCTTCCAGAGTTGCAGTGTTTGCAAGCAGCGTTTTCATAATGATGGAATTATAAAGCATCTGAACTGAGACAGACATCACAGGCTTTCAATCTGGCAG
Source organism: Siniperca chuatsi (assembly GCF_020085105.1). NCBI lineage: Eukaryota > Metazoa > Chordata > Actinopteri > Centrarchiformes > Sinipercidae > Siniperca > Siniperca chuatsi. The sequence goes on from NC_058046.1 coordinate 2,374,694, forward strand.
CTGATGTAACACCAGAGACAGTTTTAATATACATGCGACTCAATCAGGTTACTGCAGGGAAATCTGAAACCTTTAAGATGGCAGAGCTGACCGGCCGATCAGCATAACTGCCACAGAAACGTTACTTACAACATACAGAACAATTTCAAGTGAACAGCAAGTCGTTGGGACCGATTATCTTTTCGCAATGGCATTTTAATAACACAGTGACCCCTGATGTGACTGTTAGCTCCCAGATGTGAGCTAGAGAAGATGTGAGAAGATGATGTTTATATACAACTAATTTGCAAGAGCAAATACATTTTGAAGGAAACGTAATGCCTCCCAGATTTGTTTGAGGACATGTTAATTAACATATTTTCCATAAGGTTCGCCAAACATCGTGGCAGTGGTTAAATATTGAAAAATTCTAAAGAAACTCTAAACACGAGACAGGACAAGTTTATTTTATTAACATTTAACTGAAGTCGTAAAAGTACCTTTGTTTCCTAAAAACCTTTGTTTCCTACTCTTACTACTTCACCCACCCCCTCCATGAATGTACCACAGTTTGAAAATGTAGCACTTCCCACACTAGAAAAAACAATGCCAACATAATGCAGGCAGCAAAACGTTTCTCCTCAAAACATATTAGGCCAAATGTGTTCCACGGTCCAGCGGTCAAATTTGCACCTACGACGTGAGGTGAAAATTTGCTTTGCTTCTAAACAAATTTACATCTTTCAAAAAGTCTTACATCTCTCCTACATGAAAGATTCATCATAAATAGAGTTAAACCATTTTGAACCTTTTGACAGTAAAAAAACCCCACAGAACATTGAAACTGTGCTGAAACCGTTTATGCCAAAACACAATTTCAGAGTAACACACTACACCCTTAACAAACAGGGATGTTTGTATCCCATTATGATGTCCAACAGAATCTCTGAAGAACAAAATCTGAGAAAATCTTTCATGCTGCGAAGAACACTTTAAAAAACACATAAAATGTTCCAAACCAGCAGCTCTTAACCACATCTCCAAAAACACTTTCGACTTGGACTAAATTTCCCCATTGATTCATTCCCCATTCCTTTTCCACTATACTGGCCGATTCAGATGAAACAATCTTTTATCTGATTTTAGAGGAGAGACACTCGCTGTCTGAGCAGAAGAACTAGAACCCCCCTGTGTGTAAAAAGGAACAAGATGTTAGGAAAGCTGCAGTTAAATAAAATATGAAAGGCAGGGGAGAAGAGGACATGAGGTGATTCTTGGCAGGTAATGACAGATGCTGGGCGGTGATATTATGATGCATTTTCTTTATTTTAGTGTTTCCTTCAGCAGTGCAGACTGTGGTGAATGAATGCAGAGGAAAACCTACCAGCCTGCAGAGCACGTGGGCGTACCGTCGTACCATGAAGCCCTTTCACACTGGTTGGCATTGATACCTAATGGACTCTCAGTCCAGCCTCCACATGAGCTGTACTGCTCTGAAAAACACACTTCTGTGCCTCGAGTAGGGAACAATACTGTCAGCTGTGCCGTTTACTCGTCATGCACTTGTTCTTCTCTTGTATTTGAGCTTTTGTCTAATTATCAAGTCAAATGGAAAATAATTTTTCTAATTCTAGAGTTAGACCAATAAATCAAAATGCCAATATATTGAGCGAATATTGGCATTTTAGTTGGTATCACCTAGCTCTGATGATGCAGATGATTGATCACATATTTATTGTGGCACTAATCAATTTAGCACTGCTTACATTACACCTTGTTATGAACCTTTTCTAATAACTCAGTTACCATATTTTATTTTTATATTCATGTATTTATTATAACAGGTTTCACAGTCAGCCCATGTAACTTCATTACATAGAGGTGATAGAAACGATCTAGATAATTACAGACCAATTATCTTGTAAATAACCAACTCAAGGCATTTCTTTCTAGTCACTCTGTATTAAGTCCGCACCAATCTGGATTTAGAGGTAATCACTATTTCAGCTATTAGTTACAAATAATATAGTATCCGCTTTAGACAATAAGAAACATTGTGCTGCTCTTCTTATAGAGCTGTAAAAAGCATTTGATAGTTGATCATCCTTTGCTCTTACAAAGGTTGCAGTATTGGCTTTGATGAAAAGGCTTGTGATTGGTTCCAAAATTATTTGTTTGAGAGACTTCAGTGTGTGAAGTCGGGGAGTGTCCAGTCTGAGTTCTTGCAAAAGGAGTAACAAAAGGTCTTCCGCAAGGCTTTTTGGGTCCTATCCTCTTCACCATTTATATTAATGATATTGTCTCTTCAGAGTGGCTGTCAAGTCCATCTTTATGCTGATGACACTATTGTGTACTATACTGCTGATTCTGTACAACTAGCCACTGAGAACCTGCAACTTTCCTTTAATGCTCTACAAGATGGTCTTATTAATCTTCAACTGGTACTTAATGCAAATAAAACAAAAATCATGCTGTTTACCAGAGACAGAGATATCGATTATAATAGAGTGCATTAGCGCTGCACAACTATTCGAAATATTATCGAAATCGCAATATGGCCAAGTGCAATATCCAAATTGCAGAAGCTGCAATATTTTGATAAAGGTAAAATGTGTGACAAAACAGCATTATAATGAAGTACAGCAGTGCTGCAGAGACGCCCCGGCTTCACATCTTGTTTTCCAGATGTAAAAAAACGTGTTTGTTTGGTACAGATCCCAACAAATCGCACAACATGATTTTAGTAGTTTTTTCATTGAAAATAAAAATTGTGATGCAAAAATGATCATTCCCACTAATCGTGAATCATATCACAATCATAATATCTGTCAAAATAATCGCAATATGATTATTTTTTTTTACCATATTGTGCACGGTGTGAATTTGGAAAGTCAGCCTTTTCATTTTAGTGTCCCAAATTCTTGGAATGCTCTTCAACACACACTAAAAATCAATACTCTACCAACATATGGACATATTTAAAACCATAATCACAAACCTCCCTGCTTCAGAGTGTAACTGTTTTAACTGATTTTTCTTTATTCTCATCTGTGTTTTGTCCTATTTATTTTAACTTGTATGTAACTCAACATCATGGCACCCTCAATGGTTCTTCGAGTTTAAATAAAGGTTTGAAATGAACCAATAGATTTTTTCCTCTGTCTAAACATTTGTCTGCATCCTATAGAGAATTATTTTTTCTGATTTGTATGCCCGCTGTAACATCACTGATGGAGCTGCACCAAGACGTGCAAAATGACTGACAGTTTTAGCTCACATGTTGAATCATTTCCTACATTTGCAAAGCCTTGCTGTGGCATGCAGAGAAGCAGGAATGTGAACATTTGATTTTATATTGATTATATATTGATTTTATATATTTTTAAATTGTCATGATGGTGCAGCTAGAGGAAAGTTCAGGGGGCCACCAAAATGATTAGGGATCTTACTCTGGGGACCATACCAACAGCAGTGTTCTTAGAAATCTAGTCTGTGGGTGTTGAGATACGGCAGATTATATATCAAGACGAGTGTTGGATGGACCAACGAGCCACAAATACACAGAGACAGAAGATGCTTGGTATTTTTATAGTTGTCATTACATATTCATTTGACTGCAATTCAGTGCACAACAGTTACAATTTAGTGTTCAGTATATTGAAAGCTGTAAGCCTCTATGTTCACAGCATTAAACTGGTGGTAAGAGCAAATAACACGGCAGTGACAGAATCTACGACACTAGCAGATTTAAAACCCTTTGTTTTATACTTGCAGATCTCCCTCACAACATTTTCCTCAGGATGGCGAGAGGAACTGTGGCATACTGATGAAGTTAGGTGTTAAAGACAAAGATCAAGTACTTTCAAGGTCACATGCTCGTTTTGAAAAACTTCTGAAGCTTCAGATTTTTCTCACATTCACCAGGGGGGCTACTTTTACCTTCTGCCTGTCTGATTTTCATGTTTTAAACCAATAATCTCCTGTCAATCACAGCCCAGAGGAGCCGACAGACAAGACTAAAGCACAACTCTTCCACCAGCACCAGTTTGTACTGTAGCACAGAAATTAAGCTGGATCTTACACTGACCTTTAAATTGATGCTTTTTGTCTGTAGTAAGAGAAACTAGGAATGAAATGAAGGAAAAATAAATATTCCCCAACAAGGTAAAACATAAGTAAATTGTCTTTGGGGAAGGAAAATGTTTTTTTGTGTGTGTTAATGATGTTGATTGAGCAATCTCTCGTTTCTAATACTGAAGTCATTCTGTCACACGCATCTTCTAGGTGCTGGGCAGAGCAGACGCCTCTGCTCACTAGGCTCCAAAATCACTTTAATTACTAAAAAGCCAACTTCAAGTCCTGAGGAGAAACATGATGTAGAGAACAGTGTTCAGATTCTAAGCGTCTACAATATTACTGTTTGCAAAATGTCCACAGAACGGGGTGGGTGCTCTAAAGTGCATTCACCAACCCATGCGCCTGCTCTCAAGCTCACAAAGGATTGTGTGTGATTGTTGATACAGAAGCAATGTACTTAACCAAATTTACTGTTGCTGAGAATGTAACTGATTCATGAGTTAATGAGATAATCATACACCAAAACACTGCACAGCAGTTTAAAAAACTATGAAAACAGGAGATTTTACAAGTCTGGAAAGCAGCTGTTTTATCCTCAGTCTCGGCCCAGTATCCCTGATATTCACTCTCTTAATCGATGATTCCACAGTGCACAATTTACATCCAGTGCCAAAGTTCAGTGCCAATGCAGGAAGTAATGTGCTCTTTGTGTAGCGAAGTGGAAAGTCAGGGTGTCGGGGTTAATTGTTAATGCAAGCTTCTTTTAACCAAAACACAACCTTTACCTAAACCGCTACCTTTAATGTGAAAAGGTTTTGTTGTAGTGACGATCCACCAGTTCTCACCATCTCTGCAGCTCTACGGAGCATGAATGTGTAAACAGTCACATCAACTTTAAGGTGATAATATGTCACTGTTGTGTTTACATCCTGAACTGATACGGCTGTAACACTGTGTTTTAGTTACTAACACTAACTACGCCTTAGCCGCAGTTTATTTTCCATAACCATCACCTTTCCTAACCTTAACCTACAGATACCTGTACAGGAAAAAGTAAATTGATAAATGTTGGTATTGGACGTTAAATATCAATGTTCTAGTCTGGCACAATCACATATTCACGTTACAAAGTATTCTACCTGGAATGCGGGCTTGGACGCATCTGATTGGATGATGGCAAAGTTGAGCCGGATATCCCTGCATTTTCTTTTGGTCTGAGCTTCTGCACATACCTGCTGTGCTAATGCAGTGGTCTCATTGTAAAGAAAGATGGCTACATCTTTTCATTCAGTGTCTGTCTGTCTAAATGCAATTTGACTGCTCTGAATGTTGAGATTCGTTATTGTATTACACAGAGATGCACAGTAAACTGCAGTGGATGTGACTCAGTTGAACAGCTGTAAATGTGAGTCTTTGCGCATTTCAGATCTGACGTCTCAGCAGACGTGAGTCAGATCCCCGGTGGTTTGTCCATGTTTAGAAATCCACATCAAGAGTTCGGAGTCAGACATTTTGTGCCTTTAGAAAATGTGCTCAGTGTTTTGGAAAGACGTCTGACTGGCTGGCTGCTGGATACCTGTCTGACCACGCTCAATATTCTTTGAAAATGAAATGCATTAACAACATCAAAGTGCTGATGATTTTCAGCCTCAGGTGCAGACTGGACACATGTGATGTGAGCTTGGATCCTGCTGAGGACCAGTGAACTTTTTCTGATGGTAACACCCTAAATAAAGAGGATGGTCCACTATCATCTCCTGTCAGTGATCATCGGCAGGTAAACAACTGCTAATAAACATAAAAATGATGATTACATTTTATTTTTCTCTTAAAATCTGCCTGTTTTCATGTTATTTAAATTTGTTTAGTGCTACTTAGATGCTTATAATGAATGTAGCGGATAAAGAATGTTTTCAGCCTAAAAAAGCAAGAAAACAGATTTTAATTCACAACATCTCTATCTTTGTCACACTAACAGTCCATTTTGAATGGAGAGGCATCATTAACACTTCTTTTCCCTCCTTTTTATCATCATTAACACATTGTAAATGTAATGTGGTGAACGTGAACAAGGTGCATTAAACCTGCAACAGCTGCTCTACAGCTTCATCATTTACAGGCTGACGGTTTGGAGCAAAATACTTTAAGTGACAAAATGAAAATCTGTTTTGACAGTCTTTTTCTTTAATCTCAATGTGTTCACTAATATGAATCTGATAATTTGACTAAAAAAAAGATGCAGTGGCTTTTTCTTCTCAGCTGTGAAACTGAGAGAAGCTTTGGCCCGTTGCCTCAAAATGTTTAGTGAAAAAACGGTTACATCACTGCTCAGGAAGCATCGCTCCAGGCTGTTGTTCACTGACGCAAACACAAAACTAAAATCATTTTAATAACCTGACATGCATCGTCTTTGCATTATATTGCAAATGTACAGACAGTGAAGCTACAGTAGATGCACCTTTGTCTGAATGGATGTAATTAATGATTGTAATGTGTTATTAATCTCACAGTTTGCACACTGAATGAAACAATATGGTTATTTTGAATTAAAAAGCATTGATAATGAGCACATAATAAGGTTATTAAGCAGTGTAATACCTCAGACAGTAATGTGCATCACTAACACAGGTTTAATTTTTTCTGGTTGATGTAAAGACAGGCTATATATAATGGACACTGTCCTCAGATGTACTGTGCTGCATACAGTACAAACACTGATTATTAATGACTGCTATGAATTTGTTTTCTGTCTTTTTTTAATGATATGATCTCATCTTATAACACACTTTGGTCAAATCAGAAATAAAGTACCTATAATGTGCCTGTAATAACGAACAGTGTTAATTTTGTCAACAGGAACTATGACGAAATTCGTTGACAACCTGTTTTTCAGACGAAAACGAGAGTAAAACTAAATAAAAAGTTACCTTTGAAAACAACAACTACGACAAAATGTATTACATTTTTACTAAGTGAATAAAACCTAAATGATAATGTGAAAGACGGACGAATGGACAAATGAATTAATAACTGTGGAATCACACACTGTATCCAGGACATTATGTTATTTATTGTTATATCCATCCAGCTATGCCAATGAAAACATAAAAACTGCGGAATGGCATTACACAGATAAATCTCATTTGACTCATCATTGCATTGTTTTTTCACCTGGATAAAGGGGTGGACCATTATTAACATTACTGTTAGATAATTACTGCCTTGTAATGATCTGCACTGCCTCCATATTCATCATAATAACCAACAGCTGAAGTTTACTTTTTGTTTTATTGGTCCATGTGATGATAACAATCACTTTTCCAACATGATTATGAAAGACAATTTTCTGAACCTGATGTAACCGTGTTGGGATATATGACATCACATTCTGGTGAGATGAATCACAACAGCTGTGATGCTGTTATGCGGTTTCATAATTCACGAGCCTTTTCCCTTCAGTGTTGCGTGTTTTCCGACGCGCACCTCTCCTGATCAATCTCCATACTGATGCTCACTCGCTCGGGATCAGCCGTTTACATGCGACATCACACCCCGATCGCAACTCTCCCTGAATAAACCAAACGCTGTCAAGGTCGCCAAGGAAACCGAGCCTCTGCAAACCTGTTAAAAACCCACCGGGTAAAAAGGGACGACTCGCAAGGTGCCGGTTTCACAGCATCTCGGCTCAGCCATCCGCCGAGCTCAGCGCGGTTACAGTAAACAGGATATGATGTTTCCATGCAAACAAATAAAACCACTCAAGAGTCCTGAGGAATAACCGGATATTGATGGGCATGTTAACACTCCTGTGAGGCGATCAGAATTCAAGATAAACCAATAAAATCCAACAGGAGCAGAGTGTGTTTGTTGTCTCATCTTCACCCGGCCTGCAGGGATCCACACTGACAGACAGAAAGTGATAGCAGAGCAGCCGCTGTCATTCACAGACAAACTCAAGTGCATCTTATTGTCTTGCAGATGACAGTTTGAGCTTCAGCAGCCGCGGAACTGCTTTTATTTCTGTCAACAAGGCTGGATCAGATAGGTAGCTTAAATCGTTTCAGCCGTTATTAAAGATCTTTACGTGTGGCCCTTTTTGTGTGTACTTTGAGCTCCAAAGATGGCAATGTCGGTCAGCCGGTTCGCCGCTTTGGTCCAGACTGAAATATCTCAACAGTTATTGGATGGAGTGCCGTGAAATTTGGTTCAGACATTCATGGTTCCCAGAGGATGAAGCCTACAGTACTGACTTCGGTGATCCTCTGACTTTTCCTCTAGCGCCACCATGAGGCTGACATTTGCGGTTTTAAGTGAATTCTCTCAACAGCTATTGGATGAAACACAAAATTTAGTTCATGTTCCCGTCAGGATGAACTGTAATAACTTTGATGATCCTCTGACTTTTCCTCTAGCGCCACCATCAGGTCAGAAGTACTCCAGTACTTTGGTTTCTGACCAAATACCTGCAGATCTAATGACATTCCCATCAGCCTCAGTTGGACTTTGTGTTTACTGCTAATTAGCAAATGTTAGCATGCTAACACGCTAAACTAAGATTATGAACATGCTACACATCGTACCTGCTAAACATCAGCACGTTAGCATTGTCATTGTGAGTATGGTAGCATGCTGACGTTAGCATTTAGCTCAAAGCATCGCTGTGCCCACGTCCAGCCTCACATGACTGTAGACTCTTATGGTGCGTGTCCACAGGATCCGTCATTTCCACGCTTTCCATTCATCATCCGTCGTGGCACGCCTATCAAGCGTCCAATGCTGGGAAACGGTGCGACCCCTCGCGTCCAAAAGCGCTCCTGTGAACACGTACCAGTACCGTGCGCTCACACCAGAAGCTGCAGCCGCCAGTCATTCGTGCTATACGTATAGCACGAGTAAAACGTGAGCCGGTACGCCGCCTGTGTAGACAGCTGAACTGATTCAAATAGAGGCGTAGCCTATCGGTTGGAGATTGTGCGTGAGACGGACAGAAAAACATGGCTGAAATGCCTCCGGTGTAAACACGCTGTAAGATATCGGTTTTTAACTAAGCACACAAGGACTTCCGCCTTCTCTGCAAAATATATTTACATGGTTATGTGTAGTAATCTTCTTTAATTAGAATGTTATTTCTAAGCTTTGTGTATTTATCTAGGCTGTGTACAACTACTTCATATATTCAGTGCTTCCACAGTTGTTCCCGTCAGCAGGGGTGTAACTATTTAATCCAATTTTGATTCAATTTAATATTAAATGCATCATAAAATTTCACATTCTGCTCATGATTTGAGTTGATTCAGTTAAATCTTCCGACAGCTCTGAAACTGTAAAATGGAAACAGCAATTTAAGTGTTTGATTGAAGAATAATTAGTTTGCGGTCGGCTACACGGGCGAAGGAAGATGAGTGCAGACAGGAACGTGTCAGAGCAGGTGGACAGCAGACAGTTTCAGCCGTCATACATTTTTGCTGTTTTATAATCAGAAGCAAAGATGACAGCGTAGCGAGCAGTGCGTTCAACCAATCAGGTGTAGGAAGGGGTCATGTTGACGTCTGGGTGAAAGAGAGAACTGTCAATCACGCATCATCCAGTTGACTTAAAAAGGCTGATTTCCCAAGCAAATATCATTTAAGCCTTTTCTGACAACAGCCCTTAGCAGAGATTTTAACTTGTCAAAAAATCTTCTTTTATAAAAAAAATAGTGTTTTGGCCCAAATGCATTTCACAGGTTTGGGCATTTTTCAAGAAGAGTCTGTCATTTTTCCAAACCCCTAAAAGTTTCATACAGACACAATCTGGTCCTCAAACAGTACAGGTCGTGTGTCAGTGCCTTCCAGAAGGTTTGGCTAGTTTTAGACAGCTAAAATGAGTTGGTTACGATTAGGGGAAGATGCCGGTCGTGGTTAAAAGACACCAACATTGACTGTCGGTGGACAACAGAATGCAAACAGAGGTCTCAGAGGTCAAAGTCAGACACTTTGTACACCCCAACCATCCACCCCGACCTCCTCCTTAAGAGGTTTGACAGTGCCATAACAACATCACACTGACACACAAGAGTAAATTGTAAGTTAGGGCTTTTTTATGTTTTTGTGGTGAGGACAGTCTCTCCTATTCAAGATCTTATACTTGTTATGTAATCAAACGGCCATCGTTAATATTATTAGTTCCACCTGAGCTTTTCCTGTCACAAACAGTTGTGAGAAACGTCTGTAGGAAAAGTAAAGTAGTCTTCTCAATATAAACTGTGTTTTAGCCGAAATGCATTTTTAAGGTTTTGACATTTTTCGGAAACAGTGTCACATCTTAAAATCCCTAAACGCAGTTTCATTTGAAGAAGCACTTCCCTGTTTTTCAATTGCCAGGGCCAATACAATATCTGAGTTTTAATACTGATACAAAAACTATCATCTACCTTTTTTAGATATCTTACTTTGAGGAATATAAACTTTTTTTTTTTTTTAAACTTAAATAAGTCAAACTCAAATGTATCTGCGGTAATATCCGAAAAGTGCTAAGGTTCAAATCCGCCCCTGTAGGCACAGGTAAGCGCCTCACTGTCAGTGTGAGCCAAAATGGATTATTATTGATCGTGTCACCAGCTAACCATCGTTTGTGCCAGCAGTCACTTGGTTCTCTTTATTTTAATGTCAAAATGAATCTCAGTTTTTAGAATTTCAGGTTGTTAAAGCCTCTGGAGCTCCACTACAACCATCGCAGGACTCTACAAGTCTTCAGTGGAGCCCAGATTACTGCCGACAGGGAATGAATTACAGTCACCACAGAGCTCAGGGTGTGTGTGTGTGTGTGTGTGTGTGTGTGTGTGATTCACCGCCGAATGGGAATCCTTCAGATCAACAAATAAACAAAGCAGCCGGGGCAGGCCAGCGTTCCTCCTGTCAGCAGCATCTGCCAGCAGCAGGGAGGACGCTTAGTTTTTCCTGCCTCATCTAATCCTGCAGCCACGAACAAAATTACCCAAATAACTCCCTCCGAACATCCTCTATCGCTTTCCTTTTTCCTGTCTGTCAGGCTCTTTCAGCCTGCGTCCTCTGCTGTCACGTCCAATCCCTCCTCCTCTATCAAACATCTCTCTCCCGACTTCACCTCTCCACCCATCGCTCCATCTTCCTCCATCTTTGTCTCTCCTTCGGATGACTTGTTTAAACCCAGAAATGATTTGACATGTGGCAACATCCCCGTTTTCCCCTTAAATGACTACAAAATGGACCTCAGAGTGGCTCGTTATAAACCTCAGCAGTCCAGCCTGTCAACCTGCAGTATTTATGTCTTATTTAAAAGGATTTTGACCCACACTCTCGCACCAGATTCATTTTGAGTAGTTTCCCCAAATGAAATGAGCAAACAAAGCCAGTGCAGATGCAACATAAAGGAGCATTTTCAGAAGAGGTTCATTCGTATTCCCTCACGTCTTTGCTGAGTTGCCGCTGCACATGTAAACAGTTGCTTTCTCCTCTAATCTCCAGCAAAAACAAGGAGGACTGGATTAAATGGTTCTGAAAGGAGGAGGAGGAGGAGGAGGAGGATGGAGATGGAGGACACACTGCTGCTACTGCTACCTCCCTCCTCCTCCTCCTCCTCCCCCTCCTCCTCTTCCTCTCCCCTCCAAAAGAAATAAGACCAAAAAAAATAAATAATGTCATCCCTGTACATCAGCATGGCAGATATGAGCAGACTGTGAGGCTGGGAACAATGACACCAGCTGAGCAACAACAATAGGAAATAAATATCATGTGGCAGGCAGGCGGTCATCCCTCCATCCAATCATCCATTTAAACATTCCTGCTGTGTTTCTGCAGCCGTACAGGTTTCTTTGTGGCCTGCACCTGCATCTGACTGACTGTGTGTGCTCTGAATACCAAAAAAAAAAAATATTTCATTCCTCTCCTTTTATTGAAAATATTTCATATAAATCAGCAGCTGCAGGTGTGACGTGATAGTCTGTTGTCCTGTTGTTGATTATAAACGCCGCTTACCTTCTCGGCTCCTCTGTGTTTCTTGGCCGCCGGCGTGTCGTCATGCTGCCGCCTGACAACAATAGCGCCGCCGCCGCCGCTTTTAACTCCACAATCCAGCGCGGTTTTATTGGCGGCGCCGCCGCCGTTACTCCCGCAGTTATTGTTATTGTTTACGTTGTTAGTGTTGCCGTTATCTCCCGTGATCCTGGAGTCCGGCGCGGCGCAGTGGCAGTGTCCGGGGCCGTCGCGGCACGGATGATGCTCGGGCAGCAGGGCGGGCGACGGGAGGAAGACGGAGGGAGGAGGAGACGAGCCATCGCCGGGCTTCTCCTTCCTCGTCCGGACTGGAGGAGCGGCGGAGTCCCTGTCCCTCTCCCTCTTCCAGCCCCGGATCACGTTTTTCCCCTTCCTCTCCTCCTTGCCTTTGGCGCACGTCGCAGGGGAGGCCGTGGTCACTTCGGAGACGCCGTTGCTGTTGTTGCCGCTCCCGCCGCCGCCGCCGCCGTCCGCGTCTCTGCACACCGCTGAAATCATCTCCAGACCTTCTCCACCGACGCTGCGTCCTTGAGCCTCCCGACGCTGCTGCTGCTGCTTACCGACTCCGACGCACAACTCGCCGCCGCCGCGCACCGCGACGGCAGCCGCTGAGTGATCCGCCGCCCCCGGTTCCTCTCTCCCCTCCCGGCCGGCTCGGCTGCGTTTAAACGCGGATCTCCTCGGCTCCGACCCGCCGCCGCTGCCACCGCCGACAGGTCCCCGGGTCTGGAGCGAGGGCAGGGCCGCGTGTCTGTCGGCTGAGCCAGCGGCGCTGCAGGAGGAGGAGGAGGAGGAGGTGATGGAGATGGAGGAGGCGGTGGAGGAGGAGGCGGTGTGGTTGGGTGACAGCTCCCTGCAGTCCGTCAGCAGCCCCCCATTCTCCCCAGCTCTCAGGAAACGGTTCATCTCCTCCTTTCCTTGTGTCCTTTGTCGATCTTCACAATAATCAGCATTCAAGTCATTGTCAGCCCGCCGCAGTGTGAGAGCACCGAGCTGTAGGTGGACACATGCAGGTCTGTTATAGGCTGCTGGATCAGGCCTGCTCCATCACAAACTCTAACAGGCTGAATGACAGCTGAGAAGTCCTGACAGAGACCAGAGGTGCTCGGTGGATAGCCTGTTAGCCTGTGTCCCATTTGTAATTCATATATAGCTACCCCTATTTAAAAGAATAATAAAGTTTAAAAAAAAGCACATCACACCCCAGAGACACTGCAAAATGAGCATATTTCTGTTTTCAAATAACAAATATAATATCATTTTCTAGTATGTCTTAATGTTTATTTTCTGTAATAATAATAAAAATAAATAATATTCTAGAGAGTGATTGCATTGTGTTATTTTATTTCTCTCCCACCGTGGATATTATCTTGATAAATATTTCAGAAGCCACAAATTTGATTTGGGGAAAAAAGGAAAATCTGATGCCTGAATTACACTGGCTGACCACACGGGGGCGCTGCAGCGTTTGCTTGATTGTTTAAACAGCCACTCAGGTGTAACTGATTGGATGTCCACGAAATTCCTGTGTACTTGTTCTTTCTCAACATGATGGGGACAGTTTAAGTTGTCTCCAATGGCGACAACATTCACCTGCTGTGATCAGCAGCGACCTCAGGAGTCTTAATGGTATTTTGGGTAAAACTATAATAGGCAGGAAATTATAACTCAGGTTATTGTACTTTTTCAGTCAAAACGCTTGTGCTTATTTTTAAATTCATTAATAAATATATATATATATATATATATATTTACAGCGGCTGAATTATATTTGTAATGTCGTGAAAAAATACACAGAATAGTGCCGAGTTCTCCAAAGCAGGTGTGAGACTCGAGTTTACAGTGAGTTACATGATAAAACAGAGGCTTTATTTACACTTTGCACATATGAATCTAACGGCAGCCTTTGGCAGTTAATACAAAACCCGATCAAACTACGATATTTATTTCTGAAGATAAAATCGGCAATATGACTGAAAAGCTACGGCACTATTTCATACAGAAGCAGTTCAAAGTAGTTTATAGGACAGATGCCACGTGCCATATTTACATTTATATCTAGAACAACAATGCTTAAGGTTCAAGTAATTCAAGCTGAACTGAAGAGAGGTCTTTAGGACTCTTACATTAACTATTTCCCGTGCTTTAGGAGCACAAATGCTGCATGTGAACAGTATGGAGATTGGTGTGTTGTGACCTGAGAGATCTGCTGGGTTTATAAACCGGGAGGGAGCGTGTCTGTTATGGCCTGTGGAGCCAGACCAAGAAGAGCTTTGGATGCCAAGAGGAGGATCTCAAATTATGTTGTGAAAGTAATTGGTTTCTAAGGACCAGGGAGATGTGCTCCGATTGTTTTTGTTCTGGTTAAAACTAAATGAGCTGCAGTCTGTACAGTGAGTGGTTTTAGCTGGAAGATCCGGGGAGTCAGACTGGGACAGAGAACCTGTGAGAGGTTTCTAAGAGGATAAAGATAACAGTAAAACCATCTTACAATTAAACAGGAAATATGATTCACATTCAGCGTATTCATTATTACAGAAAAAAGCAGCGCATGTCACACACACGACCATTTTCTTATGTGTTGAAACATATCTAAACATCCTTTCAAAATACAGTCAGTTGACTACACAGGGATCCATGTGCTCTGATTGTCACAGTATGCAAACTATAAACCTTCTCAGACAGATTAAAGAGTTAAAAAGCAGAATAAACAGGAATAAAATGTGTAGAAATCCACAGATTACTGCCACTCACCCTACTGCTGCTGGTGTGATGAAGACATATTCAAAGAGATCCTGCCTCTCTCTCTGGCTGTGATGAAGAAATAGTGATTTGCAAACCTGAGCAGTCAACACAGACAGGGATTCATTATCAGAGTCACCGAAAGGGACAAGTGGAATGAATGTAGATAAATGACAAGTTAGAGTAGCACAATGAATACACCAGGAGCCCACAGAGTGCATCAAGACATCTGACATCAGAAACCTCTCATCCTGGAGAAAGTGGGTAAATGAGAGAGACAGTAGACCGCACATACAGCAAAGTATTTAGTTGTGTGCGGCTCTGAGCGGTGTTGTTGCAGCTGGAGAGGGAAGATGAGTCAGTTCACGCTCTTTGAGAAGAAATTTGCTCTGAATGAATTAGATGCAGGAATTTATTAGTTTTAGAGAAGCTCTTGACAGGATGGAAATTGCGTCCAATGTGTGTTTTTGAAGGCAGAGACTGATACATCAATATTTTTAGTCTGAGAGCCAGTATTCTGTGCCAGTATTTAGAAGTCTTTTGGCTTGGACCTCATTTATTTTATCTCCCAAAGGACACATAACTGTCATCTGCTCTCATTAGAACTGATTCTTTATTACGCTAAGAAAAGTACATTTTGAGTCCAAATTGTTTCTCCACCAGCTACAGAGGGAGCAAATGGACTTGGGTGTGTGTCATTAGACAATTTGTCTTAGTACCACCCACAGATGTGGTTACAGTCAACTTCATATGTGCACACCTTCAAGCATAACTGAAGATAGAACAGCAATAGTACTTCACAAACCGGCATTGTATTTATAGGGAATCATCAGAAGCAAAAACACGTCCTGGACGTCTCTGTGTTGGACGCACAGAGATGAAACTCAAGCAAGTAACCCTCCCAAAAGTTTGGAAGGCTCCTTTATAATGTAAAGAAATGTTCTGCCATGAAAGTACAAAACACACTCAGCTCGCCTGTCGCTGACCAGAGTCGCTGATAAGAGATTTGGGGCAGCGGGAGGAAGAAGAGGGTTCAGTGGGTCTACAGTATATGACTGTTGCACAAACAGAGCCACCGTACAGCCAGTCACAGATAGTAAGATCATGTTTATTTTGCAGGGGTCGAGGAGGCGTGTCATTTGTGACCACAACATGTCCTGCAGTATATATTTGAGGAAAAAAGTGGAGTATCGACAAATACACACGAAATAATCCAAAACAATGTAACATGGACTGCTGAACTGCCTGGAAAAACACAGAGGGGTAGAAGGTGGGTTCATTCAAATCCCAGTGTACACCTGTCGCAGTCAATTATATCTTAAAGTGTCAGACAGTGATTCTGTCGCTGCAATGGAGAACTACACCGCAGACGACTTGTTTCGATTTAACAGGAAGAGCGCAATGTCCAAACCTTCCTGTGCTCCGTCCAACACACCCGGACATCACCGGTAAGAACACTTTTTGTTACAATAGTAATCTGCAGTGTCCTTGTCCCTAACTCTCAAAAACTGAAAGTCTCCAACGTTGATGTGCAGTGTTCTGTACACTTTCCAGAAATCTCCTCTCAAGTAAGAGTTTCTGTAGGTGGAGCTGTTTTCTTTGGTTGTCTCTGTCCGTGCTAAATACCCGCTTCTTCTTCTTCTGTTTCCTTCAAGCAAGTGTTTTTTTCCTGGAAATTATATTCGAAAAAGTGAGATCGGTCTCACAATTGAGGACTTGACATCTGTGCATTTCCAACAGCAGATGTTCTCTTTGAATAGAGTTACACAGCGAGCCTGTTACTGGAAGAGAGCTTTGCATTATGGGTTATTTCGGAAACCAGTACTCCACAGATTTAGCGTCGCACTCCTATAACATTTTCAGACTCGTGGACAACAAAAAGTATAAAACTCACTGCAGCAGAAAATCGTCTTTTTCATTCAATACATTCTTCCTGTCAAAACCTGGCGCCTACATTACCCACAGTGCAACGGTTCAGTCTAGTGTTGACGATAAATCGTATTTTCATCGCGATATGAACATGCGTGATAAACACATCGCAAAAGACTGCCTGAACTGCGATGAATAAGTAAAATCATTTAGTTTGGGAATGAGAACTGAAACCCGGTATTAAACGGGCCGCAGGGCTAAAAGCCAAAACACCTGTTCAACAAGCATAAACATGAAGAAAGCGATATTTTAATCTGCTCTGTCTGCAGTCTCTCATGTTTTACTCAACCACAGCGTGCAGGCGCAGTCTGTCAGAGATTCAGGTGTGCTATGCTAGCAGCGGCTAACGGAGCCTGCAGCGGAGATGAGCAGCGGGATACAGACGTCTGCTGAGCTCGCTGCCTTCTAACTCCACACCAACAGATTTGTTTCATTTTTAAACCTGTAGTCTTCAGCTCCAACCGACGCTGACTCACGTGACATCACTTGAGGACGTTTATCAGACTTCACACAGCTCCCTCTGGAGACACTGAAGGCTTTATACGACTTTTTTAACATATGCAGTTTTGCTCCCCAACACCTGGAAACTGACTGGGATGTGTTCAATCCGTGGAGTTCCCCTTTAATATTGCAAATCTGTCCGTCTTCTGCGCTGGAGCTTCTGGAGTTGGTCAGCCTCAGAAGTGTCCAGTAAACCCAGTTTAACCTGCAGGAGTTTTCTGTTTGCTCGTGCTGCCACAGAAGAAATTAATTCACAACGAGTAGAAAGTGGAGCAGATGTTTGTGGTTCCCAAACTTTTTCTCTCAAGCTCCCCTTTTGCAGTTAAAAATATTTTTTAATCTCCCCACCTCCCAGCGTACACCCACATAAACACACATTCTTTGTTGTAACCTGGAAGTACTTCATTTGCAATATTGTCTGAAACTAAAGGGGTACTCCAGGGATTTAATATTGCATTTCCAACTTGGGGGGACAGATTTAAAAAAAAAAAAAAAAAAAAAATAACGGTTAAAATTGATACAGCAGAGTCAGAGACGTCCTGTGGGACAAATGTGTTGACGCTTCATGTTTTTAGCAGCAAATCCTGCAGCTGCAGTTCATACAGTTTGTGTTTGTGTTTCAAAAGGGCGTCTGGCCTCTGTTTACACACCACAACATGCAGGAGACTCATTCTGCAACGGATATTGTCTCACTGCGTGTCACTACATCTTAATACGAATCATTCCAAGCAACAACAACTTTATTTCCGGAGCAGTTGGCATAAAAATTGTCCAGCACTGGCATTCAATAGTATTAACTGTATTTCAAAGAAACATATAATTTAAACACTAACAGAGCAATGAGGGATATTAAAGTACAACAACAAGAGATTCATTAGTATTTTATTCGTATTGGCAACAACACAGAGACAAATAAAAATACAATATATGCAGAACGACAGTATATGATTGTGTAGAAATATAATACTCATCTAATCATTATAAGTTAGTTATTTTAAAATGATGGAAATGAGAAAACTGTAAACACATCAACAGGATATACAGCACACAATTAACGCCAACAGCATAGTAACTAAGACCATCATACTACATCCACCTGCATCTCACCAGGATGTACAGTGCAGGAGCACTCAAAGCCAACAGCACAGGAACTAGAAAGGAATTCACCGGTCTCTCAACAACAGGATGTGCAGCGCAGGTAACGTTACACTCAACTAAAGAGAGCACATTAACAAACTACACCGCTCTCAGCCACAAATAAGAGATAAACTTAATATTTACAAACCCAAAGCCTAAAAAACAACGGGCAGCAAGCTGGTGTCACATATGGCAAACACAGGAAGACTTTATACGCCGACATTAATCATAAGCGTGTTACTTTATGCAGTGCATTCTTCCTGGCTCTGCTTCGTGCGAAATCATCCCCGACATCGTCAAAGTCGCAAAGTTCGCTCTTAATTAGCACAAGAGAAAGTTCATTTTCCATCGTGGACAGGAGACAGGGGACAGGCAACAGGAGACAGGGGACAGGAGACAGGAGACAGGAGACAGGGGACAGGGGACGGGGACAGGAGACAGGAGACAGGCGACGGGGACAGGAAACAGGGGACAGGAGACAGGAGACAGGCGACAGGGGACAGGGGACAGGCGACAGGGGACAGGAAACAGGGGACAGGGGACAGGGGACAGCATGACCGCCGCTCCGCCTCACCCACCGACAGCTGGACAGGTGTGAACGTCATCGGTAACGTTATTTTTGTGCTTGACCTCTGACATTTCATGGCTGGACGGATCCACTTGAAGGGCTGGGGGGAGGTGACGACGGTCAGTGCCACTTCCTGCACCTGCCTTACAGTACAGGTAGCCTATTAGGGACCGTGTAACCCCCAATCAGATGGACTGTTCCAACATTAAAGGTCCAGTGTGCAGGATTTAGTGGCATCTAGCAGTGAAATTGTAGTTTACAACCATTTGAGTACTGCTCGCCTCACCCTCCCCTTCCAAGCGTGTAGGAGAAACTACGGTAGCTGCGAAACTCGTGAAAAACGCGAAAGGCCCTCTCTAGAGCCAGTGATTGGTTTGTCCATTTAACATGGCGGCCTCCGAGGAAGGGGACCCGCTCCCTCTGTAGATATAAACCGCTTATTCTCAGGTAACGAAAACACAACGATTGTTATTTCCAGGTGATTATACACAAATGAAAACATGAATATTCTATTCCATTTCTGCCAATACCTCCTCCTAAATGTCACACACTGGACCTCAGTAAAGAAATTGACACCCAACAGATATTAAACATCTGGCAGTTGATGACTGACACAGTTTTGTCTGTTCCTCTTCTTCAAAGGACCGTCTGAGGGTTCAGACTTGGTCTGAAGGTTAGACGAATAGTTTAACAACCTTTTTGAAAACTGCCGGGTTGCCAGAAACAGTTGGTGAGCACAAGTTTAGGTTTTTTGTCTCTGTACAGAAGTCTTGTCTAGACTTTAGGACGCTGCAGACAGTCACTGTTCATGGTTATTCAACAAGAAATAGTTCCAGCACAGAAATCCCCCTTTTCACACATCTGTCAAAGATACAGTGCGTTAATGAGTGAGCTTTGAAAGTGTTTGTATCTTTTCACTTTGGACAGATCCAGGCTAACTCTCCAAAGTGCCTCCACTTTCTGACTCCAGCTCCGTGCTTAAAGCACATACACGAGATTCTCATTTCCCAAAATGTTGAACTGTTCCTTTAAGGTTAGACTTACAGGCCAGGAAATGTAATATGTCAGTGAGGGTCCTCACAAGTATAGAAATGTGATTGTGTATGTGTGTTTATGCATAGGCAGATGCTGGGCCGTTTTACGCTTGTGTGTACATTAGTGTCATTTATTTCTGTAAGTGTATTTGTGTATTTGTGTTCATGTGTCAGTGAGTGTAACTGTGCCTATTGCATGTGAGCATGTACTGTACATAAGAGTGTGTGTGTGTGTGTGTGTGTGTGTGTGTGTGTGTGTGTGTGTGTGTGTGTGTGTGTGTGTGAAACCTGTGCTGAGTCAGAGAATGAAAGCTGAAATAGACAGAGAGAGAACAAGAGATTGACACTGAGAAACTTTATAAC
This sequence comes from Siniperca chuatsi, assembly GCF_020085105.1. Taxonomy (NCBI): domain Eukaryota; kingdom Metazoa; phylum Chordata; class Actinopteri; order Centrarchiformes; family Sinipercidae; genus Siniperca; species Siniperca chuatsi. The sequence goes on from NC_058046.1 coordinate 2,395,036, forward strand.
ATGTTTGTTGACATTGTGGCCCAGTGACCCACAGCTGATATCAGTCAGCTCAGATCTCTCTCTCTCTCACACACACACACACACACACACACACACACACACACGATAATAGCTAGATCATATATCCTCATTTGGGCTGAACTAAACGTCTGCAGGGAAAAATCTATTTTTTCACACAGTTAAAAACAGTTATTCTAATTCTTTGCAGTATTTTTTTTTACCAGAATAAATAAAATCTGCTGTTAGCAAGGTCAAATTAAATTTCCAGATTTTTGAAGGGAGTCTGGTGACTTTCTCCCTGTAACACAAACTTCAGGCACATCATATTCTCTGCTTACCTGCTGAAAACACAAAGAAAGCGTTCGTTCACTGGACTGTTGTTATTGTAGAGGACTGCAGTCAGTGTAAAGCGATACAGCAGATGTTTTCTCTACCTGACCCTCCTGTCCTGCGTTCATCTATATAGTAAAAAATAAATAAATGATAACAGTTTATATCAACACAGGGAAACGGATCAGATTTCATCCTGTTTGGGAAACAATTACAGGTAAAAAAGCGAAATAAAAAAGGAGAAGAAAGTTGCCATGTATACTGAGAGCTGCATGGGAAACCACCATGTTCACTGACACCAAATATCTCAACTTGTTCTGCCTGCCAGGAGTTTATGTGAACAGAAAAAGAAAAGATTTTAAAGTGTACAGCAACATCTGAGAGAGAAAATGAAACTTTACTCTCCATGCAAAGCTGGGTAAAATGTCACTGATCAAAGGTTTAAATGCTCACACACACACACACACACACACACACACACACACACACACACACACAACCCCATCCTGCCATCTGATTGGCTGTGACATGTGAGACCAGGAGGCCCAGCAGACACTCCCAAGGGCAGGTGAGGGAGCAGAGGATCAGGCTGCAGGGTCAGTTCACCTCTCGGTTCTCACAGCAGCAGGCAGGCAGACAGAAAGACAGGACAGCGGGACAGACGGTCGGTTAAAAACCGTAGAGCGTGATGACAGAACAGTGTGTGAGCAGGCAGACATCGCAGGAAGATTCCAGGAAGTGTAACAGAGGAACTGCAAAGCACGAGGAAAGGGATTATCAGTGAGTTTGTGACTGCAAACGGGATCAGAGAGAAGATGTCTACATTATTAAACAATATACTGTGGATACTGGTATTAGCTGTTGTAGTGGTAGTGTAATAGTGTTTTTATTAGTAGTAGTATTGGCATGCTGGCATCAGTTGTGAAATTAGTTCAAGTAGTAGCAGTACTAGTACCTCTATGAGAGCTGTAACAACTAGTCGATTAATCGATTGGTCGATTGACAGATAAGTATTTCCTGGCTACAGCTTCTCAAATGTGAGGATTTGCTACTTTTCTTTGTCACGTATCGTTGTAAAATCTGATATGTTTGAATTTTGGACTGTTGGTCGGACAAAACAAGAAAACTGAAGATGTTACCTCTCGTTTTTCTATCAATAGTGAAACAAACTGTTCGTTGCAACTACACCCCGACTGATAAATCAGCTGACAGGCTTCTAGCTTATCAAGATAAGCTAATATCTAGATCCTTATCTGTGTATACAGACTGTTGACCGATATGTCAAAGATATGCTTAAGGTCCTTTAGAAATGGAGTCTCCATTACATGGTTTACTCGGAGAGCACTGACAAGTTTGTTTTGTGTAACATAGGCTACATATCTTGGTCACAATAAGAATCAAATTTAAAGAAATCTTATCAGAAATGTTTTAAGTTATACGTTTCTGTTAAAAAAAAGGAATATCATCTGATTTTATCATAATTGGATTTTTTAAGTCTCAAATATCTACATTAGTGTCAGCCTCAAAAATCCTGTCAGACTCTAATAAGGACCCTAATAACTATATTCAGTTTTACCGTAAAATACCATGCTGTTGAGCAAGCTTAACAAGATTCACTTGAGTTCTTAGGACTTGAATTTGTCTGATATGTTATTAAGTGGAGGATGGATTTAAACCCAGTATAAACCTCAGTTACATACCATTCTTGCTGTATGTACAGTATACATTTATTCCACCAATCATTTAGAGTACTTTGTACTGATCCCTATGTTTCCTTCCATGTACCGTTGGTTCTTAATCTACTCTACGTAGCTGCTCCTGCTTGCTGGCTGTTGCTGCTAAATGAAGTATTTTGGATAATTTTGGTGTGTCTGAATGTTGTTTTCTTGCTGTCTGTAGTTCAGATGTCTGTAGTTCAGAAAACATGGAGGAGCGGCAGAAATATGAGAGGGCGGTCAGCGAGTCTCTGCAGGCCGTCGATCCGAATCAACAGGAGCTCTCAGGCAGGAGGAAACCAGCATTAGTCAGGTTACTTGCTTTTCTTAACCAACCAAGACAGTTCCTAACTAAATGCAAAAAAGCCACTACTGTTGCTTTAAAATCCTTTAAGGCTGGTGTTACTGTACTAACTGAATGCTAATATATTAGACTATAAGAGACTCTTGGCAAGTCTCTTATAGTCTTAAGTGGCCACTGATTATTTTCACGACCTAATTATCTTGTTATGTCAAGATTTAATATGGACCATTATCATGAAATAATGATTCAGACATGATTGTGATTTAATTAAGATTTGACACTTTTTAATTTGTCATTATGAGAAAACAATATTTGATATCTCAAGATGACATTACACTTAGGACAATAAGTTTAAAAGTGTACATTTGAGAAAAAAGATTGTTATATCAAGATAATAAAATAATTACATAGTACTATTTAGATAATGGTTTGTTTGTTTTAAAGCAACCACAGCCAAGAAGCTAAGCTTCCGCAAGTTAACATCTTGGTCCAAATATGAAAAAAAAGTACCTTCAGGACATTAAGACAGTCATTCAGTCCTAAAAAGGATTTAAGGTTAAATTGTATTTATGTAATCCATGTTTTCATTTCATTCTGTAATACAGCTTTTCCAAAAAACACCTACACATTGTTTTTGAGGGCCAACAAAAATGTAAAGCTTGTTCTGAGGGTGGCGCCACAAGAAAGGTCATGGGGTCACTAAAACCATTATGATTCAACATGTGGTGAGAAGGAATATCTACAGTGAACTGACAACAAATTCTTAACTTAAAAAGGTCCACTCTGAAGCTTTCAACCACATGTCACGGTCTTCGTCGGCTCACTTTTCATCAAACTGAGCAAACTTCATCTGCTGATGAAGACCGTGAGATGTGGCTAAAAACTACAGGGGAAAAAAAAGAAGCTAGTAAGTGGAGATTTTTGTCAAACAACTGTTAACAAGATCAACAATAACTTTCACACTCATCCACAGTAAATTCTACTCTTGTTGTTGAATCTGGTTCTGGACCACCGCGTTGGACAAACAAACCAACTCACCCCTCTCCATCTTCCTCTGAATCTGTGTTTACTGATATTTATAAAAATAAAACTCGACCAAATGTCTGCGTGTAACGTGAAATGGGGTCACTCGCAGTGACAAACCCACAAAGAATTCTCACTAAGTGTGCAGCTTTATGGAGCTTTTTAGCCTTTTAGCTCATTGTTTTGGTTTGACGGTACATATACGGTATGATTCAGTCTCAGGGCTCTCATCAACCCCAAGTCAAGAAGCTCCGATAAACCCACTGTACACAAAACTGCCCCTTTCAGACATGCACCCCTTTACGTTAATCTGCAATTTAACACTTCGGCCTCAGCAATCTGTTACGATGTTGGCAAACAGGAAACAGGAAAGGACCCAAAGGCAGACAGAGGTAGCAGCATGATGATTAACTGATTTAGTAGAGCTTACTGGCAAGTACAGGTAGGCAGACCGGCAGACAGGTACCAGGCAGCTATAAGGCCACCATCAGAGAAGCCAAAACCAACATGGCAACCAAGACTAACCGACAAAAGAAGGATACAGACTTAAATACACTTAGGTGAGGGGGACAACGAGACACAAGTGAAACCACTCGAAGCAATCAGCGAACAGGAAGCAAAACTGAGTTAATACTGAGTATTAAGCAAGAGGGAGGGAGAGTATTACAAAATAAAACAGGAAATAACAGGACAAAACCTCGAAACCATGGTACAATCCTACTGTGTCACATCTAGTAACATTTCCATAACACTTTCACTTTCAACATGACACAAGTCTGAATCATATGCTGTCAGATTAATGGAAAGATTGCATGGACGCATCAATAGATATCCAGCAAAACACTTTACATACAGCATGTGAGAAAATAAGAATTAAAAATAAGAATTAAAGAGAGTCCTTACATTCATCAGGTGGACAGAAACCCCACTCCAGTGGGATGATCATGTTGCTCTGTGTCTGCTGGATGTGTAAAAAGTATCTGTCAGCTTGTTTTGATGTTTTCCTGCCTCCTAGTGGCCACAAATTGATTAATGCAGCTTTAAAAATCTCTTAATCTCATTTTTTGACAGAAACATCTTTCTGGACTTGCTTATACTGGCGTTAAGGGATACATATCTTTTATGTGTTTTTATCTAATTTTAGATCTTTTATATGCTTCTTTGTTTTTCATTGTTTCATTGTAGTATGATTGTTACATTTCATGTATGTAACTTCACATGATGACCGATAATAAATAGTGTTATATAAATATATATATAAGTGTCGAATTAGAGTACAAAGGATCACAGACAAGCAGACTGTCATGTAAGGTGTAATAATATATATTATACTTCCTGTCATTGATTTTTATTTTTTGTCTGCAGGTCAAAGACCTTCGACCACTCCCTGCTGACTCAGGTTCAGACAGAGTCAGACTCCAAGGTAGAGAGGAAGAAGTCTCACTACAGCCAGGTGAGCATTCACTAAGTAAACTCTGATACATATTTATTACATCTATAAACATTACAGCGTGGGAACTGTTTTTCCTGCTGAGGGATATCAAATATAATTTCTGCTGACTGGCTTATTTATTTTTCATTCATATTTCAATTTATTTAAAAAAAACACAGTTGTCTATCAACACTTTGCTTTAATTGATATTGATGTGACTTGTGATAAAATCTGATATTAATGATGTTTATGCTAAAACCTTTTAAAAAAATCTGGTTGTTTCATAATGCCACAAAATATCAGCCTAAATCGACAGCTTCAGTTCAAAAACATTTTTTTGGCATTCAAAAGCTCACATGTGCCAAGTCTCTTGAAATATAATTAATATTCACACTGCATTATGTGTGAGCATGTTACTGCAGTCTGTGTGTGTGTGTGTGTGTGTGTGTGTGTGTGTGTGTTGTGTTTCAGCTTTCGAAGAGCAACTGCCAGTACCATAAAATATTTAAGGAGATCAGCAAAGAGGAACAGCTCAGACAGAGTAAGTCTTTCATGATCACAACTGTCCGCTCCACCTTAAATACTGAATGAGGGATCAGATAATACTTGAACATTTGATACCTGCCAGGTTTTTGTTAAACACTTGATGATGATTTGAAGGATAGGTTCCCATCAAGTCTGTCGTAAAACAATACTCACATGGCACACTGAAATAGTTTTTTTTCGTTGTAACTGTTCCTCGTCGCCTATAAATAGCTTCAGCTTAACTTTATTATGTATTTTTGCACAGAACTGTTACTTATCACTTACACTGAGATCGCTTTAGAAAAGTATCTCTTGAGTGTTTTCCCCTCAGTAACCTGATGCTGTTTACCTGTTTGTCAGGTTACACCTGTGCCCTGCAGAAAGACATCCTCTACCAGGGACGAATGTTTGTCTCTGACCACTGGATCTGCTTCCACTCCAAGGTGTTTGGCAAAGACACAAAGGTACCGCGAACACGAGTTTACTCTTATTATTTGAAAGTAAAAAACGCTTCTGTGTGTGTCATGACCATCAAGCTGCAACATCGCTGTGGAAAGGTACTCTAAAGGTCTTTGGCGCAGAGACTTTCTCACCTCTCACTTGCGTCTCTTATTTCCACTTCAGAGTCTCAAACAGAGACTTCACAGTGTTACAACTTTCTGTTTTATCAAAACACACTTTGTAGATCGTCAATCTGACACTTAGAACAAGTAAACATAAAGAAGAAGTTAGTGAGGTGCAACAAGGACGTATTTATTTCAAATCATTTTATTTTACTTTTATTTCAAAAGGACAGTCTTTTGAGTTCCAGAATGGCAGCAGTGAAACAGGCCTTTGCCCGAATCATCTGATATGTTTCTATTTGTTTGACTGATGAGGTTTCAAAGCTTATGTGACAGTGTGACCACTACTTCCCACAGGATGAGTGATACTGTACCAACAGAGAGTAAAGTAGTCCCTGCAGGGTTGAACTGTTCATCCTGCTGTTTGTCCGTCCCAGATCGCCATCCCAGTGATGTCCGTCAGTCACATCAAGAAGACCAAAACTGCCATCCTGGTGCCAAACGCTCTGGTGATCGCCACTGCAAACGACAGGGTGAGAAGGACGGCTCTCGGTTTCATCTCCCCATGATTTTACTGCTCACGCATGGACTCTGTTCCACTGTGTTCACTGAAATGTTGTCAGGAATTCTTCCTTTAAAATCTAAAGTGTTACCTTTATTAAGTCTTCAGAGCTGTCCAACATAACAACACAGCAAACCTGCCAGGGCCGATCGAATTTTCTGTTTGTAAAAATGTGTGCTAGTGTTTCTGTCTGCTTTAAACAAGTTCAGTAGTTTTGGTCAGTTCCTGAGCCGCATCAGAGGACCGACACTCAACACTGTCAGCTTCCAATATCTGTCACAATAAACAAACCAAAACAACCCTGGAAACTTAACGGCTCAATGGAGCTCAATAATCTTCTGAACTGGATTACTCTTGGCCAGGGCCTGCAGTGTCTCCCTCAGCGGGCAGAGTGAGTGCGAGCACGTTAGCAGAGCCATTGAACGTTGTGTTATTTGTTGCAGTACGTGTTCGTGTCCCTCCTGTCCAGAGACAACACCTACAAGTTACTGATGTCCGTCTGTCTTCATCTGGAGGTAGGACAGAATTCCCACATGCAGCTGTATCCTTTTTGTTAGTCACTTTTACCAGGCAGAAAACCTTAAAATGTTTTATTTTTGACGATTTTAGTGGTTTCATTGATGTTAAAATGAAATGACCTTTTTGTCTTATCAACCACAAGCAAATGAACTCAGAGATGATGAAGTGAAAATCAAGGCTTCTTTTCTTAGTTCCTTAAAAGTTGATGTTTGTGTCTTTTTTTAGGGGTTCGTACGGGTCAGGAACCAGAGACAATGCCCTTTAAAGCCCATTTAGACATTTTATGTGATGTTGGGCTATACAGATAAACTTGACTTGAATTGACTAAGAGATTCTAACCCCCAAAAATCGAGAAATTGAATTAACCCTGATAGCTTTTATTGTTAAAACTATCTTTAAAAAGCTACATTGCATTGCACTACACTGTCACGCCAATGTATTATTTTCTTAAGGATGACATTCACTGTTTATGGTTCTACTAAATGTTGTGTTCTTCTTAGAAACATACTATATCTGATTATTTATTATATGTATATGTACAGGAGAAGAGTCCATGTAGCAGCCCCATCCCCTCCTCAGCTGAGAACAGCTTCAGAGGTCAGAGGTCACCTCTATCACCCCGCTTTCCTCTGGTAGGTCAGACACATGCTTTTCCACTCCATCCCATTCAGCTTACATGAGGCCTGAGGCGTATCAGTGGCGTTCATTACGTTTATTGTTTCAGGTGATGTTGTATAAAGAGTTAGTCAGAGACTTTTAGTATCACATGTGTCCTGTGTGAAACTGAAAGTCAACGTTGACTTAGTTTTAAGTTACATAACGTTACATACGTGACATGTAAGGCCTGTTACCTGGCCTTTAAGATCGTCTCATTGGAGCAGAGACTGACGAAGCTCGGCTCCGTCACCGAGTTCAACCAGGAGTGAGTTCACAGAGAGAGTCAGAGACACTACGCCTGGAAAACACGGAAAGACAAGCCTGAAAAAAGAAACTTAATCAAACTGATTTGGAAGATGTTTTCCTAATTGTTGAAACACCTTAACTGCCAGACTTTCAGATTGTCACAACTTTAAAAGTAGCTGTAAATTCCCTAAATCTAGGTCTTACCCTCGTATCAGAGGGTAAGAACAAACGACCTATGTGGTTGTACGGTTTGGAGGACTTTGATTGTCTTGTCAGTCTCTTCCTCTCTAACCTTCAGCATCGGCACACACTTCATTCACATGTCCACATCATTCATCTGTTGCCCAGACAACCTTGTGGCTTGTGTTGTTTTTTTTTGAGACAATTCCTTCTGCTGACAAACATGTAAGAGGACTGAAAATTGGTTTTATGGTCCTCAATAAGTGACTCACCAACTACCGTTAGCGAACATGTTGTCTGTGTGTCTGTGAAGAGTTTTCCAGGTGAATTCAGTGATCTGGACGGAGCAGTGATACAGCGGAGGCAGGAGATGGAGGAGAGCAGCAGCTCCGACTCCCAGACCCCCGACTACGAGAAGATAGCAGGTATCAGCAACCAACCAGTTAGCAGCAGCGTAGCAGTCACAGACTACAAATGATTAGCTCCTATTTTTTGATTATGCACAAGTATGACTCATGAAACGCATCTCTAGCTGTTCACAAACAGCTTTTACTAACTTAGCAAAATCGTGAACCCGTTTGAATTTCAGGAGCAGAAGAGGTTTTCTTCCAACTTGTCCAGTATTTCCCTCCCATCTCCCTCGACCCTCCCTCCTCTCACTGTGTTTACATGACAGCTGTCCAGTGGTGATGTCCCAGTTCAAAGCTTCACTCTGTGAAGTGACTGTTTACTTCCTCCCCCTCTTTTATTTTATCATATTCATCACTGCACTGGGCATTGAGGGCTATTTATTACACCTGAGAAGAGAGGGATGAGAGAGAGGGATGTAATGTAACACCTGGACACAATCCACTGTTAAATAATGAGGGAAAAAAGGAAAAGATGGCCATCTGTCTTATTATGTGGTGGAGTTTATTTACCAGCTGCCCCTTGTAGCTCCTTGTAGGTGTTCCAGGGATTTCCAAACTGAGGATAACGATTAGATGACAATACCAAAACAAAGCCAGCCACTTCAGCAGGCTGAAACACCTGCTCAAAGTCAGGTTGAGCCCTGGTTTTCCAGGTGTATGTCTTCCTATTCACGTTGCTTCCCCTGCTTCCTGTCTCTTCAACGCTGCAGAGTTCCCCGTTCCTCAGTTTCTGGATGTGGTGAAGCGCACAGACAGTGCAGCTCCTCCTGAACGTCCAGACCAGCAGCACAAAGTGAGCATCCAGCATCAGAACCAGCAGAGCTCAGACAACAAGCAGCACGACGCACATCACGCTGGTACGAATGTTCGGCACAAGACAGTGTGAAGAAAAAGAATCAAAACTGGACTTACAAAGTTTTTATCCAACATCACTCCAAACTGTCTCATATTTCCTGATCTTACAGTCCACATAACACGCAGCATTTGCTGGCTGCAGATGTTTTATTATTTTGAGATGATAAAGTAAATTTTCCTCCCTGATGAGACTGTTGATGTTATAACAACCCAGATTCTTTTTAACTTATCAGTAAAAGACACATTTATTTTAATCTTAGATCAATAAAAAATGTATGTCAGTTTAACTAATTGAGTATTTTTTTCTGTTTTCAGTGTCGGAGCTGGTGATTGACAGCAGAACTCTGAAAGCAGTTTCTCTCAACACTCTGCTGTTCGTCTACCTGTTTCTGTGAGTTTACTGCCATTCATTCATTCATTTCTTCCAAAATTAATTCATTTATTCGATTCTCCCATTCATTTTAGTTCAGTTATTCAGTCTCTTAGTTCATCTGTCCATTTGATCAGTGAATTCATCATTTAATACACATTCATACATTCATTTGTATATTAATACATTTATTCATTTCACCTATATATCAATTTTCATCACTCACTTATTCACTCTTTCATTTATGCACACCATAAATTCAGTGATTCATCATGCATTCATCTGTTCACTCGTTCATCTGTCACCTGTGTATTCATTCATTCATTTATTCATGAAATCATTCATTAAAAATTTTGCAAAACCAGTCCACAATGATCCACTAATTCACTAATTAACACACTCTTTTTGTCTTCTGAACTATTTTCACTCACACGTTCACTCTCTTCTCTCACATATCTATACTTTCTGCATCTTTTCATCCGTCAACTGATTGTGTGTGTGTGTGTGTGTGTTTTCTCAGCGTGTGTGTCCTGGTCTTGTCTTCCTGTTACCTGGCCTTTAAGATCGTCTCATTGGAGCAGAGACTGACGAAGCTCGGCTCCGTCACCGAGTTCAACCAGGAGTGAGTTCACAGAGAGAGTCAGAGACACTACGCCTGGAAAACACGGAAAGACAAGCCTGAAAAAAGAAACTTAATCAAACTGATTTGGAAGATGTTTTCCTAATTGTTGAAACACCTTAACTGCCAGACTTTCAGATTGTCACAACTTTAAAAGTAGCTGCAAATTCCCTAAATCTAGGTCTCCCAAGGTTGGCGAGTATGAAACCAATTTGTCACTAAGACAAGATAAACTATTGAAACTATTGATCCTACACAGGGAAACTGAAGTGTCACAGCAACAAAAGGAAGAACATATGCGTAGTATAGATAAGATAGTTTATTATAGTATAGATAAGTAACGAGCCTCTGTAACTCAGTGCAATCGCTCACTCAGCATTTCTTTCAGTGCTCTTACTGAAAAGATGAAGGGCGTTCGTGGGGTTTACTTTCCATAAGACAAACCAGCTCCACTACAGCAGCTGCTATCAGAAATTTAAACCTTCGTGATTTTGACAAAGTTAAACAACTACTTTGTGAGCATACAAAAAACTACAGCTCCCATGAAAACGCAGCAGCACGGGTACTTCCGCTCTCTTTTAAAGCTATTTTTTCAACTTTCTAGCTGTAAACTCTGCTGTCTAAAGACTTCTACAGTGTTCAGTCCTCTCTGCCCTGCTGTCATTACAGACATGTCTGAGCTAAATGAAACATTGAATTAACAACGATATTAGTTTGTAGAAAATGACCGCCCTTATCTAAACATATGAAGTGAGCCCCAGTACATACTGTTGAGAAAGACTCGGTTTCAGGGCTGGATTTTTAGTTATTTGTGAGATTACAAATGTGAATGGGATTTTGAATGGTTTTCACACAGTGACACATTCAGTACAGTATTATAAATCAGATCCTGGTGACTGCAAAATACAGGATTACAGTTTTGCTCTTTTTTTGATTCATTCTGGATGTTTACAGATATGTCTAAATCTTTTATTTAATGATATTTAATGTTATTTGAGGTTATTTATGTCCACCATTGTGTGGTTTTCCCAGAAATGACTTCCTGCGGGGGAGCGACGTGAACACAGAGCTTTTCTCTGAACTACTGACCATCAACCTGATGAAGCTGGAGAAGGTCGGTCAGTCTGTCTGTCTGTGTCTTACAGGTTGAATTTAAGATGGAGGAAAATCCTGTGAATTTGTTCCCATTAACATCACCAACTTCTAGCAATTCTTGTTAGTTTGTGAGTGATGTTTCGAAACATCAGCAGCTGCTTGGGAGGAGATTTGTGGATTTGTGGGAGGATGTCTTGAACAAAAAGACTTTTCAACCAGTTTACAAAAAACTATCACAGTGATTTAAGTTAACAACAGATCCATTTCTCCTCCAGTGTTCAGCTGCCCAAATCCATTCATTGTCCATAACCAAAGAACTGTTGGTTGGTGTTGACCATAGTCCTATTGTTTTTTCATTTGTCTATGTAAAAGTATTTATTGATTATCCAATTCTTGCATGGAGTTTGGAGCCGATGCAGCCAAAGTAACCTTCAGTTAACTCTGCCGCATAATGACTTTTTTATTTTCAATTTCAGAAACGCAATTACTGCAAGTTAGACAGTGGGTAAACTTGTGTTAAGGATGTTTTCCCTTCCGCAGCATTCCTTCATCAGCATGTGAAACCACACATCGTGTCAGAAACAGAACTAGCTTCAGAACAAGTTTCCAGAGAGCAAAATGTAACCAGACCCTTGTTGCCGTTAATCAAACATTTATAGTCAGTGATCTTTTCATAAAGAAGCGTGGACGTCATCTGTAAGAAGAGCTCGTTTCTCATCCATCAGTCTGGACTTGGTGTGTCTGAGCAACATTAACATTTCAGGCTGACACTCGTCTCCGTACAAACAAACAGCAGCAGCTGACATCCATGTTCATGATGAAAAATGTGAAAATAAAGTGCAGTTTCATCAGCAAAAATTAAAGGGTAAACGTAAGACAGTTGGGCAGTTGGGTAAAAATAAACCTCAGTGGGCAGAGACAAATAATAACAAGGAAGCTGGAGCACAAGTTAGCTAAAGGGAAAAGAAGAAGCAGACAATGGATTAATAAATAAATAATAAAGCTAAAGAAAAGATTTTTATGTCATCATGGACATGGCATTAAAGGAATAGTTCAACATTTAGAGAAATATGCTAATTAGCTTTCTTGTGAGTGAGAAGGGAAGATTGATATCAATCTCATGTCTGTGTGTTAAGTACATGGTTAACTTAAAGTTCAAAAACACACCTACCAACACCACTAAAGCTCACTAATTAACACTTGTATCTTCTTTGTTTAATATGTACATAAACAGAAATAATGATTTTAGCTCCATGCTGGAACTACTTCTTGACAAACAACAGCCAGGCGCAGTGACTGTGCAGCTTCCTGAAGTCTGGACATCACAGTGAGGTTGCCGCGTTTGGACCAAAACAAAAACCTGTACTGAACCACTGTACCTGGCAACCCACGATATAGCCGGACATACAGCACAGAAGCGCTGGGCGGATGGATACACTGTTGTTTGTCAAGAAATAGTTCCAGCACCTAACTCCTCCTAAAACCACAAGCTGTCATTTTTTAAATTTCTGTTTGTGTACAGATTCAACAGCAAGATACAACAAGTTAATTAGTAAAGTTTAGAGGTGCTGGCAGGAGTATTTTGAACATTGGACAGAGCCAGGCTAGCTGTTTCCCCCTGTTTCCAGTCTTTACGCTAAGCTAGGCTATGTGCCTCCCAGCTCCAGTGGTATGAGATTGTGTTGATCTCTTCATCTCAATTGCAGAAAGGAAGTAAATAAGTGTATTTACCAAAACGTTGAATTCATTCTTTAGAATGGTGGAAGGTCAGCAGGTGAGCTAACTAGCTTACTTACAGAGCTATAGGCTACTAGGGCCAATTTGAACTTGGCAGGTTGCTAACCTAAATAACTTGCGATAGATTTACTGTCATTTTTTTTTCAGTAAATAACATTATCTCATTCCCTTTGAGTTTATTCTAGAAAGCTCTGCAGACAGCGAAACGTGATTCAAAATTACAGGAGTAATACTAGTGGCTATGAACTATACATATTGACCGATAAAAACACTTCCTTTATTATCAGATATTATATTAATGTGGATTTGTGCATCATGTCATACTGCATAGTTACAATACCACACAATGTCTGTTCTTCCAGGTGCAGAAGAACCTGCAGAGACTGCTGGACGAAGCTGCCTGAATGTACTGGAAAGATGAAAGCGCTGTATACAGTTCTGTAAATGTACTGTAAATATATAGTTTATTATAGTACAACCTGACAATACTGTGATGTATTGGAATAACATAAACAAACACTGTTAACACTGTTAATGAGTAACTTAACACCAGGCTAACACTTCCCTCTCTGGTGGAAAGTCTGTTTCACCTGTAACCACACCCAAAGGCGATGTCATTGTATACTGACACACTTCTACGTCACTGCAGCAAGGTGAGACGTTAAACCACTGCAGGTCAGCAGGAACAAGATTATCTTAAAACTCAACCTGTGATTAACATTTCATCGGCTGATTAGAAATCAAACCTTCTGGTAGAATTTTGCCTGCAATAGTATTGCATCTGCTGGATGAAAATGTGGTAGAAACAGTAGCATTTTAAAGGCTCTGACATTTCAAGTGATCAGTTTTGGTAGGCACTAACAGTACTTCATATTTTTCTCTCTGTGGAACAAAATCTATTTCCTCAGCGGCCGTTATTTTGTCACACTGAATTCATTCAGGCCGTCTGTTTACAGTAGCGTACATCTGAAGAGGTCAAGGCTGAGGTCCCAGTGCTGGATTTATCTTTTGACTTTTGCCCAGTTTGGCTGATCACATTAATGCTATCGGTCAACTGAGATAGCAAACACAGAAATGTGTTTACATGATGACATTTTGGACTGAAAACCAGCTCTGGACTTCAACCCACACAGAGTCAGCTGGAACTGCTTTTGTCGATACTTCAAAACTGTTTTCCTCATGTTTAAGTCACGCTGCCTTAGAGCTGTACTTACTGTTTCTGATAGAACTGAAGACAGCATAAAACATACAGTGAAAGGTAGGGACACTATAGCCCTTTTCCACTTCTCGGATGTAACAACCTATAAGCTGTATTTCATGAATTTGTGTCAGGTAAAAAGTTCTTACCAGCATTTTAACTAACATTTCAGATGTCGGCCATTAAAAAGGCATCGTGGGACTGTGGAGTTGTAGTTGGTGCTGATACTGACTTTCTTTCACATTTACGTGAACATCAGATACAAGTTTATACATTGACAGAGAGTCCAGGTCCCGGCACACTGGTCGGTGGTCCAAATGCTGTCCAGCTGTTGTACCACTTTGTAGTTTTTCGTATTGCTCCACTGAGAGCATCGTGATCCTTTAGTTTTCTTTTTATATTTTCGCCTGGTTGTGTGTTGTATCTCCATTTCTGCAGTATGTCGCATTGTGATGTGACCTCACATCCCCTTGACCAATCACAATCAACAACACTTCTGAAACTACCTGGAACTTGCATTTAGTCACCTATCACCTCCTGAGCAGAGTCCAAATGTAGCTCCGGGAACTCGTCCACAGAGCGAGCAGAGAACAGTGAAAAATATGAAAAACTACAGCAAACTTGGAAAAGAACAATGTAAAATTTGGCTGTTTTTTACATTTAAAAAGTTGTTCAGCAGCCAACTCTTCTTTGTTGTTCTTGAACACACTGTTAGTACATTCAATAAATTTGCTCTGCTTCCACCATATTGTTACTGTTCACCGCTATATAAGAGCGACCTTCATTTAAGTTAGTAAGTGTATTGTTTTTACGTGTTTATAGCATATTTCAAGTTATTCTGATGGCAGATGTTTTCATTTGTAGAAAAATGAGACAATCCTAGCAGCATGTACTGCCACAGTGTCATTCTTGGTACGATCACCGGATGGCGCTGTAAAGAATTTTCCAATCTTCCACAGTTGTTGTTCAGAACTTGTCCACTGGTTAAATGAATTGTATCAGTTGATGGACCAGCTGAACACTTCACATGCAGCTGTAACCATGTGTGTAAACATCATGAAGCTAATTCTGATTCATTTACTTCTTGCCTCATACAGCAGACTGTTACAGAGATACGAATTAATGTGATTCTGTAAATATAAAAATTCTACTCTAAACACAGATTTAATGATGTGATTATATTTTCCTCTGTTGGGGAATAAAGTTTTATTTTGAAATAAAGTTTTATTTTTGCTGTTATGTTTCTGCATGTTTTTCTTTTCTTTTAGTTGTATTGTATTTGCCACATGTGCATGCACAAGTTGAAGTTGATCAGCCTCAGTTTGTGCTTATTGTATTAGCAGACATTTGGGTCACAGAGGTAACCATCAGTTTCTCTAAAAGATAATTAACCGGCAATGTTTGAAAAATCCAGAAAGTCGTTTAAAAACACTTACTGTTGTTCTGACTTTTCTAACCATCTGGATGAAAAAATATTCCGTCCACTGCCCAGTAAAAAACATTTTTAACCTGTTTGCCGAGTTGCGACTGTTTTTCCTATCCAGCTAGCCAGCGAGTCAACTTTGGAAACAACCTGGGCCTAAGGAGCTACCGTACTTACCAGTTTCAGACATGCAAATACAGTTCATGTCAACATCTGTCGGGATTGGAAACTGGGAAACCTCGAGTGGGAATAATTTTCTGAAATCTCCAATATATCTGACTTGGTGGTTAATAATATGAACATGCCTTAAAATGCAAACAAACATGGACGCCTCACTTCAGCCAAGTTCATGAGTTGTCCAATGACACGAATCTTTCCCATCCCAACTGGGATGGGACCCAAATGCAGACAATGCAGGCCGACAGCAACAGTGCAGGGGTTTACTGCAGAGGTGAACGTTGAAAAGCTTACAGGGAGGTAGGCAGACGGGTACAGGTTCCAGGGTAAGGGGTTCAGGTTGGAGGGTTCATAGGAGACAAGCAGACAAGCAGGCAGGAAGGCATTAGTTCAAAGTACAGGTAAGCAAGGACCAGGTACAGATGGCTGGCTCCAAAGGCCATGAGTAACATACAACAATACAACTTAAGACGATCTGACAGTGACCGCCACGACCGAGATTACTGACTTGCTCATCTGATCACTGTCATTGCTTATGTTCAAAGTTCAGCATGCATGTGTGTGGGGGAGGGGGGAGGGGGAGACGTGGATGATTTTGTCTTTACTGCAAAAGCTTTACTCACCATGGCGGTTCTTTGATTATGTCACCAACCTGAGGAAACCGGCAGGCAGATGAATCCATAAGAAGCGTGGTACAGGTAACTAGAGAATTTCACTAGTGGACTGCTTGTAGTTCAACCAGCCGTCATGACGAATAGCTCCGGTGCGGTCGTGCTGCGTTAAAGAGCGGCCATCCATCATGATGCCAGCTGGTTCGTTTCACTTGAGTGAATTAACTTGCCAGCTAACGTCAATTCCATCAATCCAAAGGTAGACTGATAAACTCTCAATGAAAATTGAAATGCTTTTCTCTCAATTTACTTTGTGTAAAGGGTTGAACTTCATGTTAAAATGAGGCATCCTACCCATAGCCTATATATTTTTATTTTCATTGCAAGATTATCCTAGCAGAGGCTGGGAACAGGGCTGGAGAGCACTGGGGATGTGAGGGTGTGGCTGAAGGACTGAGGCAGACTCTGTGACAGTGAATACAGCAGCAATTTTAGTTCACTTTTTATTTTCTCAAAGCTGCTAAATTGAGATAACAAAGGGTTTAAGCTGGTGTGAAATTGGGGCAAAAAATTAACCCTAATGTCAACACGACCCTGACACAAAAGCTCCAGTAGAATCTAAATTAAACCTCAGTCAGTCAGTTTTAAACAATAGTTCACTGATTCATTCCCAATGTCTCTTCTTGTAATTCTACCCACTACCCAACATGCACTGGGAGGTTTCTAAGGTGACCCTGACAGTCAACAAACATGGCTGCAGGGAGCTCTCACCAACACGAGTGAGTAATGTTTCTGATTTTTATACTGCAGACTGTTAAAGTCTAAACCACATTAAAATGTATTCAGATGCGATTTACCTTTTACTAAATATGAACGTTTGATTACTATAACACAGCGGGGAAATCTTTTCCGTTGGTTGTTCAGAACACTCTTTGTCTGCTCTCTCTGTCCTGCCACGCAGAAAGTGATGCATTTCATATTGTCGGGCTTGTTTTGATTAAAGTGCAGCTTGAAACAGGTTTCAGTATTTGAACTCAACCAAACTAAAATGAACTAAAACGACCACCAGCAGCTGAGGGATTCTTCATAATGATGAAGCTTGTATAAACTGAATGTGTACTTTCTAAGTCCATTAAAATATGAAAGCCACACGACTCTTCTCCAGTTCGCTTTATTTTTGTCTATCTTGCCTTCATCGGGTATTAGTCATGTGACCTAACAAGATAAACATAAATCACCATAAACACAAGGTCAACTTCCCAATATTAGAATCATTTTTTTCAAACTTAGTTTTTACTTAATAGAATATTTATGGTTTGATGATAAAGGTTTACAAGAAAAATAGAAATGGCCATAAATACAACATTAGAAAACATGTTTTACAAAATATAATCTTCGTCTTAACCCATGAATTGGTAAAAACAGTATATTCATATCTCCTCCATCTGATAGATAGGATCAATTACCTATTATTCTTCTCAAATTATTTGTTTTTTCAATTTTAAAACAGATGCCTGCAAATACAGTTCCTCATTGAACCCTCTTTGAGTGTCCAATTTAGAAATCCCAAATGCCTTCCTTTGAGCAAACCTGTTGTTTAGGGAATAAAGCATAATATGTTGGACAAGAGTTTAGCTACTTGTTTGATTTTGATGGACAGATAATAATTTCTTTCATACAATAGTTTTAAGTCTAAATCACTTTTATATTAATTCTTTGTCCTCATTTCATTTTCTCAGTGCTGACGAACAGCAACCTTGAAGTGCTGCACAGAAATAAAATTTGCAACTAAAGTTGAACAAAATTAAACTCCGAAACCAAAGCCCGAAGAGATAAAAGACGTGATAAGAGATTCGTTGGACTCAGCTTCTGGGTATTTTACAAATTTGGAACCAGACCTCGGTCCACAGTGTCTGAAAACGAAGCTAACTATCTTCTTATATTCGCTCCTAGGCGATGCTGCTCCCACATCCCAACGTTCTCAGCCCGACATCCCATGATCCCCAGACTGTATGTGATGCCATGGAAACAGGACATGAAGAACCAGAGGCTCCTGGTGAAGGTAGGTCCCAGGGAAGGAAACAAACGCACCTCACTGCAAACTGTTCAGATTCATTGTGTGGAGGGGAATTAAGGCAGTAAGTTAACGTAATGTCCTCTGAAGTGATGGAAACACGACTGTTTGTGTGTGTGTGTGTGTGTGTGTGTGTGTGTGTGTGTGTGTGTGTGTGTGTGTGTGTGTGTGTGTCAGAACGCAGCTCTGGCTGGGATCCCTGTGGTTCCTCTTGAGGAGTCTTTGTGTTTTTGTGGTCGGGAGCGTCTCTGCCACGGTCAGGACTCCACCTCTTCATCCTCCTCCTCCTCCTCCTCCTCCCCTGCTCCTCTCAGTCAGACGGGACTGACAGCTCATCACTCCTCCCACTTCTCCAGGTAAAACACCTCAGAGACCGATGCTGCATTCAGGTCGCGTCAGGAAAAAAGACAAGTCGGGAATCAAGAAAAGTCAAGTTTGTGCGCTTGACAGTTGTGATGATTTGCTGAGACATAACGAATCAGACGTGAATTAAATGAAATATTCGTCACTTCTCACTTGTGGAAGTGATTACATCAGATCTTTTCACTCTCTGTTCGTGCAGGTACAACAGCTCTGTGGTGACGACCAGGCGGCTCTACCAAACCTGAAGACGGATCACACAAATACTAATAAACCTTCTTTACACTCTGAAAAATAGACTGTTTTTCATCACAACAGTTTGCAAAAGATAAGTTGGTCTCTTTTCAAATGAAAAGAAGAACCAGGAAGCTACACACAATAAGAAAATGGCAAAACCCACCACCTTCACATTACATTTTCCTTCTCGCCACACACTTTACTTTACTTTTTTTATTATAGCAGGCAGAGGCTGGTAACA
This sequence comes from Siniperca chuatsi, assembly GCF_020085105.1. Classification (NCBI taxonomy): domain Eukaryota; kingdom Metazoa; phylum Chordata; class Actinopteri; order Centrarchiformes; family Sinipercidae; genus Siniperca; species Siniperca chuatsi. Next base: position 2,414,499 of record NC_058046.1, read on the forward strand.
GACTGAAGACATGCAATGACCCTGAAATCTACAAAAGATGAAGAAGTAAGAATGAGGCAGAAAAACTACAGAGACGATTTGTCAAATACCACGGCCAGACAGTACACTGTATACTTTCTATATACTACATACATTTAGTATAAAAAGTATTGGAGATGTATTTGAAAATAAAAAACAGATGACACATAAAACTCATATATGAGGATATACTACGTGTGTACGTGTATATGCAGATACAAAAGTGATATGCAATGACCCTAAAATGTGCACGAAATGTACAGAGACACTTGAATAAGAAATTTGAGACAGAAAAACAAATACAGGAAAGATGTATAAAAGCTTTAATACCATTGCTGCAAAAAAATACTGGTTTCTGATTGGTTGGCAGGTGTCTTTTCAAATAATTTGTGCAGGTTTCAGGCATGTCCCTTTTCTACCTGCATATCTGTATTCATCTAATGCCTATATATCTGTCACCTTCATGTATCCTATAACATTATGTATGTGATGGGACATAACATATCAGAATCAGAAATACTTTATTGATCCCCGAATGGGAAACTCTTTTGCTACAGCAGCTCACTGTCACGTCAGTGCACACAGGAAGAGAAGCACTAAGCAAAAAATATAATACACTATAATACAGGTCAGATAAATTAAGTACCAGGTGGGTATAAGTATAAAATTAAAATAAGTGTAAAGTACAAAGTGGATTTACCGGTTGATGATAATAATACGGTTTAAAGTAATAGTGCATGAACTGCCAAGTTAAGTGTAGCTTATTTATAATGAGACGGAGGATATTGCACAGCAGTAACAGACGTATGAATAAATATCAATATCAATAAATAGGGAATTTAAAACTGAAAAGAGTATATTGCACAGGAGTATTAAACAGAGAATATTGCACAATTATCTCAAGTATTGCAGAGATGTAATGATCAATGTCCAGTTTAGTGACTTCGGGTCATACAGACTGACACTTAGAGGGAGGAGTTAAAGAGTCTGATGGCCACAGGCAGGAATGACTTCCTGTGGCGCTCTGTGGTGCATTGTGGGGGGATGAGTCTTCCGCTGAAGGTACTCCTCTGTTTGACCAGCACGTCATGGAGCGGGTGGGAGACACTGTCCAAGATGGCGTGTAGTTTGGCCAGCATCCTCCTCTCTGACACCACCGCCAGAGAGTCCAGCTCCACCCCCACAATGCCACCGGCCTCACGGATCAGTCCGCTACCCTCAGCCTGCTGCCCCAGCATGCAGCAGCATACAGCAGCAGCAACAGCCGAGGAAATATGACAAGCCGAGTGACGTGCCCATGTTCCTACTTTAGTTCATGATTATTTTTATTAATTAATTTATTTATTTTTGCTTACAGTACCTCTTTAAAATCAACAAAGCCTATTGTCCATTTGGTTAGCAGAACACTCACAGGCTGGTCCTGCAGTTCTCGTGTTCACCACAGGGTGTCAGTGTTTCTGGTGTGACCCATGGCAGGAGCTTCAGCACCACAGACAGGGCTTCTCATGTGACAGGCACCAGGTCTGAAATATGTCACTGCACGTTCACTTTGATTAATCTAAAGTCAGGGTTACTTTGACAGTTTGATAGCCAACATGGCCTCAAAGTTTATAATTTCCATCAAGTGTTTATACAAATGTTTTCTATATTAATGAGACTGCGCTGTGTCGTGTTGCAAACAATAAACTAAAGATTCTGGAGTGTGCCATCTGCATAATTATGATTATTTTTTGTTATAATAAATTAATGTTTTTTTTCAAACTATTATAAAGTGATAAATTAAATGTTGATTAATTCAAATTGTGTTTAATATGCATTGTAGGCCTATGTCATTTAATTAAATGTCCCATAAGTAAATAATAAGTAAGAATAAGTAGCCTACAATTAAAAACATTTTAACATTTTATTCTGTTTTAAAATTCAGTTATTGAATTGCATTTTAAATTAAATTAATTGAATTGAATTAATTAACGTTAAAGTATGCATTTAAATGCATATTTAATTAATCAATTCACAATTGCATTTAAAAAATAATAGATTAGTTGCTCCATATAAAACTTCATTATTAGGCTACACCGTCAAATTAATAGAAGTATCGCGGTAAAATCACTGGAAACCGGTGACATCATGATGATGTCATGTTGCCTCTAACTCACAGAGTGTGATCTTAACTTTCAAGTTGAATAAACTGGTTGAATTAGTAAAAATGTCTCCTGTCATTCTGTCCTTGTATTTATTGTCCAGTGTTTGGCTTCAGCATCAAGCGCTTTGACAGAAAAAGCAACTGTTGTTCCCTATGCTAATGCTGCTGCTGCTGCTCGCGCGCACACACACACGTACGCACGCACACACACGCGCACCCTTCGCCTCCCCGCGTGCGTATCTAGGCCTCTGTGTGAATGTCTCAGTGTGTCACCATAATGACAAATCTCTTTGTTTTATGCTACCACACACACACACACACACACACACACACACACACACACACACACACTTTAAAGTTCTGCGTTACATTTGTGATGGTTTTATGTAAAGTTGTACTGTTTTATGACATTTCTACAGCTTTTGAAAAAAAGATTTTTGGTGTGGAAGGCAGTTCTGCTGGCAGTATGAGCCGGGTTTGGTTCACTGTGCTCCAAACACTAAGGAAAAGTAAATAGCTTCATGCTCCAGACGCGTGCCAAAGTTTGATGCGTAATGGACACCGACCCATCATTTCTTCTCCTTCCTCCTCCTCTCCGCCGTGTTACCGACGTGCTGGGATGTCTCGAGAGTCAAGCGAGAGGAGGAGGAGAGAGAGAGAGAAAGAGGGAGATGACAATAAACCGTTTGAGTCACCATCTGAGGGGACGATACGCTCGCCAATTCGTGGACAGATGGACAGATAGAGCGGGAGAAAGAGACACAGAGAGACAGACGGAGAGAGATACAGAGTGAAGGAGAGAGAGAGAGAGTTGGTGTCCTTTACGCACATTACGCACAGATCTTTGCCGTGCGTCCTGGCGAATCCAATACCAGAGTTTGCAAGAGGACAGCAGCGGAGTCAATGACTAACTGACTGCTGTATGTAGGCTAAATGTTTAGTTTGGACTCCAGATTTATGACTTCTCTCTGAGTGTCTGCGGTTGTGTGTGTCCGCTCTGGCTGCTTCGTACTAAATGCTCGCCCCCCCTCCCCGTGGTTTTGGAGCAGGTGTTTATTTCACTGTAACAGTTTGTCTCTCGGTGCATTCGTGACTCTTTGAACGGGTTTTTATCGTCTATCCGGGCGGACATGTCGGGACAGAAAGCGTCGTTGAGGAGCAGCGGCTCCGCTCAGAGCCGCTTCCAGGTGGATGTGGTGACAGAAGCATCATCCGCAGCGCCCGCACCGGCACCGGCACCGGCCCCGACTCCTGCTCCTGCCCCGGCCTTCGCCGATGGATCCAAGCCGCCTGACGAGTCCAAAAGCCGGTTAAGGGTGGTGGGGTTCATGGATTCGGGCGCGCTGGGCAGCGCGATGGACATCGGGCTCCCGCCTGATGTCTCCCACGAGCCGGACACAGCGAGGAGCGACTCCGTCAGCCTCCATTCAACTGGCACGGGACATACGCACATCTCCGACTCCCACTCCAACACCTACTACATGAGGACCTTCGGGCACAACACCATAGACGCTGTGCCCAACATCGACTTCTACCGGCAGACTGCTGCGCCTTTCGGGGAGAAGCTGACGAGACCGTCGCTGTCGGAGCTGCACGATGAACTCGATAAAGTAACAAGAAACCCTGTTTTCATGACCCGCATCACATAAAATAACGTCATCTTTCACAGCAAAAGCAACATGTTCCAGTGGGATTATTAGTAATATGGATATTAGGATCGCACAAGTAAGCAGAGGTGGAAGAAGCATTAAGACGTTTTACTTAGATGTAAAGTAGCAACACCACAATTTTAAAACACAAAGTCCTGCATTCACAATGCAGTAGGATAAGGTAACGCTTCAGATCACAGCCCGCTACGCACAGAGTACTGCAGTAAGGTGTTCCAGTACTGTGCGTACCAGTAACACACATGTAGGTACTGGGGAACAAGATGGGACGTTATGGAATAAGGGGGTAGAACATATTCTGTAGGTCTTTTGAACTACTTGGGTACCTGTTCTATCATTACAGGGTCTGTATGACCCACTGAGCAATAATCTGGACGTTTGGAAGAAGCCTTGGACAGTGTATTGTAGCCCACTGTCGACCTCGGAAGACGGTCTCTCAGCTGCTGCTCACCTCACCAGCAGACGCTCGTTCCTGGCCTCGCGGCTCCCCCTGCCACCGGCGGCCAGAACTCACGCACCGTCACGCACCGGGGCTTTGGTCAAAGCACGCTGACAGTCTTAAAGGCGTTAAAAGTTTTCAGCCAGCATTACAGCTCCTCAAGGCGTGCACGGGCTCCTTTCATCCCAGGAAACAAATACAAATAGGTAGAGCAAGATAAAACACAAGATCTGACAGCAAACTGGGCACTTTCTTTGTTCTTCCATGTTTTGAGGCAGGTAAAAACTGTTCTCATACTGTTCTCTGTATAGTTACAGAGTAAATTAAATATATATGCGGTTATAGATCTCCCCTTGTCACAGTTAGTTACAGGGTAACTAAAGGGTAATGAAGCAGGTAATAAAGCAGTGTTAGTGCTGACCCACTCACAAGTTTGATGATTGGCAGGGCTGGGACTTGAACCCTGCTCTCCGCATGAGCTGAGCTCTATCCTGAGCCTTCACATAGAGATCTTGAATGTGTACCTAACCCAGACCATCTGGCCACAATTTAACTAAATGATAATTAGTGTTTTTTCAGTGCTTGTTAATGAATTCAAACAGGGGGCAGATTTGACCTGCGAACACCGAGGGTGTAAAACCTTTCTGAACACAATGGGAGGATTAAGTACCCCAAAATGATCTAAGAACAATGTAGTTTGTTGGTAAAGAACATTTTGATCAGATCTATTAAGTGATGCAGAAGTGATCACTCCATCTTCCCTGAAATGTTTTATGGTCACATTGTACCCTGTAATAGTAATAGAATAGATACCCAGTAGTTAAATAATAACTACAGTATAAATTCTCTCTAAGTTTCTTCCAAACGTCCAGATTATTGCTCAGTGGGTCATACAGACCCTGTAATGATAGAACAGGTACCCAGTAGTTCAAAAGACCTACAGTATAAGTTCTACCCCCTTATTCCATATCGTCCCATCTTGTTCCCCAGTACCTACATAAATGTATTGGTACGTACAGTACTGGTACACCGTACTACAGATTACATCCTAACTCTGGTGTAATTATGCTGTATGTTACCAAAATGTCACTTAATAGCACAAACACACTTGCAGGAATATTATAGGGATATGGATGTAGTATTTACACACTGTAAGTCCTTTTAAATCCTGCTGATTTTCTCATTTTTCATTTGAGCTGTATTGTACCTTAATTTAAAGACTGAACCAACTGTTCAGTGTTTAGTTTTCCACACGAGAGCTCAATGAGAGAGTCAATGTGCAGTCTTCGGTTCCACCTGAGAGAAGTCAGGTTATCTCAGTAAACAGACGTCTTAAACAGAAAACATTCCCATCACTCCCATCTGAGAGACTCTGAGTGGGCTCAGTGACATCACTGGAGGCATGACCCCAACACACACACACACACACACACACACACACAATGCTGCCTCTCATGACCCTGCAGGCATCCCCTGCCACGCTCCCACTCGATACCACTAGGTAGCTGTAACATAGACGAACATTGTACACTGAGAGTGAGCAGTTAAAGTATTCTGACAGCAGGATGTTGGATGACTCCAAGGGTGAAATAACAAAAGTGCAAACTGATATTTTCAGCATATCGCACTACATTTCCTTCATTTCATGGTGCCAAAATCAACACTCAAATATCACCAGATACTTTATATGATTGTTAGATCAGTTAATGTCACATAACTCAATGAGGCCTCAACCTCGACTCCACTACAGTATAAATTAAACATGACTGCGCTGTTGGCATTATGAGCAGTAATGTCCTATACAGTTCTTATCCTTATGATATCTATATCGTACTATATGTACACATTTCAGACATGCCACAGTATTTCTATGCATAGAGAGACAATTTAAGCAGTTCTGAGAAAGTTAAGTTAAGGTTTTAGTTTTTGTTAAACCAATTAATAACCAAGTTTGTTGTTAGAAGTTCAGGTTCACATTAACCAGGGTTGTCTGAGATGAAGGGAAATGTCTCCTTCATCTCTTTTTGTCCATCTCACTATTTCAAAATACTTTCTGTCTTTCAGTCGTGTGAATTATATTTAACTGGAGGAGATGCAGCATGTTGTAAGACGAGCAGCGAGTCTACGGGATGTGAACAGCCTCAAACGCCGTTAAAGCTGAGAGTCGGCACTTTTCTAAATGTCAGATTAATGTAAAGTGTCCAAAAAAAGGCAAATGCTCATCACAAGTTACCAGAACCAACATTTCAAAAAATTATTTAAAAAAATTATTAAAAATTCATAAATTGTATTTATAATTCAACAGCCAAAAATCCACCCTATTTTATAGTGAACTCATCATGAAATATGTAACTCTAACCAACAAATGTTTGTGACTTTCATTTGATTAATCAAAGAAAATCAAACAAAAGCGATGTTCAAACCTGTGACACAGTATATTCATTTTCTCTGTTACTCACCTGTCTGTCTCTTTTGTCTTTCACTGTTTTCCATCGTGGCTGTGATTGGTCATCAGGAGCCCTTTGAGGACGGTCTGGCCAATGGAGAAGAGCCATCAGCAGCTGAGGAGGCGGCGGCGGCCTTGGCAGCTAAGGAGGCAAAAGGAGGAACTGTCAAGTTTGGTTGGATCAAAGGAGTCTTGGTCAGTGTCGTGTACATGGAGGAATATTAACAGAGCATTCCTCTGATTCTCCCTGTGATGTTTGATGTGATCTGATCAAATACAGTAAAAGTTATTAATCAGGGAGAGGACCACACCCTGTCTTTCCACTGTAGTTTTATTAATCACACTGTGGGACTCACCTCCCATCTGGGAATACAAGTTTTATTGTGTGTGTGTGTGTGTGTGTGTGTGTGTGTGTTTCAGATCCGCTGCATGCTGAATATCTGGGGTGTGATGCTCTTCATCCGAATGTCTTGGATTGTCGGACAGGCTGGAATCGGTTGGTAAAAATAACTTATAACAGAGTTTAACTTTGACTTTAGGATAAGGATCCAAGTGTGAGCTCAATCGCCTTCAGGGGGCTCCCTGCTTCTTCTTTGGCAGCTATAGTACTTAAAGGAAAAGGCTATACATTTTTTTATTCATCAACAAATCTAATGAACAGACCCAAACCAACAATTAATGTATCTACTAGCACGTATTGTGTGTGTATCTCATATATTATCTTCTTCTGTGCCATAGAGCGCCATTGTTGTCCAAAAACTGTTAAAAACACATCAGTGAGCTGCACTGTTGAACTGGGTGACATGTTGCTTCATCACCATGAACACACACACTGTAGTTTATTCTGATTCAGTCCCACACACACCGTCCTGCTGCCCCAAACACTCACTACAGCACCAAAGGTGGATTAATCCGCCGCTGAAAATAGTCCCCAACAAATGCACTATTTCCTCAACTTTGTTTGATAAAAACTACAGTGACCAGCTGTTTTACGTAACCTTTTTTTTTTTAGAAATGAAACAATATATTTGTGATCCATTTTTAAAGGTTTGCATCGTCAGTGGGAACCAGTGGGCTTGGAGCTAAGAGCCGCAGACAGGAAGTCAGAAAGTATTGAGAGACGGATTAACTTGGTTTTTGTCTTTTCATGGAACATGTTCACATTAAGAAAAAATATTGAATCTTGGCAGCTTAATCCCTTAAAGTAAAATGAGAGCCATACAATTACATAAATAAAAGTTTTGTGATAGTTATTTTGACTTAGCCAGAAGGCTAGCTTGAAACAAGGTGATTAATGTATTTTACACAAGATAATGTGTGTAGTACTGTAGTTGTGCCATGTTCAACAATGGAGAAGCGAACACAAAATTATTATCATTGTATAAGCATCATAACAGGGTGGGCCTACACTTATTGCTATAAATCTATTGGTTAGCTAGTGTGATCGTTCTGGAGTTGATGTGATTAATCACAGTTGTCTCATTAAAATCTTCTGATTTGTTTATGTGTAATAGGACTGACCATTGCGATCATTCTGATGGCCACTCTGGTCACCACCATCACTGGTCTGTCTACCTCTGCTATAGCAACCAACGGCTTCGTACGAGGAGGTGAGACTGCAACTGTAGACAAGCTTTTATTTTGAAAAATGTCATCTGATTAGTGAGGAGATTTTGCTGAGTTTTCCTGAAATTCACAACAACAAAACCGAAGTTTAAAAAAACCTTACCAGCTGTGAAAATACTCGCAATTAACAACCAACATTCAGTGTTAAACATGTTCAGATTTTCAGCCCAAACTACAGGATCACTCACATTTGTCTAGTTGTGAAAATCCAACATATTTGGTGTAATAAGGATAGCTCCAGCTGCACCAAGGCCGAGGTTTTAAGAAGATTTACCAGTACCATACCTATGTTTCCAGTGAGTCAACAGCCTTTGAAAGCGATTACTTTACCAGATTTACTTTTACCATACCTCAAATGAAAGCCTCCTGTATTCATGATGAAACAATGATTAATACCGTGTCTCACCGCTGTGAAGGAGGAGCGTACTACCTGATCTCCAGGAGCCTGGGGCCAGAGTTCGGAGGCTCCATCGGTCTCATCTTTGCCTTCGCCAACGCCGTGGCTGTGGCCATGTACGTCGTAGGCTTCGCAGAGACAGTCGTTGAGATGCTTAATGTGAGAAAGACTTGGCATAACCATTCAAACATCTGTCTGTCTGTCTGTCTGTCTGTCTATGGAGCACTGATTCTGATGTTGCTCTTGTTCCTGCTTTGATTGTTGGTTGCAGGATGTTGATGCTCTGATGACTGATGAGCTAAACGACATTCGTATCGTCGGGACTCTGACCGTCATCCTGCTGCTGGGAATCTCTGTAGCTGGGATGGAGTGGGAAGCCAAGGTAGGACTTGGAATCCACAATATCACAGAAAACAGTGGACACCCATAATCCTCTGCTGACATCTCAAAGACTGACACATGAAGCTCATAGTAAACTGTTGAGGTCCTGCAGGCGACGTTATAGCATCTAACAGCTGGTGGGCAGAAAACATGCTACTCTCTTTCCTGCTAGCAAGTATGTAGATGCATCAAAGTCATACTGAAATTTAATTTCTCTTCACTTTTTGTGTAAAGAAATATAAACTGTAATGATACTGCAGCTATTGTGCATATTTGTATGCACATTAAAAGGTGGACATATTTGTGGAAATAAGCTTCAAGCTTCTGGATGGGTGTTTCCCATGGCAGCTGCTGACTGACATTTGACATTTGCTAGGACATGAGCTGTCTACTTCTGTGGTGTGCTACTAACGGGGGAAACATCATGACTGTATATCCACAATGCAAGTGAAGAGTAAAGTTATAGAGAGAGAAAAGTACAATTTCTTTAGCCATGCTAGCGGCATGACTGTAGGGATGGCAATGTCAGTCTCAGCTGTCTTTCGGTCCACCACTTTGGTCTAGACTGAAATATCTCTATCTATGTACAGACATTCGTGGTCCCCAGAGGATGAATCCTTCTGACTTTGTTGATTCCCTGACTTATTAAATCTGAGGAAATCTTATAAAATTCACTGATACACCCATCTGAGCCAGGGCTATTTTTTTTTTTTTTTTTTTATTAAAATTGTTAAAAGTCAAAATATCACAGTGTCCCTTACTTATACCCCTCTCCCCATCTCTTTCTTTCTCTCTGTCTCTCTGTCCATCAGGCTCAGATTGTCCTCCTGGTGATCCTACTGGGAGCCATCGTTAACTTCTTCATAGGAAGCTTCATGTCAGTAGAAAGCAAAGAGCCCAAAGGATTCTTCGGCTACCACAGTCAGTCTGCCCTCTCTTGGTTTTATCCAAATATTTTGATCTATTCTATGATGTAACATTTGCAGTGTTGGAATTGAAATTAAAAGCCTATGTATTTCTCTGTTTTGGTTCTCTCCTCCTACAGCTGCCATCTTCTTAGAGAACCTGGGCCCAGACTTCAGAGACGAGGAGACATTCTTCTCTGTGTTCGCCATTTTCTTCCCTGCGGCCACCGGGATCCTGGCTGGAGCCAACATCTCTGGAGACCTCACTGTAAGTTTTATATTTTGCATCTTACATTAAGTGCATTTTATCTTTATCTTATAATATGTGATTGATGGTTGACGGAGAAAATGTTTTAGAGTAGCACTTAAAAGAGATCTTAAAAATGAAAATCCTGCTGAAAATCTTGTTTTTGCTAACATCAAGTGGTTGTAGCTCTCATCTTGCTGCAGTGATGTAGTCAGTGGTTAGTTCACTTATTCAGATTTCACTGTTGGGTGATCTCAGAGTTGTAGCAGATTTAAAACATTGAGCAAACTTTGGATGTGGCTGTCTGCCACAGTTCTAGACTTGTTTTGGTCTTACCTAAGAGGTCGAGACTACTTTGTTTCCCTTGGGAAGTTCTGTTCAGAATGAGTAAATATTTCTTGTGGCGTGTCCCAGGGTTCAGTCCTAAGCCCTACTCTTTTCTTTCTTTACATGCTGCCAGTATAATGGCCTTACCTGCAAACATGGCATCTGATTACATTGATACGTAGATGACACACAACTCTATATCTCTGCTTCATCTGATGATCTGAGTCCCCAACACTGTAAATTTCAGAAATCAATGATTGGATGGCTTAAAGGTGGGGTATGCGATTCTAGGGAATTCCAATACCATGATATAGAGTGAACAACGACACAGCAAGTAATGTAACTAACATTAACTAGGCTGTGGGTTAGCTTAGCTAGGTTGTGGGTTAGCAAACTGTCCCTACAGTTGCTGCTGCAAAGCTAACAGCCAGAGAGGACGAGACGTTTCCCAGAGCCAGCACAGTAGCTCCAGACAGCGATACTCATAACCCTACCCACTATAGCAAACATCACAACAACAGCATATCTTGGCAAACATGAAAGTAAGCTGAATGTCCCATGGGCAAGTCATTTAACGTCACCTGACACAAATCATGGCTGGAATGGAGTTGTGTGGCTCAGTCCAAGCCACTTTGTTCGTTTCCCATTTACAGAGCCAGGGCTGTGTACAAACACTGGAGTTTTTTTCAGCTTACACATAGAACGGACAGCTAGCGGACCGTGAGAAGACATTTGCTGAATTTGACAAAAAGACGTGTATTGGATTAGAATCACATACCCCATCTTTAAAAATGTCTCTTTTGATTGCCTTTTACCACTTAAAGAACATTGCCAAGGTCACACCATTTCTCGCTCTACACTTTTGTTTACAGGCAAAATACAGGATCCCCACCGAAACTAAACTGAGTGCACATATCACCCCCTTACTAAAATCTCTCCACTAGCTTAACTCTAGCTAGTGGAGAGATTTTAGTAAGCTATAGCAACACTAGCTATAGAATTGATTTTAAGAGGATTTTCATCGTTTTCAAATCACTTCATGGCCTCACTCCAGACTACATAGGGCCCAGGACTAAAGTCTACAGTGATGCTGCATTTGGTACAGCCCAAGACTCTGGAGCAGTCCTTTAGAGTTGAGAATGTGCACCTCACTTACAACTTTGAAAAGAAAACTCACCTTTTCCAACACACCTTTACCTAGAAACTTTTACTACACTTTAACCTCACATAGAGTATTTATTGTCATTTATTTATATTTAATTGTATTCATTTTTTAATAGCTCTTTGATTTGGCTCTGAATCCTTTCTGCTTTTTTTATGCTTCTATTTCTTGTATGAAATGTGCTATTCGAATAAAGTTTTGTTTTACTAGAACCAGAAGAAGTCAGGGAAACAATGCGTTCAGCTTGGTATTAAGGCTTAAGCTGCCTGAGGCTCGAGGTAAGTTTCCACTCTGAGCCGAGAAGACAATAAACTTGGATCTCATCATGTCTCCATCTTTAGGACCCTCAGTCAGCGATCCCTAAAGGTACTCTGCTGGCTATCCTCATCACGGGAATCACCTACGTGGCTGTCGCCATCTCTGCAGGTAATATTATACACTTGAGTTTAACACTTGATTTGTAGGTATTTGTAGCTCATCTTCTAAAACTCAGAGTCATTCAATTTTTTTTCTCTCTTTCTAAATCTGAATTCTCTAATGGTCAGATTTTTTAATTGTGGATTGTTATATTTTGTTCCACACCTATAATACATTACATGAATGCTGTTTAAGTCAAATATCTGCCAAACATTAAGAGATGTATCGTGTTTTATCTTTGCAGCTTCTTGGTCCTCCTAAAAGAAAAAGATTGATTGATTGATTTTTCTGACTGAAAATGGATAAAGGATAGTTTTGTATGCATCTCACTATGAAAGTGGCCTAGTAGGCTCAACTGGCTTCAGGACAGAGACCACATGTGCTGTAACTTTAAAGTTAATTTTTTATCAAATTAAAAAGAGCAAATAAACTAGAAACTATAGTGAAAAAATAAGTGCAAAGATGGCTATGTGCAAAATCAGTGGTGTGTGTGATACATCAATTAGTGGTAAATGTTCTGTGGGGATGATAAACGGTGCAGGGACCAAACCAAATGTAACTTAACAAACCAAAAGAGAGGGCAAAGAGAGAGAGTGGTTGACTGCAACAAGCAGTGGCTCTGCCCCCCAGGCTCTGCTGTTGTTACAATATGTCAGTGTGCGAGCTGGTTTTCTCCTCCTGCAGGCTCCTGCATCGTCAGGGATGCCACCGGTGACCACAACGACACGGTGAGCGACATGGTGAACTGTACCGACGCCGCCTGCACGCTGGGCTACGACTTCTCCATCTGCAAGGAGGGAGGCTGTCAGTACGGCCTGATGAACGACTTCCAGGTAGCTGACACACACTCAGCTCAGGGGTAGATATTATTGGAAAGATGTTGATCGTACACCAAATCAAGCAGGGTGGGTCCATCATGCACAGCGTGGACTGTACAGGTTGATGGTTTAGGGGTTATACAGATAAGATACACTGGATCCATTTAGATCTGAAACAATTAGTCTATTTAGTCGACTGACAGAAAACTTAACAAATGTCAAACATTCTCTAGTTTCAGCTTCTCCAATGAAAGAATTTTCACCTTTTATATCATTGTAAACTTTATACCTTTGGGTTTTGAACTGTTGGTCGGACAAAACAAGACATTCGAAGATGTCACCTTGGACTTTGGGAAATTGTGATGGACATTTGTCACAATTCTTGACATTTTATAGGCTAAACTAATTGATTAGTGGAAAAACTACGATTAAGATTAGTTAAGATGAATCAGTATTGAAAATGATCATTAGTTGCAGCCCGAGACCCATTTGTATGTTTAGATTGACGCTTTGATGCCAGAGCAAACCTCAACATCATAACCAACTAGGTTCACGGCCTATACTTTATGCAGGGCATGATGGGTAATTTAACCGAGTAAGTTATTTCTCCGTGTTTGAGTGTGAGAATTAAATTTAACTGAAATGATGTCAATGACAGCTGTCATTATTGACAGCTTTAAAGGAAAATTTAGGGAATTTAAATTCTTACTTTTGTAATTTTGTACATAAATGTTTTCGTGCATGGTGAGTTTGGGTACGGGTGTGAACTCTTGAGCGTATCAGGAGTTGATAGTACTATCCCTTTGAATAATCGCACTTTCTTGACATCTTGAGTTGGGGGTAGGGGTAATCACTTCATTGGGGTCATCAGGTGGGCACACTCCTTCCTTGGTGTTTCATTGATAGGCCCACAACACCTCCAAAGGGCTCAACAGTGACACCTGGCGTCCCAGGTGCGTCCCCCTCCGCTTTTACCCCTCTTGGTCATTTTGCAGCCCATTTGGGTTCCTTCCGTTTTAGCCACAGCCAGTTGCTGCTTCGCTCAGCAGCCTCTGACGGATTGTCAGAAGGCCTGTCCTCTGACTCCCAACCCCTTCAGAAGCCTGGTTGTTGCTGTGGCTACAAAACCTCTGCAACCAACCTCTACGGGGAGCAACTGGGTTCACCAGCCCCGTTGTGCTGCCTCGGCTGCTAGGTCTGAGTACTTCAGCCCTTTACGTTCATTCGCTTCACCAATTGTAGCCTTCCATGGAACAGTAAGTTCCACGATGAACAGGGACTTTTGAGAGGTTGACCACAAGATCAGGTCCGGCCTGAGGTTAGTTGTAATTATCTCAGGCGGAGAGTTGAGCTTCTGGTCTAGATCAACCTGCATTTTCCAGTCCCAGGCAGCGTCCAGCAGGGTCGATTCCATTTTTGTAGTTGGCTTCACTGGAAGTTGTCTTGCTCTTATGAAGGCGGTGGTTTTTGAGAATCCAGGCTTTGGGGGAGAGCGGGCTGATATTGCTGAGGCAACGCGGGAGTCCAAGCCACTTCTTGATATAAGAACTGACGGTTCTCTCTAATACGGATATTAATGCTTCAGTAGATATTACGACAAAAGAACATTTTGAGAAATTATAATTTGTAATGTGGATATGGCGACCAACCAGGTAGAGGCATTTATTGTTTACTTCACTCAGACAAGCTCAGGAATGTGTGTTACATAAAGGCCAACACACACTGGCAGAGTGTGACGTGCATCAAAACACCCACAGCTATTGTTTTCTACGGAAGCCCACACATTGGCGGTGATGCCGTGTCAGGATACAACACTGTCCTATTTGCCATTGTCGCCACAAATCAACACTCCTCAAAAGCAGCAGTTTGATCACATTTGCTCCCTGGATTAACAAATTCGGTCAGTTTACCTTGACAACATCTTCTGTCTTTATAGCATGCGTTGCTATGGGCGTCACTTGATGCTAAGTTACATCGACAGTGTGTGTTTCCCTTAATGCAGCCTACAAGACCAGGGCAAGACTCATTTACCTTAATCATGATATTACTTTAACTATTTTTGCATTATAAAGACCCACACTTAATACACTTTTGATACAAGTGCAAAAACTGCATTTTAAGCTGCTAACACTGCTACCTGCAGACACAAGACACTTTACACACCTTCAACTGCATTCCCTCAAGTGCAATTTTTGTGTGTGATTTCTTTAGTGCAATTTCCATGTCTCCTCTTTATATGTGATTATTTTGTCTCAGTACTCTTTATAATTACTATTTATGTTGTTTATATATTATCAAGAACCTTTTGTTTTAGTTTTTCCATGCTTCATTTCTACGTAGTAGTATTCTAGTTTTTAAAAGTTAGTTGCAAGTGGGATCAAATGTTTTTCTTAATCTAAAGTCTCAAAGGATATTTGGTTTTGCCAAAATATTAATTTCATATTGATGGAACACTGAGCACTTCCCTTTAATGACAACATTGGAAATCAGGTGAATAAGTTATGCCCGTTAACTGAAATGAACAGACTCTTTGTCAAATTAAAAAACACCTGTAGATTCTGTTGTGGTTGTTTAACACAAGTGTGAATCGTGTCAGACTGCTGTACTGATCCTGTTTCTTTGCATGTGGTTGTAGATGCCTGCACTGTGTGTGTGTGTGTGTGTGTGTGTGTGTGTGTGTGTGTGTGTGTGTGTGTGAGAGAGAGAGAGAGATGGAGCTGTTCCCAAACAAAGTGCAGCAGTGATAATAGTGACTGTTGTTTTGAGTCACAAGGTTCTCGCTGGTTGGAGCCAGAGCTGAATGAGAGCATTGACAACATCCACCTACACACACACACACACAACACACACACACACACACACACAGCTCACTGACACTGATACTGCTGACATAGTGCACAATCTCGTCCATTGCCACTGACAGAAACACTTGCTCTTGTTTTATTATTATCTCTGTCAAATGCGCATCTCTAAAATATGTCTAACAGAAAAGCAGATGCAAATGAATCTAACATCTGTGTGTGTTTCGCGTCCTCTTACATGCTAACAGACGTCACGTAGTGTTGGTAGGTATTGATGCTTGAGAACAGAGCTGTCTTCCTACCTTCAATTCGGTCAGTAATAAAAATATTTTGTTATGAGGTGATTTTCATATTCAGCTTGTTTAGGAACAAACAAGAATGAATGATAAAAATAATTACAGTGTCTTAGCTTTTTTACTGTTGCAGCTTTGGGTTAGCTGTTCACTCCAAAGATCGTCTCAGCACAGTGCTGCTTATACTACTGCTAAATGTGTTTCAGTGGGTTGAGTCAAGCCTTCAGACCACACAACTTTCAAAATCTCGAAGTTGCTGTCCCATTCTGAGAAAACTGCGACGATTGTCAACAAAAACACACAAGTCCTTGTGGGGCAGATTGTGACACATTCTGTCCCAGACACAAAACTCAATACAAATTCTAAGAAATTATTAAAAAACATTTTATGGCTGCATACTGTATATCTGAGCTGCTGGACCTGCTGCTCTGCTTTAGCAAAGGATTGGGGGTAGAATACACCCAAACAAGATCCCATAACCACCTCCTTGGCAAGATGACTACACAATTCTACCCAATAAACAAGCTACTTGAGTCATGTGACTTATTTAAAAACATTGTAATTGCTCAGTGTGAACCTAAAGGTGTGTGTGTGTTGTCCAGGTGATGAGTCTGGTGTCCGGCTTCGGGCCTCTGATCTCTGCAGGGATTTTTTCAGCCACTCTGTCCTCTGCTCTGGCCTCGCTGGTCAGCGCACCCAAAGTCTTCCAGGTCAGAAATCAACTAATTTATTGCATTTTCTTATTGATTACTATATAACCAACAACAGCATCACTTTACACAGACACAAGCAGAGCCTTTGACAATAACTAAATCAGTCATATAATCAGCAACAAAAACACTGACTGAATGAGTAACAAATGGGTATTTGTGTGCCAATGATTAAAAAGAAAATGGATTAATTTGAAATACATTATGGTTTGAGAAAAGACCCTGAACTCAAGGTCCACTTACTAGCTTTTTTCATAGCATTTCACGATCCTCATCAGTGGATGAAGTTTGCTCAGTTGTCATGGAGATGGCTCAATTGCCATCACAGATGAAGACTGTGACATCGTTGAAAGCACTGGAAGAAGATAGTAAGTGGACCTCAAGTTGAATTTTTTTTTTTGTCAAATGTAAATTTCCAAGCTCTAGAATAAAATTTTACACTCTACATTATGGTAGATCAAAATTTGGATCATGCAGAATCAATCAGTATATTCATCCTGAGCCCGATCCAACAGTTAGCAAAGGTTTTCATCCCAAAGTCAATGTTTTAACGTCAAATCTTTCTCTCTGAACAACAAATGATCAACTTCACAAATGAAATGAATGAATGAATAAAAGCTGTTGTGATTCTAGGCTCTATGTAAGGACAACATCTATCCGGGGCTGGGTGTGTTTGCAAAGGGTTATGGGAAGAACAACGAGCCTCTCCGTGGTTACGTCCTGACCTTCTGCATCGGCCTCGCCTTCATCCTCATTGGTAAGCTGCTGTGTGTTGCTGCTCCAGCCAAACACAAACTTTACTGTTTACTCTTTGAATGATACAACTGTAGCTAAAGCTTCGACTCCTGAATAAAAAAACAGAATGAACAGCTGGTCTTGAATATTGAACCTGTCTGTTGTTGTCTGTTAGGGGAGTTGAACATCATTGCTCCCATCATCTCCAACTTCTTCCTGGCCTCATACGCTCTCATTAACTTCTCCGTCTTCCACGCCTCCCTGGCCAACTCTCCAGGTAAACTCTATAAACTTGATATATGATATTTACTTGAGACTTGAATTGGGTTCTAGTGATGTTAGAGTTGACTTCGCCTTTAAAAAAATTTAAAAAAAAGGTCTCAAACTTTTTGAAAGGTGAAAATGACAAATTGAACCATATTAGAAGTGTCTTTCCTTTGTGGTACTGGACCTCTCTTTTTAAATTCCGACTTGACTTGGTGTTACATTAGGTTCAGACTTGGATGACAGGATGTCAGACTTTTGTCTCAGCTCAGTTTGCCTATACTCTCATACATGTACCTAGTAATAAATATAATAGTAGGGTAAACTTCCTGCTTAGTAAGATATTTCTTATCTTCTGTTGTTCCTAAAGGTGACACAAGTATACATCGGTCATTGTTGTTGATTACTGAAAGATAACCTGATGCTTGTTGCCTTCAGAGTGTGACAACGCTTGCACGAGTCTTGAATTTTTGGAGTGAATTGGCCAAGTTTGCCAACAATGTTTAAAGTCTGGACTGTATAATAAAACCTTATTGGTAACAAGTATATGTTCAAAGCTAGAGCTACACGTGAAGCAGTCTTTACAGCTTAAAGTTAGCTTAATGGGTATTTTTATTTATTCTTTTTAGGATAAGGCCAGAGGGTGCCTTGTGGATTGTTAAGCTCTGTGAAAAATTTGTGATTTTAAGCTATAAATAAAATTTACTTAACTTAGAATTATATACAGAAGGTGTAAAAAACATATAAATAAAAAAGTATTGACTTCTTACTTGCGAGCTTACTTGTACGACTAGTTTGAACAGGCCTGCAAGGCTAACTAGCAATTGTGTTTAATCCAAACCAATGAGATCACTTCTGCGTCCATCAAGGCTTTGGGAAACATTTGCATTCATTAAAACTCAGCAATTGCAATCAGTTTGCAAAACAATTGTTCTTATATCGTGGTCGGTTTAATATTTCGCTGTGATGTGTCCTGCTAGCATGGCTCTTTTTGTTTCATTTTCATCTCTCACCACAGGGTGGCGTCCCAGCTTCAAGTACTACAACAAGTGGGTGTCTCTTGCTGGGGCAATCCTGTGTTGTGTGGTGATGTTTGTCATCAACTGGTGGGCAGCTCTGGTCACTCTGCTCATCATCCTCGCTCTCTACATCTATGTAAGCTACAAGAAACCTGGTAAGGACATAATGATCTCACATCTTTTCTCACTGCAAACAATAAAACTGATCCAATCACTTATTTCTGCTTGGGTTCAGGCAGTTGTCCATCAAGTGCCTTTAATGTTGAAGCCAAAAACAAAGTGCCCTAAATTTTCTCTCTCTCCCACCGTCACCCACCCCTTTCCCAAAACCTCTCTCTCAAAACCTAACATGGCAGCGGCGGATGGCCGCCCACCATTGAATCTGGTTCTGCTCGAGGTTTCTGCCTCTTAAAGGAAGTTTTTTTCTTGCCACTGTCACCAAATGCTTGCTCATGGTGGGATTTGTTGGGTCTCTGTAATTAATATTATAAAGAGTACTGTCTAGACCTGCTCTATAGGAAAAGTGCAATGAGATAACTTCTGTTATGAATTGGTGCTATATAAATAAAATTGAATTGAATTAAAATGCAGCTCCTCTAATGGCCACTAGATGCTGGCTGCCAAGAAAAGTCACACTGTATTTAAGTCAATTGGAAAATCTCCTTACTTCTTAGGGAATTAATAGCTCTATCTGAGTGGTTCCCAACCTTTTTGGCTTGTGACTGTCACAGTTTCAAGCAGGGTACACAGGGAGCACAAGGGATTGGACCCAAACACAGACACTGGGGCAGAACAGGCGAAGTTCAATGGTATTATTTAATATTAATGACCAAAAGGCTTACAGAGTGGTGATGAGGCAGGCAGAGGTCTAAACCAGTGAAGGCAGTCCAAATATGGCAAACAAATCCTATAGGGAGCAGGCAAAATCCAAAAGTCCATCAAACAAGCACAGTGAAAGTCCAAAACACTGGAAAAGGGCTGGACCGCTTGACACAGACTGACAAAGGAAGACAGACTGGACAGACTATATACACTCAGGTGAGGGGAGATAACAAGACACAGGTGCAACTAATCAGAGCAGGGCAGATAATCAAAAGTGGAGGGAAAACCCACACAAACACAGGAAGTAAAACTACAAGACACAAGAGGATTGGTGAGTATTACAAAATAAAACAGGAAATGACTAAAACAGTGACCTTTTTAATAGGGATGTACCAATCCAACTGTTTCTCTCCTGAGACTGATTCCAATACCTCAACTCAGGGAATCTGCTGATACAGATTACCAATACCAGTGCTTTCTTTTTTCCCAAATTTAAAATCTGTATAACATATACTGCATTTACGTTAGGAACCACTGCTCAAACCTAGTCTTCTCTGTCATTTTTATTTTCCTGTAGATGTGAACTGGGGTTCGTCCACTCAGGCTCTGATCTACAACCAGGCTCTGACTCACTGTCTGAACCTCACTGGAGTCGAGGATCACGTTAAAAACTTCAGGTCAGCTCGTGGGTTAAATTTGGGCTTCGATTCTCCGTTCAGACGTGACACTGATAAGGGTTTTATACCAACTTAGACCCTTGATGCTAAAATCTGTATCCATTGATGTCGTTTTATGATGCTTTAGATAAAAGCATCCAGCAGAAAACTTGTAGTAACTAACAGTGGAACAAAAATTCAAGCTTTGGAAGGTTTTCAGAAGAAAATGGACAACCTTGAAAATATCAGATTTTATATTAAAATACATTTTTTTTCAGGTTTTGGATCAAAATGATAAAATCCAGTGGAAAAACAGTGATTTTACCAAAAAATACTGTGATTTCCATCAAACACAAAATTGTCTAAGTGATAATTTCATGTTTACAGGCCGCAGTGTTTGGTGCTGGCTGGATATCCAAACGCTCGTCCTGCTCTGCTTCAACTGGTCAATTCTTTCACCAAGAACATCAGCCTCATGGTCTGCGGTCACATCAGGACTGTACGTACAGATGAACTGCTGTCGTAGATCATCAGTCTGTGACGTTCAGTGTCAAAAAATCCACTGGAGCTTGATAGCAATCTTCTCTTTTGTCTTTTCCTATCATTGCTTGCGTCTCTCTTCTGGTCCAGGTGTCCCGTCGGCCAAACGTTAAGGAGTTGTCCCAGGATCACGCCCGCTGCCAGCGCTGGCTCAATAAAAAACGTATCAAGGCCTTTTACATTCCTGTTTTCTCTGACAACCTGCGGCACGGGGCGCAGTTCCTCCTGCAGGTATGAACACCTGGCTGAAAATTAAACTACAAACCTCTTAAGAAAAAACATCTTTTCCTCTGGAATTTATGTTTTTTACAGCTTCAAACCAGAGACATTAATGATCCAAGAAACCCAATTACTCGTTTCCTGTTTCTGAATATTAACATTTTCTCATACACACACCTACTTTCTATCACACACTGAATTTTTTTTCCTGTGTCAGGATTATTAAATTTTCTGTGCATCTCGTTGTTTAATTATTTTATATCATGTTCTGTATTATCATTTTGATGTTTGATTATTGTAGGGTAATATAAACCCAATCTGGCTTTATTTTATACCAAACCTCCCTCATTAAAGTAAATAAATAAATAAGTGTTTCTCTGATTAAAAAAAAAAAATCATTCCAGCACAGTTAATATGCCACAGATGCATTGTCAGAAGTTCGTCACGCTCTGCTCTCTGACCTTCAGGCTGTCGGTTTGGGTCGTCTGAAGCCCAACACTTTGGTCATGGGTTTCAAAAACAACTGGAGTGATGGAGACATGAGAGATGTGGAGATTTACATCAACACTATACAGTAAGGACTGATGTATCTTTAATAAGAGCTACTAACATTTTAAAATTGCACTTTTTTTGGTTGAAGTTTGGGATTCGTGCCATGTTTGGGGTTAGCGTCTACAGAAGTCTGAATACAGACAGACAGGATGTTCAGCCTGACAAGCACAACTCTGGGCAAGAGAACCCCAAGTGTAATTATACAGGGAAGCAGCAGTGGAAACACCTGCCTAACACCTGTTTTTCCAGCACTTTGTAGTACATAATGTAATATGTTTTTGTTTGGGAAACACAATTTACCTACATTTGTAATTTGGAAGTATTATTTTCAGTACTTTTTTAAATTGGAAGACAAATCACCAAAAATGTATTATCAAGATAACAAAAACTTTAATAATCTTATAAAAATAAATCTTTGCAAACTTTTCTGAGAGCTTGTTTTGTAATAATTTGAAAACATGAGTTACATATACATGTACATAAAATATTGTTATATATCCTCCTGTGATCACACCTGTCCTTTGTGTCCTACGCAGTGGATGTTTTGTTTTTGTTTTTACTGAAAATCTCGACAGATTGAAAGATGAAGACAGATGAAGTTTAGACTTTCAGTTCACCTGAAATAAAGAACAAAAAAACCTTGAAGTAATAGAAAAGTGACTGTATCATCTATAAAATCAATGTAAAACTAATTCAGAATTTAAATTCTTGCATTTTGCATTCCAGTTTGAGTCAAGTTAAAACATTTTATTGTACATTAAAATCCTTCTGTTTAAATAAAATAAAATGTGAATTATTTAGAATTAGAAAATCACAAACAAAAGTTTTTTTAAAGGATAAATTCTATCCATTAAGCAGATTTCTTGTGCAGGACAGTGAAGTTTTGAGTTTAATTATCTGTTCTATGTTACAGCGACGCCTTTGACCTGCAGTTTGGAGTGGTGATCCTTCGGCTGCAGGGTGGACTGGATATCTCTCACATCCAGGGACAAGGTACATCTGTCTCTTCCTGTATATCTGTCTTTCCACCTACCGCATGCACTGTATCTACAGCTTCTCCCTCTTTGTCCCTGTAGATGAGCTGCTGTCGTCCCAAGAGAAGCCACCAGTTGGCAGTAAGGACGTGGTGGTTTCTGTCAGTCTTGCTAAAGACTCAGACTCTGACTCCTGTCCTTCAAAAACCACCAGCAGCCAGAGCAGCCCGCTCATCATGAGAGGTAAAGGAGGAAGAGAGGAAGAAGGAGGTTAAGTCATCATGGCACAGGCCAACATGAACACTTCTTAGTCTTCAATAATGGCACAGTTTTTCTTGGTCTATCCTCGTCTTTATCTCTGCCAGAGAGACGGCCAACACGTCTTTAACCTAGCTTAGCACAAAGACTGGAAGCGGGACACACATCCACCTTCTCATCTGACACTTGGGAAGACAGAGAACCGGACGATCTCTGGATGTCAAAATGTTTCTTTGACCTCACCTTGTGTCATTTCATGTCATGTGATGTCATCTGCTACAGAGACCAAGTGTCCTCTGAGTCTGACGGACCAGCGTCTGCTGGAGAGCAGCCAGCAGTTTAAGAAGAAACAGGGCAAAGGAACCATAGATGTCTGGTGGCTGTTCGATGATGGAGGTCAGTTTTTATGTCTAATGCAATCAAGAAGGCTGAAGAAGGCACCAAAGCTTGGCTCTAGACTAAAAACCTAAACTGTTACTGAACCTTTACTACTGACTAATGACTTTTTTATGTTTTGATATTCTTGGATATGGATATTAAATATTAAAATACAAGAAAGTACATCATCATATATTTACATATACACCTGTTTTTCACCTACTTGTCTGTAGATAATAGTTCTATGTTTGTTTTCACCTATTTTCACATCTTTGTTCAGCTTTGTTGTCCTTGTTTTTAGCTGTTTGTCAGTTTCTATCTTCCTGTAAATTGTTCTCTGTGTAACATTTGAGAGCAACTTAAAGCCGGAGTCAGATTCCTTGTATGTGTTCACATACTTGGCCACTAAAGCTGATTCTGATTCTTAGAGGAGACGGATTCAAACTAACCGTTAACTTTGATCAGTGAAGTGTGTATGTGTTTGTGTTCGCAGGGCTGACTCTGCTGATTCCCTTCCTGCTGACCAACAGGAGCAAGTGGGGCGACTGCAGGATCCGCGTCTTCATCGGCGGGAAGATCAATCGCATCGACCACGACCGCCGAGTGTGAGTTCTATGAGCTATGATGTTATTTACTCTACAAACAGCGTAGGTGAAAAACAATCTTCACAACTGTTTCTGCTATACTGTTTTTCATCCAAACAAACCGACATACTGTATGTTCATTATTGTGTGTGTGTGTGTGTGTGTGTGTGTTAGGATGGCCACGCTGCTCAGCAGGTTCAGGATCGACTTCTCTGACATCCACGTCCTCGGAGACATCAACACCAAACCCAAGAAACACAAGTACGACCTCAGCTCAGTGCCTCAGCTCCCTTAGTTCACTTGAATTTATCATGACTGATTTTCATCCAGTGATGATGTAAAGGTGTCAAAATAAGATTTTCAGCACAAAGTTACGAGAATATTTAAAGGACCGCAGGTAACTAGACAAAACACCTCACCAGACTGGATCCTTAAAGTTGTAGAGCTTCATTGGTGAATGTTGGGCAATCATGTATTTAAACTCCTATTCCAACGTTCAGTTTATTGCCCCTAAGGGGAAATATGCCTCTCAGCCACGTAAAACACAGAACACAAACTTGAACTTAAAACAGCAAATTTGGAGGTTCAGACTCACCGAACAGCAGCCGGGCAAACATAGTTGTGTAAAAAACAATTTATTCAAAAAAACATAAAACCTTACAAAATATATATAATAGGAAAGAAACTGAAAAAAGTAAAACAAAATAAAGTAAAATTATTATATTTTAAAGGTTTAAAGCTGCCATGCGTATATTTTTTAATAGGATTAAAATCTTTCAAATTATTCTGAGGGCAGAAGTTAGAAGAAGATGGAAGTTTTTGTTTTGAAAACATTTTTCAGTCCATTCTTGGTAAAAATGTGTTTTTGTCCACGTTTTGGATCCATTGAACCTACCACAAGGTGTTAAACATCATCAAATCCTACACATAGCGGCTTTGAAATGAAAAGGAAAAGATGGTTTAAATGGCTTTAAAATGGTTTGAAAATGTTTACAATGCAACAAAAAGCTTGAAATGATTGCTGATTACTGTGCGGTTTTGCAGTAAGCTGAGCTTTAAGGAGCTGATCGAGCCGTACAGGCTCAAGGAAGACGACATGGAGCAGGAAGCTGCAGAGAGGCTGAAGGCCCAGGAACCCTGGAGGATCACTGACAACGAACTGGAGCTCTACAGGGCCAAGGTGCACCCACATACTGCAAACACATCAACTCTGTCCAATCTCACTGCTCAGCTGAGGCCATGTTCGAGCTGTGAAACAATGCTGTGTGTGTCTTTCAGACCAACCGTCAGATCAGACTGAACGAGCTTCTGAAGGAGCACTCCAGCGCAGCAAAACTCATCGTCATGTAAGAACTTCAGAGCTTTGTTCCCCGATGAAACCCACAATAGTTTGTCCTCTTTATTATTAATGTCAGACTTCACTTTCATGCCATTATGGAGGCCATTCTTAACTAGTTTATCATCAAATGTTTTGTTTTACTCACTAATTACTAACTAACTCGAGCTGAGGACGAACCCGGTCATCCAGAAACCTGTTCACGTGACACCAGCGGTGGAGGAAGTATTCAGATCCTTTACTTAAGTAACACGCTGTAACAATACTAATGTTACATTGAAAATGTTACTTCAGTGAAAGTGTGAGAGTGTAATCAGGACAAAGTCCTTAAAGTATTAAAGCAGTGCAGCGTCCCTGTGGCTGCTGTGCTGTTATATATTCTGTCATCAGGTTATTATTCCTCGTGCATTAATGTAAAGCAGGATGTTGCTGCTGCAGCTGGTGGAGCTGGAGCTCATGTTGAACCGGTTTGTATCGGACTGCAGCTGATGATGCTTTTCAATCTGGATCCATCTGCTGATTCTTTTCTACATCGATCCATCGGTTTGGAAAACTTGTTATTACAGTCGTTCAGAGGAAAATGAGGAGCTGAGCCAACGATTTACAGGACTGACTTCAAACATCAAAATAGTTGCCGATTAATTTCCTGTCAATTCTTTCAGCTGTGCTTGTATAAACTGGTAATTTAATTGATAACAAAACATATTTTATAAACTCTGGATAAGTTTTGTTTGCAAAAATCTTAATTTGTAAAGCAACTAGTAACTAAAGCTGCCAGATAAATGTGGTGACGTAGAAGTAGTACAGTACTGGAGTAAATGTAGTTACATTCCACCACTGCGTGACACAGTAAACTGCTTTGAATCAGTACTCCTGGCAGCATATCCAGGTTTCTAAAAACCAGGATAAATAATAATAAATGAAATGTTTGTAAATTGTAAATTGTCTGTCTGCAGGAGCATGCCTTTGGCCAGGAAGGGCACGGTGTCGAGTGCCCTCTACATGTGCTGGCTGGAAACTCTGTCCAAAGACCTCCCACCTCTGCTGCTGGTCCGAGGAAACCACCAGAGTGTCCTCACCTTCTACTCCTAACACACACACACACACACACACACACACACACACAGATGTGTCACAGATCTGAAACTCTCCTGCTGTGAAAAAGTGTTTAAGTCTAATTTTGTGTTTCCATTTGGCTTAATTTTAGTCAATTTCTGTCAATTCTATTTAACAAATTAATCAACCCAATCAACATTATGATGCCGGTTTCTTTTATCTCCAACAATAACAGGCTGTATATTCTGTGGCTTCTGTGTGTTTTACATGAATGAGAGTAACTAAATATTAATCTTTTAAAATGATAAAATCACGAGTTCAGAATGTTTGTTGGTCTTCGGGTGACCTGTGATTATGAAGTTTTTCATTGGGTTTCAGTTAGAAAGACACTGTATCTTTGTACGCTATTTTATTAAAGTATTAACCAAACCACAAGTTTCTGTCGAGTTTGTTTCTAGTCAGATTTTTGGAATGATCAGTTTTGCTTCTCGGGACTTTTTCTAAAGAAACGGGTATCAAAGTAGAGAGGAGTGGCAGAGGTTCACACCCAGGTAATGAAGTGTTACCTGAGCAACAAAACATGAAACAAGCTCACTGCAGTGATGTAACAAGTACATTTATCCAGATAAGTACAATCTGAGGTACTTGTACTTGACTATTTTAAGCAACTTTCTAATTCTACTCCACTACAATTCAGAGGGAAGTGGTACTTTTACTTTTTTACTTTGCTTTTTAGTCACTAGCTACTTTGCAGATTTACATTATTTGTACAAAATATAAATCAACTAATAAATGCTGGTGTTGTATTATAGATAAAGCTACCCAGCAGTATATAAAGTAATTAACCAGCTGCAACATTCAAGCGAAGAACACATGAATGTATCACTAATTATGATCAGATTATATGCAATATATCATTCTGAAATGGGTGATTCTGCATAATGAGTACATTATGCTGCTAATACTTCTGTACTTTTACTAAACTAAAACTTTGAATGCAGGACTTCTACTTGTAACAGAGCATTTCTTCTCTGCTGTGTTGGTACTTTTACTTAAATAAAAGGTCTGAGTACTTCTTCCACTGGCTTAATGCGATCACAAATTGAAGTTTTTGTTGTTTTTTTTTGCTTCAAAATAGCCTACCTTTTTTAGAATATTGTTAATCTGAGTTCTCTAAAATATAAACACAAAATCCTCCAAAAAAAAAACACATTTTATATGTAATTCAGTGGTTTAATGACTGTAATGACTCCCTGATGTGATGTTTCCAGATCAATGTGCTCTCTGTGGGAACACAGAATGAAGAGCAGAAACCTGCAAGCTGCGTTCAACAACAGCCATGACAGGAGGAAAAGTGCTGCAAAGCCTGCGTAAACTGCAACGTGTGCTGCATTCAGAGGCTCCTTGGAAAATCCAACTTCCAAGGGTTTTGACATTTTATTAACAAAATCGACGTGTGACAGACATCACGGCTTGAGCAAAACACATTCAAATAACCCTCAGGATAGATACAACAAACACACCCAAAATCATGACAACGATTGTAATAATACAACAAACATAAAAAAAGAATAAGAAAGTAAAACAGAATAACACATATAAAGTTAATGAATATGTGATGAATCTGTGAGATAATTCAAACAAAAAATCTGGGTTTTGACTTTTTTGACGTATGGAATTTGACTAACACTATAATTATATTAATCATGTCATTTGGAGTGGGGGTATTACAATCAAAGTTAGCAACAATTTCTTAGCTGTAGACTGTAGTCCCCTAAATGTTCCTCTAAATCATTTCAAAACTTTAATTCACAGTTACAGTGAGTCAATCAGTGTATTATTGACTCTTCTTCTTTCGCTTTGAATCGGATTTTTACACTTTAAGCTGTTGTGGGAAATATACTGGGTCAATGTTCTTTGTTGGTGTTTGTTTCTTTCTTTTAAATGTAAAATCTTCAGGCGTGGAGCTACGGTACGAGTGTGCCAGCAGTCCAGTGAAAGGGGGGTTCTCAAATAAAACATGCACGACTAAAAGTAAAGAAACAAACAGTAAATCTAAAAAACATTTCATTTATTGTGTCAAAAAGAACAAAAAAAAAGTTGCTTGTTGTGGTTGTAACGCTCGGAAATACGGTAGTTTAAGGAGCACCTGAAGGCAGCACGGCCGTTGTTGTTCTTGAACGCAGCTCGTCACCTTTTATGCAACACAGCAGACAAACGGGAAACAGCTCGGAGCTGAAGGTAAGGTGGGAGTTTTGTAATATTTCACCTGAAACTGTGAAACGGCAGAAGAAACGGCGACGTGACCAGAGGGCTGGCAGACCACATAAGACTTTAAAACCTCCTTAACTAGTCAGTCCTCTTCACTTCACTGTTAGCAGGTAGGCTACACACTGATGTCAGTATAATGTCCAGGTGTGACAGGTGGATACATAATATCATAACAGTCCTCACAGGAGGAACAGCCGACCTGCTCTATCTGCTGTGTGCAGCCTACAGTCCAGGCTAATCACATGATGACAGAAAAACATCACAATGGATACAATCACTATAACTCTGTACTGAAATCTGTAGGACTTAAATAACTCCATCATTATGGGAATGTGAGAACCGGCACACAGGTGTTCTTCAAGGTGAGCTGCGTTTTGTAACAGCGTGTGATCTGACAGACGTAACCCGCGACTGATTGACAGCTGTTTGCACCAATAAGAGGGAGGGACCCTTACCCTGGGAGACACAGAGTCCACTTAATGAAGCTGTTAATTTTTGAGTGTTAAATTAGAACACAGTAATGAGTGAGTTGGACATGTGTGGATCATGTTTGATTTGATGTCCAAATGTCTCCATCGAGAAATAAATGGCAGCACGGTGATTAGATTTCATCCTGATGACACAATGGGAATTATTGCTCTAGTAATGTTTTCAGTCATAAACAAAACAAGATTTTCTAATCCGGGAAAGTCAAGCACACACTTTTGACTTTTTAAATAAAAAATCTCTACATTCATGGCTGTAACCAGGAATTTAGAAATACTCAGTGGTGGAGGAGTATTCAGATCCTTTACTTAAGTAAAAGTACTAATACAAACACTGTGAAAATACTCCACTGCAAGTAAAAGTCCTGCATTTAAAACCTTACTTAAAGGTCCAGTATGTAACATTTAGGAGGATCTATTGGCAGAAATGGAATATAATATTCACACACTTCATCCTTCAGTTCATCACAAACATTTGGAGATACATAGTTTTCACTGGAAGGGTATGAAAAACTGTAATCTGGAAAGTAAAGCTGTCAGACGTAGTGGACTAAAAAGTACAATATTTGGTTCTGAGATGTAGTGGAATACTTTAGAATGACTGAATATAATACCCACAAACTTTTTGTATTTTACTTATTATTGAACTATTATAAAATGCTTCTTCCCAATCATACCCCCTCCCAAATCTGTTTTTGTTTGTGACGCCTGCTCACATGTTAATGTGAGGTATATTTTTGTTATCCCGGCAGCCAGAATGACGAGCCTCCAGCTGAGTGCGAAAGAGGAGATGGTGGAGAAGTTTCTGGATGCCGCAGCCAGAGGAGACCTGACCCAGGTGTCCACGCTGCTGTCCCACGTCCCCTCGCTCATCAACCAGACGGGATACAGCGGCTGGACGGCGCTGATGCTGGCCGCTCGCAACGGACACTACCATGTGGTGGAGGCGCTGCTGTCACATGGGTACAGAGAGCTGAGATGAAGACAGTACAAAAGAGAAAAAATGAAAGCAATACTACAGTCAAACTGTTATGAGTATAACGCTTGTAGGTGTGAAAGGTGACCGTAAAAAGCTTTTAAATCCACCTTTGAAGTGTTTGATACTCCAAAAAGAGACAATTTGGGTGTAAGATCATTTTAAAGCTGCATTAATAGATTTTTGGCCACTAGCGGGCAGAATAACTCTAAAACAAGCTGACAGACAGACAGCCCGGACATATTAACTCACCGCATCATAAAGTAGTTCTGGCTAACGTGTCTTATTTTATTATAGTTTAAAAACAGAATTTCAGGCCACATTTCTAAATCTTTTGTTTGACTTATTTAATTATGTTTTATTTGCTAGATTAATATAAATGTATGTAAATAAATAGCAGTCAATAGCACTGTGTTCCCCCCACTACCTACCCTTGGATAGATGGACTCATTGCTTCTCCTTAAATCTCTAATCTCTTCTCTGTTTTCGATCTTCAAGCTGCGACAAGTTCTCAGTGAACAGTTCGTCGCAGACCGCCTACGATATCGCCAAGTTCTGGGGCCACAGACACATCTCCAACCTGCTGGGCCAGACAGACGACGTCCTGCCGGGCTCTAACCTCAACCAGCAGGAGAACTACTTCAGCAGAGAGATGCTGGACCGGCTGAGTGGGAAGAGGACAGACAAGGTTTGGTTGGAGGATAAACAGAGCGACCCAGATACAGTCTACCTCCTGTTCTCCAACCTCAGCCCCATGGTCAGCAGCTCCCAGGAGGACGACAACGCAGGTGTACGTGGCTGAAGGCAAATGTTACCGATAGTTTTCATTTGAAGCTGCTGAACCATCATCAACATGTTTGGAACTGAGTTCTGATGTTCTGCCCAGATTTCAGAGCATTCTGCTGTACTGTATTAAAGTTGAATCTCAGTACCTGAAACACCAGCCGGTCCTGAGATTGAGTCTGGTGGGAAATACAGTGTGCAAAAGTGTTTGCCCTCTTCCTGATTCCTTATGCTTTTGCATTGCATCATCAAACAAATTAAAATATTAGTCAGAGATAACCCTTAATAATAACAACCTTCATTTAAAAACTGTATTTTGTGATTACTTGTGTTATCTTTGACTAATATTTAAATTTGTTTGATGATCTGAAACATTTAAGTGTGACAAACATGCAAAAAAAAAAAAAGAAATCAGGAAGGGGGCAAACACTTTTGCACACCACTGTAAATTTCCATGGTAATTTGTGTAAATGTAAACGAACAGGTACCAAAGGAAATTCTCCCAACAATTCTTAGTTTTTTAGTCAGCAAGTTAATTTGAGCCCTAAAGGTAAATCTACCATAAAATCAAACACCTAAATACTTGTTTAAAAAAGCATTCTTATCACACACTTACTTGGCTTTTTAGAAGCTCTCAGCCATATTTTGCAGCCTTCATCAGTGGATGGAGATTGCTCAGTTGGCTTGTAGATGTTGTATGTGTTATCACATAAAATATGTTTTTGTTTTTTGTTTTTTTATTTCAAAGCTCAAAGCTTTTTATTTCAAGCTCAAACCAAATACTTGGAGACACACTTTTTCAAGGGCAACACCTTGTAGAGTAGTTACTGTCCAGTCAGGATGGTTGGATTTTATGCAAAGCAAATGTGCAGTTTTCCAAAATGGTATATATGCAGGTTCACATGGATTTAATATGAGCTTAAAAAGTGGCCAGAACAGTAAAGTATCATATCATCTGCGTAAAGGAGTAGGCTTGTATTCGTGATTGATGAGGAAATGTAATTTATAAACAATAGAGTCAAATCCAATTGGGAAGAGTCTATGTAAGATAATGATAGGATCAATTGTATCAAATGCCTTGGAGAGGTCTGGACTAGTCCATATTTAAACCTTTGTTCTAAATCAATGCACGTTTGGACAAATGAACGTTCCTGTGGTTACAGTAGCGTGATGCTCTAAATTCCCTAATAGCATTAAAACTGCTGAGTTTTCAGTCAGAAACCAGACAGCTGTGACGCTCAGAGAGCTCATTTCTGACACGCAAAGAAAAAGACATTAATCTAATTGTTGTCAACTACAGGATTCCTGGAAAATTGAAAGTCATCTAATTGAAAAGGAAACTAAATACACAAATACGCAGAGATGTTTTTAGCCTGCAGCCAACAGCACATCAAAGATTCAAGATGTTATCTAATGATTGTGATTCCAACTCTTACAGGGTGAGACCAAGCTGTGTCGGTTCAGATATGAGGCAGTTAAAGACCTTCTCCCGAAACCTGCGACTGTGCTCATCTTCCTTGGAGTGGAGAAGAGGAAAAAACCCTCCTCCTCCTCCTCCTCCTCCTCTCAGACAGAGGAGGGTGTCCGGGAGCCTCCTGCTTGGTTTGCCATCAGCACAGATGAAGACGCTGCTGAACTTCTTAAACGCTGCAGAGAAAAGAACTGCTCCTTCCCAAAGACGCCCAACAGAGACCTGCTGAAATTCAACAAGGAAGAGGCCGGTGAGGAAGATACACAGTAGGCGATTTGAGGGGGGTGCCATCCCCCTTGTTAGCAAGATGACCTAAATGAATCCCCCTTGTTAACCTGCCATCCCCCCTCTCCATCCCCTAGTAGCAGAGAGAGTGCAGGGGCACAGGGGTTGTTTAGTTGAATATGTTAGTCTAGTCTGCCTCACTCATTGATCCTTTATCTGCCTGAGTTTTCTGCAAGTTAGACTCTATGGCCCCGACCATGGCTCTGAGATATCAGTCGCCTAACAGTGCTGTGTATTGATTAATCCACGGCGCTGTGCGTGGTGCTGAAGTAGCAGACGGATTTGTAATTGCGCCTTTTTCTCTGAGTCCTGCCAGTCATTCAGTTTCGTCTTGGATCTATAATATTCTCTAAACTATATACTATAAATACTCAATTCTATACTATATTGTAGCCTATATACTCTATAAAGTAGTGTCACCTTCATGATAAAAGTGACAAGTAGCAACGTGTAGTTGTGGGGTGTTTCCATTGAGCCACCCCCCCTGTTAAAAATTAACAAATCACCACCAAAAGATACAGATATCTTTTTCTTTTCCAGAGGCATCTTTCTCTCATTTTTATGACTCCCACATTTGATTAAATAATCGAAAATAAAGTAACTGCATAATCTTTGTTGCCTCTCTTCGTCCTCCAGGAGTTGTGGCTCAGGCTCGATCGGTGTTGGCCTGGCACAGCCGCTACAGCTTCTGTCCGACGTGTGGCAGCAGCACCGAGCTGGAGGAGGGAGGATACAAGAGGAGCTGCCTGAACTCCGACTGCAGGAGCCTGAAGGGGGTTCACAACACCTGTTATCCACGAGTTGGTACGAAGCTCCACCCCCACCTCACCTATCTGCTCCTGATAAATGCTAATAATACATTGTCTAGAAGCCTGCAGAATATCAGCGTTCAAAAAACAACATCCCTTGTGAATGTACATATTTAACTTCAATGGACATGTGTATTTATGACGATGTGCATAAGTGAGCATGTGAAATTTGCAGCAGGAAAAATGGTCACATGTGGTCTAAAACACTTTTCACAATGAAGCTTTTCTGCTTGGGTTGTGATGTTGTGATGATTGTAGTCAGGGAGCTGATATCATGGGTTTGAGTCCAGTTTATTCCGAAATAGAGCTGAAACGATTAGTCAATTAATCGATTAGTCATCAGTCACAATTTTGGTAA
This sequence comes from Siniperca chuatsi, assembly GCF_020085105.1. NCBI lineage: Eukaryota > Metazoa > Chordata > Actinopteri > Centrarchiformes > Sinipercidae > Siniperca > Siniperca chuatsi. The sequence goes on from NC_058046.1 coordinate 2,448,127, forward strand.
TCAGATTATAAATTTTTATAAGGATAAATTACAAAAAAAAAAATCACTGGTTCCAGCTTCTCAAATAATATTTGCTGGTTTTCTAATACTTCTATGATAGTAAAGTGAATACCTTTGGACTGCTAGTCAGTCAAGTATGTAAATTCTCTGAAACTTGTAACTTGTTTCCGACATTTCACAGTCCAGTCCATTAATTGATTAACTGACAAAATATTTTAAATATTTTAAGTTGCAGCCCTTAAAAGAAAAATCTTCAAAGGAAAACTTTCCATAAGCACGTGATAGTATAGATATACTGTGTGTGTGTGTGTGTGTGTGTTTTCAGACCCAGTGGTCATCATGCTGGTGATCCACCCTGATGGAAACCAGTGTTTACTGGGAAGGAAGAAGATCTTTTCAGTCGGCATGTTCTCCTGTCTGGCTGGATTCATAGAGCCTGGTAACTAACACACACACATAAACACACACATTGCATTGACTCACGTGAATTCCCTGAAGCTTACCCAAACCTTAATAACCATAACGTCTACATGCCTGACCCCAACCTTAACCAGAAACAAAAGTGTTAACCCTAAAATGTATTAGTTTATCAGCATGTTGCCCCTAAATGGGAGGTGAGTCCTCATAATGTGACCGAGTGCACAGGTTTATCTCCCTGCAATGTGATGAACATATAGAAAGCTACACACAGTGACCTCCTCCCCCCTCGTGTCCCCGCAGGGGAGACGATCGAGGAGGCGGTGAGGAGGGAGGTGGAGGAGGAGAGCGGTGTGAAGGTTGGACCGGTCCAGTACGTCTCCTGCCAGCCCTGGCCGATGCCCTCCAACCTCATGATTGGCTGCCTCGCTGTCGCCATATCGACCGACATCAAAGTGGATGAGAACGAGATCGAGGAAGCCCGGTGGTTCCCACGGCAACAGGTACAAACATATTCATATTCTACTACTTCCACTATTAGCGCAACTATCACTAATACCGGTAAGACAGCCATTAGAAGAATAATTTAATCTAATAAGCTTGAAGGTTCATAATTGACTGGAAATTCTTAGCACAAGCTCCACTTACTGGACGTTTTCCAGAGCTTTAGCCACATCTCAGGGCCATCAGTGGATGGTGTTGGCTCAGGCTGGAGATGGTTCAGTTGTAATCAATGGTAATAATTCTGTTTTTATTATAATACATTTAGGTAAATTAATATGATTACATTTACAGGATATATAACACTATATAACCAGTAATAATAATTAATGTTGTAAATATACTACAATAATATTAGCATAAGTAAAACATATTGGTGTAATACATAATACATATTGTATTATTTTAAATGCAAAATTATAATTGTATTAATCACATTAAATGAAAAAAAATAATGCATTTCCTGGCAAAATGAAAGATAAAATTATGATAAGCAAGAAAAGTAATAATTATAATAAATCAGAATTATAGAGAATACAAACTGAGCTTTTGTCATCTCTAATTTTATCTGTGGTCACTCATTTTAAATGTCAAGATAGCTGAATACACAGCACAGCTGTTATTAACCTGGATTTACGTTTATTTTGTCAGACAACTTTGTGAGCATGAAATAGTGATTTGATCAACAGCAGGAGTTACTGATCACCTGGTTAACAGGTAAGGTTTATGACTCGCAATCAAATCACTATTTTTTTGCTCGATCAGTTGTCTGACCACAGAAAATGATGTTCATGAGAGCAGACCACAGAAAAATGATTCACTGTTTTTGTTTAGGTGATTGACTCCTTATTCAGAGGAGCCCGTCCGGCCTTCACCGTCCCTCCCAGCCAGACCATCGCCCACCAGCTGATCAGACACTGGATCGGAATGACCTCTAACCTCTAGCCCTTGACCTCCCAGCCAGCTTAGGCAGACCTCCATACGGTCTGATGGGTCTAAAATAAACCAGCAGCTGTCTGAACTGTTGCTGTTTTATTACGACAAACCAGCTGCCAGTCAGGGGGATCACCAGATTCTTCAGGTTGTACAAGACACAGTGCTTTAATATGGTTTGTATTTACCGTTCGACATTGAACAGTAAATACAAACCATATTAAAGCACATTATTTCAATGCACTGCTTGTCTGTGGAGTGATACAGCCTTTACAACACCTACAGGTAAAGGTAAAGAAAGAACTGTACAAGATGGGAGAGATGACAAACAATACACTACTTGAAAGCAACAGTCACTTCAGATCACGTTTGAACTCACACTTGGGAACTTGCAGCGTGCCAATGGATCAAATAAAAAGGCAACAGTGCAGATTATTATACCAGACAAATGCAGAAAGCGTCACACAGCTGTAACAGAAGCAGCTTATTTGTTCCAGAAACAGTTCTGTGAGCCAAGTGGACCAACCACAGCTACATTTTCAGAGTTCAGATAAGTTATATCAGCACCACAGACACTTAAGAAGTTCCAGTGTGGAGGATTTAGTGGCATCTAGCGGTGAAATTGCAGTTTGCAACCTTTTGAATACCGCTTTTCTCACCCCTTCGAAGCGTGTAGGAGAAACTACGGTGGCTGCGAAACTTGCGAACGGCCCTCTCTGGAGCCAGTGTTTGGTTTGTCCGTTCTGAGCTACTGTAGAAACATGGCGGTGCATGTGGAAGGGGACCCGCTCCCTCTGTAGATATAAACGGCTTATTGTAAGGTAACGAAAACACAAGGATTCTTATTTTCAGGTGATTACACACTAATGAAAACATACTTATGAATATTATATTCCATTTCTGCCAACAGCTCCTCCTAAATGTCACACACTGGACCTTTAAAGCATGAACCAACATTTTAATGTTGAAGCATCATGAAGTTTTTACAGTTAGGCATAAACAATCTCAAACTCCTCTGAAGTTTCAGGCATCCGCTTTGTCAAATCAAATGTCAGCCATCTTTATACATTTCTTAAATGTAATCTAATACAGTATTCACAAGCTAAGATGATTGATTGATAAGATCAAAACTAGTTTGATTTTCCCAAGAAAAATCAATCCAGTAATGGATGATGCCATGTACAATTTTACTACAGCAAAGGTCAAACAGCAAAATGGCTGATTGACAACTTTCGATAAACTGAAATGAACTGGAAACATTAAATTGCTTAATAAAACTAATTCTCATTGTCTGTGGCAACATTTTATCTAACGTGTCACTGTTGTAAATGTATGCATGGTAACGCGCTAACTGTGTGCATGTTTTTAAAAATATTTTCTTTGCATTTTGTGATACAACAGTTGAAATACTGTATAGAAGAAATGTTGAGAGAGAGGAAGAAGGCATGTAACAAAGCCCCGTCAGAATCAGTCCAGGGATGCTGTGGTCACATAGACTACTAGGCTATGCTAACATTATAATAGTAACCATGCTATCAAGCTAGCATTCCAATTATAGGTTATTATGCTAACATTTGTGTGATAAAGTGCTAAATCTTACATGGAAAACATCACCAATGTTAACACTGGCAATAGATGTTAACTGTAGGCTTGTTAGTATCCTTTATTGTTAGCATTCAGCTGGAAGCAAAGCTGAGCCTAAGTTCAGCTGAGGCTTACAAAAGTCTATATTAGACTGACAGCGTGTCCAGATTAACAAAAGATAATTTCGGCATGATTGCATATCAAGGTCAACGCAAAAAGATGTGTGTGGATGAGAACAGACTTGAGTTCACAGCCAAGATTTGTCCGCACAGGTTGAAAATATTGCAAATGTATGACAATTCTTTAACATACGGAGACAAAAAAGACGAAAGTGGTCTGGAGGACAGTAACAGTGGGAACTCATACAGGGTTTTTTTTGAGAGCTTTCACACCAAAAGCAGAAGTTAGCAAGGCCATTATTTCAATTGAGCGAGCGGCTGCGCAAGCCACAGCCCACACGGTCTTGATTTTAGGTTAACTAAATTCAACTTTGCTGCCAAATACACTGACGTCCGCAACACGTGTTCAATCCAATTCTGGCATTGACGTGAGAAGTTATTGCAGCAACAATTTTTACTGTAGAGAAAAATGGTGGAAAAGTTTATTTTGTGCATTTTCCTGAAGATGAATATGCAGAGTCATGCAAGTCTACTCTTTGATCCTACTTGAGTGAAAAATCACAAGCATGGCAGAAAATACCAGAAGGATACCAGGTAAGAGACTTAATGTGATTATTCACATTCTGATGTAGTCTAACATCCTAGTTAGCTACTTTGTAGGATTATGTGCTACTCTTCGTTCTGCGCACTACCTCGCACAATTATTTGCTTTTCCCCGTCTGGTCTGAAACAGGCGCCACAGGTTGGGCTGTAGCCCTTTACTTTATTATTTTTCCATCTGTTCCATTGACCTAGCATGCAGTACTGAAGTTGTTGATTCAGTCTCCATCTGCAGGTTTTGCAGTAAAGCAACTGTTTGCTATATAATCAGTCTCACAGATCAGATAACAGTCACGCTGCTCACTCACTGTTTCAACATCGGTTTTCCCCAGAAAGGAAGAGTTGACCACATACTCTGCCTCACAGATAATCTGACTGTCGGTGTTAGCCATGAATTCACGAACACAGCATTTTACAGCAGTTTCTTCCTGACGTGACGTCTTTGAAAAGTCGACCTGTCTACTGTCTTCCTCTTTCTGGGGAAACCAGCTGTTAGCGTCACGTGTCTGATGCAGCAGAGCAGCGTCGGCCTCTCGGCCAACTCTGTCAGGATGACGGCAGTTCACTGTGTAGTCAGGATGAAAGGAGGACTGGAGAGAAACCAGTTGGTGCTCTGTGGTTAATGGAGCATCAGAGACATACTCCGTGTCCAGATCGGCTGACAGTTTGATAATGAGGTGACTGATAGACAGCAGAGAGGTGTCTTCATGTCGGTCCTCTTCTGAGGAGAGCTGGGAGTTCGGACTGACCGTGATGATACTTTTCTCTCCAAGTACATCTGTCACCTGGAAGTCCTCTATGTCCAGGATGTTTCTCTCTGCAGTTTTCTGTCGAAGGGAATAATGAAACTTAATGGACTGAAGATCCCAAAGTTTGCAAAGACACCAGATCTGTCTGGCACTTGGTTCCCCCCCATCTGATTGATTGGGTGATGCAGCCATTTTGGGGGGTTTCAATGGAATATCATAAAGCTTTAGTGAAGAGTTGGAACATATGCATAATTTCCCCCCTGAAGTGAATGAAAATTAAGAGTTAAATAAAGTCTGATTACAGGGATGGATCCCAAAATCTGTCACCAACATGAATGCTTAAAATAAGCAGATAATACTAAAGCAGTAACTGGCTTAAAAATCACATCAAGGGAAATTCTTATTGACCGGATACATTTCATGATGACTCAAAGTTTCTTGCTGCAAAAACTACCCATCTAATAATCCATTTCATCTATCTGCCGATCAGAGATTTAAAGTTTTCAAATATAAAATCAACTTGAGAAATTTCTACAATCACACTTTGTAAATTTTGTACTTTTTACAAAGAAGTTAATCTGCTTTATTCTGTCTTGTTTCAAGATACTGAGACTGATTTCCACAAAATTCCTTAAAAAAAAAAAAGGAGTGAAACTGCACAGGGGAAAGATGTTTTTGACAGACCAAACTGTTTCTGTGACCTAGTTGGATTCGGCTGTAAAGCCGAGTCTAGCAAAGCACTTTATGACCTGTGAAAATACAGGAGCAAAATGACAACCCTGTTTTAAGAAAACCAAACTGCTGTAAAAAGCAGATCACCTGGTGGTTTGGGTCCATCAGCCACCGGCCTGTTGTACTGCCCTGCGGGCTGGAGATGGGCGGGAAGAAGTACGACTTGTACCTGCACAGTAATGGTATTCAAGATGAATTTTAATTTAAACAGCTGGAGTAAGAAAGTCAAGTTTTTTTCTAAGGACATTTTTGGCCCGTTGATGAGATTTTTGGGGTTTTCCAGAACAAAACATGATGTATGTCTTGATTCTTTTCAACGTACAGTAGTCGTCAAAGACCACAAGTTATTTAGTCAACAGCCACAATAAAAATGACAGTAGGTGCATTCCTGTATTACTTATCGGAGCCCTCAGATGTGATCGTGTGTGTGTGTGTGTGTGCTGACTCACACAGTCCTGGACAGGATGGAGATGATGAACACAGTAACAGCCAGCAGCAGCAGCGGAGTCGCTGTAGCCACCGCTGGTACCTCGTCTGAAATGGAAAAACATTCAACATTCATGGTTAGTACCCTTCTTTTTTTTGTAATATAAAAAAATAAATAAATCACACTGTAGAGAACACTGTAAACCAGTGATGGGAAACACGGAGCCCTTGTAGCCCTCATTTATTTATTTATATACTTTATTCAGGTTGTCTTGCCTGATTATACAAGATACAAAACATGTCTGTTACTACTTGAACGGACCGGTGACCACTGAATCATCATTTCGTCAAAGATTTCCATATATTTCCTGGGCAACATATCCCGGCCGGCCAACATGATCACAGATTTCAGTTATTAAGACTCTCACACCAACAAGGAAATGACAAAATACTTGTTTTTTTATTAATTATTATTATTATTATTATTATTATCAGAATACCAGATAATATTTTACAAGGTGATATTCCATCTCCTCACTATGTATTTGCCTCTCTAATTATTCTATTTTAATTAATGATACAAGATGTAAAATATTCCAGTTGTAGATGTCAAGATTGTTGTTTGTTTTTGGGTTTTTTTACAAGCAATGATTAAATTAATCACAAAGCAAGAAAACCTAAACCCAAGAGCCCCCCCAAAAAACAAACTTCTTTAATATCCAGTAGTTCAAATGTTTTCCACACTGGGATTATTAAACGTTCTGCTTTTAGATTAGAACAAAAATAAATAAATAAAACTCCTCCAGAGCAACCAGTTAAACTCACCAAAATATGTTCTAACGGTGATGATGTTTATGGAAACATTATCAGCCAATAGGAGAAGAGAATACTCAGTGTCGGGTTTCAGATTGAGGAATTTGTGCTGCAATTGGTCCGGCCACAAAGACAGAGCTGGAGAGGAGAGAACTCGGAAACGTCACTTAATCCTTTACTTAAATACATTCACAGTCTGATGCTGAAGGCAGACGTTTTGCTGCACAAGTTTCAAAATAATGAACCAACAGGTTAACGTTAAGCTTCCTAATAGCAGAGAGTAATGCTTATACATATGTCTTTATTACTCTTAACCAGCCTAACCATCATTACTTTTTATGACAAAAATACATGTTTTTTTATTTTTTTGGAAAGCAAGAAACTGAAGTGGGATTTCATACTATAAATTATACAATATATATTTTTAAAAACTACAAATGTTGGCAATAGAAATCAGCTATGAGGGAAACTGTGTCATTATACTGGAGAATTAACCCAGAGACTGGTGCTGCGACACATTTCAGAAGGAAACTGTTAACCTACTTTGTCTCTCCGAGTCTTTCCTCAGCATCACTCTGTATCTGTTCACTCTGATTGGCCCAGACTTGTTTTGCCACGCCCACACAACTGTCACTGTCGTTTTGGTCACGCCCACCACCTTCAGCTTGACCGCCTCCATCAGAGCTGAGAAAAAAAAGAAAAACCAAGTGCTGTCAGACGTCTCTGGAGGTTTTCTGTCCTGGAGGGGAAACTGCATGATGTTCATGTTAATATCAACCGATTGTGAATAAAGTTCTGTGGAATTCTACAGCATGTACAATATTCCAGTTTAAAAACACAATGGATTCATTTTACCCAATTCCTAATAAATATAATCTAAGATCTCAGAAAGTCCCACAATAATACAGTCTGCAGACTGGTCACCACTAGTTCAAATCCATTTTCAGTCTCCCTCTGGGCTCAAGTCACTAAACTCTCATCTCCAGACGTGCAGTATTTTCTCTTCAAAAAAAGATATTCTATTAATGCTTCCTTCCCCAGAATTGTTCTCATGCGTTAGCCATCTTGCTTTGATTCCATATTTATTAAAATGTTTTTTCTCTTTTGTTTGTTTCTGGTATTTACTTATTCTTTCTATGTATATTCTCTCCTTCTTTTGTAACCCTGGTTTTTTAAAGTGCTGAATAAATTAAGTTTTATTCACTTACTTTTTACTGCCAAAGAGAAATAAATCATGTGATTAGCTCAATCAAACTAATACCCACATTAAAACAAAATTCTCTGTACATTCACAACTCCAAAGCAAAGGAAACTGCTGATTTTGCTTACACCATGACCATTTTGCTAGGAACCACCTTCAGTTTAATCTTCGGCAAGCCTTATTCTATTATCCATCCAGTACAGTGTTGATTGTGAAAGTAATAATGCTAACATTAGCATGCTAACTGGGAAGCAAAAGTCTTAGCGGAGTTGAAATTGCAGGTCTAGCTGGATTCATTTATTGTTTAGTTTGGGGGGGGGTTGCACTCATTCTGTCCAGATGCAATCATCTTCATCACAAGCTTTCATCTCTTCTGACGGTGACCATGTTTACCTCCCTGCTGCAGACTGGCAGGCAGGGACTGAGGAGATCCACACTGCTGGTTGTAGACGGGAAACACACTGATCAGGTAGGACTCATCAGGGTCAACATCTGTAAACACACCACACACACACAGGGTCTTAATATTTATTCAGCTCAACTAAAAAGAGTGAATCAGGCCTTCATTTGAAGCAGCTGCTTCTTATAGCAACTTAAAAATCTGATACGCAGCAGCTGATCATAACAAAATAAGCACATTACTTTTGCAGATGATGGTGTTAGATTACAGAGGAAATCAGAGGTGTTAAAAAACAAAACAAAAAAACAGTCAGATGATTCTTTCTTGATGTGAACGATCCAGCTTTCATTTGTAAGGTGTATATAAAGATTTCCCCCGTTTAAAAAGGATAAGTCTGCCGATAGTTTATATTTTTACTGTCAATAAATCCCATGTGTTGACAATAAGGACAATATTGAATGACACCAGATTTACCCTTAACCACAAGGATACTTTGGTTAGCCATTGGGCCTGTTTTGAACAGTCTCTGACCAAAAATGAGTGTTTTACCCCCTTTAAAAATAAAAAAATAAGTTGAATATTCCAACAGTTGCACCTTGTATGACAGTGGAGGTGTTGAAGCAGTCCACTGAGGTCCAGCAGCTGGTGGACGGACAAGTCTCAGAGCGCCACTGGACAGCAAAATGACTGACAGGCAGGACAGAGGACGGGGTCTCCCACTGGACCAGAAGGCCTTTCTTAGCAGGGAAAGAACTTGACACCCACAAGTTTCTGACTGAGGGGAGAGCTGCAGAGGACAACTACAGGATTATTAGGGATTAAAAAGAACAAGATGACCTGCATCTTCAGCACCATAATCAGCATGAACACCAACATAATGAAATTAGTTGGCCATTTTCAAATCTCTTTATTTTGGAGAAGCCAACAAGCACATTAACACCACACAGGAGCATTTTTTCTATCCATACACCCCTTACGTGTCAAATGTTCAACTATGCTTATGATGGGTAAGAAGTGGTTTAATGATCATAAAATATCCATATCAGTTGTTCTGGGCGAGTTTGCATGCATCAGGTTTCCGCGTTTTGTCACGTGCATTCAAACAGTTTTGTTCACAGAGCTCGATAAATCATGATCTCAACATTGAGCAAAATAATTATTCAGATTTAAGCCGTAAAACATGCAGCCTGGAGTTATCCGCCATCCAACACTGTCCCACGCCCGGCACAGGTTAAATAGCTACAAGTCAAAACACATGAAACAAGCATCATTCAGCTAGCAGAACATTTGCTGCGTTGCAATAAGTTTTATCTGAACATCATAGCACTGCTCTGTTGCTTCCTTCTCTGATAGAAAAGGAAGACACACACACTTGTTTCACTATCCCCATGGGGGACAGTCACTGACATAATGCTTTCCCTAGCCCCTTACCCATCACAACTAAGAGCCTAACCTTAACCCTTATCCTAACCTAATTGTAACCTGTACCTTAAAAAACAAGTCTTAACCCTCAAAAAGCAGTCTCTACCCGTGGGGAACTCAGTCTATGTCCCCACGGGTTAGTGTGCATTCAGGTTAAAGTCCCCACTGGGATATAAGAACATGACTCACTCACACACCATATGACTATATGACTGACAAAACAGACAGTGAGTGTTAATATTGGTGTTTATTGTTCACTAGTATTGTGGACCATTAAATTACCGTTGTAACGGCTCAGAGAAGCAGCGGGGTTGGACCCAAATCCACAACACAAAGATAGTCAGAGTAAGAAAAAAGTTCAAGTTTACAAAAGCAGGCAAGGATCAACACCAGGAAGACCGTCAAAAACAGGCAAACTCATCCAGATGGTGGTCAGGCAATGGGGCCGCAGGCAGACAAATACGAAAGCTAGACAACCTGGCAAAGAGAGAGTGGAAGCGGACCGGTATATATGCTGCTAGGCTGATTAGGGAAATGGGAAGCAGGTGAGTAAGTGGGCAGGGAAGGTCAGGTGACGTGAAAGGGATTTCTGCAGGGCAGGAGGGAGTAGCTGGATCTGGAATGACATGAGCTATTAGATGGCAGAGAAAAACAGAGCAGACTACTAACTGAATACAAAGATGAAGTTGTGACAGCTGTGTTGTTTGGTTTAATTTGGTTTAGTCATCCAGCAGATGATTTAGAGTGAAATCCAGTAGCAGGTAAAGCTTTCAGCGTCTTGCCAGAAGACATTTTGCAGGACTTGCTACTGCTCGGAAATCCTTGGTACACCTCGACACATCACCAGGACATTACCATGAAAATAATGAACTATTTACATGCTATAAGCAGTGTGCCACTCACTGTTCTGTCGTAGTGTGTCAATGCTGAGACGTGCAGCAGGTCCGTTGCCGGCCTTGTTGAAGGCTGTGACTGTGACACTGCAGTTCCCCTCCTCCACCACCAGGAGCGCCATCACCTCTGTGACATTCCTAATTAATCTGTCCTGCAGCTGCTGCTTCTTCACTGGCGTGTAACTCACCTGGTATCCAAGGATACGACCTCCAGCATCACAGAGGTCAAGATCCTGCAGAGAGATGTTTGCAAAATACATTTTATATCACATTTGTTTGGAGAATGTTTTAGACTGACACCTGATTTTGATTTAGTTTCAGTCTTAAATGTGTTGCTTTTTTCCTTCCAAGAGCCGGTAACGTTAGCTAACATTACTGACAGAACATTTCTGAAATGGCCTGAAAAACAGATGCACGCAGGTCATTCAGTAAGACTTTGCATTAAAACAGTAATTAGTTCAATTGTCTGTCTTTCATCATTTAGTTTTTATTCGTTTGTTGTAGTTTTTGTTTTCAAAGGTTACTTTTTATTTAGTTTAATTCTCGTTTTTGTTGTAAAAAAAGAAGTTTAGCCACTGGGCCAGATTCGTAGGGTCATTTCCTGGACTGCTTTACGGCACAAAACAGAAAGAGGGCACTGTTCTCTCAGAGCAAACACAGCTAACGTTTTAAGAGATGAATGTCTGTTTCTTGGGGCAATATTATGACATATTTCAACCAAAGGACTATTTAAACGTTTTATTTTCTTGGACACTTTGGCTGTTGCAAAGATCACGTCTGTTTTTTAGTGATGTTGCTTGTTTAAGATTTCCTGAAGACAACGGACTGTCAAAGATCAAAGTCAAGAGAGGACATGATACAGAAGATAACTTATCTTTGTATGCTAAACAGGGAGACACTTGACATATTGACTAGTCCAAGTATTTCCAATGTACCTTCCACATGAGATGAAGGAGAAAAGATCCACCAGAGTCGTTTTTCTCCACTCTGTAACACACCTCTGGAGGCCTGGAGGGCACTGGCAAAGAAAAAGCACAAAATTAAAAACAGACCAACTGACACTTCTCTTTTTTCGGGCTACATCTCTTTAAAAAAACTGATTCAATGTCATTGGTTTATTCGATTGTAGTGCCAGGTATGGCAGGAAATTAATAATTATTATATAAATAATTTCAGGAAGTCTTCTTCTCAGTTTTCCCCATGACTTTTCATGTGAATTAAGTCCCCAGCCTATAATTTTATCCCTGTTTGAATGCGAATTGTTACCTCTGTCCAGCGTCCTCGTGCTGACGTCAGAGCTCCAGTCGCTCCAGATCCTGGACTCCTCTCTGCAGGCCACAGCAGCTCTGTAGACGGTAAAGGGCAAGAGGTCTTTGATCGTGTAGGTCAGTGTCTGATGTCGATGTGCAGGGACAGAATCTGGAGCCTGGAAACAAAAAACAGACAGCAAAGAGTACGAGAGAAAAAACGACTTTAAGTTGTATTTGGTGTGTAATTCGATCAAGAGCATTTTGAGCACATATTCCAAATGTCACCTTCAAATCTGTTTCCATCTCCCATATTGAAGAAAAAGATTTGAGTTATCAGCTGTGACCTATTTTTTTCCTTCACCGTTTTCTCACTTTCTTTCTGATTGTATGTTGTTTACATGAAATTTAGCCCAAATTGCTTTGTGAAGTGACTGTTAGGCTCTCTGCTCTCCCTCCAAACAGAGATTTCTCATCACTGCATTCAGTTTCGAGGGCTCCCAATAACACCGTAGCTCTAGAAAAAGGTGGCTCCAAATCCAAACCAAGGGCAACACTGAAACAAAGAAAGGGTTCGGAGAAGTACTGGGACAAAACCTGTGAACAGACACTTCCAGGTTTCTAAAAAAAGCTCAGCTAAGACATGCATTTTTCAATATGTATATGAGTGTGTTATTGTAATCGCGTTGTGGGGACTCGAACTCGTTCACATATTGCAGGGACTCATTGCATCTGGGGACAACCCATATGTTTAACTTTATTTTAAGGTTAAAGGCCTTATACATAGAGCGTGTCACAAATAAACTGCTGCCGAAATTGTAGCATCATATGTAACCACTGTAGAGTACTTAAGGATATCCTGTAGGTAATTAATGTAAGTCAGTACAACGTTCTCATAAGTTACAAGAGTGTTTGTATGATGCTAACCTGGGTCCATATGTGAGTGTTGTTGACTCTGTAGCGAAGCCGACAGCTGCCGTTACTGCTGCTTCTCCAAGACACAACAACAGAGTCCTCAGTGGAGCCAAGTACAGTTAATACAGGCTGAGAGGGTTTGACTGAGGAGACAAGGAGACAAGGAGAGGGGATGAGGAGAGGAGAATATAACTACTTTATCATAATTGCACTTTTGTCTAGCAGTCAGTCGGTGGATCAGTCTGTCACTTATCTCATATATTCTGGAAAATTCACATGAATGAACAGCAGAGGAAGACAACACTTAGCTGGCAATTCAGTCATTACTCGGTAGTGGAGTGATCAAATGTGGGGGTCACAGACCTGCACCATTAAGAGACACAGTATGAGGTTGGGACCAGATCTCCCTCCCCAACATGTAGTTTTTTATCTTGGCTGTTACGTTGAAGATGGCTGCCGGGTTGAAGATTCCCTGACAGGAATAGACTTTAACCCTGCTGAAGAAGAAAAAGAAAGAGAAGGAGAGAAATCAAAAAAAAGAGATAAGGACCTGAGGGATTTGTTTTCAGTATTACATATCTGATCTAAAGAATCTTTACACTTAATTCAAACACTTCTAAATGAAGAATTCGGGGGGGGGGGGGCACTTTAACAGGCTGGCTCCTCTACATTTCAGAAATATGAAACGATTAGCTGTTAAAGCTGGAGTACAGTATATGTTGCTCCATATGCAGAGCCTATAGCTGGAGAATAACTTCAGAAATGAACTTCAGTCGTAAGCCGTCTCCCTTTGCTGAGTGTTTACCTGCTGAAGATGAGAGAGACATCAGACTCAGTGTGGCTGTTTGACTCCTGACTCCACTCACATGTCATGGATTTGTATGATATCTGGTAGTAACAGGACATGTTCAGGGTCTCTGCAGGAAAACAACAGAGGGATCCAGTTTGTTGGACTGAGAAATTGCACTTTTAAGATTTACGATTGTTATTGTGACGGGATACGTGAATGAATAAAATACTAGTGAGCTCGGTAATGCTGCTAACGTGATAGCCAGCTTCTGGATTTGTAGTCCTATAATCACATCGACTCGTGACGAGCAAAGAAATTTCGCTCTGCCATTCTCTTCTGTGAAGAAAGAGGCCCAGAGGTGTTAGAACCATTCAGAGTTAATATTGCGCTCGAAGAATGCAAATCAAAAGTGACTCATTTTGTCAAATTAGTCAGAAAGTGACAGAAATATGGCCTAATTTCACTTCATATTATCCTTATGCAAACTCACCCAGAATGGTATTTCAGAATTATTAAACCAAAGCAGTTCCTACGCAGCATAAGCATGTTTGAACATTTTACACGTATAAATGCATCCACAAACCTGATTTTGACTTTTTAAGGTGAATTAGCCAGTATATGGACAGAAGTAGAAGCAAAAGCTCTCAGCTGTGAAATATGTTGAATTTCAAAACATCAACAACGAGGTGGGAGTTAGTCAATACTTATATTGAAGACTAAGTGTGAACTCAGGTCAAACCAAGATATCTGACTGCTGTGTGTGTGTGTGTGTGTGTGTGTGTGTGTGTACACTTACTCTGTATAGATGAAAGTGGCCGAGAGCCACAGTCTCTAAGGTCAGTGACACACACTCGCTCGTCCTCTTCACACAGCTTCAGCTCAGAGTCCCTCACTGTCACTTCTGACATACAAACACACAGAAAACAAGACTGACGGTCAGCTCATTCATTTTATATATATATATATATATATATATATATACACATATGTTTTTATTTAATCAGGCAGTCTCACTGAGATTAAGATCTCTTTTCCAAGAGGGACCTGAAAACAAGAACATCATCAAACAGAAGCAACACGACTACACAATAAACAACAAATTAGTAAAAAAAAAGTTACAAGAATCATAGAAAACATCAGATAATAAAGCTTTAAAATCTCCAAGACAGTTCATTCCATTTAAAAGGTGCATAGCACCTGAACCCAGTTCTGCCAGCATTAGTGCGTACATGAGGGATATCTAAGGTTTGGTAGTTACTGGATCGTTTTAATGTATTTTTCATATATTATTTCTATTTTGGATACTGGATAGTTTTAAGCCTTTAATATTTAATTCAAATTTAACAATATTAGAAGGGAAATCCCTTGGTTGACAGGTGGACAGTGTTTTGTTTTTAGGGGACGCCAGCCATAAAGGTTGGGAACCAACAGATTAGGTAATTGGAGTCCTGGACTTCAGTCATTCCATGAGAGTTTAGTATTTGTACAACGCACAGAGACCTGGGAGTGCACATAAAGGTTTGAACTGATCAGTAAAAGCCCATAAATTGGTGGAATCGGAGGAGTAAAAACATCAAACCTCTGCTGCTGAATTCAAGAACAATTTGCAAAGAATTAAACTACAGGTAAGACCTGTAGATAACAATGACTTACAACAAACCATCTGAAGTTAAACTTGCTTACTAAAAGTAACTCTAATCTTCCAGGAAAGCAGTTCAGTTAATACAAGACTAATCTAGATCCCAATCCATATCTGAGGAAGGTAAGTCTAGACCTAAGTGTAATCCCTGTCTGTAAAACTACCCGTAAGGTTTAACATTTAAACAGCAAAGTGCAATATTTGGCTTTTATGAAGAAAGGTTTGTGGGCAACTCACCATGAGAAAATACACAGAGGAGGCTCAGCACTGCCCAGGTAGCATGGTGCAATTTAGGAGACCAAATGTCCATCTTAACTGGTAAAAATGACAATATATTCATAAGATCAGCTCATTCTAAACCTCCATCCATTTTCTACACCCTCTACCTTCCATCTAAATTAACTAAAGAGAGTTCAAAAACCCTACAGAGAACGTGGTGTTTTTATCTCTGATGTGTTAATGAGGAAGCCAGCAGATGAACAGACTGAGCTGATCTGTGATCTCTGTGGACAGGAAATTGCTCCATGCCTGTGAGTGACACACATCAACACATCAGATGTTTGTTAAAATGACATTTTTCCATAGCCTTCCATGAATATGAACCTGCATGGCACTGGAATAATTAAAACAAATAGTAAGTCAACACATTACTGTGAAAAGAGTTCGACACATTCTGATTACGATATCTCGACTGATTTTCCTTCCTTTTACATAAACATGTAAGCAGACATGTTGAATAAGGATGCCCTAAAGTGTGTTATTAAAGAACTATTACCAGGATATTTAGTGAGTGGGACATTTTGTAAAACACTCTGAGCTGCATTTGTGCATGAAAGGTGCTATATAAATAAAGGTTATTTTTATTATTATTATTATTTGGTTTATTGTTGTCAGCGCTCTCTGGTGGAAACTATGTAATGGAGAAACTGCTTCTGAATGACACACATCCTGTATCTTTGCCGTCTCTGTACTGCAATAAGGTAACATCTGCTGATATATCGGCTCAGCTGTTAGTTAATAGGTTCTTAATATGCTCTTTCATAAACAATATTCTCTTGAACAAGGCATTCAACCAGCATTTGCACACATACATCTACACCGAGTGAAGAAACACCAGACAGGAAATTTAAAAACCCCCCAACTGTTCCTCATTTGTTTATTGTTCACTTTCTTTCTTCATAAGGAAAATTTCAGCTTGTCACTGCTCCTTTTTTCTTTTTCTTATAGAAAATGGAAACAAAAAAATTGCCTTGTACAAACATTTAAAAATGACTAACAGCAAAAAAAAAAAAAAAGAAGAAAGAAATGTAACAAAGAAATGCTGTACAGATTAGTAAAGAAAGAGGATTAGTTCTTCCTCTGGACTCGTCTGTCTGCCTCAGTGCTGCTCTCCACACCGTGCAGTGAAATACAGCAGTAAACAAGCTACCTAAGCTCACACTCTCCATTTATATACACACACTGAATTGGCAGAGGAGTGCATCGCTGCTGCTGTAGACAAAAAGGCAAAACAGAAGTACTTTTTCTTGAAGTGAAGTTCATTGAGGTGTTGTTGGGTTTCATGACCTTTGGGCCCTTGAAACCTGTTAAAATGTCAAGTTAATGGATGTCAGACAAAAACCTTTTGCCCCCTCAGTCCTGAAAAACGGATGTCTTTGCAGTGGTTTTTGCCCGGCAACAGAGATAAACAGACAGGGGTGCAGCGAGGAGAATCTGGTTATTTACAAGAAGTGAAACAGACCAAATAATATATATAACATTTCCTCCACTGGCCCTCTCTGATCACATTTTCAAGAATAAGACGATCCTACAATCACACGTTTAACTGACAAATCCAAAACCATTTCTGTCGGATTTCAAAAAAGAGAAAATTTTGTTTGTGATTACCTCAGAGGCCTGTTTGATACATAATATAGCTTGAAGATTTGCAAAGACAAGTATGAGAGAGTGGAGCCAAGGAAGGCTGCTACTGATATTTACAATAAATGTGTTTGGATGCGACTGTGGCACAAGTTTACAGTAAAAGAGGTTGAAAATGTCTCAGAAAAACCTGCAGATCAGAGGATTCATTGTGCAGGTTTTGTTGAACCTCTGCGTACTGAGAAGAAAATTATTCTGTTTTCCTGCCTTTCTGAGTGTTTTCTGGCTGAACACCTTCAGACAGGCCGGAGACGACAACAGGATGTACAGTAAATATGATATAATCTGACATGTCATGATAAAGGTTAAGACCTGCCTGAAAACTGAGTTTGGTTCTAAATTCATTCATCCAACACAATATAAATGTGACTTTGTAAGCACACTCATTGTGCTAAATCCTTGGTTGAAAAAACGGCTTCAAAATATGTGATCATCTTGATATTAGAGGTGCTGATGAAGCTCAGGTAAAAAATTGATTCATTGTGTATATTAACATGAGTTGTTTAAAATGGCGTCTGGTATCGACAGCTTGTACTGATGCAGATCAAGATGTGACTAATCCACGATACTGCACATCTACAAGGGATTCCTGCGTCACCATAACCTGATGTTCATGTCAGCTGATTTGTTTTTTTTTTTGTTTGAATTCAGTCACAACATAAATTAGGTTGCTGTGCTTCCTGTTACGTTTTCTGATATCTGAACTGCTTTAAACGTTTTTTTGCCTTACGTGTGAATGCTTTGTCAGGTTAGAATCAGCTGCAAGGTGACAAAAAGGAAAACCTTTCCCCCCAAATATCTGAGATCCCTTCTGACTCCATTTCCCAGAGGTCCATACCATATTTCAGCATATAAATTTAATTGCCAGCAGTGGTCTACGTTTAATAATCTTTTTCACTGTGACCTCACATTTGGGTATTAGCACTGCCACTTTTAAAGACAATATACTCAGAAAACTTCACCCATTGGCAGATTCAGCCTTTAAAAACCCGGTCGAACCTGTCTGGATGCCCTTCATTTCTCTCACCTTGCAGGTACAGGTATGTGGTTATTTCTACACTTAAAGGCATCACTTTGGTACAAGCATATTGCTCCTTTACGTCCATTCTGATTTAGATTTGTCTTTAATGAGCGTCTCACCTCTGCTGTTTCTCTGAGGAGGGAAACAGACTTGAGACGATTCAACAGGACACACAGCTGCTGATGCTGCACGTGGCAGGAATCAAACCTGCGACCTTTCTATCACCGTCTCTCTTAAGTTAATCTTGATTAGGAGTGCAGGAGAGAGGTGCATAGGTCCGAAAAAGACATTTAGCATGAAAAAAGACAAAAGACGACAGTTCAAACTGAGATCATGATTAGAAAAAAAAAATATCGAGCACCCACTTCTCCCCAGTGAGCGACAGCACTGAAAAGTCCCAGCGCTTGAAAAGCTGTGGACTGGCTGTTGTTAAAGTTATTAAAGGCTGTTATGACAAAACACCAGGACGTGTTTTTCAGCCAGAGCAACATTTCAAGCTTCCCAAGTCCCAAGGAAAACAGTCAGAGTTTACCCGAACCAAGCTGAGCCGGGACTGGTTTCATGATGAGTCAAAGTGTGTGTTTGTGTCAGTCTGTGTGTGTGTGTGTATAGCAGTGTGCGCTATTTGTTGCGCAGCAGCTCCAGCTGGTCCTGGTATTCGGTGAACAGTCTCTGGAATCGCAGGTTTTCACCGATGACGGGTAAAACCTCCCGCAGCAACTCTCGCTTACGTAGACCCTGAACACACAGAAAACAATAAAGACAAATAGTTAGCAACAAATACGCACCAGTTAAGTGCTAGCTAAGGCTAACTCATTAGCTATTAGCCTTGTTGGCACAGGTCAAAACAGTGAAATGTAAACACAGTTGGAAAATAATTAGATGCAGGGAGGAAGACGGCCTAATATGAGTCAGCATTTCTTGCAGCAGGTGTAAGAATGAAACAATTATTTGATTAATTGATCAACAGCAAATTAACAACAATTTTGATAATCAATTAATTGCTTAATAAGCAAAAATAACAAATAATTGCTGCTTTCAGGCTCAATTCAGGCACAAGGTGAGGATTTTCTGCTTTTCTCTGACTTATAAAATAAAAATAAAATTGAATATCTTTCGGTTTTGGACTGTCGGACAAAACAAGACAAAGAAGATGTCATCTTGGGATTTGGGAATCGTGGGAGTCTTTTTCACTATTTTCTGCCGTTTTATAGACAAATAGATGAATTCAATAATTGTCAGTTGCAGGCCTATTTTAAAGTATCGGTATCTGAGTTACAAGCTTTATTTTAGCAGAGTGATACCTCTTCTCGCGAGCTGACTGCATTCATGTCATATCAATAATTTAAGATTATAAACTTTTGAATCAGGACCTCAAGTCACTTGTGAAAATTAAAGGTATGTCAGATTTAGTAGCTATAGGTGTTATTTCAATGTGTCCGATACACAAATAGTCAACATTAAGGCAAATGTAAGTTTCAGATCAGACTGTATCAGCAGATATTTATGGACTCGGCTCAGGACCAAACAAATTGATCGGGACATCCCTATACGTATGTCAGTAAATCAGAATAGAGAGTACATGTGCTAATGACTGTCATTCAATTTAAAAATAAGAGATCAGAGACAGAGCCATGCGAGACAAATTTTGACAGGAGGAAGAAGAAGACATTGATTTTTATGAATGTGTGGAAGGCAAACTTTCTGAAAATAATCAGAACATTGTAAGTGTAGACGAAACAAATCCAACCAGCAGACAGTAGAGTGTTGTTGTCGTACCAGAGTGGTGGGCTCCCAGGCTGTAGCCGCTGATTTGTGGACAGGACCCAGCAGCTCCTTACAGAGTTCTCTGAGACGGTACTCTGAGCCTGGAGGGAACGAACACACACACACACACACACACACACACACACACACACACACACACACACACACACACACACACACAGTCTTAGCATCAAACTGTTGGCGCTGTTTTCTCATGGCAGTCTGTAGAAAGTGTGAAATCAATAGACGGTGATAGTTTAGCACCTTCGTTGACGAGGAAACGGGCATAGATGAGCAGCCAGTAGCGATACTCCTGCGCTGACTGCAGAGTCAGAGCAGAAGCCAGCTGATTCTCCAGGAAGGCCAACGTCATGCTCTGTTGCAGGTGGTGAGGGGTGGAGGAGAGGCGGGACGCCAGCCGACCAGCACTGCAGGGACCAGAGAGACTTTTTATTTACTTTTTTTATTACATTTTATCTGGAGGAAGAGACGCTGGTGCTAAGAAGGGGAGATTAAATATTACTGTCGTACTTGAGATTGCGTCCCTGCATGACAGCCAGCGGCCCTGAGGACACAGGTGCATCTTGGGCAGGTAGGCAGCTCCTGAAGTCAGCACACTGGACCAGAGAGTCTCCTTTATCTGCTATCAGAGTCCTGAGAGAGACGGAGTATAATTCTTGAAGTTTATATTGGAAATCGTTCAGTGTCCTTACTCTATAAGAATCCCTTAACCAAACTCATCATCAGTATTATTAGTAGCAGCTGTTTTAGCGATGTGTTTCTTGGTCGGACTGTGTCTCTACTCTTTAGTTTCTCACCATGTCTCCAGTGAGGAG
Source organism: Siniperca chuatsi (assembly GCF_020085105.1). Taxonomy (NCBI): domain Eukaryota; kingdom Metazoa; phylum Chordata; class Actinopteri; order Centrarchiformes; family Sinipercidae; genus Siniperca; species Siniperca chuatsi. The sequence goes on from NC_058046.1 coordinate 2,469,052, forward strand.
CTGAAGCAGTAGGACTTCCCGTTGGACAGTCCAATGACTGGAACTCCCTGCTGAGTCAGCAGAGACTGAGACACTGTGGTGTCGCCACCTACAAACACAAAAATGTTTGACTGGATTCTCCAGACTCACTGATATAAATGGTCAATATAAATGTGGTTTGAAACCATCTTCATGTGAGGATAAAATAAAAACTCCTTTATGGATTATCTTCATATAGCAAACAAAGCCTGAGAAGAACATTCCAATAAAACATCTGTTAAATGTACTTTTAAGGGAATAGTTCAACATTTTAGGAAATACATATAAATCTGAAAATATTTGCTTTCTTTCCACGAGTTAGATGGATATCAATCTCATGCCTGTGTGTTTAGTACTTGAGTCAGGATGTGGTTAGCCTAGCTTAGCATATAGAGAGGAATCAGGGGAAAACAGCTATCCTTGTTCTGTCCAAATATACTCACAGCTCTAATCAACATAGTGAATATCATTTATTCAACTCACACGTAACAGAAATGAAAAGCAAGCCAATTCATAATTTTAGGGAGAGTTGTCTGCTGGAACGTTTGATATTTTTAATTGACTGACTCCAGCTCCACACAGAAATGAGACTGATATTAACTTCTCATCTTCCTCTGGAGAAGAAAGCAGATAAGTGTATTTCCCAAAATGTCATTACATGCTGCAGTGTTCTCACCAGATAAAATGGTCAGCAGAGACTCGTTCTTCACCAGAGCCTTCTGTTTCTGAACATCCCTGCACATAGACAGACAACAAATTAACAAACTGTTTTTATTAAAGACAATATCAGCATATGTATTACTGCTCTTGTACAGTTCGACATGAAAACCCCTGACTGAAGCTGCCTTTGAAAAGCCTAAACTCTACATCAACATAAATCAGTTCATCTCCCAATATATAAATATCCCTGTAATTGAAGTAATTCACCCGCATTCGTACCACAATTTCTTTAATATGTATATGAAAATAAATATATGAATTAGTCTACCTTTGTGGGATATTAACAAACAAGCTCAAAAACAACAGTGGAAACATTCCTAATAACTCAAGTCTAGAAAAATCAACCACATGACATTTTTAACAAACTATATGAGCACTGACCAGACGGACAGCGTTGCTCCAGCAGTCAGAACCATGACGAAGTGGGCGGAGCAGTGCAGAGCCGACACAGGTGTGGCCAGCTGAATGGCTGGAAGAAGCCGCCGCCCACAGGAAGAAAACACTGACAACATCCTGTCCTGACAGGCGACGGCAAGGACGTCACTGAGAGGGAGGGAGAGCAGGGAAAACCCATTTACTGTTGATTCATTTATTTATACTTTTATTTAATTGTTTTGACTATTTAAATTATGGATTTATGATATGAAATGTGAATCAATTCAAGCATAAAGACAAGCTACATGTGTGTATGAAAACACAAGACATCTCAGCGGAGCGTCCTACCTGCTCCCTGCAGCAGTGACCACTGAGCTGGGCAGCAGCGTGTTCCAGTCTCGTCCGTCTCTGGAGCATCGCAGCTGGCTGAGCTTTGAACCGGCAACCACCGACACCTCGTTCTCCACCTCCAGGAACATTGATGGCTCCATGCTCACCTACACACACACACACACACACACACACTTTCCATTTATATATGTAAGAAACAGTCTTATCCTAACTGACTGATAATGAGGTCAATAATAAAATATCACTGAGATGAAAATGTTTCTGCGTGAATTTGTTCAGTGCTATCTAAACAGAATTTAGATCAGAACATTGGGAATTATGCGTAGAAAGAGATGGATGCTTATTTGTGTGTTTAAAAAAAGACTTTCGTTAACAGATTGGTTCTATTCATATTGTTGCAGTTCCTGCTGGTCACCAATAGAGGGCGATACAGAGCAGAATAGTAAACTAAAACATGTCAAACTACTGTCAAACGCATTACTGTGAGTGAAGGCCAGTACAATCACTGCAACTCAAGCTCTGTTGATTTCATCCATCCACGACAGATGCAGGTGCAGAAAACAAACACCACCACAGTTTAAAGCAGGTTTTTAGGTTGCTTAAGTCAGAGTTTAACTCTATGCAGAAGTGGAAGAAGTTTGAAAATTGAAATTGTTCAAGTAGAAATATAAAATGGCTAAATATCACTTCACTCTGGTTGCAAATGCACCATTCTGCCAGTTTAAAAAAAACAAACAAAACAAACAAAAACAAGCAAATCAAGCATTTAAAAGAATTTTCATTTGTTACGGTCAACCTTCGATGATATAGGTGAGTAACGCTCACTAACAGCTCATCTTCCAGCAGCAAACTGGACAAAAAGGTGATTCTGTTCTAAAAATAAAATAAATTCTTCCTGGCTGATAAAACATGTTTAATCCACCACAAAGGATTCAGAGTACACACACACACACGGAGTCACAGTGTGTTTACCTGCAGATTGAAGGCCTTCTTTATACTTGGCGTTGGTAGTTTAAGAGCAGCTGCAGGAGCTGGAGGAGCTGCCACCCTGCTGGGCTCCCGCTCTGCTGGAGGAGTTATCTGACAGGAAGAGGAAGGACAAAACACTCATTTATCTCTCTCTGGTGCTCCATGCATCTATTCCAAGGACATCTGCACAAAAGGAGCTTTTACTAGACCTTTTTAATACTACTTGCTATTTAAAGCATTTTTTTTTTGAAAATGCTGCATGAAATGAAATGAAAAGAGGCTTTGGCTGACTATCTGTAAAAACAGAGTTAATGAATGTCTCCACGATCTAAATATGTTCTTCCTTTTCGGTATGTTAATTATTTTATAAAGAAATGATTGGCCACTGAGACCTCCATCTCACTACCTGAGTGAATGGTTGGGTGATGGGAGCGGCCATCTTGTCTTTCCTGGGCCGTCCCTTCTTCCTCTTCTCCACCACCTCTCCTCCGTCCATCAGCAGCTCGGGTTTCCTCTTGCTGAACGACAGGTTTTTGTTGATGGTGGCCATCTTGTCCTCGCTGTCGCTGCTGGTATCTTCTTTGGTTTTTACATCTTTCAGGGCAGAGATGCCGTCTTTGGGCCTGCTGGACGAACAGAAATGTCAAAATTTGTTTTAGGGACAGTTTGTTCTCTTTTTGAGCTTTGGTCCGCTTCACACTTGTACCATTTTTTCTTAGCTACTTCACTTATACTGAGTCAATAACCTGTCTAGAGGCGTGATTCCAGCGGTGGAGGAGAGGACGACTGTGACCCCCGGTGTGGCCTTTGACCTCTCTGTGAACCTGGAGTCCAAAGCTTTCATTGGCTCAATCTTGGAGGCAGAGGTGAGCAGCAGACATGGCTTCACACTGGAACATAAGGACACCAGACAATAAGAGAAGAGAAGGAGCGAATGAGAAGATCAAGGGCGATAAATGAATTGGGGTCGGGTTAGGAAGAGCTCGTACCCATCCTTGTTGTCTTCCAGGCCCTTGCCGGCGCTGCTGGGTGGAGGCGAGGTGAGCATGGGGTCATGGCTGGGCCTAAGCCCCAGAGAAGAGACTTGTCCTGGGCTGGAGTCGGAGCTGAGCTGGGAGGTGAGCTGGTTGGACGTGGAGGTGCCCGAGGGCAGGATGGGAGCGCTGTTGAACAGAGCCGGCGAGAAATCCCTGCAGAGAAAGAGAGACAGTGATCTACTACTGTTTATATGACTATCACTACCAGTGCTACTATTAATACTACTTCTACTACTAGAAGAACTGCTAGGAACATGAGTTGGGGGTCACTTTTGACTCAAGTAGAGGTCTTCATGAATCCTCTCAATTGGTGCTTCACCATCATCATCATCATCATCATCATCAGGAGAAACTTGTGTTTTTTAGACAGAGCTTATCCTGTGAAGCCTCCATCTCCCTCTGATCACAAGTGTAACCTCAGATCTACAGTTGAAACTCTAAACTAACAATTTACATTTTTAAAATCTAATATATGTTGATAATTTATAGATTCAGCTTTTATTGTCTTGTTTTAATACTATCAAATGCACTTTGTTTTAGAAGAAAAACAATATTCCAGCCACTATCTTTGAAATCTTAAAATACTCTGTTTTTTTGTGCTATCAGTCATCTTTTAAATGAAGATATCAGTTCTGTCCACCAATGAAAATCAGACTGTGTGTTTCATGTTTTCCTACCCTGTGTCCAGCTGAGCGATACAGAGCGGTGTGATTCGTCTTCTACCGTCTGCGGTTCTTGTCTCCACCTGCTTCTTTAGAAGGTTCTGCAAGACGACAAAAATCATACATTCAAGAAATTGAAGCATCAAAAATATAAAAAGTATTTGTTTTGACAGCTTTGAAAATGGAGCCCAGAAAGTATAAAACATCATAAATATGTATCTAACCACTGATATATGAATATTTGCTGCTTCCAAGTTAGTCTACATCATTTGCTCTCCTATGTTTGACTTGTATGTCTAAAACTGTTTTATCTACTGTATCCATTCTCTGTAGCTATTATCTAAATATATCAGTTATTAACAGTAGTTTTATGTCTTGCAACCTGAATCGTAAAGTACAGAACATTTCTACATTAATCAGTTAATACTTTGTGCTGCTTGTTGGATGTTACATTACAGTTTCCCACCTTCCTGATGTCCTCCAGAGACTCTCCGTTCATCATATTGTTGAGTTTGGGGGCTGAGGATTCGGGCCCGGTGCTGCCCGGCCCTGAGTTGGCCTGGGCCGAGTTCTGTCGCTCCTGCTGGTATTTGAGCATCTCAGGGTTCTCAATGATGGTGGTGGAAAGCTGAGCCTCAGTGCTGGTTATAGCCAAACTCTTACCGTAGATGTTCTGGTGGATGCTGTTCTGTACGTCAGAGGAAGAGAGAGAAGAAGTTTGATTTGGGTTCTTAATGTTCTTGATCGAATGATGGAAGGACGGACAGCATCCAAACAAGAACAAAATAAAAGAAGAAAGAAATCCCAGGAAAATAAGGTATAAAGAAAAAGCTGGAGAAACATGGTGATGATTGTAAACGGTTTCTTTTTAGTTTCTTCTTCTTTGGTTTGGAGCAGAACAAAAAAAAAACAACAACCCCAAAACGGTTGTGTTGGGGTTTTTTTTTTTTGGATGACATTGACCAATTACAAGCCAACCAGGGCCTGTAAACATAAATCACATGACTCAGGTGACAAGGGTATTGAATTCAGCTGCTGCAGCTGTTAAAACAAGTTTCACTCCAGACTTCATCTGGTTTTTCTCTACAGAGAAACTACTGGATAACAGAGGTTAATATTTGTTGTCTCATATAGTTAAGTCAAGTCAGTTTATTTATACAGCACAGTTTAAAAACAACCTGCGGTTGACCAAAGTGCTTCACACAGTAAAAAGGAAAAAAGTACAGAAATTGACAAAATGACACAATGACAAAGACACTTATTGACATACTTAAAACACATTAGAAAGCCAGAGAAAACAAGTGGGTTTTTAGCCTGGATTTAAAACATTCGATGGTGGGGGCTGATCGAACATGTAGAGGGAGGCAGTTCCACAATTTGGGCCCGGCTACAGAAAAGCACAGTCACCTTTACGCCTCGAATGACTATCTGGGATGGAAAGCAACAGCTTATCAGATGACCTCAGTGTTCTAGGACAACAGTGGGGATATAAAAGGTCGCTGAGATATGCTGGAGCTAGCCCGTTCAAAGCTTTAAAAACGAAAAGTTAAATCTTGTACTCTGTAACTCTAAATTTCACTGGTAACCACTGCAATGACGTTAAAATCAGGAGTAATATGGCACAATTTTTTCGATTTTGTTAGCAGACATGAAGGCGTGACAGAGTAGTCTGACTGACTCCGAGATATAGTGCGTTGCAATAATCCAGGTGAGAAGAAATAAAAGCATGGATTATTGTCTTGAAATCTCTAAAAGAAAACATATGCTTGACCTTGCTTAAAACTCTAAGATGGTAAAAAGACAATTTAACAACAGCATTTATTTGTTTATCAAATTTAAGATCGGGGTCAAATAAAATGCCAAGATTCTTGCAAACAGCCGTTTCAGCATATCAGGGCCGCCAGGTCTCAAAGGGAAGTACGACACTCTGTGCTTTTCCATAATGTGGCTTAGGGGGTAACATGTACAAAGAAAATACAATACAGCCGAGCACAGATCCTAGTGGAACACCATAAAAGAGGCAAACCATTAAGTGCGGTGCCTGAAATGCCCACCCAGTGCTCAATTGAGTTCAATAACTAATTTTCTGTTCAGAATTTTATTGTGCTGCAAACATACAGTCAGAGGATCAGAACGTGTTTGTGTTTGCAGCCAGATGTGATTCCACGATGTGTGTCTAACCTTCTCCTCCTCGTTCAGCGGGTCTCCCAGTTCATCCAGTGAGAAGTCCAGGTAGGCCACAGTGCCATCCATCGAACACACCAACATCCCCAGACCTGTCAGAGTCCTGACACACACACACACACACCTAACTCAGAGATGCAGAGGGTGCACCAGTGATGTCTTTTAATCCTCTTCGTTAGTGTCAAACCATGGATAACAGAGAACTAGAGTGGCACAGTCAGCCTCCTCCCAGTGGCAAACTATGGCACTGCAACAAAAAAATCCCCTGAAGCCAAAATCTATAGATCCTGATTATAGAAATAGACATTTGTAAGATCTGCTGACAGGATCCCTGGAACTGCAAACAAGGTCAGGTATCACTCTTTCTATTAAGAATTTTTAAACCATAAAAAATCTATATTTGTAAAACTTTCTCAGAACCTGAAGGAGCAATTTTGTGAGTCATTTGAATATTATGTCATTGCGACAGGCCAGCAAGCTCAGGGAGGCAGACACTAATGCACGTGAGTGGTAGGCCACACAACGCCTGTCTAAAACTCACCAGGAAATGTCCATAATCGATTTATCGAACAGATCATGGATGACCACCAGGGGGCGCTTCAGAGAGGTCAGCTGAAGAGGAGAAACAGACAAACAACATTAGCAAGAGTAAATAAAATGGGGTTAGGAACTTTCTAGTAGTCATTTAAAAACAAAAGTTGATGGGTAGGCTTTATTGAAAGCACCAACACCAAAAACTATGGCAGCTTGCCAGGTGTTTGTTCCTGCTACCTTGTTGCATATTAAGTAATCACAATGACATAGGCACCTGCATCGGTTTGGGGTTTAAATTTTTTTTTGTCTTGTCAAATATTAAACCAATCACTCAACTCAGCTCAGCTCAGCTCAATGAGGTAAAGACAAGTGAGAAGGTTTTTATATTTACTGAGATGGATTATCCATGTGGAAGCTGTTCATACTCAGAACAAACAGATAAACCATGAACAACAAAAGTGAGCCGCGAAATCTGCAACTTGACTGAGGAACCTGCATCACTGGTACTGACTTATATGTATTACCATTCTCTATACACTTTAAAACAAAGTGAAGCGTGAACCGACCCAGACGGAGAGCGATCGGTCTTTGCTGCCGACAGCACAGCAGCAGTACGGACAGCCGGGTTTAGGAGAGCTGCCGTTCTTCTGCTTCTTCTTAAAGATCTTTGGGTTGAATTTCTACAGATAAAGAAACCAGATCCATCAGTATGCAGATAGATTTAGGGTGAAGTATACGTTTAAAGGCTGAACATGTGGATAAAAAACTTCCTTACCACCACAGTGACAGCTTTACGGTGGCCCACAAAGTCCATATTAGTCTTCCAGCCGTCCCTCTCCACGATCTGAGCGGTGGGACCAGAGTTGTTCATGGCGTGAGCCGACACCAGGTACTGACCGTCTGGAGACCAAGACAGACGCAGGACGTGGGTGGTCCCGCCGCACTGAGACAGAGAATATACATATATATGTGCCAAATCAAAAGAAAAACCTGAATAAATTAGTGAAAACACATAACGAATGCAGATGTTTCCATGTAACATGTAGATGTTTCCAACTACCGACTCCCACAGCATCATCAAACACAGCTGACAGTGACAGTGTACCTCGCTGAAGGGTTTGGTGATGTTGGCGTCCATCTGCCAGTCCACCGTCCTCCACACTTTGAGGCTGTGGTCGTCGGCCTGGGAGGCGATGTACTTCCCCACTGGATCCCACGTCAGACCTTTAACCAACCCGGTGTGTCCTCGCAGACATGTCACCATCTCTGGAGAGACACAAAGAAGACAGAGACATGACGACGAGCTGACAGGAGAGAAGTATCTTCCTGCTCTATCAACAGGTTATACTGGATAGTTTTTAAAGCTAGGGTAGGTAATGTTGGAGAAACTAGCAAGAGACAGCTAGATTTTGAAAGTATCCAACTGAAAAAAAATCGCACCCCCTCCCTCCAAAGCCACTCCCCCAAAACACACTTTCATGCACAATGAGTGCACGGGCAGAGTGCGTGCATAGGTAGGCCAGCCAATCATTTCTTTCGATACCAGATTTGTTTCCCCCCAGAGCATTTGATTTATTGATTGCTGTCAGGATGTAAAGAGAATTTTGAAAATTTAACAAAAAATGCTTCTGAAATACACTACCTACCCTAGCTTTAATGAGAAAAAAGGACAGTTATGGGCTAACTTTTAAGAAAGAAAAAGAAAAGGGTTAGTCAGGTATTGTAGAAAAGGTTTCAGTCGTAGTCATCTGGACACTGTTTTCAGAATCAAGACGTTTCAAGCCGGCGTCTTGATTCTGAAAAAGTCAGATCACACGACTGAGAATGACTTCCGGATGACTTCCACTCCTGGACGAATGAGGGACTACACCGTCTGTTAGTCAGGTATCAAATAATATTAGAGCTGAAATGTTTAATCAGTGAATCAATCGATTAATCGTTTAAGCATTTTTTCAGGCAAAACTACCAAACATTCCCAAGCTCCAGCTTCTCAAATATGAGGATTTGCTGTTTGCTGTTTTTCTTTGTCTTGATGTGAAAGTAGCCTAAACATTTAGAATGAGCACCTTGGGGTTTAGGACATTTTAATGGTTTATTTTTATTTAATCAATTAAATTAATTACTTTTTTTAAATAAATACAAATTTCTGACATTTTATAGATCAAATGAATAATTATTAGGAAGATAATTACCAGATTATTAGATAATGAAAATAATTAGTTGCAGCCCTGTTATATAAATTGCAATACAGTGTGCAGAAAGGATTCAGTATTTTTTTATTTTTCAGTTAAAAGGATTTTTAGAAATACTTAACATCATTATATGTAGGATTTGAAAATGTCACCATTCTGTGGGAGACAGTCTTTATGCTAAGCTAAGCTAACCGGTTTCTGGCTGTAGCCATACAAACACAAGTGAGAGAGTGGTATCGATCTCATCCAACTCTCAGCAAGATTAAAAAAAGTGTATTTCCAAAAATGATGAACAATTCCTTTGACAATGTAGCCCTAGAGTAACGTTTCCTTTAAATTCTGATTAATGAAATGACACATGGGCAAGTGGAAGTGTAGCTACTTCTAATTCTGGACAAGCATGTTTGGACTGATTCACATTTCCATTTACTGAGTAATCCATTTTAGTTTCAGCTTTGATGCTGCAGACAGGGTGAGCTCTCCTACCTGGAAATTTGCGAGCGTTCCAGATGACGATGGTGTTGTCCACGCTGCAGGAGGCTAGCCACACGTCATGAGGAGACCACGCCACGTCCATCACATCTACAAACAAAACACACACACACACACACACTGAACTCACTGCCTGAGTCTAAAGACATGTTACTAGTTAAAAGGTTCCCTCTGTAGTTTTAAATGTCAAGTAGTGCTATGGAGCTGTTTTTCTCTCCCAGTACACATTGAGGATGCACAAGCACGCGGGTGACATGATACACATTCCTGCCAATGGTTTCACACTGTTCTAAACGTGGTAACACGCCAAAACATGCTGCAATGCAAAATAAGGGCAGGGAAGAAGAAAACGGTTAGCTAGTAAACATGAAAGTAAACAATGCTGGATTTAAAAAAATTGGCTTTGCAAATGTTAATGAGGAAGGAAATTTAGAGCTCAAGGATACACACAATGCATTTTGTTAGTTAAGATACTAGTATATATGCAGAAGGTCTGTGATGTGTATAAATGTGTTTGTGTTACTGTGTACATCTGCATGTTTGTGTGTTTTCATTGTGCATTTTGTGGATATGATGTGTGTGTTGTGTGTGTCTCTTACCTCCAGTGTGGTTCCTCAAGATGGTGACACACCTCCACTGCTCCACGTTGGCCAGCTTACTGCTCGACCCGAACACTGTGCTTGGACCGATGAATCTACCGAGAAAACACACACATCGTCAAAATCAAACAGCACCAACCTTAAACATTTCTTTTCAATTTAAAACACTTTCTATTGTTGACAATATTACTTCCTAAATCATTAAGACTGCACTGTAACAGCAAATACATCGTTTGTATTTGCACATTTTGTGTTTGCGTGTGTGTACATACGCAGCTCTCTTCCACACCATGACCAGCTTGTCGTCTCCTCCTGATGCCAGGTACAGCCCGTTGTTGGACCAGCGCACACAGTTCACACATGCTGCAGAGACAAACAAACACTTCTGCTGACTCAGGTTATAAATATAACTTGTATGGATTTGTGCTGAGGAGGCTGTCTGTTATGGTGGGCATTAATAGTACCTGCAGTGCAAGACGTTCCTATTATTAAATCTGGCTGCTTGTACATTTATTTGGTCCTTTCACTCTGCTTTTGTCAGTAGTAGTGCAGGACAGATGAAGTTATTTTAATCTGTTTGTCTAGGGAACACTATCACACGAGTACAAACACACTCGTTGTTGTCCGTGGAGAATAAAAATGTTGAAAAAGATTTAAACCAGCGACTATCTCATCAGAATAGAACTTCTCTAACATTTCGGCTGCTGGCACGCAACTACTGTTACTATTCATAATAGAAGTACAAACAGTAGATAGATAGTTTAATAAAAATGACGAATGAGAAAATGAGAATAGCAGCGGTCTGTAAAATCAAGGACATTTGGTGCCTGATTGTGGGAAAATAGAGGAGCAGTATTTGCCTCTTTGTTGTTGAAAAGGAGGAGTGCAGCAGGATTTAAACAGGAGATTGAAACTAGTGGAAAGATAATGAGTTGGCTATCATATTTGGCAGGTCAGAATCAGTCAGTACGACAAAGTTACAAGGTCAATACTAAGGTGGGAAAAAAGAAAATGTAATCCATGTGTGTCAGTTTTTATAGATGTTGTCTCAATCCAAAAGGCAGCATTCCTGTAAGTGTTTCTTAGGTCTGTCACTCATTTAACAGAACAGGTAAGTTCTCATTTTAACAAATATAACGCCCCAGATTTTAGTGGTGGGTAGCACTATGTGTAAATAGTTTTTCTCTGGCACTCTTAGTGAAATGTAATCTCCACAGGAAGAAAATCCCACAAATCTTTCACTGTCCGGGTCTCTTTACGAGCGTATAGAGCTACTGTGGCCGGCGGAAATAAAATAATGCATCAATAAAACATCTGTCTTGTACGCGTCCCATGGGTGTGCCATTGATTTTCTGATATCAATTAGCCTGTAGGCAGCTTCAGTCTGTGCTGTCGACGGACGGCTGGTTATAAAGACAGTAACGCCATAACAGATGTCGGAGTTAGGGGTGTGCCATATCACATCGGCTTTTTGACTTAATGGCTGAAAGCGAAAGTAACATTGCTGCCGGCTCCACGGTGGAGGAGTTGGTTCCAAAAAGGGGAGCTACTTCAGTAGTGGAAGTGCTTTGGTTACAAAAGATCAAGCAGTGTTTCCCACACACGGACTTTACTTGGCCGGGCCGCCCAGGTGTATTAACGGCGCCTTGAACTAGAACGGGCAGTGGTATCAGTGGAATAAATTATGCTACAAGTAACACTTTCAGTGATAGCGGCTACAAAGAATGTATATTTATTTATTTTTCATAAGTCACAGGCAACTGGCTTGCTCAGTTTTTAAAGACTCAATTTTAATCTTTTTTTTAAGGGTGCGTCTCTTAAATTTTGTGTATTGTATTTTATTTACTTGGGAGTACTCATACTGTCAGTGCTGCTGTTACATGGTTTGAATGTATATTTTAATGTTTTAATGAACTGCCAGATGGGCCAAACACAGTTTTTCCTCTTTTGTGGAGAATGAAGTTCTAGTCTAGTCTAGTGAAGGGCCTTGCACCCCGTTATACATGTGCTGTGCTGACAGTGTGGAAGCGGTGAAAAGCTTCCTTCAGGTCAAACAACGGGGTTTACATCACCCGATTTTTCTAAATTTCTGAAGTCAACAATGGAACTGAAATAAACTCTCACAGTTGGTTTTACACACAGCAGTGTGCAGCTACCTGTATGTCACCTGTAAGAACTGTATTTTCTGTAGCATGGTTATTTCTCTCTTGTACTTTGGCTGGACCAGCTTCCCGCCCCACCTGATGATGGTCCTTTAGTTAAAGTAGTTTTAAAAAAAATATATGTACAGTGTTGCTTTTTTGATTTGGTGTGTGACGCATAATCCAACCTTGTTCTGAAAGAACATACATCCTTGGCTGTTTTTTCTCTGTAGAAGTGGTAGCAGCAGTGTTTGTTGCATTTGTGATACTACAAGTATTGTTCACAGTCTTATAAGTTTTAGAAGAAACAGTATCCTAAAAGCAGAAGTACCTGGAGGACTGTTCACATGGGTGTATTAATCAACAAATATCAATTAACCAAACATTTCTACATTCTAAAGGCGTATTTGAATCAAACTAAGAGAGATAAGGCTGCTTACCTAGGTGATTGTCCATCTGGCAAAGCATTTTGGGAATATTTTCGTTCTTCTCGTCCTCCTCTCTGAGGACTGGCGCCATGTTCCAGATCATCACCTTGCCAGAATCCTCTCCTGAAAACAAATCCAAAATAAAAAAAAAAAATTAAAAAAGCACAACTTGCACACTGCTGAATTTTTTATTTCTTGATGGAATGATAAGGACATCTTTGTTTTTTAGTTTGAGAGAAAACATTTTTTGGCAGCAAAATAAATCTGTAGTCTGAGGCTGAAGGAGAACATTTAGGAGGTTTGATACAGATTCAGAGCTAGGTGTTTTAAAATTGACACCAACACTGTAAATTGTCAGTACTGCATCAAGCACTGGACAGCGGATCCTAAATGACAAATGTCCATTTCAGCATAACATCCCAAAACAGTTGGGTTCAGTGCCAGAGGATGTAAACAGTGGTATTGATCTTACCTTGCCCACCGGTTGCAAATTTTGTCCCATCAGGGTGGATGTCAACTGAAAATATGGGTTTGCCTGTAAAACAACACATAAGCAAACATTTGATGATATTTAATAGATTCTTAGACACAGACTAACAGATACTGTAGACTGATATTGTAGATAAATAACCAATAATAACTGAAATCAGAAGGGAAAAAAGTAGTAAAGGGAGAAACATTATATGGGACACATTTCAACACAACACAGGAATATCACAGTGACCTCAGTGTTTTTTTAGTGTGATTTTAGCAGCGAAGTCAGAGCATGTCCATGATCTGAAACTGTTCTTTCTTTTCCTGGTGTTTGTGACTGTGGATTAGCTCAACATGCATTTTAGGGTTTGTCTGTAAAGGGGCTGATTGGTGAAATCCTCTAAAATTATTCAGATATACAGCTAAATTCCACAATATCAAAAAAAAAAACAAACAACCCCCACCCCCCCAAACCAGTCGTTATATAACTTATATTTACCTAAGGTATATTAAGTAGGTCTAATACACAGTGGCAACATTATTGTTCCTGCAGTTAAAGATAATGTGGGTTGCAGTGTTGCCGCATTAGAGGTGTCACAGTAAAAAAAAAAAACCTATGAGAAGAATTTCCAAGAGAAGACAAAGAGTAAAAATACACAGATAAAAACAGCTAACCGTTAAACTGTAAACAAACACACACACACTAGAGAACATGTTCAACAGTAAAATGCAGAGACGACAAGCAGCATACATTGCAGATTAAGGCATTAGAAACTAATTCCCTCAATTCACTAACAAGTTATCAAGTTAATATGCTGCTGGAGTTGTGGGATAAGTGGTTTCAGAAAGTGTGAGAGCCCTTGATGTGTGCTTATGTGTGTGTCTCGCTGTTATTTCATTTTGACTGTTGTGAGTACTGTCTTAGTGCTGAAATGATCAGTCGTCTACGAAGCAAAAACATGAAGAAACTGGTTCCAACTTCACAAATACGACGATTTGCTGCTTTTCTCTGTTTTACATCTTTATGAACTGAGTGTCTTTGAGTTTTGGACTGCTGGTCAGACGAAACAACACATCTGAAGATTTCACCTTGGGTTTGGAGAAACTGGGAAGGGCATGTCTCACTAGTAGTTAACAGACTAAATGAGTAATTGCTAAGGACCCCCTCAAGGGGTTTGTCCCTAAATGTTGGAATAAAACATTTTACTTGTGCACACTGGAAGAAGAAGGAAACTCTTGTTAGTGAGTGTCAAAGAGTATTAGTACTGAAAGCTATTTATCTACAAAAACCACCAAACATCTGCTGGTTGCAGCTTTTAAACTGTAAGGATTTGCTCGCTGTCTCCGTTTCATATCACTGTAAATCAGTCAGTTATGAGCCGTTGGTTAAGATAAAAATGCATTTGAACATATCACTTGCCCATTTGGTTTTGTGGCATGTTGAGATAGATATTTGCAAATGTGTAGGGAGCTTCACAGACTAAATTACTAATCTTAAAAACAAATTACTTAACTCTGATGACACTAATCGTCAGCTGCACCCTAAATTGAGGCCATTTCCCCAACGGTTAACTTTCCAAACTGACAGTTTGGAGATTTCACCAACAGACACTTTTTTTTTTAGCTCCACGTCGAGGTTGTTTACTGTCACTAAAATAAGATGTGTTTGCTAAAATGTCGTACGGGACGTCAAAAACATTAAACAACAAGTCACTAGAGACAGCAACTTCGACATGGGTCATCTGGCAGGTAAGTTAGCTAGCGTCAGGGCATCTGAGCTAGCCGGGGGGGCTAACTAGCTAGCTAGCTAAGGTTAGCAAACATTAATAACGTTACATTTGGAACAGCGAGGAGTGATACTGATAATGACAAAAACACAAGGTGTGTGTGTTCAGTTGTTGAATTAAGTTTGGTATGTGAGTGACTATTAAGTGACAAACAAGTCAAACAAGTGTGGACCACCACCATCATGCCTCCTTATCAATTCACCCCCCTCCGACAACAAAAGCCCAACTTGGTCCAACAGATTCCTGCACAAGCTTACCGTTGTGGCTCACCCAGCTCGGCTTCAGCAGCTTCATTTTCAAACCAAATTTGTATTTCCTCCTAGCTTTCTCTTCAACAAAAATCCATCCAGCGACCAGTTCAGTTGAAGAACTAACGCTAACCCCCCTGCCTTTGTCTCAAACTCTGTCCGACACTTTGTTGTTTTCGCGATTCAACTCCATCTCTGCAGCAGCATCCCCGAGTCTCCGAGCCGAGCGGCGGCAGACAGGCGGCCCCGGACGACAGGCGGGGTGACACCAGGCAGGCCAGGAAGTGTTTCCGTTATTTTTGACCGTGGACAGGAACAGCGTGCGGGGCAGCTGTCACAATAATACCGCAGGGTAGCAACTTTGCAGACGTATTAAAGATATAATAAAAATAAGTAGTCGGTAGCATGTTTTCGTGAATTTTATGTTCTCGTTTAGTGTAATTAATCAAACTTGAGAGCAAAAAAAAAATCATCAAATATGTAAAAGTTGCTTGATACGGCTTTTATTTTGAAAAATTAAATATGTTGTAGTGCGCAAACTCAGAATTTAAACATTCAAGAAAAGTATTAAGAGGCAGTGTTTTTTTTTTGTTTTTTTAAAATGTGTTTTAGATGATCTTGAATAATAATAATTTACCCATCCAGTAGATTCTTACAGAAAATATTTACTTTGGATAAAAAACATGTGAGTTCTGTGAGATACTGAGACTGTAGAAGATGTCCCCCCCTCCCCCTCATTGTTAATTAATGCAGAAGTTATCTTCTTTCTGGAGAGACATTTATTCATAAGTCAAGAACAATTAGATCCAAGCCAAATTGCAGACTGTTTTTGTTTTATAGAAAGGTAGAAAAGAATACAAAACCCAGCCTACCTAATTTTGAATACAAGGAAATGCAGGGCCCTACTACAAAGTGATTTACATTTTCCTCATTCTTTGTGTTTTCTTTTTGTAAGTGAATTAAATAAATTATTATTTATTGCTTATTTCTATTTCTATGTAATTTCCTATTTTTCCATTTATTTATTTTTTGGAGTATACATGAGGGAGAAAACGATGTAATGTAAGTAAGCAAGAATGAAGTGAATCTGTTTACAAAATCTGTTCAAAAATGGCTGAAACTTCTTTCTTTATTTGACCCATTTATGTTGATTGATTAGGACTCTTACCCTTAGTTCATTTATGTTGATTTCACTGATAAGTATTTTATGACTTTGTGTTTTTCTTTTTTGTTTTATCTTGTTCTGTTCCATATTAATGCATTATGACAATTTGTTACTAACTAATGCCCTTAACGTTTTTACCTGGCTTTTGCACAATAAAGGAAGAAAATGTGTTTAATAATAGTGTTAATAACTTTGTAGGCTATTCTGTAATTTGGTGGTTTATGTTGTCCAAAGTTTTAAACTAAGTACACAACATTTAGAGCAGGATGCCTCTGAAGGCAGTTTGGCTCTGAAACATAACAATATTTCAAATGTGATTATATTTAGATTGTTTTTTGGAGACAGAAATAAAATACAAGTATTTTGAAAACATATCTTTTATTGTTCAGATGCAGAAACAAGTAATTGTTATAAATGACAAATTAAACTGGGATTTATAAGAGGTTGAATTCATAGAAACATACATAAACTAAAATAAGAAATAAATAAAAATACAGCCTTTTTTAAAAACTAATTTTACTGTAATTAAAATAATGTTTAAAAAAGTTGTCTGCTATGAGCCTGTCTCATATTACCAAAAGAACATCTTGCATCTGTTATTTTTATGTTTTATGTTTTTTAGGTTTCAAATGTGATACATTTGCTCAACTTTTGACCTTTTTCTATTTCAGCCTTTAAGAGATAGTAATTTAGTTAGTAATGAATAAAATCAAATGTTTCCTTTCACATACAAACACTTTTTATTCTCAGCTAAAACTGAAGTAATTTGTAATGTACATTTGTCATTTCAACATATTCTTAATCAATGGGTTTTATGGCCCCATGCAACCATTCAACTCCTGATTTAAAGTTAAATATTCCGTTTAAAATGATTTACTTTTGTAAATCCATGTATTTTAGATAAATACAATATCCCGCCAGAGTTTTGTATTTGCTTTAATATGTTTACTTTGATGAAAGGCTTGTCGTTTGTCGGATGTCGTTCTGCCCTTTGCATCACATGTCGACTTTTGACAAGTGGAGGCTGTAATTTATAATAATAATAAATCTGAAGATCCTTGAATCATTACTGCATAACACAAGATGTTCAAAACAACACAGTGATTTTATTCACAGACAGTTTATGGTACGATTCAGTTTCACACCGGGATAACGAACACAAACCAGGAAATTCATAATGGAGAAACTGAGTCAAAGAGCTTCATTTGATCCTGTTCGGACTGAATTCAGAGTGAATTTGTAAATTATATATATTACAAACACCAGAAAAAGGGTCTGAAGAGTGGAATGGTTTATCTAGTTCATAGCTTCACTGAACTCATAGCAAACAAACACCAAAAACAGACACAGAGAGACAAACAAGAGACAAAAGGACATAAAAATCATATAAACTGTAAACTGAGTTGGATGATCTGTTTTCTTCAGAGAAGTCACTTCTTCTTGAGTATGAAATTGAATATCATCATCATCTCAAGTGTGTAGAAGTCCGATAATGCTTAAAACATTTCCTTTCCACTCTTAAGAATATCCCAAGAGAAAATTATTACAAAAAAATTTACAAAATCAAACCCATACTGTTTCTTATAAAATAGTTTAGAGTTGGCTGTATTTCATTATATTGATGATATGATAGATGTTAGAAAAACGTTTTGCATCACAGAATCTGTTTAGTTTCACTTCATTTCTCTGATGATGTAAACTACACAGTTAAATTAACAGTCAGCACAGTCAGTGTAAACAGCAGACTCGCTTCCCAAAACATCAGTACCATAAAGCTTCTGCAAAATTCTTTCTCGATGCACTTTGTTTTGCGTTTAAGAAGCAACGATTCTGACCTAGAGAAGGAAGAAAACAATCCTGATGCTTTTGGCACTGAATCAAACTAAGTGAACGCCTATACTGTTTCAAAAAGTCTCTGTATTCCCTACAATAATGAAAATAATGTGAACATTTCGACCAAACGTGTTCTCGGTGTAGGAAACTAACATCTGTTTAAGGACAGATTTCAACCTGCCGAAATAATAAACTCAAACGGGTGATACACGAGCATTAAGACAGATGCTGCGTTTTAACCATAGCTGGTGAAAACTGGAACAGTGGAAAAGTTCATCATGCTGCAGCAGCAGTTTGAGAAACATCTATGGACATTTTGTTTTGTTTTTTCCACAGTAAAAGCTCGACACCTTTGGAATCTATTGTACCTGACATTATTTCAAGCTTACCACTGCTTCTTTTCTCTTTACAAAAAGTCTTTGATAGGCTGCTCAAAAGTAAGATTTGGGGTTGGAGTATACCTTTAACACCAATTTCACTCTGATACTTGCTGCTAACCTGTGTAAAAACCCCAGTGTTATAACTTTTACTATGCACATTATTTTCAGTTTTATAGTTTTCTGTTAAGCTGGTTAAATGTCAAACTGTCCAAAGAAAGGATATTTTAAACCTGCACAGAAGAATTTAAATGTGTAGACTTTGAGGTGAATTACAGCAGTGAGACCTGCAGGGGGCAGTGTAGAGGGTTACTGGAGGTAGCAGCACTCTGAGGATGCAGGTTCATCTCCACCACAGCCACAGTGTCCCATCCAATCCAAGTGTTTTTGAACAAGACACTAAACCTGTGCTGAATCTTCTCACTGGGAGTCACTCTGCAATTGAGTGCTTTAGTCCAGTTTTTAGTCCAGTAACATTTTCTGATTATTTTGTTGCTGTTAGATATGTTGTTACTCTGCATAAAACGTAACATTTAAAGGATTTGACCTGAAAACTGTATTGAATGGCGTGATTATCAAGGTCAGACTTCCTACGGAAACAGATGATTTACACCCAATTGCCAGTTTAGTCTAACCCAGGGATGGGCAAACTTTTTGACTCACGGGCCACAGTGGGTTCTAAAATTCGACAGAGGGGCCGGGCCGTCCGTTCCTGCGTTGACTGCTTGCTAGCGTAGTTGGCATGCTTCGTAGCAAAGTGACGACTGATACTGTACTCTTTGAAAACCGCGACAGTTTCTTGGCATATTAGGCAGACAGCCTTTGATCGGACTTCAGTGAAAAAAGATTTTGTTGTCCGCTCCGTATTAAACACTCGGCGCTCACTATCCACGTTTCTTTTCTTTGATAAGCTCATTTTTGCAGAAGGGCTCATAAGAGAAGAAGAGAGTAATACATGCGAACAAGGTCAATGTAGCTGAAGTGCGCCATCTTTTGGGGAAACGTGGGCATTATTCTGACCTGTTTTTATAGTGTATTGTATTATATTTTTTGCTTTCTCTTGTGTGCACTGACGTAAAGGCGAGCTGCTGTAACAAAGAGTTTCCCTTCGGGGATCAATAAAGTATTTCTGATTCTGATTCTGATTCCAGCGGAAAGGTAAATTGAACAAGGTTTACCCGTACCTATTTTAATATAATTTGGTCACGTTTGGGCGGGCCGGATTAATAAGCCCAAAGGGCCGTGTGTGGCCCGCGGGCCGTAGTTTGCCCATGTCTGGTCTAACCTCACTGATATACTTGGGATGGAGAAAATATTAGAAACACCTCTCAGCCATACAGTTCAACAGCACCATAAGCTACAAAATGATCATACAATTTGAATCAACACCTCTCTAAAACACTTACAACCACCGTGAAGGCAGGATTCATTACAGTGCTTGTATCAGTCTGCATTAGGTTGAGTTGTTTCTGTGATAAAAACAAATAAAATTTAAAATATTTAAAATAAAAAAAGATTTTTGAAATGCCCTCACAGTGTCCCAAGGACCAGTCAGATTTTTCACGTGGGATGTTTTTTGGCAGGTGGGAGGCTTCATGGACCTGATGTCCCTCTGAAAGTGGCTTCGATCTGCTCCAGTGTTTTGCCCTTTGTTTCTGGGATGAAGGCCATGGTGAAGATGACGTTGATGATGCACATGGAGGCGAACAGCCAGAAGGTTCCCGCGCTGGTTAGAAGACTCTGGAAGAGGTCGCAGATACAGACATGGATGTCTCAGTGATGTTGAAGAGGCCATAGTGGAAGGTTTCATACCAAAACACCAAAGATACCAAAACACATACAAAGCCAGCAGGACTGTATACACAGCCAGAACTAAGGATTATTTATTAATTATCAAATCATTTGTTGATTTTTTTTTTCATTTACTCGATTCATTATTTAGTCTTTAAAATGTCAGAAAATAGTAAAAAAAAAATATAAATAAATATATATAATGTAAAAAAATTTAATAATAGTTTTTCCTTATCCAAATCCTTATGTAATGTTTCTCATGTTCTGCTTTCTCATAATCATAGTCAAGATTTAATAAATTAAGTAGCTGTGTTTTCCTGTGAACACAAAATAATCGCCTCATGATTGCGAGAAAAAGTTTTGACGTTGCTGAAACTATTAACGTATTCTGTGATCATAAGGTAACAGTTTTAACAGGATGTTATGCCTCATTCATTCAATACCTATCTGTATCTAAACTGTATGTTGAAATTGTGAGAAACGTGATCATGAGAAAACCATAGCTTTACTCATGTCCTATCTGGCCTCCCATAAAAAAAAATCAAATGTCCCAAAATGTATTTTACATAACCAAAGCTCTTGAAATAGTGTCCTGTTGAGCACTCACCATCATGTCTTGGAAGGTTTTGGTGACGATGAACGCCATGCTCCAGTTGGCGAGGACGCAGACAGCGCTGGCAACCCCCCTCGCTTTGACGGGGAAAATCTCCGACATAACCAGCCACGGGATTGGACCCCACCCAAGAGCAAAACCTGAACACAGCAACAATTATTAATATTGTATGATCTGTGGGGAACACACAGACCAATCCATATGTTCTTGAAAATCCCCATCACCACTGTAGTTACCCTAAATGTTGTCTAAGTTGATTTGCTTTGCAGATGACTCCCAGATTTATCTCCGTGAATTTGTGCTATCTAACATTATCAGGGGCGAAATGATCTGCTTATCAGCTGACAACTGAAGCAAACTCTCCAGGTACCCTTTTTAAAAATGGGAACCACTGCCCCCACCTACTAGTTCATTGTCCCCAACTGCCACACAACATCAGCTTTTTATCCTCTTTACTTAGAGATGAAACATGTCATATATAACACAAAACATTTCACAAAAAGGATGCTACAAAGAACAAGAAATAGACAAAAACATAGGAGAAAAGGGGAAATGTAACAGCTGGAGAGTTATAGTGGAAAGTTGATGGGATATGTAAAATGTGTAGGGAAGGAAAGAGGGAGAGGAGAGGGATGAAAAGTGCTAAGTATCTTTAGCATTGTATTGTTGTTGAGTTAATTTGGGAAACACAATTATTTCACTGAACCTTTTGGAATCTTGATTCATCATTTTGACCTCAGCATTTAAATATAACATCTTTCATGCTGCTGATGAGGTAGCATTAATAACTTTGAATGGATTAGAGGATCTCACCTGTGATGAAGACGGCCATGCTGGCCAGGGCCAGCCAGGCCAGGTCAGCGTGGGGTTCTTCGCCAGCCTTGCTCTGGTTGTCCAGCATCAAGAGGCTCACCGAGGCGGTGCTGTGAAGTTTGGACATCAGGTAGAAGTAAACCCCGAACGCTGTGGTGCTGATCGCCATGGCAACACCTTGATTATCAATGGGAAAACAAACCGAATCTGTCATGACCTCGCAGTCTTGCCTGGTGCTAAAGAGCTGAACTGATGAGATGATTTAATTCTAAAACCCAATACCACTATCCAATAAAAAAAAAAGAGTACTTAAAATACATTGTTTTGTATTTTACTGGGCATTTTATATCTTTATTAGAGTCGATAGTAGAGAGATGGCAGTAAATGAGAGGAGAGAGAAACGGGGAATGACATGCGACAAACAGGACTTTGTGGTTCATTGTCCCCCCAAAGGAAGTTTTTGATATTAAAAAAAGTAAATCAAATTTGTTTAAATGATTCAATTTGATTGAAAATACCTGAGATGATGAGAAGGACTTTCCTTCCAGCTTTGTCCATGATCAGCGCTGCCACTCCTGTAAAGACGACCTGAATCAGACCCACGATCACTGAAGCCAGGTCACTCTCCTGAAAAACAACAACAAAACATTCACACCTATCTGACACAATTATGTTTTCACTGAAAATGTACAAAATGTGCTATAGCTTTCTGATGTGTTCGTACATGAAATTATAATTGTGTGTGGGATTTCTGGTTGAAATTTAGTTTTTGTTTACATTTAGATTCAGTTGTAGTACATTCTTAAAAGTTATGATTATATGATTGATCAGAACAGGTAGTTGTGTAATACAAACTTCATTGTTTTGATTGATTATATTTTATTGTTCTTTTTTATAATCAAAAACGTGTCATATTTTTTCAGTATATCCTAAAAAATTTCATCAGGTTCCACTTTAGACCACTGTGAAGCTATTTTTGGTAAGAAGAGGCCAATTCTGATAGATACCACATACTCTTTGCTTAGCACCTGGTAATAAATCCATATTTTCACCTAAACAAGAACACAATTACTGATAAAAATGAGAGGACAAAGACAAAATTGACACTGATGGACAGTAGTTGTAGTGCACATGTGCCAAATTGAACACATTTGTAATTGAATGGAAAGCTGAGAGCTTGTGTTAATTTCCCCTGAATAAATATTTAAAGCCCCCTCACCTGAAAATGTGCCTGTTCAAATATGTTCTCAGCGTAGAACATGATAGCATTGATACCCGTCATCTGCTGAAATAACATCAGCATGACGCCGATCACCAGAGGCTTGTAGACACCAGGGTCTTTCAGGTCGGACATCTGGAAACTTGAGCCCTGAGAGACGAGAGAAAGACCACAGTCATCAGGCCACACAGCAGTTCTCACTGGCAAAACTCCAGATCCAATCAGTGAGACATTTCATTGTCTGGGACTGCAGACTAGACTGTTGGACCCTTTAACCTAAACAGTCTGGGTATTTACTTCAACAGTGGTGGCATTAGCATCGAGGAGGAAGGTGCTGTTGTGGTCAGAAAATCTTCAGTCTTAGGTTTTCTGGTGGTTTGTTGATTTGAGCCCTTGGTGTCTGCAGCGTCTACTGTGGTTCAATCACAAACCACATTCTTACTGGCTGAAACTGCCCACCACATAACAGCTAAGCCAGCCAACCACAGACCCACCTGCTCATCACAGGCGTCCTCGATGCGGGCGCACTCCCATTCGACGGGGGCGTCCGGTCCTCGCAGGAAGCGTAGCGCCTCCTCGGCCTCCCGCCTCTTGCCCTGTGACAGCAGGAACCGGGGCGTCTCTGGCATGAAGCACATACAGACCATCAGCAGCGTAGGCGGGATGGAGCTGCAGATCGCCAGCCAGCGCCAGTCCAGGAAGAGACCTGCAGGATGAGTCCACACAGCTCAGAATGAGAAACTGGAACCAGAGAGTATGACCTTTTGTAATATAACTTCTTTTCCCTGTAATATAATTTGTCTCCACAATAAAAAGAAAAAGATCTCAGATTTGAATGTCTTTTCTTGCTGCTGTGCAGAGCGTAATCTTGTGGATTTATGACAAACATTTTAATTATTTTGGTTTATGAATCAGGTATCCGACTGAGAGGATGCTGAGGGGTCCTGAATCCCCTTGGGAATTAAGGGACCAGCCAATAGAAAGATGAATTTTCTATCAAAATTCACACCATGACATCAGATGCCTTTGCCGTCTTGTCCCTATTTTTAATTGGCTGATCAAGAAGATTTGAGTTTTTCCCCAGTTGTGTTATAAACGTGCGGTACTGAACTGTACATGACAGACTGAAGGCTGCAGGACACAGCGGAGCCTTGTCAAGTCTACGTTTCCTCACGAATGTCTTCATTTGCTGCGTCCAAAAATATATTTCTCTGCTGATCTGATTGTTCCACTGAATTTTCTACAATGATCACATTGTTCACGTTTGTGCTGAACAGCAGCTGATTTGTGACAAAGTTGAATTTTTCTTTTTTCAGCTTGCAAGCTGTCAAACAATTATTCCTCATTCTACGTTAAGTTATTCCATCT
The DNA here is from genome assembly GCF_020085105.1 of Siniperca chuatsi. NCBI lineage: Eukaryota > Metazoa > Chordata > Actinopteri > Centrarchiformes > Sinipercidae > Siniperca > Siniperca chuatsi. The sequence goes on from NC_058046.1 coordinate 2,493,442, forward strand.
GATGATTCATTTCTCTTCATTGTGACACTAAACAGATCTTTAGTTCATGGAATCAGCTTTGTTTTTACTTGTCACATTAAAAGGGTCATTTAACCCAAATGACATAACAAACGGTCCCCTAACACGAAACAACCCACCTCATGTGACACATCAGCTTTTATTGGGTAAACGAGAATGGCATGCAGCTAACAAGATTAGCGAGCAGCAGCTGTTTTCACACAGGTCAACCAGTGAGGCTGCAGCACAGGACTCTTATCATATCTGAGGATGATCACATGACATGAAGGCCAGGCTTTGGTAATCTCTTCTTCACAGTCTTTGATCCAGAGGTTTAAAACAGTATAGCAACCTCAGAAAAAGCACTTCAAACAAAACCAATGTTGTCACAGGGTGTCTGACAGAGCGACAAAGAGAATACCAGCAAAGATATTATGCAGATTTGTAGCTCTGCATAATGTAGCTACTGTTATTATGGTGGATGTTGTTAAGCTGTAAGTTACATCATGGAAAACTCTCAATGATTTACAGCGTGTAAACTGCTGTGTTAGAGTAACCTTGTGGGACTTTGGATGTTTTTTCTTCCTTATGTTCATTTAAACATTCAGCGAGAGTCAATAACCTGAGTCAGACTTTACAAAATGAGATTAAAGGACGCCGTAAACACTTACAGCTGAGCTTACATACCTGCGAGATACGCTCCCATGATGCCGAGCACCACCATGAGTTGCACACAGGAGCCTAACGTCCCGCGTACCCGCTCGTGTGCCATCTCAGAGATATACAGCTGTATGAAGAGAGAAAAAGAGAAAATTACACAGGAGGACATACCAGAACATCAGAGTTACTGACAGCAGTCGACCAACTCTCAATGATATTTGAGGCACTTTAGCGGAGGCTTTTATCCATCGAAACGTGATAATGAAGCTTGGAAACCTGGGTCTTTCCAAGCAGTGCCAAAACGATTCATCTAATACTATTACTGCTTAGACGTTTAATTCTGCAACTAATGATTATTTTATTATTGATTAAAATTACATTTATTTTCCTGATTAACTGATTAATAGTTTGGTGTAGAAAAACGCACATTGCAAGTTACCAGCGCCCAAAATTATGTCCTCAAATTGCGTGTGTTGTTCTCCCAAATGTCTAAAACCCAAACATCACAACTTAAAATGATGTAAAATACAGAAACACAGCAAATGCTCACATTTGAGAAGCTAAAACCAGAGAACGTTTGGCATTTTTGATTGATTAAAATAGTTAATTTTCTGTCAACTGATCAATCGCTTCTCAATGAGTTGTTTCAGCTCAGAGAGACATTCATCTAGCAAAATATATTCTAGAGATTAACGATTAATTGAAAAGATGATTGAGAGATTTTTTATGTTTTTTTAAACATGTAATCTTAAAAACACAAATATACCAGTGAAGGAATGTGATTACAGACCAGACTGCCTGTAAACTGGGGTTTCAGAGGAATCCCACCAAGGAAGCAAATGGCTGATTTAAACCGACTGTACGAAGTAATCTGATTTTTAACGTGCGTGTATTTATAGTGAGGCTGGTGGCCACAGGGCAGAAAATCACAGTATGAACATCAACAAAGGAGAGCAGGCAGAAGAGAAAGAAAAGCCATCCCATGTCAGTGTTAGGACAGATGACAACATGGTGATAAACAGGTGTTTACATGAGCAACAGAGCAGAAAGAGACGGTCAGGTGCTCCTCACCGGGACGACCAGTGATGTGACCCCGCTGGCGAGGCCGGTGAGCACTCTGCCGAAGTAAAGCATCCACACGTTCTGTGCTGCGATGATGATGGTGAAACCAAAGACGAATGGCACCGAGCAGAACATCAGACTGAGCTTCCTGCCGACCTTCCCCACCATCCAACCGCCCAGCAGGCCGCCCGCCGCCGCGCCCACCGTCACTATGGACTGAAAGGCAAACAACACAGAGCTTCAGGAAATAACTTCTAGAATTTGATTTGCATTTGACCAATTCTAATACTCCAAGTAAAAACTACAATGGTAAGTTATTGCCATTTTGTTCAAATCTGCACTTTTTCGCCGACTAGCCTTTCTACCTAAACCGTTGAGTCATGTTTATTTGTGATGCTAATTTCAGTTTATAACACCAAACGACACGTTCACACAAAAATACCCATTTAACAAGAACAATTATACACATTCAATGACCAAAAAGAAGCAGCAATTGTTAGCAGTGAATGGATGTTTCTTACTGAAATGCACCTTGGGAGTTGTAGTTTTTATGTCCACAGTACCAAATACCAGAGATTTTCTAACACAGTCGTTCATCTTTTGTACTGATGATTCAACTGGGAAAAATTCTACTGCCAGTCACCTAACATTGGCTGTGTCTGAAATGATGCCTTATTTACTATATAGTGCACTATATTTACTGTCTGTCATTTTATTTGGGTGTCTGAATTGTGAAATTAAACGCACTTTATAGTGTCCTTCAAAATTCCCACAATGGAAGTACATTTGCATTTAAAAACAAATCCCTCAATGACTTCCGTTGTTTCTCCTCACAATCTGAGATGTAAACACACGTTGGTGTAGTACATGTATATTGGCTTTTAAAATCATGCTCATAAAACTCTCGGTTTAATAACTTCTGTAAATTTTCAGGAAGTAATACATATTTAGCTTCACACCAGACATGTTTAGCTTCATACGTAAGTAACTAAAGACAACCAAATCTTTCATTGTAATTACATTTGACTTGTGTTACTATGAGAGCTCTGTTCTGTGTTTCTTTATACTGTAACTAGGTTTGAACTCAAGTGACTCCACCGAGGTGTGTTTGGATACCATGTGATGACATTAAACTGCTGATAAGTTAAAAACACACTGTCTAAAAGCTCTATTGCTTCGAGGCATGTGATATTAAATCATCATGGCGGCCATCATACCCCAAACCAGGAGGCCTGGACATCGTCCAGCCGCAGCCGAGGGTCCGCGATCCTGGTAAGTTCGGGGATGGCAGGAGAGCTGTATCCCAACACGAACCCGAAGCTCATGGGACCCAGAACAGAGACAAACGTCGCCAGGTACAAGTTCTTGTTTTTCACTTTACTGTGGAAAGAGGAACAGAGCGGGTCAAGGAGGTAAAGGTCAAAGGTCAGTGTCTCAAACGTTTGCACGTTAAAATGCCTCAGTAAAAGAGTTGAATTCTGTGGGCGCTCTATAAACTGACATTCAGAGGAGTAATCTGCAAACAGTTTATTTTGTGTTATATTAAAATAATGTAATTTATATTCTGTCTATGCTCTTTTTGCATTGCATGGGTACGATCAACAGGAGCCGCATGTTTTTTAATGTTTGTTAATGACATACAGTGAAGTTTGGTTTCAGCAGAGTAACATGACTTTTAATAAACAGTTTAAACACTAAAAAAAAAAAAAAAGTTAAATCCATGTTCTACAGTGGTGTCTGAGGTTAACAGATGGAACAGTGAAGAAGTACATCAACACGCTGATAATGTGGTAGAAAAGTATTTGGAGCGTGACTAAACAGCATTTAAAGGACCGTACCAGTGCAAGTTTTAGCTCAGTAACTACAAATTATGCAGACTTTCCATTTTTGCTGACCATTTACGAAAGCAGATTGTACACTTATAGATTTTGCATACATATATCCTACTGTTCCAGGCAGCCATTGGTTTGCATTCTTTTCTGTAGTACATGGAAAACAACAACAACAACAACAAAAGTTTTGCTAAAACAGTTAATTATTTAAAAACCTTGTTAAGTGAATCTCTGAAGACGTCACCTTGGGCTTTGGGAACTTGTGATGGACATTTTTCACTATTACCTGGCACTTCATTGGCTAAACAATTACGTTATTGATGCGTGGTAAAGCTAAATGTCCTTAAAGTAAATGGGCTAAGACATGCAAAACCTCTGGAATGACCCTTTAACAATCCATCTTTGTTTGTTTGCTTATTTAGGCCCCATTCGCTACTGCAGCAACACTACTCTTCCAGCTGATCATGCAGTTTACTGACTGCAGCTACACTGAGCTCGTACCGGTGTGTCTGCGTGTTAACTGACCTCAGATAAGCATCCTGCTCAGATATGAGTCCTGTAGGATCCTCATCTCCACCCTCCGCATCCAGCAGCCTTCTCCTCTCGTTCTGGATGTCCATGCCGACCGCAGGGAGGTTTCCTGGCGTTTACTCTCTCTTCTTGCTCACCTATACATGGATCACAGGCCAGGCAAGACTAAAACTCCGCCGAAATTGTCAGCGAGGGGGTTTTGCTTCCACCACCGGCAGCCGACTTGCTTTGTCAACATCTCAGTCAGCTGATCATCGTGTGTGTGGCTGTTATTTCCGGTCTTTTTCAAAATAAAAGTCTTCGTGTAGCTGTTGGGGCAGATCTAAACCTCACCTCTGTAGCTCCTACTGTCAGCTGAAACACCGGGTTGTCGAGGGCAGTTTCATTCACCTGTTTCACAGAGAATTAGCGAAAGCTATTACTATAACTATTTAACTATAAATGGCTTTAGTTTAGCCCTGTTCGGGACTGGGTATGAGACAGACCCGAACAGGGCTAAACTAAAGCCATTTATAGTAGCAACGCAGTTAACTAGCTAGCACTTGGTTAACTGACTTCATCAGCGATCAAGAACACGCGATTTCTTCAGCCATAATTATCCGAACATGGTTAGCAAACTACAGGCAGCCTTCAGATGGATGTAACAGGATGGAAACATTTCGGTGACTTCCTGTATGTTTTCCGGGCGCAGTTTATCTCAAACGAGTTTGTCTGGAAAATAAAAGCCTCTGGCTCCTCGCGCGCGGACTCGGAGTGTTGAAGCTGGTTTCCATGGTGACAACCAGATTTTTAACGTTACGTAACGACTCTAAAATGTCAGCAAAGTACAAATAAACCGAGCAAAAGTTACTAAGCTAATGTAAAAGAGCTTATATCAGCTTTTTGAACGACACAATGGGCACTTCTGAGGAGAGAAATGACCAGATGGTAACGTTAAACAAATGTTTTAGCAGTAGTAGTTAGCTAGAAGTTACAATTAACATATAAACCCCGGATGTATTAAGAGAGTTCTTATAGTACATCCACGAGATAACGTTAAACTCATTGGATATTTACATTTAAATTGAGTTTACTGTAAGGCTTAGTCAGAAGCTAACTAGACAGTTGAATAGTTTTTATTTTCAGTAAAACTAAAATTAAAGCAGTAACGTTATAAGATAACGTTGTTGTCTAGGTTGACAGCAGCGTTTCATTCTCACCCATTTAACGTTAGCTAGCTAACAGCTAGCTGTGTTTGATAAATGAAATAAAAGTCAATCATTTAGTGTTAACTAATATAACACAAGCACCAAAAGGTACAAAAGTACGGAGAATATTTTAACAACGAGTTGAACATTTTTAATTTATTTATTTTTGGTTTCGTTCTTTATGTAAAGTTGAAGTTAAAGTTACATTTGAAATTGAATTTTACTATTATTATTATTGTTATTATTATTATTACTATTATATTATAAAATAAGCACAATACTGGAACTGCTGCTGAAAGCTGTACATGAACAAAACTGGATACCCAAATCCACAATGTTTTTAAATAAGTAGACATACATTACTAACTTAATGACAAGCTAACAAACAAACTCAGTAGTGTTTGATAGTCTACTTAAAAATAGTTTGTTGTTTTCCTAGGAAATTAACATGCTTTGATTGTCAGTCAGGAAAACTGAAATGTGTTGGTATTTAATATTAAATCTTTGTCAATTGATTGTCCACCAGCAGGCAGAAGACCAGAGTTTATTTCTCAGTGATGTGTCAGAAGAGGAGCTGGATGAGGCCAGGAGAAAAAGCACCTTCCAGCAGCTTTTTGGCTCCAGTAAAATCTTTTTGGCACCAGGAGAGAAGCGCCCTCAAAAACCAGAGCTACAGGGGAGCCTCATCATTCAGAGCAAGGCTGCAGAGCAGTGAGAATCATGAATGAAATGAAAGAAAAACACATTTTCAGGAGTGAATGAAAGGGCTCTACTTTAGCCTAACTTACATCTATGTGTTGTAAATTTATACTGTGGTATTTTCCTTTAGGATTTACTGAAATGGCAATGAGGTATGCTTTCTACAAGAGAAGCAAAGGTCATATCTGTGTTACAAATATATTGGAAAACCAAATGTGAGGGATCTTTGCTGAAAATATGTTCAAAGTTGGAACATGAAATCCAGTATAAATGAATAAATTATGTTTTTCTTTGCAGTTACACAAATGGAAACGAGGCAATGGCAAAGTCCCAGTATGAGAAGGCTGTGATCTGCTTCTCCAAAGCCATCACTTTGCAGCCAGAACAGGTGCTGGACTAACTAGGACACAACGTTACCCATGTTAAAACTTAGTGTATGTTATAATTTATGCTTCCACAGTTAATGATGGGCAGTACTGACACATTACATTTTTGATAGATTAGATAGATCAGGTGTTTATGAGAGAGTAATGCAATAAATAAGCTTTGTTTCTAAATTACCTGTAGTAGTAACCCTGATTATAATGATAATGATCAAAGTACCCTAATAATGTATTTAAGCACAAATCTAAAATCTAATTACCTGTGAGACATACGAACTACTCAGCTGGTGGTTTCAGTTCACCTGTTTGTTTATTATCTTGGTATTTTGCAATTGTTTGCTGGTATTGTTTGTTTTAGACTCAGCTGTATGTGAGCCAGGCGGAGGCCTACCTGCAGCTGTGTGACTTCCAGTCAGCAGCAGCCTGTTATAAACGGGCTTGGCTCCTGGAGCCCGGAGTCTACAGCGCCCGCTTGGCCTTCATCTACTATCTCCAGGTAAGAGTCTCCACTCCTCTGTTCTCTCTGGGGTTTATTGTTACTGTTACATGTACACTTTTTAGTGTGTGTCTATCCAGAGCAGCTTAAGAGTAAAAACAGCAGAAGAGGAAAATCTGATGTGGCTAAACTTGCAAGGCCTAAAACAAAAGACATGATATGAAATTGTTACATGTTTTTATAAATAATCTATCACTTATATCACATAAAAGCAGGCAGACGTAATGTTGATATGATTTGAACCTTTCAGTTGATACATTACATTCTTTAGTTCAAGTAAAATAGATTATATCTGTATTTATGGACAAAAAAGACTTGTGCAAAGAAAAAAGGCTTAAAATTTTACCTCTAAATGTATCATTCCAACAGTCCAATAGATTCAATATATACACCAGTCCCACAGATAAGTTTGTGCTGAAAAAATGAAACCATGCATTAAGGAGAATTAAGAGCAGTTTTTGGGTTAACACACCGGTGAAACACAGGTGAGTTTGGACTCATTACTGATCATTTGTGTGTTAATTTAAGTAAATTAAGTAAAGTAAAAGAATAAGAAAAAGAAATTAAATTTGTTATCTTGGCTGTTTTGTTTCTAGATATTGACTGAAGAAAATAACATTTCTGTTCTCTCTTCCTGGACTTTAATTTGTTATCTAGTGTTTCTCTGTCATGCAAGTTCATAATATCATTCACCTTGGAATCCAGGTTTATAATGCTGTTGCACTGATTATAAGGCACCCTTCATGAAAATGTCAGATAAATGCCCAAACATAAAATTATTTAATAGCAATCATTCTGTTCCCTGTTGTTCTCAGGGCCAGTGTTTGTTAGACCGAGGCCTTTTCCTAGAGGCTCTGGAGGCCTTCAGCAAAGCTGCTGAGGTGAAGCCCGGCTGCAGGGCCTACAAGGTCAGAAGGTCAGGAACCTGCGTACTATGATCTAGATTAAAGTTGTGCGTTTGTGCTTAGGTTTACTAACAATTATCTTGCAAAAATATGCTGAACAATCCCTACAGAGATATATCTGTAGAGATATGACATCAGATATATGCTGATATACAGTAATATGTCATTAATCAAAAGTACTCAAGACTTAATATGTGATTTACAATCCACCTTTTTGTTTTTTATGGTTCTCATTCTAGTTTTCTTTCTAGTTCACGCACATTGTTCATTAATGTATTTTGTACCTCGTATTTCAGCTTGGCCTGTCTGACAGCTGCAGGTCATCACGCTGAGTGTCTGAAGCTGGTGAACGACTGGATGGTGTCAGATGGTCCCACCTCTGACCTTTACATCCTCAGAGCCAGACTGCACAAACTGCTCAACCAGGTTACAACTGCAGGGACCTCTTACTAATACCAAAAGCCAGCAGCATATACGCTTTACATCTTAGGAAGTTAGCTGATGCTGTAAAGAATCAAGCAGTTAAATAGGACAGTAGCATGATCTTAAACCTGTAGGTCCACAGCCCTGCAAGCAGCCAATAACAAGGCCACAGACAACAGAAGAAACAAACTGTTTTGTATCAGGATCTTCACTTTAAAATCAGTTATTTTCACAGTTGAAGCAAAAACAAAGGTCTTATAAAGCATTTCTAAGTTAAATTAACAGAAGGAAGTTAGTGTAGGTAATGTAAATATCTTGCAGTATAATCTTGCTGGCATAATAATAATTAATTAGTGTATCTAAATAATTAGACATAGAAGGGTTTAAGAACACTCATACTGTATAAAGCCTTAAAATACTGCACCTACTGTAAACACACTATCAAATGTGTGTGATTAAACTACCAGTGATTTTCTCGCCTATCCAGACATCACGATGTTATCAAGACGTGAAGTCGGCGTTGGTGTTGAACCCAACGTGTCCGGAGGCCAGAGGCCTGCTGCTGCAGCTGCAGGAAGCCGGTGAACAGGCCAGACAAAAGGCCGTGGACAGCGCTTTGATTGGCCAGCTGCCGGAAGCCCTCTGCATGATAAATGTTGCTCTGCAGAACTGCCCGCAGGACGGACGCCTCTACCTGTTCAGGTAAATCCGACCAATATGACACATTCAGACAAGCTTCAAGTAAGAAATAGAGTGGTAAAATCTGTAGAACACATCTCTCAGTTACAACGGTGCCATAATGTAAAGTCAACAAAATGTACAAGTTGACATAACAAAGTTTGACATATTAGTGATAACTGGCATGTTTTTAGACTGTGGGAGGAAACCGGGGCGCCTGAATGAAAAGCATGATGCAAGATGTGAAGAGAACATGCAAATGTATAGTTATATGTGACTGCAAAGAGCTGCAACTAACAAACATTTTTCATCGATAATTAATCTATTGACGGTGTAGTCCCTCATTCGTCCAGGAGTGTTCCATCGTAGCAAAGGTTTCAGTCGTCGTCATCTGGACACTGTTTTCAGAATCAAGACGTTTCGGCTCCCATCGGCTCCCATTAATCTATTGATTACTTTTCTAGATAATCAGCTCATTATCTAGTATATAAAATGTAAAAAAAAAAAGTCACACACACATTACAAGTTTCCAGAGCTCAATTATTGGAGCTGCCAAAAAACCCCAAAATATTGATTTTGTAACAATATGAAACAGAGAAAGGCTTCAAATGTTACCATTTCATTTCAGTTCAAATCAAATCTATTTCATTCACCCTAATTCTCTGTCCTTCAGAGGGATTCTGTACCGACGTATGAAAGACTTCACAGCAGCCATCGAGGATCTGGTCCAGGCTGTGGAGCTGAGCGAGGAGGGGGAGAATGATTTCAGAGGTCAGGCGGAGGCCAGAGACGAGAAGGACGAGCGTGACTCTGTGCAAGAGGAGGTGCAGTTTCAGCTGGTTCTCACCTACAATGATTTTGCTGTTCAGTGCTTCAGCAGAGGCCTCTACAGTGAGGCGACTCTGCTTCTCAACAAGGCCATCGAGGAGGAGAAGGGCCAGGCAGGCCTGTACCTGAACCGAGGAGGTGAGGTTTTGGACACTTGGTCTGTGCGGGTGTGTGTGTGTGAATGTATATGTGCGTCTCTTTCTCTACTGTGCACACAAACACAATCATTTTGTGTAAATTGAAACTTCAGTCAGAATGTGAGGTTTAAAAGCCATAAATAAGCCAAATCATCGTTCCCGTCATCGGTTTGGATCAACAACTCTGAATCTGATTGTCGTCTGCTGCTGTGGGGCAGAAAATACTTACTAACTGTCCCTTTCAAGCTGAAATCTGTAACTTTCTGCATGTATAAAAGACAAGTTTTTCCTTGTTGTTGTTTATACGTAGTGAAAATTATGTTGACCAACCAGGTGAGGTGTACATATTTAGGTATGTGGCACTGAAACTGTCAGCCAGACAAGTGCAACCTGACAAACCTGATCAACAGCAGTGGCGTATGAAGAGCTTCTCCAACCACAATAAATGCACAGTTAAACTGTTTCACCTCTCTCCACCGTACACCTGAATATAATAACCATGTACTGACTACATTTATTTTGGATTTAGATTTTAAGTTGCTTGCTGAATGAACCATCGGCAGTTTTGATTTTGGTATTTCTAAGCACACTAGCGTAGAAATGATTGATTAGTCGATTAATCAATGAGTTGATTGACAGATTATCAACAACAATTTTAATAAATTATTAATCATTAATTGGTTCTATCTTCCCATATGTGATGATTTGCTGGGTTTCACTGTTCGATATAATTGTAAATTGAATATGTTTGGGTTTTTGGTTGGACAAAACAAGACATTTGAAGACGTCACATTTGTGATGGTCATTGTTCATTGTTTTGTAAAGTTTTACAGGCCAAATAATTAATCAAAAAAACTGTTGATGATCATCAGAAGCAGCTGTTCTGGAAATTAAAATAGGAGTTAATCGATTCAAATCAAACCTATTTGCACACCTGACCTATTGTGTGAAATAAATGCTGAATTACGTTGGTTTAAAGGATCCATTTATTTGTTTATGTGTATGTATGCGGTTGTGTGTGTGTGTGTGTGTGTGTGTGTGTCAGACTGTTTCTATAAGCAGGGTGAGTGGTGTTATGCTCTGGCCGACTACCAGCAGGCTGAGGAGATGATGCGACCTGATGACCCTGCTGTCCGGCTTCGCCTCGCTGTCCTCCACAGCACGCTGGGCTCTTTCTGTTTCCAGGATGGGTCAGAACCACACAAGCACACACACATAAACACACAAATTAACACATTCACACAGAGAAACCAAGAGAGAAAGGTCATCAAATCTAGTTTAGATGCTATATTTGTGAGCGTGTATGTGTGTCTCCATCTGCAGGCTTTTCCCGGAGGCAGCTGAGATGTTTTCTCTGGCCATCCAGTACAACCCCAAAGCTAGTCAGTACTATGAGAACAGATCGAAGGCCTTCAGAAAGCTTCTAAACTTGGAGGGAGCCAGAAAGGACTTCATCTGCATGATGATCCTGGATCCCACCAGCGAGGAGGTCGAGCTACGTCTCACCCTCCAGATCCACTGATATAAAACATTTTTTTGAAAGGATAACCCTTTCATTCAATGAGATTAACACAATTTTAACTTTTCCATGTCATTTTGAGTCTGTCAGTAAATAAAACAAACCAATATTGAGATACTGTTGTGACAGTTATCACAGTATTACTGTATATATAGTGTCTGTGTATAACCCAGATTTTGTGGTTTATTTAAGATAATCTTTTCTTTACATTAATGCAATTAATTCTGCATATTGATCAGTCTGGTCCAGACATTTTTCACTAATGATCCTCTTAGAAAACAATGAATTTGTTGTTAATATTCCCAAAGCTTGCAGGAGTAAAAAGTAGTTAATGTGTGTGTCTGTGTGTTTGTTTGTGTAGCTGCCTCCTATGCTCATGAATCTGTTCCCTGGCTGCAGCGTGTCTGATGTTTTGTCCAGTCCAGCAGGGAAAGCAGTCAGAGTTCAGCTGATGGACACCATCCAGGCCTGCTGCTCCTCCTCTGATCAACAAAGGTCAGCAACACAAAAATTCACTAGAAGGCTAAGACACAAGGTTAGGACAGATGCACTGCAGCATAACCAATAACCGCTCAATCCAGTCGAGCAGTGGTACACCAACTGAGTGGAAACTCTGATTTCTCTTAAACAACCCCCCGGCACTGAATCAGCAGCAAAAAACAGACAATAAAAAATGTAGAACCACATAAGTGATACTGATACCGTGTAAATTAGACATGAATAAATTTAATGTTTTTATTCACTTCCAAATTACATGTAACTAGCAGGGCACTTAGACAAGTCTGTTTTGTGTTTTAATGTGTTTTTAGACTGAGTGAGAAGCTGCAAAAGATGACTCTGACCAATGAGAACACGGCGAGCCAATCAGAAGACCCATCTGAAGCAGGAAAGGCAGCTGGCAGGCAGCTGAAGTTGTGTGTAAACGAACAGGAGATGCAGATAATTGTGAAAAGCCTTCTGCAGGTACTGATGGGAAAAAGATCACAGTAGTACGGTTACAATTGTTCATATCCATGTCCTATCCTTTTTTGGATAGAATTAACAGTGGAATTCAGTTCTTTAAAAAGTCTACTCATTTCTGAAAGTGTATTTAAACAAAACTAATATCCTTTGGAACAACTGATGAAGAGACTTGGATAACTAGAAAGAAAATATTCATAAACAGAGGTCATTGACTTTTAAAATCCATGTGAAACCATACAAAGCAATTAGCCATCCATGATAAAAGTGCCCCAAACACAAACTACAGATGTTTCAAAACCACCTTTCATGCCTTTTGAGTATTTGATACTCAAACTTTGTGTGTAACCTTTTAAAAAGCAGTTACATGGTTTCATACAACACGGGCCCATTTCACCAAGTTTGCAACATGCGAGCTGCGATTTGCAACATGAGATAATTTCCTCTCCTGTTAATTTTGAAACATTTCACTAAATGTCATCCTTGCAACCCATACACAATCATGTTAGAGCCTTGTAAGACTCACAAAGTCATCTGCAGTTTGCGAGCGACAATGTATGAACAAAATGTGACGCTGACACCATTTGCAATCTGTGTGTAAACACTGCTCGCAAATCGCTTTTGTTAAACGAGCCCCTGGTCATCAGCTTTCCATCGTCTGTTAATCCAAGTAGCTAGAACATATGCTAAAAGCAAACAGAAACACACAGGGAAAGCTGAGTTCATGTCATTTTCTATGGCAACGGGTACAAAGCGGATATTGAGGAGGTTCGAAATGTATGGCAGTGTTGTTGTTGTTGTTATGCTGAACTACAGCTGTTCTTCTGTGTTGACTGCGGCAGGTTAAGGAAGCGGTTTCGAACGTTTCTCCATGACTGTCCAACTGTGCACCACACTGGGCCACACAGTGGCACAGGACCAGTCTGCCTTTAGACATGAGAGGAGGCCATACTACAACAAGAGATTTGGGTGTTCTGAGGTGTGAGTCCACGTCTCAGAAATGATAGCAGAATTACGCTTTTATGTGAACAAACTATTCAAATAAACTATAAAGACAAACAGTTCATGTTACACCTGCAATTCCTTCATACAGAAAAAGAACAGTAAGGCAGACTGTAGAGTCTAAATCGACAGTGGCAACACTTTTCTAAAACGCTGTGGTATTATCCTTTAATTAGGATGTTATTACGTTCTGTAGTCCAATAGGTGGCAGCAGAGGCACAATTTTAGCATGATTGCATTTCTCTGAATGCTCCACTGCTATGTTTGACTGGTAATATCATGTTTGTAATTTGACATGAGATCAATGTCAAGTTTGGTAACTGGCTCTGTAACTTTAACTTCATATCTTCATCTAAACTGTGCAAGTGATCTGATTTGTCTAATGCTGAATTCTCAGTTCAATATAATTCTTTGGACACCTAAACTGAGGAGTAATCTGTCAAGACTATACCAAATGAATGATTATGCTTTGGTGAAACTGTGTGTTGACAAACCTTAAACTCTTTTCACACTGGAGTCTGAGACAAGCCTATGGGAACTTTAGTGAACACAAGCTGAACCCTGTTCATATCAGACAGCTGTAATAGATTAATCTCTGCTCGTCACTGTTCACTACTACTCCAGTCTGCAGTGTAGTTTCACACATGTCACTGACAGAATCACACAGAATTACATTACATAAGATAAATACGAAATTAGTTTCAGTTTCACCCTCTCACAGTGTCACTCATGCTCTCGCTTGCATTCCTACTGTTTTGTGCTCGTTCTCTCTCTCTCTCTTTGCCTTTATGATGGCTTAATGTTTTTCTCTTTGTCTTTATGTCACTTTTTTCTTGAGTAGCAAGATAGTACATACATGTTTATAAATATTAATAACATTCAATTAAATTCCCATCCATAATAATATTACCTGTTCTCTGAAGCCAAGCAGTGTCTGACCTGAAGGTTGTAAAGCCCCTTTCAGATCCACCGCAGACCAAATCTGTGTCGCTGTGTCAGTCTAAAAGTGCATTACTTTCTCAGACAATTCCTCATAATACACAAGATGGTATTTTTATTGATTGACGAGGTGCAGCAGATAGTCTTAATCAAAGTAAATTATGTAGTAAAGAGAGAGCTGCCTTATTCAGCTCAAAAACACACACCGTCTGAGGACTGGAACCAGCTCGAACCAGCTTGTATGGTGCGTTGTCTGACCACGTCTGAAGTCAAAAGTGTTCCAAAAGGCTACGCTAAAAGTCAGGGCAAAAAGTCGTCTGTCATAGAGATGGGCGAGAGACACTGTAAATCGTACAAATGGGGATAACAGCCCTCACTTTTTTTGCACTGTCTCTTCTCAAAGGCCGTCATGATGTTGCACTCAGTTGTGAACATGAAAAGTGACGTAGTAGAGCTTTGCGAGAGAGGTTCTAACCTGGCCTACTTCCGCACACCTGGGCAATCCTTGTGTTAATTTGGCATGGGTGTTGGAGTGTGTGTTTTGGAAAGTTACAAAAATGATTGCACGCCCCCCGGTGGGGTTCAGATGTAGTTATATCACAAGCACTTCGTTTAAAGCATTATGAGGCCCTTAAGATAAGTTGTTGATGTAGTGTGCATACATATACTTATATCGATCAGATATTATGATAAATCTCAACAGAAAGTAAGACAGACCTCTCGCTAGCTACGTTTTACCACTGTGTCCTGCCTAGCAATAAATGAGCTATGAGTAAGCTGTGCATTAGGGGAAAGTGAGCCGTGTGTTATCTACTTACATGTCTGCTTAGATGGTTTTCTTGGTTTAAACTGTCTAAAAAGCATTGCATAGTGTATCCGTGTGTGGTTTGACAAAATAATCTTAAGTCAAAGTCCAATTACTAGCATTTTCTGGAGCTTTTAAACACAGAGGTGTGGTTGAAAGTTCAGAAAAAAGCCAGTAAGTGGACCTTGAGTTAAGATAACTTTGTGAAACTACTGTTCCCCAGGCCAAGAATGAACTTCCACGCTCAAACAACAGTGTGTAGAAGACAGAGATAGACTGGTTGTTGGATGTGCTGATGCTGACCCTGATGAAGGATGCCACCCTAATAATTTCAGCTTAAAAATCACCAGATGCAAAATCTACATGTCAGACAAGACAGATTTGTCTTCCTTATTTATCCACAATAATTTCTTTCCAGTGACCCTAACTAATGCTCTGCTGTTGTTCAGCAGAAGTAGTGCCTCTGATTGGCTGTTGAAGTGTATCACTGGTAATCAGTATCAGCAGTGAAGATGTTTTGTGGCTGCAGCTCTGTGGTGTTCTCTGAGAGGCAGCTGACCTCACAGCATTAACAACAGCTGTGGCAACAGCTGACGCACAGAGAAAGGACCTGTGGCACACTGGCTGCTGTCTCACCATAGAAAGTACCCACACCACATAGCTAAAAGCACAAACATACCAAACATACCAGAGTCTGTCGCAGTCACTTCACTCCGTGCACTTTGGTGCTTAATTAACTCTAATGTAAATTGATACACCATATTTTCTCTTTGCCTTCTATGAATAGGCCGCCACATGTGGAATATTGGAGAAAGTGCTCTTTTCTGGTGTAGAAGTCCTATTTTTTTATTTGTTCAGATGTATTTCTTTATTATATTTCGATACCCACTGAAATTCCACGCCGCCGTGGAATGTGGGTACAGACGACCACGGAGGAGACGACCACGCTCACACTCGTGTCAGTCAACGCTTATTGTGTTGACACTGTCGATGTCTGCTGAGCAGTGCGGCCGCCCAATACGACCTGTGGCGGACAGGCCCGGGTTCAGACCCTCAGACGGTGTGTGTGTGTGTGATTCTGTGTTTCTGTTCTTGTGAGGACCACATGTCGTCCTAAGGGTCAGTTGATCCTGAAAATTGTCCTCACAACAACTCTTCTAAGGTTAGGGCTTGAATTTAGGGTCAAGATTAGAATTCGACTGGTATTAGATTTCAGTAAATGTACTGATTACAGACAGTAGAAAGTCTTCACAAGTACAGTAATACAGTCCTAAATGTGTGTGGGCTTCAGCCCCTCAGCAGAGTGGTGCGGGATAGACAGTGGTCGTAAAGGAGCTGAAAAGTGTTTCACACTTGTGCAATAAAAGGCTCGAGTTACCGTCCTGTCAGGGCCGGGAGGCGCAGCCAGCTGGGTGGTGCCGGTGGCCCAGCCAGCCAGGTTTCTGAGGCCAGACAAAAACACCTTTCTCTGGGCACAGGAGCTGGCGGCTTGGCCCCAGCTCAAAACATTTCCTGGTGGAGGGGAGGTTCATTCACATTTTGACCGGAGACTGTTTTGTCTAAGATACGCAGAACACGTTTGTAGTCTTTGGGTAGTGTTCGGGGCAGGTGACGTGCACAGACGCACAACTCCATGTCCTCCTGAAGTGAAAGTGGAAGGGGCTATGTGGGTTTGGAATTGGATTAGTGTTTGTAGACTGGAGTGGGCCTTGAAGTATGTGCCAGTCAGGGTTTTTGTCAATGGCCTGCTTCTGCAAAGTACATATCACTGCATTATGATAATGTCTCGGATGGTTGAGGCTGTTAAAATTCCATCCTGTCCATGAAGACTAGTTAAACAGGGTCACAACATTTCATTTTATTTTCAAAACATTACAAAATTATCAAAAACAAACACACACTATACTGAATATACAATCTTCCGTACTGCAATAAATAACAATATATTAATAAAAGTCTTGACCAGAAACATTACACAGTCTGAAGAGTGCACATTAGAGACAGAAGCCATAGCCAAAGCTGCTCGGTCAGTGAACCAGAGGTAACAGACAGAGGAGTCCACCTGCTGATCCAGAAACACATCAAGATGCTTCCGTCGGGTTACAGACTGACATCTGGGCCACCGCTTCCCCTCGCTCCAATGTCTGATGCTCCACACGACACATTTGGCACCTCGAGGACGTATAAAAACGGTTAAATGTGCTTTACAGTCTTGTAATTCTCATAAACGAATTCAGCTGCATGGTTCTTTTCCCTGAGAGAGATGGGAAAGAGAAAGAGGAGGGGGGACGGACAGACAGAGGCGAGCAGACGTAGGGTCTCCCCTGAGGAACATTTCTAAAGACAATTTATATATTTTGGAGAGATAAACCATCTGCCTGTTAGTTCTTCTCATAAATTTTCCAGTCAGTTTTACTGGCTTGTCTCAGCCACCGTCTCCCTGTTCGTGCTGTGTGTGTTCTTTCGTAGCGTGCTGCCTGTCCTCAGTGCTTCAGACAGCTGTGTTCCTATTAGGTTTTTGAGGGCAACAGAGGCCTGATTCGCCTTTTGTTCTTGCCCTTAGATTTTATAACCACATCAGGGTACTTTTGTTTCTTTACCTGCTGGCTACAGAGGCTGGTGGATTCCTAAATTCGCTGCTGACCTTAAATATTCTACCAGCCAAAACTGATTTTTTTGGAGTAGAAACGAACGTCCACATGATGGTTGGTTTCCTGCTGAAGAAGATTAACTTACCAGCCACAAACAAGTTTATCAACATTTGGCTGACAGTTATTTGGTGATTTTCCCGTTTCCCGCTAGTAGCCGACCACTATCTATTCCTGTTGCCTGTCAGGATGAAGTCCTCCTGCGTTAGACCGACTGACAGTTTTGTTTTTGGGTTCACTTCCAGCCGTTCATCTCTTTTAGCTTGCTGATGCTGGTCCCTTTGACAGGTGTGGAGGGGGGTGGGTTGAAAAGAGGCAGGGTGGGGGTGCTACAGCCTCGTGTCCACAGCTTCTCGGTGGGGACTGACCAGACAGTCCGAGACGACTTCTTCTTCGGCTTGTCTGTCTTCTCTTTAGAAGTACCAGGGGACATGGACTGGAGAAGGGACAATTAGGAAGCAGGATTAGGGTGACATAAAGGACATTTGAGTTTGACTGACAGTGAATCCATGCAACCTACCACTCTAAGTCTATCCTGCCCTCATATATGACCTGTCCATCTGCCTTCAGCTCTCCTTTCTTATTTAGATTTAAGAAATGTAACATACACAGCAGCAGAGAGTAAAGCAGCTGAGCTTAGCAGCGTTTCGTCCCGTCCCTGCGTAACGGTTCTTCTTTGGCAGCAGCAGGATGAAGGACACAGCCAGAGACAGATGGTAGAAGCTGTGGACATAGGCGTAGTCCCACTCCTGCAGTGAAGAGAATACAGCACATCCTATTTAGGGTGATTTCATTTATTAATGTTAATTTATTTCAACATATGAAGATATGTAATTAGACATTCGGCTGCCTTTTTAATAGTTAATAGATAAAGCTGCACATGAGCAAATTCAGACTCTTTAAGTAGAAATTACAACATTATGTGATTGGTTAATGGATTACTAATTATTCGTATAAACAATATAGAAATTGATGATCTAGTTAAACAATGTGTGTTAAACAAAGTGAGAATGTAGCCTTATGGCAAGAAACAATCTCACTGCTTAGTCATGGTCTTGGCATTTTATAATATTTATATGTTAGGATTAGTTTTATTTTGACGATAGTCACCTCAAAGTAGAAACGCAGCATCAGAGCGAGAGCACCGAAGCAGCAGCCTGGACCGACCTGCTGCGTGTACACTGTCTTCTCTGGATACACTGCTCTCAGCTGCTTCATCTTCTGCAGCTGAAACACCAGGAGTTCATTACAATGATATCCACAGATTAGACACGAGTGATTGATTGATTTGATGGCAAGAGAAAAGAGAAAAGAAAGAAAGGAGACAAAAAGTGGAGAGTAGAGATAAAGAATAGTACAAGGAAAGGATAGAAGAGGAGGAGAAGAAAGACGAGTTGAAAAGAGAAGAAGAAAAAATTTGAAAAATTTGAAATAACTAGAAGAAAGTGCAGGAGAGAATAAGAGAAAGGGAGAAGGAGAAAAGGAAGCAAAAACATGTCGAAAAAGGAGAGGACAAGAGTATAAATTGTTGCAGGTGGAGATCATGAAGAAGAAGATGGAAAAGGTGATATGAAGGACATGGAAGAGAATAAGGAGGAGATGGAGTAGATGAAAGACTGAAAAACAGTGGACAGAGAACAATTTGAATCAGATGACATAGAAATGTCCATATACTCTGTTTACCACATGACCATACACTATGCTGTCATCTGCAGAAATGAACACCAACTCAAACCTGACAGTAACCTGCCATTCTAAGGCCACTCACCCATTTGACAGTGATGATGAAGACAGCTGATCCGATCGGTCCAGAGTAGATCCCATAACCCCAACGATCCTGATAGACCCTCACAGCCGTGGTCAACACTCCAAACATGGTAATACTGGAGCGCTGGGGCTCATCAAAGTCGCCCAGAGCTGGTAGAGGGAGAGATCAGGGGTTTTCAAACTTAAATAAATGTAACTGCAGTGTTACATTTATTTTTCAATATCCACGTTTCTCATTCAAGAGTTGTTGGCCTGCTCTCTGCCTAAAGAGATGATGAGAACAGATGAGCCACTCATATCAGAATCCTGTCTTTTGCATTCCTTTTGTCAGGCTCATTTTTGTTCAATTAAGACCAAAATTACACTTGTCCTTACTTATCTAGAGACACCGAAGCCCTTAGAAACCCCGTAAATCCAG
Source organism: Siniperca chuatsi (assembly GCF_020085105.1). Classification (NCBI taxonomy): domain Eukaryota; kingdom Metazoa; phylum Chordata; class Actinopteri; order Centrarchiformes; family Sinipercidae; genus Siniperca; species Siniperca chuatsi. Next base: position 2,513,318 of record NC_058046.1, read on the forward strand.
CGTGAGCAGCACTGATGAGATATGTAAGTACTAATGGCAGTAAAAATGCCACAGAAATCTTGCGTATTAAAATGTGTAATGAAAAGTGATTTAAAAAATGAAGGTAGCCTAAGCATCAGGCACAAGAAGTAGACTTATCTGAAGGTTTTCACTTCGGCCAAAAATGACACCAGGGCCTTTTCACAGTTTGCATTCTGGTGTCCTCCATGAGGACTTTTACACACATATATATTTTGTATGTTACATAATATTTAACAGTTGAAGCATGACTGAAAAAATAAAGGACTAGCCAAATATCCTGGCGGCTTACCTGCCAGGCAATGATGGACTTGCTAATCAATCCAAATAAATACACCACATCAGAACAGCTCTGGAATATGTAGGCCCGGGCACATCAGATGGTTTGCATCGTGCCCATTTTAATGAAAATCTTCTCTGTTCTTGTTTGGTGACATTTTTAGCTTGGATTTGATATTTAGCCAGCCATTTCGCAATTAATATACTGACAAAGAGGGAGGACCAATCAGTGAAGTCAGCTGTCGAAGCATTTGGCACTTAACGGCACGTGATTTAAAGCCCATGTTGCAAAACCTCAGGGGCTTATAGGGTAGATGGGAGAAGAGCAAATGTATTAATGGGTGTGTGTGTGATCATATGAGACAGCAAGCATGTCTGAGCACATGTGAGCTGAACTCAAAGACACAACATATGTTATCAACAACTGTTGCAGGCAGAGCCGGTTGTTGTTAACCTTGTGCTTGGGAAGTCTCGTTGTTGAATACTAACCAACAATAGTTATTTTCTTTGATGAAATAATGAAGTGCTTGCTAGCTTGAATTTACACAAAAGACCCCAGCAACAAGTTCGAGTTTTTCCCGTGAGCTTGGTGAGCTTGGCCATGTCATGAGTATGGACATTGATTATGGAAGATATGGAAGATGTGCAGACAATAAATGTGCTGGAACCTGCTGCAACCACTAACTATTCAAACCACAGCACATCCTGTTGCTGTATGTAGAATGTGGCAGACTGTATACTAGGACTTACCTATAAGTGTGACCCACATGGAGAGAGCCGTGCCGTAAACACTGAAGTACTCCAGAATGTCGTATCTCATGAAACACAGGATGGAGAGGCCTGGTCCATCACATGCATGGTAGATCTACAGAAAGACATGCAAGGTCAAGTCAGACAGTCACAGTATGTAGGAGGCAAATGGTTTGTTAAAGAAGTTACCAATCAATTAACAACCTTAACATACAGTCCCAATTTCAACGGCACAGTAAGTTGCACCTATAGAAAATCAAGTGATCATTAATAGGTGACTTTATCCATTAAAATAAATATGTACTGAATACAACTTGTGAATTGAGTTGGGCCTCAATAGCCGTTTCAATGGTGGATCCAGTTCCAAGTTGGTAAAATACCAGAATTTGTTAAGCTTTGAGTCTAGCAAATCTTTTGGCTCCTCTCTCTTTTATCAGCAGAGTGACGTAAAAAAACATATATATATATATATATATATATATATATATATATATATATATATATATATATATATATATATATATATATATATACATATATATATATAGTCATTAGAGATAGCGAACAAGTCATCTATCCAGCAAAACTTGAGTTTTTGTCCTCGTGTGTCAATATTTGAGTTTAAGTAGCTTAGATATGAGGTTATTTATACTTTTATTACTTAAAATTGCTAAAAGCTAAGTCTAAATAGATCCATTAAGGGATTAGGTAGGATTTAGATTTGAGTCTAAGTTCTAGTATGACTCTTTACAACTTTGATGATACATATATTGATGAGATACCATGCTGGTGAGTTGAACAACAAATAGAAAACATAAAAATGAAGACCTTCATGTGAGCAATTTTGAAAAGTATGAAATCTCCGATCAGAACCTGAATCATCAGTGCTGTCAGCTAACTGCACGTTCGGTCACCAAGATTTCACTCAAACACCACAATCAATTAACTGCAAGCAACTCAGTTTTGTCTATCACATCAGAACAGAACCAAGAAGCGCATTCTCACCGAAGTGAAGAACATGGTGAAGAAGTAGACCATGGCCTCCATGTGGAAGCCCCTCTTGGCGGCCACGCTGGCTGTAGGCAGGAAGACCAGGCTGCTGACTGTAGGAAGCAGCATCTTGGCAATAAATGCACCCATGATGGAGGGACAGCAAACACAACTCAGACAGAAACTGTGAGGGCTTGTAGATGAGAAAATGTCCTTTGGCCGTCAGAAGTTCCTCAGTCTTTAAAATGATCTTATGAACGAGTGAAGAAGATGAAGTATAAGCTGTGTACACTCGTTGGTGTGTTGAAACTATCAACTAGGAAGGTAGATGTCCTCAGGTCCCTTACTCCTTATTGTGTGTGACTAGTGAGTCTAGTAGTGAGTGGATGAGCTGGAGAATGCTTATACAGCACACATACACTCCCACGCAGGATGAACACACCCAGCTGTCCAGTTTGGCCCTTTAAAGTTTAAATGTCCCCCAGGCTGGTGGGTCCACAGAGGCCTGCATGTGCAGTGTCATGGCTGGGCAGCTGTTTGAATACCAGTGCGACATGGGAGGGGCTGTGGGCAGGGCGAGGGCTAGCATGCCATATTGTAGCATATTTATGGACTATTTTAAGCCAGGGTTGAACACTATCTGCTAAATAATTTGCAGTCATTGTTTTACCTGTTTGTGACAGTAGACAGAGCAGTTTTCCACTGTCTTTATGGGTCAACACGAAGTTTCAGCTGGAATGAGCAGAGTATGAGACGTGTTATGGCAAGCATCCAGCCTTGCGCAAGACACTGAATACCAGCCCAGTCTCCATATTATTACTATGCTTATAATCTTTATACTGAATGATTCTGCAGTATATACAATGCCAATGTTCAGTGTTAGTACAGGAAGTAGGCTAGTATGTCCTTTTATGTATCTCATGGATGCATTATGAAAATTGGATACCATGTTCCAAGATGGTGCCCATTCAATCCAGTGAATGATGCTCACCCAGCGCGTGCACCAAAGACGCTTTCTCACTTCCTGGCTGTCTTCCTCGTTGTGTGGCCCACTGCACATGTGCATTAATGTCTCTTCACCGAATGCACATTCTCATCTCATAGACTTTACATTAAGCTGTCAGGCACATAAAAAAGGCTTTGCTAGGGCCTTGGAAAAAAGTGTAAAATATTTCTGATTTAAAAACGTGTAACACAAAGACTTATATATATATAAGAGGTAAAGTTTCAATTACATTCTTCAGAAATGCTATGAGGCCAGTCTCTGATGCTTTATATGCAACTGGATACACAAATATACAGTTGGTGAGTCCGGCTTTCCACGGACGGCTTGTTTGCTCCCTGCTGTTTGGAGACAGTTTGTAGTTGTTATTTGTCACTTCCTGTTTGGAGTAGATTTTAAGCCAGGCTGCTCCTTTTGTGAATTAAACGTATAACAAATAAAACCATATGGTGCTCAGTTAGGTTAAAAGAAGCACTGAGAATTTTTTGCAAATTAGATTTTAACAAAGTCTAGAGTCCAACTCCAAGTCAGCAGATGGAATCTTGTAGAGGACATTAAAACAGCTGTTGTGGGTTTCTGTTTGTTGCGGCCATGTGATGTGGCATTGAGCCCACCCTGCTGAGTTACTACCATTACAGTAAAGACATTCACCCACCACTGGGTAGGGTGGTAAATACTTTTGGTGTGGAAAATGCCCCAATCTGCTGCTCTGGCTGTGAGAGTGCAGTAAAAAATATATGAGATTCCACTGCCATTATCTCATCATAATTCACATACCAAAAAAAAATAAAAAATTTATATTTACTCACAGCTGACTCTGCTGCTGTTCTCTTGGCGTTTAGAAAACAGACCCTTGATCGTATTGGGTACTGACCTAATGAAGACCATTTCCGTCCTGTCAAAATATCATAAATGCAGTTCTGGCCCCAAATGCTGCCTTATTCAAGTGTCTTGGTACTCACATTAGCAATACGCTCAAAAGCGATATCAACATAGTCCACATCGTCAAAAAAAGCCCAGTAAAGCTCCATTTCTACACTGCAATAATTGAAAGTATTCTCACATCATCCGTACAGTCTGGTACAACAGCTGAGATAGTAAAAAAAATAAAATCAATCTACCAAAAACAAACTGTGAAAAGGGCAAGGAAAGTTCTCTCAGATTCCACTCACCCAGCACATCACGTGTCCCGGAGAAACTCGGACTTTGTTTCTGCACATTATTGATGCATTATTGTTTCATTTTTAATGTCATTTTCCAATGCTGTGTACAGCACAAACAAGATTTAACTCACCTCCACTGTATTGGGGTGGAGGCAGAAATATCAGAGACAGAAATCTCAAAACATGGACAAATAAAATCAAAACGATCTTCGTGGCTACATATACAAGAAGACTTGCAGACCCAAAGTGGACCAGTGGAAAACCTCCTCGAACCTCATGTACGTGAATTAATAATTCATTCCCCCAAACCTGATTCTAAAGGGACCCGAGGACAATCTGAAAAGACCTGAGAACAATTGACATAATTGACCTGAGAGCAAAAATGATTGACAAACATTGATGATCCACCAATTAGTGAGCATCTGTGGTTGAAAACAGTAGTACATGTCATTTTCCCAGTTCACACTGTGCTTCAAAGAAACAAATATTTCTCCTGTGATGAAGATGACACCACGTGATCGGATACAGATTGCTTGCTCGGGTATCAAACATGTTGACGTACTAACCTGAGACCCAAGGTAATACAACAGGACCCTACCCGACCCCATTAGACAGACTATAATCTGGATCCAGCCTGACTCGAGTGGACCCATGAAGACCTCTTATATACCACTAGAACTAATGTGTTTTTGTGTAGTTTGAGAGAACTGACGCTTTAAATCTTAGCTGAGTCAGAGCAGGATGTGAGCTGAATGTGTAAAAACAGCAAAAAAATCACAGGTTTGATATAAACAGTCGTCATGTGCCATATAAGGCTAATTTCTGTTTGCCGTCTCTCAGTGAAGCCATATTTGACTCTGTACTGCACTGTTGTTCCCAGAAAGGATTTCTGTATGTCTTAAATGATCCCATGATGGTGGTGAGGCAGCAGTTGCCCTGCTCTGCTCTCCTCTCAGCTGTTACACCTGCTCAAGGGCTCGAGGCAGCGACACAAAGGGTGCAGTATTGCTGAGGGGTTTCACTCCACGCCTCAGATTCTCGGAGTGTTTCAGTAACCCGAGATACCGGGGCCGAGGCTGGAAACAAAGTCTCAGGCCTGATGGTTTTGGAAACGCTGCCATGGCCTAACCACGCCCTCTGCCGGGAACTTGTCTGCAAATTTAACCCTCCTGTTGTGTTCGTAACGTGTCTGCAGCCTTTGTGTTCCCATCTAAAACGGACCAGTCTGACATATGTTTATACAGCATAAGAAGACGTTGTTTATAAAGTTATTAAGTAGTTTGTTTTTTGTAATGTGCACATATTAAAACACTTAGCTCAGCATAATGAAATAAATGCCATTCTTGTAGCTGGCTCTACTGTGGTTCCAGGTCACTCTCTGTCATGGTTTTGGATTTGTGTTCTGTTATTTCCTGTTTTATTTTGGTAATTGTTCTACCTCATGTGTTTTGTGTAGTTTTGCTTCCTGCCTTTTATTTGCTTTCCCGCCAGTTTTGATTGTTTGCCCTACCCTAGTTCACCTGTGTCTAGTTGTCTCCCTTGTCTATTTGTCAGATTGTTACTGTATCTATGTCAAGCGCCCTGGCATTTAGTACCTGTGTGTTTCTGTGTACTTTGTTTCCCTTGGACCTTGCCTGTTTTGGATTTTGCCTGTTGGACTTGTTTGCCTGTTCTGGACTGCTGACCTGTTGTGAGTGACTTTAACCTGTTAGTATCAGTGTGAGCATTTTTCCTTCCATTAAAATTTTCAAACAGCACCTGCTCTGCTTCTGTGACTGCATTTTGGGTCCAAAACCTTGTGTTCCTGCTTGACACACAAGACTCTCGGTGACCTTCGGTTTCCCACTGCAGCACCCAGCTTGTGACCTTGTGCATGTGTCCTACCCACCTGTGGGTGAAAAGCAATTTGCTACAGTGAGGTAAACTGATGCAGTAGTGCGAGTATCTTCATTAGTACCACTGTCATTGGCATCATGAGTCAGATGACCTCGGATGACCCCAACCCAAGCCCCTACTAACCCTCCAAGACCCGGTCAAAGAGGTCAAGTCCTGGGTGTACTTTGGAATGCACCATGTGAAAGTGGGAGAAGGGTAAAGGCCCTGACATACTCCACAACAGACACGTGGACAGCAGGGTGGACAGCGGCTGCACATGGTTCTGTTCATACTATGTTGGGTGTCTGTGTTTATGGACATGTCCACCTGTATAGGCTGCTTGTACAGTCCATGCTGTCTTGAATTTTGGACTGCTGACCCTTGCGGGCATGGGCAGGTGATGAAATTTACATCATGCAGACCCTCGTGGCTACACTGACGTGGAAGGTACAAACTGATAATGGATTCTTGATACTGATATAGCTATTTAGGAGTTCTGGTAATGATATCAGCTGATCTGATTTACATAAACAATCTTTGTGAATCCCATAGATCTGTTTTTACAGAAATACATACTAAGCGGGATGTTTTATAGTGTAAAAAACTCGTCAGTGCTCTCTGGTGGACAAACTATGTCATGGTGACATTGTTTCTGAATTACCTCAAACATAGTTTGGCATTTTTGTACTGCAATTTCTTGTTACTTAACTGACCGACATGCTGATTGTCAGTCTAGCTTAATACAGAGGAACACAGAAGAAAAATCTCGTGTGAATACGTTTTTTTTGGTTTTTGTTTGCCCCTTTATAATATTTATCTTGAATTTTTTTTTTAAACCCAGTGACAATTTCTTGATACTAATGAAATAATTTTGAAAAAAATATGAATGCCTGTTTTAAATAAAAAAAATCTTCAGTTCACTGGAAGAAAAGCAAAATTGTCTGATCAAACATTTTTCCATACTAAATTATAACGATCCAACGGGACAAAAGATTTCCCACCAGTGACCATCCCGACATCAATATTAATTTGGGTAAAAAGTAAATGTGCAGTATCTTAGTCGGTAAGGACCACTGAGAACTTGGATATTTTTATAGAAAAGTTTGTCTAGTGCAGCTTTTACACTGATCAAATGTCTTGTTAAAATGAATTTTTGTGGCAGTGAAATGTGCCGACCCTCACTTCTTCTTGTCCAGGAGAGTTTGTGGCCTGTGGTGACTTTCACCTCAGGACCCCTCAGTCTAAACACGGCGGGTTAGTGTGGGAACGTACAACAGACTTCCTGGACGCATCTGAAAAAACACCGGGCTTCCTTTTGATTCAGTAATAAATAGCCGTGACCTCTGACCCCTGGGCCTTCTTTCACAAATAATTGGAGGGCAGTGCTTATGTTTCAGCCAGCCAGTCACTCAGGACAAATGAGAACCTGTGTGAGCGGCGCGCTTCACCTCAGTTCTGGTGTTATTTTACCTTGTCATATTTTTGTTGCTGCTTTTAGTTCATCAGATATTTTATTTTCATTCTTTGTTTTGATTTAAATTTCAATAAAAAACCCTATTTGCCTCTTTTAATTATATAAAACAACTTAATGAGCCGGAAATTATATTTTCCCTGCAGTTTCCCTTTCATCAAACTTTAATTAAAAGCTAAGCCTTTTTTTTTTTTGTTTTTTTCTGGATGCCGTCATTTGAAAGATAGTTTCAAGAACTCTCAGACCAAAAACAGCTGTCCACAACAGCTTATTGCATATGAGTCAGAAAATGTTTAAGATATAGTTTCATTTAACAATTGCATCTACAAAACTATTCATAGCACAAAATTAAGCCTCATCGTGGGTCATTAAGGTGTCGTATAACAGAGTAACAGTACTTTCAACTGGAACAATATTTTTAGGTGTTCTTTAAAGGGATACTTACGGTAGTGTGGAGGAAAACTTAATATATTACATTTGGGCTTAGTTAAATATCATTTGAGTTAAACATGCAACTCCAGAGTAAAGTCAGGCAGAACAAAGTAAAACTAACAAGGTTTTGCAGTCAATAAAACTTCTTAAATTTGTTACAGTGTTCTAAATTGTGTCTGATCATGTTTGACAGTGGTGATGATTTCAACATTTTCATGAAAAAGTCTGCATTAAGTGGATCACATTCTGTAGTGATTCAACCTGGCTCCAGTTCATGACGTCTTCCACTTTGGAGAAGCTGTTTCCCAGGAACATTTCTGAGCTGTACAGGAAATGATGCGTTTCATCTTTCCAACAGACAAAAAAACAGCTGGTTGGTTAGATGAAATTTAAGAAAGTAAAAAAAAAAAGTCTAACAAGCCAGCCAGAGTGTACAGTGAGTGGGTTTTTAGTATAAAATGTCAATTCAGTGCTGATATCAAGAGCAAAACACTAAAGCAGTGATAAGTTATTACCAGATGTGTCGCCAAAATGAAGAACTTTCTTCTTTATACAAAAGCCAAATAAAGACAGTAGTTCCAGCAGTTAAATGGCTGTTTTAAATCCATACTCAGCCAATATTAGGCTGGACTTAACCATAGCAGAAATACTGATGTGGTTTTACTGACTGATGCTTAAAACCAAAGATTTTCACCATGTAAGTCTGCCAAAGTTTAAAATATAGATGACAATTTTCTCTTTTTATAATAAGAAATAATGCACTCCACTGTAGATATGTTCAGATATAGAATGAATGCTCTTAAATGCAACACACACATCGCAGAGCGTTGTGTCATTTCATGCGTGTCAACTGCACCAAACACGTCATACAGACAGACTGTGGCCGGGATGTGTCGATCCTGACCAGCTGATGTGTGGCGACGTGTGTCAGGACACAAGTCGAGTCAATTTTATTTATGTAGCCCAATATCACAAATCACAAATTTGCCTCAAGGGGCTTTACAATCTGTGCAGCATACGGCTTCGTCTAGCCTTAGACCCTGGATTTGGATAAGGAAAAACTCCCCCAAGAAATGCAAGAAACCAGGGTGTGGGCTTACATAGAAAACAATGAGTGCTGGTGTTTATATTCACATAATTTGTTGCTGGTGTTTGTTGCCCATTAGAGAGAGAGAGAAGAAAACTAATGGCACTGCATCTACTGCCCAAACTCAGCTCTACTTCCAGGTTTTCTTCTTTTTTTAAGTAGTTTTTTAATGTGTTTTCCATCCAAGTGTTTTCAGGAAGAAGTGTGTTTTGTTTCACACATTTTAGAGTGAAGCTAAAACGGGCAATTTTTTAAAAATGTCATTTGTTTCTTCTTTCTGCGGTTGTGTTTATAACGCCTTTAATTGCTCTTTTGTCTGCATGCTCTAAACCTAATGACTCCAGACTTTGTTTGGCATGCTGCAAATGGGCACACACAAAAACACATCCATTGGAGTGTTGTAAGCCCTCGTGCAACACTTTCGCTATAGCTTTTATTTTTTTGTCATGTGGAGGGTGGTGGGCTTTAATTGGTGGTGGGCGGGGCTTATTCCTCTGGTCTGGCAGCCTCCCTGAACTTTGCCTATCAGCTTATAAATCTGGCGATGGAGCAGAGCGGCGACTAATGTAGCCAACAGACACACCGGCAGCAGACTTAGAAGAAGGAGAGAAATGGATGGAGTTGGATAACAGGGCCATGAAGGGATGGAGAATCAGAGAAAGTCGATACATGTGTCAACTCGTGGTTACTGGTGCATTTTAATGATCCAGGTCTCAAAGTGTTGTCAAATCAACAAGGACTGAAATCTTAAGGATTATAAGTTTAACATGATACTTTTTAAAAGCAGTAGTAGACATGACCAGAATTAAATGAGAGATCAAGAAAGAGAAGAGAAAAGAGAGTAATCAAGAGAACAAGTGCAATGCTGCAAAACTGCAAAGAGACAGCTGTAGAAACAGAGAAGTGAAGAAAGGAGTGTGACCGAAAGAGGAGAGAAAGAAACATACAGAGAGGAAGAGAGGGAGGGGTGAGAAATAACAGCCGAAAAAGATAGAGAAAAACATGAGAGAGAGGAGGATAAATCGTAATAAAGCCGGAGGGAGGGACATAGACAGAAGAGGAAAAAGAGGGGAAGACGACATGGTGGGCAGACATGGTGGTCCTCAGACGTCTGCTCGTCCTCCTCATCATTCACTCTTCTCCCCTTGCCTCTCATTCCTCCGTCTGAATCGCTGTCCTCCCATCTGTTTTTGGCTTCCTCTGTGTTTCGGAGAAGAAGGAATCCCGGTTCACCATCACTTAAAGGAGTATTTCACCTGAAAAGGAAAAGCAGACCATGATGCAAAACTTTATCTGCGTATCATATTATTATTCAACACACTGGTGAAGTGTGTATTTACACAAAACGCAAAGTAGTTGTGCGTCCACTTATTTCAAAACAACTGAAGACAACAGGAATTTGTTCTTTTTGACACATTTTGACCAGTTCCAGCTAAATTACCAAACTACTCATGAACTTGAAAACAACTGGGGTTTCATCAAGAAACAAGCTTTTACATTTCTCTTCACAAATCCTCAAAGTGAACTCAGTGCGTCAGTTATTTATATACGATTGACAACATGGTGGACTGGAATGAGCGCTCCAAAGACTTAAGCATCATATAATGAGAGTGAAATGTAACCACTGAAACAAAATAAGTAGATGACTCAGCATTCCCTGCAGCTGGTTTACTAATAAAGCATTTTGACGTCCCCGATTGTAGTCATAACTAAAGCTTGACCGGTTAATCAGTGGACAGATATTATCGTCTCATATTAGCTGTATCGTAGATAAATCGCTTTCTGTGTATATGCAGACTGATAAGTAACAAGAAATAGCAGTACAGAAATGTCAAACATTTTTAGGAACAGTGTCACCATTACATAGTTTGTCCACCAGAGAGAACTGACAAGTTTATTTTTCAACTGTAAAATGTCCTACTCAGTACATATACAATTTATTTTTGTTTTGTGTTTTATGTTAAAAAAAAAGAGTAGTGGACAATATATCTTCATCAGATTTTTTAAACTCTCAAATATCGATATCAGTATGGCCCTGAAAAGTCGTGCTCCGTGCAACAACTGCAATCAAGCGTTTGCGATAACAAAATGAAGACTTGGAGGAGTGGCCTAGTCAAAGTCCTGACCTGAATCCTATTGAGATGCTGTGGCATGACCTTAAAAAGGCAGTTCATGCTCGAAAACCCTCCAATGTGGCTGAATTACAACAATTCTGCAAAGATGAGTGGGCCAAACTTCCTCCACAGCGCTGTAAAAGACTGGAAGATTGGAAGTTATTGCAAATGCTTGATTGCAGTTGTTGCTGCTAAGGGTGGCCCAACCAGTTATTAGGTTTAGGGGGCAATCACTTTTTCACACAGGGCCATGTAGGTTTGGATTTTGTATTCCCTTAATAATAACAACCTTCATTTTGTGTTTACTTGTGTTATCTTTGACTAAAAACATGCAAAAAAATAAGAAATCAGGAAGTGGGCAAACACTTTTTCACACCACTGTATCTACAGAACAAAAGCTTCTTGGTGATATATAATATATTAATGTGCTTTTATCGGCTTCCAAAAAAAACCTGAGAAAAATGAATGAGAAAGTTTCTTCCGGAAACTGATGTTTCTGCTCGGTATGGACGCAGAGGACCCGGGGGAGGAGAGCACTGTGGGAAATAAGGAGTTCCCCTCTGTCTCCAGTCTGTCTATCTGTCTGTCTGTCTTTGTCCATTCGTTTGTCTGTTTCTCAGAGTGATGCTCTTCATTCCAACAACAGATTCAAAAGATGGAGGCACACGGTTGGGAAGGTGTAAAGTAGATATGGATATAATATAAACATTTAAAGTTTATATTTGCATAGATTTTTTAGATCCACGAGTGCTTCAGTAGACTTGAGATGCTGCAGTAAAAAAAACGGACAGAGAGAATGAAAGCAGAGCAGCCAGCCAGGGTTGCTCCTGTTTTTTTTCCCCTTCTAACTCCTCTGATCCTCCCACCTTCTCCCTGTGCTGCCATTCTGCTGCTCCTGCTGACTGGGGAGGAGGAGGAGGAAGAGGGATGCAGGGAGAGCACACCTTACCTCCCTCCCTCCCTTCCTCTCTTTCTTCCTCTCTCTGTCTGTCTCTCCCTCTTCACTCCACAGCGACAGCAGCACTCACCAACACACCACAACACACCACCGCTGTCACTGGCACGCTAACACACACACACATATTCACACACACACACACACACACACACACACACACACACACACTGAGAGGCATCCTCAACACAGACCGAGACGCCCTTGGACTGCTGCAGGCGAGGTGAGTGGGTAAATATTTGAGTGTGTGTGTGTGTGTGCATGCTATGTTTGAGTGTGACTGTGTGTATACTGTGCTAGAGTTTGTGTAAGTTGTGTTAAGTTTGTGTGCCTGCATTGTGTATTTTGGGATTCAGTGTGTGTGCATGTTCTCGTGTGTTTCCATGCATGTGTGTGTCTGTGTTGGCTGTTTGCATGTCTGCATGTGCTGGTGTGGTTTGCATCTGCTCTCTGTGTATGTGTGTGTGTGTATTTACGAGGTACACTAGAGCCAATGAGACTTGTGTTCTGCACCAGACCAAAACAAATCCACAAAATAATGCTGACTCTCTTTCAGAAGTGTGTGTGTGTGTGTGTGTGTGTGTGTGTTTGTGCAGGCATGCATGTGTATGTGTGTGCCTGGAGAGGCCAGAGTCTGTCTGGAAACTTGTCAGCTGTTGGGAGTGTGTGTGTGTGTGTGTAAGAGAGTATGCGTGTGTGTATGTAAACTGGTGAGGTAGAGGCTAACATTCGTGCCAGTGCTGCTTGTCAAACTGTGGATTCTGTGGTTCTAAACTGTTGCAGAGAATTACAGGATAAATTCTCCTTACGTCTGGCCTGTCAAGTTTCAAAACTTACTAAACTTACTCTTAATAGTGTAAAAAAGTGTCTACTTGGACGAAAGGACTCCTGGTGTTAACGTCGAGCACATTTAGGGTATATATTAAAGTTAGGAGTCACTTCAGATGTTGAGTTTGTGGTACAGGTATCAAATATCAAGGCTCATTTTCCTCCATCTGAGGATGTCACTCTAATCTTTTATCATTAACTCACTTAGATGCCTAAAAAGCACCGTTTTGGTGATTTGCAGGTCAAAAATATCTAGACGTCAAAGTTAAAATTGGGTTAAATTTGGTTTAAAAGTGAACGTTTGTTAGATTTTTAGGTTACATACAGCCATTGTCTCGACAGCATTTAAAGAACTACACTCAGTTGCCAGTTTATTAGGTCCACCTAGCTAAAACTAATGCAGTAGTCCTGCAATAAATCCTGCTTTCAGGTTCAGTGGTTAAAATGTTCAGTGTTTGTTCAAACTGTTCTAGAGAGGTGCTGATTCAACCTAATGGCTATTTTGTAGGCTGCAGTTTGTGGTGCTGTTGAATTGCATTGCTATATTGATATATAGGATGGACAAATAGCCTTTTAAATGCAGTTGAAATAACAGCTAATAATAACCTAGATGTCAGTTTCATGTCAGGTCAACTTAAAGTTCACACATTCAGAACCATTTCAGAACTTAATAATCGTGTTTTTTAAATGATGAAGCTGCGTGCCAAACGACGAACTAATCCTGAAACTCCTTCACAACTGAAAGAATAAATATAACTAGAAATCTGACAAGTAGACCAATTTATGATTGGTAATTGGCTGAACTTCCACCTCAGTTTGTCAAAATTAATAAATGTGTGCAGTACTGACCACCATGTCAAAATGTTTGATGGGACTCAAATCGCATGTTATCCTTACACCCTAAGGGCATACACCATCCAACATCTTTTAGTATGAAACTACTCATGCTTTGCAGACTCAACAGGTGGCTGTAAAGTTTCTACCTGCAGAAAGTGGTTGTGGTAGCTTGGATCCAGAGTGACGACAGCGGATTCTAATGACTGAAAGTTTTTATGCTGGAAAAAGAGAATCAAAACAAAAGCTGAATACACTGATTGCGTATGTGCTTTTTTGTCTAAGGGACGGTGATATGCGAAATATAGAAGCAGTGTTTTCTCTTTGGTCGCTGGATTTTACGTTTCTGCAGGTGGCGCTCTTCTCCTGTTAAGCCTCGATTAATATCACTGTCTTCCGTTGATGAACAAAACTATTTTCATACTGAATATACATGAAGACAGCAGTCATTATGCAATTTGTAAATAGATAAAAGTCAGCAGCATTGTGTGCTTTACCATCGTGCTATTAAACTGCACAGACTTGCTCCAAGAAGTCTGGTGGTCAGACAAACCACTAATGGGCTCACTTGCCTTCGCGAAACCTGCTCGAGAGTAATTTCGTTTTTGTTTCATTGCGAGTGAATGTAACACAGATGAACTGCGCCTGCTTGTTTTCCTGGGAAAGCCAGCCCTGAAGAGCGAGTCAATAAATAGGTCAGAGTTCAAGTGTGAGCAATCTACCCTGGCTTCTGTTTGCCCCAGGGGCTACTAAACTCTGTTGACCTCTCCTCAACTTCCCAGACTGCCTTGCTAACTCGTCCTCTGAGTCTTTCCTTCTTTCTCTTTCTTCTTCTCACTACGTATCTTATCCATTATCCTCCCTCCCCATCTCTTTGTCTGCCTGCCCATCCGTCTGCCTGTCTGTTGGCTCTCTTGGTCTTTTTTTTTGTATACAAGAGGCAGAGGAGAGCCCCGATCCATTTTCCACTTTGCATGTGTACTTGAGAAGGGACCGTCGTTGAGGAAAAAGAAGAGAGTTTGGCTCATGGAGCAAAAGGCAGAAGGGATGAGTCTGCCCGCTGACAAGCAGACATCTACAAACACCACCACCACCCCCACCCCCCCTGAGTTTGACCGATATGGGCTTTAGAAGGCAGACAGCGACATTGGGATTTGTCTAATCACCAACATGTTATACCACTTTTTCATGTCACAAATATTTAAAAAATTTAAACTATGGAGTTTTTTGTACAAATCTAATCAACATAATTGTCTCAACCATCTAACCATCAATCTCTCAACTGAAACTATGCATATCACTATTGTGACTTTCTATTACCACCATGTGACTGCAATGTCCTGGGTTTAAAGCTGTGCTGGAACATTTCTGTCATTCTGTCTTTCCTCACTGTGAAATAGTTTTTAGTAGTTGTCTGTTAGGTATAGAAAATGCCAGTCAAGGTGTGTGAAGTTCTTCACATTGGTGAATAATTGTGGTCTCTATGCTAACACTTAAAGGCCACTGCATGTGGGGCTCTGCTTGATGCACTTTAGTGCGCACTATGTGAAACATAGGCCGGGGCTCAGCAGGTTGAGCAGGTCGCTCCACTAATCGCAGGGTTGGCGCTGCGACCCCCAGCTCCTCCTGTCCGCACGTAAAGCGTCCAAGGGCAAGACACTGTACCTCAAATTGCTCCAGACGGTCAGACCAGCACCTTGCAGGGTAGCTCACTCGGTGTGTGAGTGAGTGTGTGAATGGATGTGTAATGATCTGCATCGCTCCTTGTTGATGATTGATTTGTGGTCTAGTCTAAAGACCAATATTACTTTGTCTAGCTCTCATGGGAACATGATATCGATATTTTTTTATCTACCTCTCAGTGGGTGACAATATGGAGGTCTTCTATATGAAATATGTAGACAAACATGCTGATGTTTGCTGATTAAATTGTGGTAACAATGTCACATTGTTCCCTCGTTGGGAATGCCGTGCTGTCAAGATATGTGTACAGTAGCAAAATTCAAAATGAAGGCACTCTGTAGTTTGTGTATTTAAACACCAGCACCAGAATTGAGTAAAGGAATCTGTAGGTTATCTGGGTTTATGTTGACCTGTCTGCTACAGCGTGTATGGCAGCTCTCAGAAGGATGAGAGCGTAGCAGTGTGTGCTCGTTTACGGTTACAGACGGAGAGCGCATGTTCGAAGAAGAGGTGGAGTGTGGATGGGCGTATTAGGCACCTTGGGAAAACCCTGCCGTCTTAAATGCCTAATGCGCCCATCCACACTCCATCTCTTCAAAATGGTTATTTGGAACCTGCCCAAGACATCTTCTTTGGCGTCACTTCAAGGTCCTTTGTCCATTATCATAATTTTCCATCTTGAAAAAGCCACACCAATGTCCCCAGTGTCATTTTCTGTTTTCACAAGGATGTAGCAACTAATGATTTTCATTATCAATTAATTAATTAATGTTGATTACTTTATAAAAGAATAGTTTGATCTATAAAATGTAAACAGAAATACTAAAAAACAGCTATCACACGCTGCCAGAGCCCAAGGTGAGGTTTTCAAATTGCTTGTTTTTTCTGATCAACAATTATTTAAAACAGAGAAAAGTAGCACATTTTATTTTTGTATTGTTGCTGGATAAATGAATGAAACAATGAATTGATCATCAAAGTTGTTGATTCATTTTCTAATTGAATAGTCGACTCTTATTTCAGCTACTACCTTATTCTAAACCTGTGAAATATTTTCATTTAAATTGTATGATATTCATATTACAGGTGGCCAGCAGTGCCTGGCTGATATCCAGTGTTAGATAATAAATGTCCAGTATTGGTCTGATATATCGGTCTGACTGCTCTGCTGCAGTCCAGCCTCCCAGGGGACAGACTACTGCTGTCTGTCTGTCTACTGAGGCTGCCAGCGCTACAAAAACACGACAGCGAGGCGAGGGGCCCCAGGGGGCCGTCAGGGTGGGGACGGCACAGGGGTGAGGGAGGGGGAGACAGGGAGGATGAGGGGACTGTGTTTACTTTTGTCCTCTGTGCCTGCCCTGCCCGGCTGGCTGGGAAAGCAAAGGGGAGGAGGAAGGAGGAAGGAGGAAGACCCTGTCTGGACGAGCAAGAGGCAACAGGCCGATTCTGATTGTGTGTGCGAGCCAGAGAGACGCATAGAGAGCATGAGATGGAAAGATGCAGAAGTTTTGGGTGTGTTTCTCCATGGGTGCATGAGCTTGGGTCTGTGTGTGCTCTTATACTTCTATGTCTGTGAGGACCATATTGTGTTTGGATATTGTGGTCAAGTCACGATGTTTCAGCCAATTGAAGACACTCTGGCAAAGTGAGCACATTGTAGCAAAGTGAGGACATTGTGTCAAAATGAGGATAGTTGACCAAAGTGAGGACAGTGTGGTGAAGTGAGGAAGTTTCAGCCAAGTAAGGACATTCTCGCAAAGTGAGGACATTTCAGCAAAGTGGGGACATTTTGGTTAATTGAGGGCATTATGCCAAAATGACAATGTTTCAGCGAAGTGAGGACACTGTGGCAACATAAAGATATTGTGGCAAAGTGAGGACATTTTGGCAAACAGAGGACATTGTGGTAAAATAAGGATGTTTCAGCGAAGTGAGGACGTTGTGATAATGTGATAACATTGTATCATAGCCAGGCCACTGCTGCAAAGTGAGGACTTTTTGGCAATGGGACGGCATTTTGTGAGAACATTGTGTAAAAAACGATGTTTTAGCCAAGTGGCAAAATGAGGTGGGTTGACCAGATTGAGGACAGTGCAGCGAAGTCAACTACATTTTGGCCAGTCCACACCGTTGAGGGGCCATTTGAGGGCAACAGCTTAGTTTTAGTTTGAAGTTTAGACTCAGGTTTAGGTTATGGTTAAGGTAGCTGAGATGACTAAGGTTAGGGTTATGGGATAGGGAAAGCATGATATTGTGTCAGTGATGGTCCTTGGAAGTATAGCTGTACAAATGTGGATGTGTATGTAAGCAGCAGAGAGGGAGCGCGAGTCTCTGTGTGAACAACACTGAGAGTAAGTGTATGACTGTGTGTTGTTCAGTGTGTACATTCATACTAGGGCATTTGCATACCTGCACGTGCACATGGTTCAAGCTTCAGCGTGAGTGTGCACGGTGGGCAACGTGTATGTGCGTGTGTGTGTACTCAGTCACGCCACTGGCTGAGTGTATACACATGTGCAGCTGTGTCTGACTGAGGGTCCGTCTCCTCTGTGTGTGTGTGTGTGTGTGTGTGTGTTTGGCAGCTGGCCGGGCTCCAGCTGTGTCTGGTTGGATAATGAAGTCCAGGTGCTGCTGCGCCTGCTTTAAGACACCTGTCACCAATATTTAGTGCCAGAGAAAGCCAGACTGCAAACAGGGCGAGACGAGCTGTTTGCTTATTTTAACAAGGCTGCCTAACTGGACCTGAGGACACGGGATGTACTATGAACCCCTTCCTAGAAGCTCTGTGTGTGTGTGTGTGTGTGTGTGTGCGCGTATGTGCAGCACAGAGATTCCAGAAATCATTTGGCGCCCCTGATTTTTGCTGATTCAGAAATTGCAACCAATAGTGTTTCCCCGCAGTTTTGGCACAAAAGGTTGAATATTTTTATAAATTTGTGTTTTCTAATTTCAACAAATCCACAAGAAATACCATTAACATATATTTGCTTTGTCATTTGTTGAGAAATAAATGTAATTTAATGAAAACATTAAATGGGGGTTCAAAACCTTCTGCAAGTGCAGTATGCATTTGTCAGTATATTAGAATACATGTGTGTCTATGTATGAATGACTGAATGCACTTACAGTATGTAGTCATACGTTTGTGTATACTGCATTTGTGTGTCTGTTTAAAGCCCACATTCCTCATACAGAGAGAGACCGAGTCTCATCAAAACGTGGGTTGCCTGGTATTTGTGGGTCTATATGTTCAGTTTAAATAATTAGGATCCTCTTTAGTATGAAAGCTCAAAACCAGCAGCGTTAAAATGTTTTTTAGTATGATTCACTACTTTTATACTATAATACTCCACTGAAAAACAAACAAAAAAGGCCCCTAGAAACTTCTCAAAGTACCCCTGTAGCATAGATAACTTCTCCACTATCCATTTGTATGCGCAGTATGTTCCAAACACTCATACCTTTGCCAGAATATGACAAAATACACAGCTTCTGTTTGTCGCTTAGCACAGTTAGCTGTTTACACTTGGAGCTGCAGGCTTTGCCCTACAGAATCCTGGTGTAACTCATCTTGCGATCAGTTTAGTTTATAGGTGACTCCAGATGTAACAGCTTTTGCTGTGTTTTTTTTTTCCTGATGGTAAATGGTATATTTATAAATGTAACACAGTTTTGTACGACAAAGGTAGACAGCTAACAATGCTAATAGTGCGAGAAATGTTAGCTATGTATTTGGCACACACTGATATACAAATTCAGAGCCACCATTCTGCAGACTTCGGGGGATAAGTGTTTTATACTGTAAACGTAGGTTTTTGGTTCAGTATTCCTTTAACAAATCAAAGGCTTTCTTGAGTCATCTAACTTGTATATACAACTGCAGAGCCCTTCAAGAACCCCCCCCTTTCCTGTGTGTCTGTGCCTGTTCATGTTAGCCTTTACATACAGACATCTACATTTCCTTATAGTCTGAAGAGCCAAACAAAGGCCTACCTGTGTACAGTCCTAGGAAACTTACCTTCGTCCTTCCAGCACATTGGGGCTTGTTTAACTTTTACACGGGCCCCTCCGCTGTCCAACTCTCGTCTCCAACACCTGTGGCCTCTCAACAGCCTGTCTGTCACCCTCCACCTGCCAGCGCCAGCCCACCACAGACTGCCAGCATATTCAAATACCTGCAGTCGGCACGCTGGTTTTGGCGGGAGCGTGCATTGTCTGAGAAAATACCCTTCACTTGTTGTTTCGCTGGCGTTTCTCTGACGTGCTTGGAAATCTGAGTCCATACTGGATTACATTTTAAGTCCACCTGATGCTGTAATCCAGAACATCTTTCAGCTACCAGCTTTATACGGACTCACAAGATACAACTCTAATGCAATTAAGGCAATAATGTGAGTCAGGCAGGAGCTTTATAAAACACTTGTATAAACATACTCTGTTTATGTAAGTGCATTTATGACGCTGTTGGACAGAGGAAGAATCCCTGTAGGGAGACACAGTGTGAAGGGTTCGGAGAAACAGCTTGAGGCATCAGGATCAATTAAACAAAAAAACAAGGTAAAACAAATTAGAGCGCTTCAGAGGTGTTGGTAGGAGTATTTTTGAACTTTGGACAGAGCTGGGTTAGGTGTTTTCCCTTGTTTCCAGTGTTTATGCTAAGCTAGTTATGATCTGACTCAAGCTCCATACTTACACATACTTTCATTGGGACAAAATGTAAATTTGTATTGTAAAAGCAGTGAGGTACAGCAACTTTGCATTCTGCACTTCATTAAGTCTCGGGTGTGTGTCCACTTTCTGCTGTTTGAAATTGTTTGTAATTACTGCTATGTGCTCTTGAATCTTGGATCAACACTGATGTTATTTATTGTCAAAAAAAAACCCTCCTCTCTGTGCAAAGGTAAAAGACAGCAGCAGCACTTCAGGTATCCTCCCTAAACAACCACAGATGTTCTTGGAGGTGAGGGATTTCACTGGAGAGTCAGAAAGGAAATATTACGACCACAAATGTGTTCTCGTGGCGTAAAAAAATCCAACTTCAGGCCCTTCTGTGGGTTTGGAAGCAGAGAAGCCTCAATTTGGAGAGGGAAAAGACATGAAAAAACACCCACATATCTCGGTAATATGCTTTCATCCACAATTCACATAAGTGCCTGGACGTGGGTTTTTAATGCCACGAGAACTCATTAGTGGTCATGATACTTCCCTTCATACCCTTCAGCCTTTGTTAAAGACTCATCACTGGGTGCTTCCATCTAGAAACACAGACAGATTTCGGTCCCACATTCCCTCCATCAATCATAACGTTGGCTGCTATGTTTGGTGAAAACTGTCACATGTCTGATGTTGGTCTGAGTGTTAAGCACTTGAGAGGTTGCTGATTTCTGGCATGTGACTGTCTTTCATCACAAACAGGACACAAGGCAGATTTAGGCAGAAACATTACAGTGTACCATCACATTTTCCCTACAGTTTTCTCTGTGTTGAAGTAATCTTGATGGTTTAAAAACTGTTTATTAAGCATCAAGGCTCCTAATGTTGTACTACTACACATTGAGAAAAAAATCTGTGTTATTGTATGTTTTCATAGGACAGCAGAGATGTTTTGCTTAGCTTTCATGCCAGAAATTAAATAACTATACTTTATACATTCTACACAAAGGGCAGCGGTCAGTTACAGAACAATGCCTGGTGGAGCTGTTCGAGGTTCAGTTTCTTGCTTTGGGACATCCCAGGCTGCTGCAGCAATGAGTACCAGAACAGTCTCTTCAACCACCAGATATTTATTTTTTGTCCGCATATTAAACCTGCCTTCTCTCTCTCTCTCTCTCTCTGATTAACCAGGATGAGGGTGTGGTCATGGGAACAGTGTGGGGAGACGGTCGTGGTCCTGCTGGGCTTCCTGACGCTGGCAGTGTCTGTGGGGAACCTGTCCACCAGGGGGCTGCAGGTACACAACACACAGGAAAACACTTGGCTAATGTTACTGAAAAACACTGGCTTACAGTGTTTTTGTCCTCCAGTGTTTTGTGAGAGCGACTAAAATTCAGTCTGTTGGTAATTGGTTGTCTAACAAACATGAAATCTCAGACACCTTCGACTGGACTGTGATGACACCAGACAGACTGAGCTGCATTATTTCAAAGACATATTCTGACATTTGGGGACATGACATGTGACATGTTAGTTTGCTGCCTCATCAGCCCAGTAAGCATTTGTTTTGGTGATTTGCAGGACAAAAGACTAGGTCTGAATGTAAAGTTAAAACTAGGATACATTTGGCTGGAAATTGAGTCAGGTTTTGTCCAGCAACAACTCATCTTAAAAAAACAAATTTAGCCGAGTTTTAGCCTAAACGTCTAGGTGTCTTTTGATCTGCTAATCACCAAATCAGTCTTTATCAGGAGGAGTTAGAGAGCCAAAATCCCCTTCAACTTCTGGACTAGCTTGTGTTCAACTAGCATTTAGTTATCAGTATTGAGTATTTCCCCATTGCTCTTTCTGAAGAGCTGATATGATACTGGGATTTTGTTCATATTTTGGGGGGGAAAATGGGTATCTACCACTGTGCTGAACCTCACACTTTGACCCCTAATTACCAGCGTTGATGCGTGTTGATGCTCCAGAAAAGCAGCAAATGTAACACATTTGCGCCCCAGATACAAATATAAAATTAAAACAATGATATCCTGTTTAAACTTTTTAGAAAAGCCAATGAAAGAAACCCTCTATGACCCACATAGTCAGTTTAATCTGGAATATTCAATTCAAAATTTCAATGCAACCTGACCCGGACAGCTTGCGAGTGAAACATTGTTATCGTGTCACCTCACTGTTCAACTTTCAGATGAAGCTGCATTTAGTATCCGCATTTAGCAAGCTTGTTGTCAGAGGTCTGAAGGTGGGTTGAAAATCTGGAGTGGCATGTTAAAAACTAGCCAATGCAAAGAAAAGAGAGCACTTAAGGATGAGTAGACTGAGAAGTACTCGTTCATTCAATCCGAAAGAAGCACGGGACCAGTGTGTGTAATTTGCAATAAAACTGTGGCCACTGTGAAGTAAACTAGTAAATACATTGTCTGGCCAGTGCTGGTGGAACAGGGTCTACTGTAGCTCACAAATGCTGAAGGTCTCTATAAACTTAATATAAAATAAAACTTAATATAAAATAAATCAGGTGCAATGTTCACACCTGCTGACATTTTCCCTCGATGACGACAAACAGTTTTTGTGAGTGTGGAAGTGTCTGAAACAGTTTGTGTCCAGGGTGGGAGGGGTCAGCCACAATCTTTCCTGCTCGCCTCAGGGTCCTGGAGGCGTACAGGTCCTGGAGGCGTACAGGTCCTGGAGGCGTACAGGTCCTGGAGGGAAGGTAGATTGCAGCTAGTCAACCTTCTCGGCGGAGCGAATGATACACTGCTCTCTGCCCTTGTCCTTGGCAGTGGCAGCAGTGTACCAGATGGTGATGGAGGAGGTGAGGATGGACTCAGTGATAGCGGTGTAGAAGTGCACCATCACTGTCTTTGGCAGGTTGAATTTCTTCAGCTGCCGCAGGAAGTACATCCTCTGCCGGGCTTTCTTGCTGAGGGAGCTGATGTTCAGCTGGAAGCCGAAGGCCTCCACAGTGTCGACAGGGGAGTCACACAGGGTGATGGGGGCGGGTGGGGCTGGGTTCTTCCTCCAATTTGTTCTGACTGCACCAGGTCACCAGGTGGTCAGTCTCCCACCTGTAGGAGGACTCATCCCCATCAGAGATGAGCCCAGTGACGCTCGTGTCATCCGCAAACTTCAGGAGCTTGACATGCTGGTGACTGGAGGTGCAGCTGTTGGTGTGCAGGGAGAAGAGCAGAGGGGAAAGAACACAGCCTTGGGGGGAACCGGTGCTGATGGTCCAGGAGTCAGAGACATGTTTTCCCAGCTTGTCTCTGACTCCTGGACCATACCAAGAGTACATACAGAGCTCAATAGGAGGGCGGGTTCATCTGCCTGAAAAACTAAATAAAAACTAAACAAAATATATCAAAAAGGTAAATAAAAAGGTAAAAATGAAAAGTCTAACCGAATTAAAACTATAAAAGAAACATGCAAAGCGTAAATACTAACTTTAAAAATCATCTGAGCACTGTGATGAGTTGCTGTCAAACTGATCTGTCAGTCCACCAATCATTTACTCTTTTCTTTCTACCCTAACTCTTTCTCTCTCTCTCTCTCTCTGTACCCATGTATCTCTCCCTGTCTCTCCCTCACTTACGCTCTCTGTCTGGTATTTCCAGTGTCTCTCGCCCTCTCTCACAGCTGCTCTGTCTCACACCTTTACAAGGAGCTCAGTACACATTCCAGCGGTCACTCTGATGAATCTGTCTGAATGAAGGGACGCAGCCATTGGCCTGAATTAATGCTGCTCCTGCACATCAGGAATGTGTGCTGACCGTCTTCACACGTTAGAGCCCCAGCACACAACACTCTGACGTACAGCAGTTTTATGCAGTGGAATCAGACTATTACTAAAACTATTACAATCACTGCAACTGCTGTTACAAATACTACCACAACGGCTTGTAGTAATTCTACTTTTACTACAACTATTACCTCCATTACTACTACTACTGCAGCTGTGACCACAACTACTGTTTTTGCACCAATCCCATTTAAAGAGTTTCCCCTCGGGGATCAATAAAGTATTTCTGATTCTGATTCTGATTAATGCTATGACCACTACTACTGCTGTTTCTGCTGCTACTTTGGCTTGTGTTACTCAACTACTATAACTACTATGGCAGACAGCCAAAATATGGTTGAGTTTAGGCACTTATTGGCCAGTTATGGCAATAGCAGCAGTGCTGTGGGCCCAAAGTGGCCCATATGAAAAAGAGCATTGCTCACTGTGAAGTTTCCCCAGATACATAAAGGTAAAACAAAAAAGTAACCAGCCACATGTAAGATTTATTATTTGAATTGTGAGTTGAGATTCTGGACCAAATATTGCCCACATGCAACAAATCAAATATAATCTGCTTTTAGGGAAACAGGCCTGGTCTTAGAAACGCTGAGTTGTGGCCCAGTTGAGGCCCATGTAAAACCTCAGAGCTCAAGGTTGTGTTGTGGTTCTGTTCGTGCAGCCACATTCTGATGGATTCATCACTCAGTCCCTGGTGGTGTGTTTGGGCCAAATTAACTTGGTAATACTGTGCTTATTATAAATCACACATATTATCTGTTATTTAATTACCCTCTCCTCACAACATTGCAATTGAACGTGTGAAAGTGCACAGCTATAGAGAAAGATATGAATAGAATAGTAAAGCCATAGTTGATTTGATTCACTAAGCTGTAATGTTGGCAGATTCAGATGCACTGTAAACACAAACAGCTGCTTCTCCATAGGTCTTAATACTGTTAATATGACTAATGCTGCTACTGCAAATGTCAACTGAATTACCACTGTTTGTGTGTCTTTATGTATTTTTTTGTGTGTTTTCAGGAGGACGGCGTGGCGTCCAACAGTCTGGAGGAGGAGCTGGAGGTGACCACGTACTGGTGGGGGGAGTGGGCCAAGTGGACAGCCTGCACTCGTACCTGTGGAGGGGGAGTGATGTCACAGGAGAGACACTGCCTCAAACAGAGGTCAGTCAGCACACACACACACACACAGACACACAGATTTGTACTTCTATATATTTTAAGATGTACATCAGGACTACTCAAAGTTTTTATTAAAAGTCCACATATGAGTGTTATTTAAGTTCAGACGTCTGGAACTGCATTAGCAAAAGGAAATAAAAGTCAATAAGTTGTCCAAAATGGAG
The DNA here is from genome assembly GCF_020085105.1 of Siniperca chuatsi. Classification (NCBI taxonomy): domain Eukaryota; kingdom Metazoa; phylum Chordata; class Actinopteri; order Centrarchiformes; family Sinipercidae; genus Siniperca; species Siniperca chuatsi. The sequence continues at coordinate 2,538,606 of NC_058046.1, forward strand.
CAAAACATTTCGTACATTGAACGTTTTTTCTTTTTCCTCGTGGAATTCTCAGTTCTCTTCATCAGGTTCCCTTTTCATTGCAAACTTTGAAAATAGCATCTCGCTGTTAACATTAGCAATAAGGTTTGGACATCACTGACAGACAATAACAACTCGTCATAGCAATGACATGCTTCTTGCGATGGGACCTCCGTGTATTGTTGCAATCTGCAGCGTGTCACATACTGTGTGCACAGCGCACCAGTAACAATCTGGGCATGCTCAGTCACAAAAACACATAAACAATAAAAAATATATTCTTACACAATATAATACATGACACATGGTCCAGACCGAATTCATTGCAGTTTGGTCCCGATCCTGACCTTGGTTCAAACTTTGAGAAGTCCCAAACCACATAATACATTTGGTAGTCTTCTTACCCTAACCTTGAAGGAATAGATCAACATTCTGAGAAATAAGATCGATACCACTCATCAATCTTCTCATCTAACTCTTGCACAGAAAGCACCATAACCATAAAACCAAGTCTTAACCCTGAAATAAATGGTTAATTTAGTGGGGACCAGCTTGTTGTCTCCAGATGGAGGTGAGTCCTCTCAACGTGACTCAAGAGATTTTTGTCCCCATAACGTAAATAATGAATGTACCCACACACATAAACACATAGGCACAATTACGCATATACAGTACATGTACTCATTCACACACATTTACAGGTTATACTGGCAGTAATAAGAATGCATGGATACGCACATTCATGCACAAGTACACACACTTATGCTTGTATGTACAGTACATGCTCCTCCTACTTGCATACACATGCATAAAATGCAGGTATATAGGATTATTTTTCAGTAGGGGAAAAGTAACTATTTATTGCAACCAAAACAAGAATAATGAGCTACGATTGTTTGGAACTTGACAGCCAAATGCTTAACAGACACCTGTGTTGGCAGTCAAATTGTAGATTAATTTAGTAGATTAGTATTAGATTAGATTGGGGTGAACTTCACTTTAAACTCAGCTAACGGGTCATAACATGACATGCATCTCAACCTGATATTTTATTATGTTTCATTATGGTTTGTTTGCAATCTTTTTTTTATATGTTGTCATTTCTCCAAATGTTTGTTTTCTGTCCAAAGAAAGAAAGTTGCTGCTGGGAAAGACAACATGACCTGTACAGGAACTGCTAAGAAATATCATCTCTGCAACACTAAAGTGAGTTGCAGACTTCCAGTTAATTTCTCATCACTTTATTTCACATCTTATTAAAACAAACACAGTCCTTCTGATTAGTAGAGGACTGTGGTTGTGGCGGGCAGCCTCCAGGCGTGAGTGTATGTAGCTGTTTGAAAGTGAAGCCGGGCGGGGCTCAGAATATTCGTGCATTCTCAGAAAACCATCCCTGCACAAATAAACGCTTAAAAAGAATTTATTTGTATAACATACTGTAAAACCGAGTCTTAACAAGTGTGAAACAGACCTCTTTTAATGGTCTGTGCTGTCTCTCTGCACTGCAGGAATGCCCTGCCACTGGGAGGAGCTTCAGAGAGGAGCAGTGCTGGTCCTTCAACTCCCAGCTTTATAATGGGAGGAACTACCAGTGGAAACCTCTGTATCCTGGTAATAACACCCATAAAATGCCTTGACAACCTCTCTTTACCCCATTAAACAGACCAGAGGTGGCTGAGGTCTTTGCTGTCTGAGCTGCTGAGCTCCAACATGCCCAAAACAGTAGCATCCTTTATATGACATAACAAAGGTTGTCTTCTGATAGTCTTTAATTGTTTTATGTCTCTTTTCAGATGTAACTGCCTGTTTAATACAGTATGTTATTTTAAAACCTGTTTGTGATTAATATCTGAAAGTGTTTTTTATTTATTCACCTTGTTGGCTTTTACTGTCAGTATGGTAACAAAGATCAGGCCAATTATTGAAACAAAAGGTCTGATGACTGACAACTGATGAGGATGGAGAACAGAATAAATAGGAACAGAGTAGTAGCAATAATGGCAGTTGTAGCAGAAGAAATAGCTACGCTAACAGCAGTGATTAGGAATATATAGGTAAAAGTAGAAACTGTCTTATTTCCAATGTTAGTGGTTATAAGACAGTGACCTTTGACCTTTGTTCCTCTCCAGACGACTACGTTCACATCTCCAGTAACCCCTGCGACCTCCACTGCACCACGACCGACGGCCAGAGGCAGCTGATGGTGACAGCACGAGACGGCACTTCATGCAAGTACAGCAGTTACCGCGGCGTCTGCGTGGACGGTAAGTGTGAGGTGAGTCCAGCTTCTTCTTGTTTTACTTCCTCTCAAACAGTTTCACTCCACTTTCAGTTTTCAGCACCACTGAAAGCACCACACCAAGTTTGTTTGACCAACAAACCCACAGGGACGAAGCTGCTGCAGTAGCATCTCAGCTTTCTGACTAACAATGAAAGTAAATGAGGTGAAAAGTTATAAAATAATCATAAAAACGAGTGTCTTGTATCCAAAAAATTACACAGTGAATCCAAAAGTGGCAACAAGCCTTTTTAATCAGAAAGACCACAAGCAGTTGCCTCAAGGCCTTGAGATTTCAAAAGTAAATGCATCAAATAATGTAAATGCACACTGCTCTTTTATTGTGACTTTTCATAAATATTCTACCCTTAAAATGGCTGCTGATGTGATAATGGGAAAAACTTATGTACACAAAATGCTTCTGTTGGCGTGAAAACACTTGGCTATGTGTGTGATCCACGGCCTCCCCTGTTCTCCTTCAGTGCATTTTCTGTCATATAGACGCATGATTTAATAGCCAGCAACCCTGTCATACTCCATCTAAACTATTTTTACACATAAGATTAGTCATGTTCCTTTCAGAGCCACAGTGTGCAGAGGATGAAACAACGTGAGGGAAACCGATTTAGACATGAAACAGCACAACAACTGTCTGTTTGTGTTGCAAACATTTTATTCATTTTAGAATTTTTTTGTTAATAATTTTTAGTTTGCAAGGCTTCAGACACCTCTGATGTAACACCGGCAACTGTTGCTTTTCTCATTAAGGTTGATGAATGGCTCTGGTCAAAAATCGTAATGTAAAAAACACAACATGTAGACGGTAAACATGAATCAAAACAATAAAATTAATGTATCAGAAAAAAGAAGATTCATTTTATGTCAAACTTAATCTTTTTTGATCATGTTGCAAAAGAATCTAAGGTCATGATAGGAAATATTTGCTAGCTTCTGCATCATTACCATGTTATTACTGGTAAGTTTTTATTTTTTTGTTTTATCCTCTCTGCTTCCACTTCCTGCTTTGTTGCTCAGCCAATCGGATGTGACGGAGTACTGTTTTCCTCCAACACCTTGGATAAGTGTGGGGTCTGTCAGGGGGACGGCAGCAGCTGCAGCAGAGTCACCGGAAACTTCCGCCGTGGAGCCATGACTCTGGGTGAGCCTCTGCGCTCAGTTGTCCCGTGCTGACCCACAGGGGTGGGGGCGACTGTGGCTTAGTGGTAGAGCGGGCTGTGCCCTCGGTGTGTGAGTGTGTGTGAATGATTAGTTCCTTTCAACTGATGAGCAGCTGGCACCTGCCATCAGTGTATGAATGTGTGTGAATGGGGTGAATGTGATATGTAGTTGAAGCGCTTTGAGTAGTCAGAAAGACTAGAAAGGCGCTATATAAGTACAGTCTATTTACCACAGACGTTTTTAAAAACACTCTTTACTAGATATGAATTTTAATATCTCTTTCTCTATCTGATATATCCCCAAACATTTAGTTTAAGTCATTAGGATTGGTCAGGACAGTCTTCTTGTTTAAATAAACATCAAATAAAAATAGAAAGGCTAAAAAGAAAGCATGTGGTGACGCTTTCTATTTCCCGTCGTCAAGGTTACTCTTTTATCACTCAAATCCCTGAAGGATCATGGGACATCCAGATCATTGAGAGGAAGAAGTCGGCCGATGTTCTCGGTGGGTACTTCCTCTTTTCCTGCTCCTCACACATGTAACTATTTAGATTTGTTCACAAAAGACAGGTGTGCAACAATTAACTCTTTCAAATGTTTAATGGAAATGTCTAATTTTAACTTGATGGAGAAAATGCAGGACTCAGCCCTTTTCTGACTCAAACGAGAGTTTGCTGTTTCCAGTGTGTTTTGTACCTCTTAGAGTTTTCCATTTATCTTGTTCCTCAGCTGTGACTGACCAGGCAGGCAACTTCTTCTTTAATGGGGCTTACAAGGTGGATAGTCCCCAGAATTTCCACGCAGCAGGAACCGTTTTCAAGTACCGCCGGCCCATGGATGTCTACGAGACCGGGATCGAGTACATTGTCGCCAAAGGCCCCATAGACCAAGCCATCAATATTCTGGTACACCTAACCTTCCTCCATCCACTTCTCTCGCTTGAACTCTTCCTCCACATTCACCTGTTGCTTCTTTATCATGGAGCTAACTGTTCGATAGAGAGTGTGCATGTTATGTCATCATTCATGTACTGACCCCAGCAACTCACCACAACGTCACCGGTTTGATTACGGCCAGGGACCTTTGTTGCATCGAACCCCTCTCTTATCTCCCCCATGTTTCCTGTCTATCTAGCTAATAATAGTAAAAAGCCAAAAAAATCTTAAAAATCCTCAGCTTAGCCCAAATATACTATATACTATATACTATATTTTGTGCATCAAGACACTGTTGGCTTCCACTGCATCCTCACCCTGACGAACTGTAGTGGTTTCAGATAATTACACATATTATTTGTGCATTAACAATCACACAAGAATTGTACAGAGGACTCTTCAGTCTCTAAATGTCTCGATTGTATGGTGGATGGTTGAGTCTCAGGGCCCATAGGTTGTTTTTTTAAATTTACACTACTTTATACCTATTTAATTTTTGATTATTTGCTTTTGTCCTTAAGGGAACGATTTTACACATCAAAGTGTGTTTACTGGTGTTGGGGAGTACTGCTTTTAGTGTCTCCAGAGGGAGCTGTGTGAAGTCTGATAAAGGTCCTCAAGTGATGTCACTACAAGTCGGCGTTGGTTGGGGCTGAAGACTACAAGTTTGAAAATGCAATGAAAAATCTGGAGTTAGAAAGAAGTGAGCTCACCAGATCTCTTTAGCCCGCTGCTCATCTCTGCTGCAGGCTCCAGGCTACATTAGCCCCTACTAGCATAACACACCCAAATTTCCAACCAAACCAAATTGGTTGAGTACTCTTTTAAGGTCAGTGGATGATGCAGAAAGTCATCTTGTTGGTAGTCCCATCTACACCAATTTGTTTAACATAGTTACCTCCATAGTGTCTGTGACTGTAACTAAGTTTCTCTAAAAGCCTTTAAATTACAGAAAGTTTGTTGTTTGGGCCTCTGCAGTTTTTGTTAGCTAATTATAAAATAAGAAGCCAAAGAATTTAAGCTTTAGGCTACATTCTTAACTCTTAAACTTAATAAAGGTCACTGTGATTAAGACTGCTGACTCATGAGGCACTTTTGTTCTGGGTAGCAGTGGAGACTGCCAACACTTGCAGCAACGAAAAACAAATTAAGCACAGTCTATTCAGAATATTTCCTGGCAACAAAATGCTCATGTGTGATTAAAGCGGTGATGTTGTAGCAGCTCAGCCCCTGTAGTACATCAGAGATGCCCAAAATATTTGTATCATCTCCTTTTTAAGAGTGCCAAATGTCTACGATGTAAACGTAAGGCAGACATAATGGTGAGTCTGTGTCTCAGGTTGATTGAGTACAGGCCTTGTGTTCTGACAGTGGCCATATATCCCAAACAGTGTCCACGTCACAGGCCAGTTTTGATAGATTTCTCTGCAGGATGCTGGAACACAGATCCTCCTGGAAGCTCATTGTGACTCCGCTGGTTCATCTCTGAGCTTTTATCATCAGGCTTATGATGTCGTAATGTACGAGTCAGAACCCACAAATGCAGAACACAAGGAGTGAAATAGAACAGTGAGTCTTTATTCAGACCACGGTAAGTGCAAGAATGTGCGTTGAAACAGGTCCAGGTGGACTGCTCCGAACCAAGAACAGCGGGTGATGAAGTGAGGCCGGTCACGGATCTGTAGAGTGAAGTGAGCTGACTCTGCGTGGTCTGGAGGTCTCCCAGGTGGGGTCGAGGACACTGTGGTTCGCTGGCCAGCTGGGAGACTGTTGGTAAACTGGCCGAGCCAGGAGACTGCTGGTTGGCTGGCTGAGCAGGCAGTTCGCTGGTTAGCTTGCCGAGCAGGACGATCTCAGGTGGACCGACAGAGCAGGGACAAGGCGGGTGAACAGGTTAGCAGAATCCGTGAGGTGACGTGGCTGTGATCACCAGTGAAACAGAGTGCTGGCAGAAACTGGCTTTAACTGAGAGACATGAAAATGGGGTGGACTCTCATGGAGGAGGGCAGTTTAAGCCTCACTGCTGAGGGATTGATGATGCGTTCAATGGTAAAGGGACCAATGTAATGAGGGGACAGTTTCTTTGACTCTCACACTGTGCATAATGGTATGTTTTTAGAAGATAACCAAACTTTCTGACCTGGGGAGTATTGCGGTGCTGGAATCCTGTGGCGGTCCGCGATCTGGCGGTTCTTCTTCGATGATCGGAGTAACGCTGCCCTGGTCTCTCTCCATACTTTGCGGCAGCAGCAGAGGTGATGTTGCACAGAGGGGACTGCTAACTCCTGTTCCTGGGCTGGGAAGAATGGAGGCTGATACCCTAGGGAAGATTCGAAGGTAGAGAGACCAGAAGCAGTACAGGTAAGGGAATTGTGTCCATACTCAACCCAGGGGAGTTGGGAGCTCCAGGAGGATGGGTTGGTGGCCGCCACACAGCGTAACGCGGCTTCCAGATCCTGATTGGCCCTCTCCGTCTGGCCATTGGATTGGGGATGGAATCCGAATGAGAGACTGACCGTGGCTCCCAGGGCTAAACAGAAAGCTTTCCATTCCTGAGAGATGAATTGTGGGCCTCGGTCCGATATGATGTCCAGAGGTATCCCGTGGAGCCGAAAAACTTGCTGGACCAGGATATCTGCTGTTTCACGAGCAGAAGGGAGTTGGGGAAGGGTGATGAAATGCACAGCTTTAGAGAACCGGTCTACGATGGTGAGGATGGTTGTGTTGCCCAGAGAGGGAGGTAACCCAGACACAAAATCTACCGCAATGTGGGACTGGGAACCAGGAGGGGTTGAAGTAATCCCGCTATTGGCCGATGGGAGGTCTTGCCGCGAGCACAGACGGTACATGCGGCCACAAAGACCTGGGTATCCGCTTCCATGGGTGGCCACCAGAAGTGGTGTCTCATCAAGGAGAGCGTGCGAGTCACACCCGGATGGCAGGTGATTGGGAGTTATGGGGCCATTGGAGCACCTGAGAGCGAGCAGAATCCGGAACAAACAGACGATTAGGAGGACCATCGCCCGGATCTGGTTGGTCTGTGCCTCCCGAACCACAGATTCGATCTCCCATGTCAGGGCGGCCACCACGCAGTTTGACGGGAGAATCGTGTCAGGTTCCGGGTCATGGTCCAGGAGGTGGTCCTGGCGGGATAAGGCGTTGGGCTTGATATTCTTGGAACAGGGACGATAGGTGTGAGTAAAGTCCGAAACGCTCCCTCTCGTATCCTGACCAAGTGGTAGGTGTTCCGGAGATCGAGTTTGGAGAAGATGGTAGCTCCGTGCAGGGGTTCAAAAGTGGAATTCATGAGAGGTAACGGGTATTTGTTTTTGACCGTGATCTGGTTGAGCCCTTGGTAATTGATGTACGGGCGCAGAGTTTTGTCCTTTTTTGCCACAAAAGCTTGACAATGAGCCAAGATGCATACCATGTAAAACATCACAGACTTCATTCTTGTTTTAAACCTGGCCTTAAAGAGCTTCATATTCTCCCTCTAAATGATAATCTTACATCCATTTATCTGTAAAGCTATGGCAGACTCATACCTGTTAGAGCTGAAAGTGTGTGTGTGGCAAGTTAAGCCAAGTTCAGTACACAACAACACGTATGTAATGCAGACTAATAGAACAACACTGCAATACATCCCGCAAGTCCTACAGCTATACAGCACATTGTCTCAGGGAAACATCATCTTAATACAAAATATGCTCACATCTCTCCTACATCTAAGGTTTATTCACAAATAAAGAGTTCACCTCTTTATAACCTCTTGTCAGATGTGAAAAAAATATTTTAAGAACATTTTTTAAGGCAGTTCTGAAGCCAAATATAAAGGATGACAGTTTAGGAGTTGGTTTTGAATGCATACACTAAACATGAGGTGAAATCTATTTTTAAAGCCCAACATTTTAGACAAAAATAACAGACCTGGTGTGCAAAGGTTTTAATGTGAAAGTAACTCCCCTTGTTACTGGTCTGAAACCTGTATAAACTAACCTGACCTTGATTTGACTCACTCTCCTCTCGTCACTCAGGTGTGGAACCAGAACGGTCGCACACCCTACATCACTTACGAATACACTGTCCTCCGAGACTCCCTGCCACCTGTCCCACCTCCTCCTGTCTACACTGGATCAGACACCTCAGCCGGAGAGGTCTCTGTGGAGGTGGGTGGTCTGTTGCCCCCTAACAGCAGTATTTATGACCAGACAGCCCCTAAGGGCCAATTAGAGCCAGGAGGTGCCGAGGTGCAGAAGGGCCAAGAGACCAACGAGGTGTACGAGGAGACAGCGGCCATCGACTGCGATCAGGATGGGGCAGCTGCCCCAAAACTTACAGGTAGGGACTGTTTGTAACACCTTAGATCTGTTTGTATGTATGAAATATTTCAGGCACCAACCCATCACCATGATAGAACGTGCAAATAACACTGCCAGATTAAAGGTTTGATTCCTACCATGCTAAACATCTATGCATGGAAGGTACGGGAGCTCCAACTAACAGTTATTTTTATTATCGCTTAAAGCATTTGTTTTGATTAATCGATAAATAATTTAATGCCCATCACAGTTTCCCAGAGCCCAAGGTGACGTCTTCTTCTTTGCTTGCTTTGTTGGTCCAGCAGTCCGAAACCCAAAGATAATCAATTTACAACATCAAACAGGAAAGCAGCAAATCATCAGTGAAAGAATGTTTGGCATTTTTATTTGAAAAATGCCTGAAACAGTTACTTGAATATCAAAACTGTTGCTGATTAATTTTCTTTTAATAATTAATTGATGGGCTAATCTTTTCAGCACTAGATGGTACTATATGAAGTTGTCAGTTGAAAATCAAGTGCCTTGTGGAGAATTTTCTACTTCAGATTCAAGTTGAACGATATGCTTGTTTCAAGACATTCCACAATCACATGGGTTCAATCAAACTGAAGATATTTGTCTTAGTTCATGATAAGATGTTTTCTAGGATAAAGCTGCAGCTGATTTCACTAATGGAATCTGCATCTGTTTAGAGCCTTACAATTCAAATATGCTTTTATATATTACTGTAGTTCACAGGCTAAAGTGATCATCTTGTTTTTATTGACTGTGGTGACACCTTCAGTAAATCCTTGCTTTGATGTTTAACACAAAGCATTTTCATTTATAGGCTCATTTATAGACAGTGGGAATGTTCAGCTTAAAAAGAGTAGAGTTAATATTATTAATATTGATGTCATGGTGACAGTTTCTGAATTACCTTAAACTTAACTTTTGCATTTTTGTACTTTAATTTTGTTACTTATCAGCTGACATACTGTTTATAATATATCTGTGATAAAATAATATCGTCCATGCTGATATATTGGCTGGGCTTTAAGAGAAAGAAAAAGAGAGAGATGGAGAGTGCGTGAGAAAGCAAGAGAGAATAAATCAGAAGGTGGTTCGGTTGCCCATTGGCAGACCAGACAAAATAGGTCAGATTTTACACCAGATCCTCTATCTCGCTCTCTTTTTTTCTGTGTGTGTGTGTGTGTGTGTGTGTGTGTGTGTGTGAGATGACCCTTTGGAGCTCTGCATTATTCATAGTACAGACATAAAAAGAGGATCAGCGGCAGATGAAAAATTCAGAATTTCGTGGTGTTTTCTCCTTTTAAAAATGGCTGCATCACAAACATGAGCGGTAATGGCCTTCCTGTGGGCTCTCAGCTCACTCAGCTGACTCTCGAGTCCATTACACCCCTGCTTTGGGTGGTGAGATGAGATGGATATGTGGTTGAAAGGCTCTCCATACACTTTCTACACAGGCTGACGTCATACTACAGACCAGATACTGAGCGCTGACTGAAACAGTTTGAACTGAGTTTATCTTCTCGCAGTCCTTTTCTGTTCTCTTTCTCCTCTGATATTTTTCATTCACTTAGTGTTGAAATTTCCTTCAAAATTTCTAATTTTAAATTATCATCTCTAAAGTTAACTGAGTAGTGCAGACTAGTACAGACCTACTTATCAATCACAAATTTTGTGATCGTTGTACAGTCTAATGGTTGCATGCACCTGAAACGTTCTGTCTTGCACCTGGGTGGGATGAGCCTGTGGCTGAAGGTGCTACTTAGCTGCCTCAGTTCTTCATGCAGGGGATGTGAGGGGAACTCCAGCTCCAGCACTCCACCACTGCCTCCTGGCAATCCAGGTCCAGACCAAAAACAGAGCTTGTTGGGTCTGTTAGTCTGCCCAGCCTTGGTGCCACCACCCCAGCACACCGCCACAAAGAACAGTGAGCTGGCTACTACAGACTGGTAGAACATCAATAGACTGCTGCACACATTGAAGGACCTGAGCTTCCTAAGGAAGAAAAGTCTCCTCTGTCCTTTCCTGTAGAGAGCTTTAGTGTTATATAAGTGTACTCCCAGGAATCCACCATCTCTATCCCTTCCCCCTGGATTTTAAGGGGGTTGGGGGCTTCTTGCTTCGTCTGAAGTCCACCACCATCTCCTAGGTCTTGCCAATGTTGAGCTGTAGGTGGCTATCCCCAGACCACCTAACGAAGCCCCCACCCCACACCTCTGTACTCCTCCTCGGTGACCAATGGGGAGCTGAGAAAAGTTTAGGTAAACGCAAAAAGATTCAGAAGAAACTATTTTGCTTGTGTTCATTCCCACTGAAAATGAATATGGACCAGAAAACAGCTGCAGAGTCTTCTAATCTGAGCTGAATATGTAAATGACTTTCTCAAGTGCAAATATGACCAAAAGCTACATCAGAGATTGTACTTAAGATATATCAATTTGCTTTCCAAGCACAGCTGATTTTTTCCCACTTTGATCCATCAGAAGGAAACAGCAACCATACAGACAGCACTGCCAACCCTGCCCCTGCTGGTGGGCCCTGGATACAGGGCCAGACTCTCCAAACCTCATCTGGAGGGTCCTGCTGGATGGACGAATTGACCCAGATGAGCTGCTCATCAACATCTCAACCAATCAGCTGCTGACAGAGGGAGACAGTTTGTTCTCGTCAGAGGTGGGACCAGTAGAGGTGGACCTGAGCAGCCTGGAGCAAGACGGGCCGTTTGGTCTCAACGAGACGCTGGAGTTGACTCTGGGTCGCAAACGCAACGACAGTGGAGACAGTTCCTACCAGAACAAAACAGTGCAGAGTGGTGGGAGGACCTCCAGCCGCTCCAACAGAACCAGGTAATCTAACAGAACACAGGTAAAAAGAGCATCAGGTACATCAAATGGGTTTTAAGATTATGTACAGCAGAGGTCCGCTCTTCACAGCTTCAGTCAGGTTTGGGCTCACAGAAAGCCATTTCCCCTCAGGCTGGATTAAGTCTGGACTGAATGTTTTTAGGTGTGGGTCACACTGGGCCTGAATGCTCAGACATTGTCAAGCCCCTGGGTCTGCTGCTGGCTGAGGGAAATCTGCTGCAGGCTGTTCGAGAAGCAGGCTGGGCGGCGTGGACACTCGTTTTCAGGGGTGAGACAGACAGCAACACAGGAAAGCAAGCAGCAAGAATGTGACAAGGCAGTGGGACAAGCTAAGGGATAAAGACTACAGGAGGTAGACAGACAGGCAGTAAGCCAGGCAGAAAGCAGAGCAAGCAGTAGGGCAGGCAAGCAGGTAGCAAAGTGAGACAGTAAGACAAACAACTATACAAAAAAGCAAGAACACAGAGCAGGCTGCAAGGTAAGCAAGTGGAAATGCGAGTAGTGCGTGAGACAGACAGGCAAAGAGACAATTACGTTTTTAGACCAGCAGGTAAAGAGCAAACTTCAAAGCAAGTATAACAGCAGCAGCAGGATTGGTAACAAGCAGTAAGAAATACAGGCAGACCGACAGTAAAGCAGGTGGACAGGTAGATGAACAAGCAGTAAAGCAGTTAGACAGGTGGGCTAATGTGCAATAAAGCAGTTAGACAGGAAGACTAACGTGCAGTAAAGCAGGCAGACAGGTGGGCTAATGTGCAATAAAGCAGTTAGACAGGAAGACTAACGTGCAGTAAAGCAGGCAGACAGGTGGGCTAATGTGCAGTAAAGCAGGCAGACAGGTAGGTAGACAGGCAGTAAAGCAGGTGGACAAGTACTGTAGACACACTGTAAAGGCAGTAACGCAGACAGACAGGTAGACCTTGCAGGTTTTGCATTCATCATATTTATAATTCATGTTGGCTTCCCTGCTCTGTGTCCAAACACAGCTTCACCAGTTCTGCAGCCAGCAGCCATAAAACACACGATGACACGCCCTTTCCTCTGAGAGACAGAGAGAGGAGAGGAAACGAGCAGAGCAGAGCAGCACAGAGGGGAGGGGGGGAATACAGCCACACTTAGAAACAAATAATTCAAGGTATTTGCAAGAAAAGTGAAAAATATGATGCAAAGAGGGAAAGTGTGCTGTCAGACTGTAGTCATCTCTAGGGAGAATATAATGTGCGGGAATCAGTCTGGCTTACATGGAGGGATGCCGGCGAGGTATAACTCAAGTGCTTGTGATTTTCAAATAAACGTCTGGCGGCTGGCGGAGGGAATGACCGGTGTTATGACAAGAATGTGCACATGACTTTTATGTGATGTGATGAAAAAACAAAGTGCGTCTGCCGGGATACAGGCTGTGAATCAGCTGTCACACTGTAGTCGTCTGAGGCCATGGGAGACAGTCTTAGTGTGTAAGTGTGTGTGTGTGTGTGTTTCAGGCTCTGTACTACTGGGTATCCTTAAATGTCCTTAAAAGAATATTTCACAGAAAATCTATCTGTAGCCTTGAAAGGTTTATATCTTGCTCCTTCGTGGAGGACAGTAGCTGTAATCAGCTTGAATTCACTGCAGTTAAAATTTATTTTAATGGTGAAAAAAGTATCAAAGCTTCTATAGAAACTACTCCTGCAGCATAATCCACTTCTCTACTGACCATTTGCATGCACAGTATGTTCGAGTCATATTTTTGCAAAAATATGGCTAAATACTTGCATGACACAACGGTAAATGCTGCCACAGGTACTGCTTAAGTTCTCCTTTCCTTATACTGTGTGTTTGTTTTTGGGTGACAGGGGGAATCAAAGGATCAACCAGAAGAACCTGAAGCTGAGTGCTGCTGACATGTACCGCTGGAAACTTTCCTCTCAGGAGCCCTGCAGCATGACCTGCTCTATAGGTACACACACACACACACACACACACACACACTGAAGATCCATGGGCAGTCAGATTATGAAGTTGTATATCCTTGACAGCCACCTGTCATCACCCTCTTTAAATCTGATCTCCAACATCTGATCAAACCTCAAACTCAACAGACTGCACACCAGGTCGCTGTAACACAGCAGACATTTTGACTTGTCAAACACACTCGTGTGTAATAACATTAATATTGACTGCATTCCATTTAATTAGAATAATAAACTTAATCTACATTGCACACTTGTAAACAAAGTTACAACGCTTTACATGCTTTACGATCAAACAGCATTGTAAAATTAAGTGAGACAATACAAATACGCTAAAACAATCCAACTCCCTTAAAAGTAACTTCAAACTTTTCATTTCTGCTACTTGAATCTTTTGTGTCTTCTGGTTTGTGTGTGCTTGTTGTGACTCATTTGTGAATAGCTCTCCTTAACTTCTTTAATGCTAATATCTTTCATTCTTTCTTTCTTTCATGTAAAGCACATTGAGTTTTCCTTTCTTGTGTTTAAAATGTTGTAAATAAATAAGTTTGCCTTGCTTTGCCTTCAGCTTATTGTTTCTTGCTCACAATCCAGGAGTGTCAAAGTCCTTCGTCACATGTATTCGTTATGACGGCATCGAGGTGCACGATATGTACTGTGATGCTCTGACCAGACCGGAGCCGGTCCACGACTTCTGTATTGGGAGAGAATGTCAGCCCAGGTGCAATCCACTGGAAAAACATTTTAATGAACCAGAAATGACTCTAACTGCTTGACAGTACATTGTGCAATATATTTCTTGCTATTATAAAATCTGACAGTGTACCTGTACAGAATCTTTATCTGAATTGAACTGATGAGGTGGGACTAATGTGGTCTTCCAGATGGGAAGCGAGCAGCTGGAGCGAGTGCTCAAGGACCTGTGGGGAGGGTTTCCAGTTTCGTCAAGTTCGCTGTTGGAAGATGCTCTCGCCGGGCCTGGACAGCTCGGTCTACAGTGACCTCTGCACCATGGCCGACCTGGAGAGACCCGTGGAGAGACGGCCCTGCAAGAGCCCCGCCTGCGGCCCGCAGTGGGAGGTGGCCGAGTGGACCGAGGTATGAGACGTCTGTAATGATGTACCCTGCTGAGAACAAAACCAGAACATAAGGAGAAAGAAAGCAGAGACGAGATGTGTGTTTCACATCTTTACAGTACTCATGGCTTTGTCTGTTCACAACTGATAATGCTTTGTGACTGAACTGTCAGTTTTTAGTTTTTCCACATTTCTCTCTTTTTGTATCTTTAGTAATTGTATATTTTTTGTCACCTGTTGCTAACCTTTGGATTGTATTCATTGTTTCAATTGGTTTATTTGGATTCTTGTTCTATTTGATTTTTGAACAGACCTCCATCATTCAGAGGGACTTTTTCTTGCAGTGCAGACATCTCTCTCAGGCTCAGGTTTAGCAGCTGTCTGCTGCAGTCGTGTGGTCTGACTGTGGTCACTGATGGATTCTCCAGAGACACTTAGCAGACACCAAAAAAACACAATGTGATTTGAGCCAATGGGGTTTGAAAAACCCAGAAATGAGTGAAATGTACAGCTCACTGATCATTCCTTCTCTTTGGAGCAACACAGTGTTAAAACAGCTACATTCATACATTCAGATAGAATCAAAATCTTGTTTATTTCACTATTACATTCGTTGTGACTAAACATCAGAAGTCACTTTTGTTGTTTTTTCCCCCCTTAATTTGTCAAGCGTAAACTTCACATCAGGTAGCACATTAGCACAGGAACAACAGCTGTAACGCTTGAATTGAGTAGCAGAGTTAGTTAGTTAGCTTAATAACTTGCTGCATAGGCAAGACTGCAGGCAACAATAAATGTTAATATTAAATATATTAAAAAGATTAAGATTCTCAAGATCTGTTTGTTTCCAGCAGATTTCAGACTCTTTAATAGCAAAACTTTACAAACTGATTAAAAATGGCTCCAAAGAAGGTCAACTGGAGCAGCTTGGCTTCAAATGTCTTATTCAAGAGCACTTTATTAGCAGCAACAATATTGTACTCAGTCTGCGAAGTCTGACAGTTTTCCAAAGGAATCAGCTTTCCAACAGTGATAACAAACCTGCTTCACCTTTAGGCATCTGTTGAGTTAATGCTACATAACATTAATATTTATTTTACAAAAATGTGCAGGTAATAATAAGCTTGCGTGTGTCTCTGTGTGTCTGTCCTTGATCCAGTGTCCTGCTAAATGTGGCCGCAAAGCCCAGGTGAGCCGCGACGTCCGCTGCTCTGATGAGACCAGACCATGTGACGCGATGACCAAACCGCCAAACATCAAAAACTGCACCGGTCCGCCCTGTGAACGCCACTGGACTGTGTCCGAGTGGGGACCTGTGAGTGTCTTTACTCTCCATATACACGCTACTGCATGTCAGTCTGCATGAGTGACAATAACATATACAGTATGATAATATATGTTTTGTATTTGATCACCATTAGCTGCTACCAGGATGCAGTAGCTGCTGCTCTTTTTGCTGCTCTCAGCAGAAAAAAACATTATAGACAACTGACAAACACTGTATATCCATACAAAACCATCTTTTCCTCCCTGCGAAATTAGTCGAAATCAGTCACTTAATCTTAAGGATTATTATTATTATTATTATAACCTGTTTCCTTTTTCCTTAAATTTCAGAAGGTTTTTCCACCATCTAATGTTTTTGAGCTTGATAGGGTTGTTACAAAAAACAGCTTGTCTTTCCCAGCTGTTTTTACTTCAGTGAAAAACTCAGTGTGACAGTGTGAATTTATGGTTTTGATTGTGTTGTACAGACAAATGTAGTTCCTTATGTTCCATTCAAAGTCTGGAAACTCGCAGGTCTAATTTACAACCATGGAGTCCAACCAGTCACAAACATGGACGAATTTGAAAGTTTCTTTGCACAACGTAAAATATAATTCCCTGTGCAACTGCTAATGTTAGGTCAGTCATATTTATTATTATTTAGAAAATCACTAACTGTGAGCACATGTGCCATTGCATTTTTAATGTACTTTGCTTTACCATTTTATTAAGTACATCTGTGCAATCCAACAATAAATCTGTATTTTTATTGAGAGGTGTTTGTAATATTATGCCCTTCTCATATGTAAATCAGGTGGATAAAGCAAGACAACTACCAACATCTTCAAAAATGGCCGACATTTTGAATCAAAAATGAAAGATTATATCTTTATGAGTGTGTTGTTCCTCCTCTGAGTAAAATGTACATTCAATTTTATTGATATAGCGCCAATTCATAACAGAAGTTATCTCATTGCACTTGTCCTATAGAGCAGGTCTAGACCAGGTACTCTTTACAATATTAATTACAGAGACCCAACAAATCCCACCATGAGCTAGCACTGGGCGACAGTGGCAAGGAAAAAGAGAGAGATGCATTTCCTCCTACAATAAGAAATATTTACTTTAACAAGTTCAACTCTGTAAGTCAATATTTATTATTATTATTATTATTATTATTACTATATTATCTTATCTGTATATATTCTAATTGCACATTTTTCCAGTTAATGTTTTTATTGCACACATGCTTTGTTGTGTATTAACATCTGTTTCCCATGCCAATAAAGCCCAACTGAATTGAGAGAGAGAGAACAGTAGCACAGTGCAATCATACATCAGTTTGATTTAACTTTAGAGAGTTTATTTACCGAAATCATATTAAAAAAAATATGTCTCTGAGATTTCTTCCTGCACCCCAATTCAATGGAGGTGAATGGAATTTAGTTTGCACTAACCACAAGATCCACTGATTTTTATAACGTATAGTAGAGTAAATATTTTTGGTGTTTCAAGCTTTTGGTTTCACTTTAAAACCTTCATCATGAGCAGCTAGATGTGTTAGTGAACAAAACTTAAGAAATACAGTCCCAGGTGTGCCAGCTGATTGCTCAGTTGCGTCAAATAGGCTGATAGGGTCATAGGTCTAAACGTTTGATTGAACATCAATACTACGGGCACGTGCTTCTATAAAAAATAATTATCTTGTGTGGTACGACAACAACAGTGTGTCGTACCACTCCGTATAATCCATAGTGTTATCTTAAATTAATGTGACGTGATCTTATCTGATGTGACGTGACATGATGCCATTTCATTTCACGTGATGCTTCCTTTTTATTTAATGTGACGTGAGGCGACCTGATCGGACTTCGTGTGACAAACAGCGTTTGACTCTGAGCTTCGTGACAAAACTTGGCTGAAGAAGGCAGTGATGAGAACAGTATTCTCGATTATGAATCCTCCAGTTTGACCTTTGACCCTTGTTGTTGCAGTGCTCAGGGTCATGCGGCCAGGGGAAGATGGTGCGTCATGTGTACTGTAAGGCTCCGGAGGGTCGCGTGGTTCCTGAGAACCAGTGCTCTGCAGAGAACAAGCCGCTGGCCACCCACCCCTGTGGGGAGAGAGACTGTGCTCCACACTGGCTGAGCCAAGACTGGGAGAGGGTGAGGCCTTGTCACAGTGGCGATATTAACATTTAACTGTTTATTAGTACACCTGAAACCCTTAGTCAGTTAACTGATTTGTTGATTGACAGAATATTTTTTATAGTTTTTATTGATTATTGTTTAAGTCGATTCATCAGTATTCTCTGGGTCCAGCTTCTGAAATATGAGGATTTGCTGCTTTTCTCTGTTGTAAATTGAAAATCTCATATTTTTTGGACTGTGTGTTGGACAAAACAAGCATTTTGAGGACATCAGACAGTCTGAAATGAAATTGTCAGGGACGGTTGTAGTGTCCCACGGTTACAGTTTTCACTTTTCAACATCAGCAGGAAAACACTCTGTTGGTAACTGCTTTGTGAAGAAACTTTGAAATGCAGAAAATCTCTTCAGTTGTCTTGAAGAGAATCAACAAAGTCAGATATGAATACCGGTAACTTGTTTTTGTCTCCAGTGTAACACGACCTGTGGTCGTGGCGTGAAGCGAAGGATGGTCCTGTGTGTCGGCATCAGTGGAGGAAAGTTCCAGATCTTTGATGAAGAGGCGTGTGGAGGCAGCGAGAAGCCTGAGGAGGAAAACACCTGCTTTGAGAGGCCGTGCTTCAAATGGTACACCACCCCCTGGTCTGAGGTGAGGTCAACACAGTACACACACTCCACCTTCACACCTCTGATATGGAGAGTGGATCATAATGTGTTTCCCTGTAGGAGTTTTTATGTTGCTCCTTCGTGAAAGACAGCAGCTGTAGTTATCTTGGCTTCACAGCAATTACTGTATATTCCAATGAGATCCAGATAAACAAGGGAAAAAGTATCAAAACGTCCATAGAAACTTCTCAAACCATCCCTGCAGCATGATCCACACGTTTCACCAAAATATGGCTAAATACAGTTTCAATTTGTTGCTAGCATGGTAAATGTATTTTCATTTAAAAGACCTTTTCTGTCACTAGAATGCAGAACATTTGAGGAGGTTTGGTTTTAACTGCTGACTGTCAGTGCTGCAGCAGACACAGTTTTATCAAAGTGAGGCGGCTCGTAAATTCAGACAAGTTTTGGTGTTGGGTGCTGCGAAAGCTGGACAAGTTCCTCATCCTGAAGACTGGAACTGCTCTCAGAGAACCTCTGTTCCAACAGTGTGTTTGTTGGGACAAGAGATATGTACTAAATATATATAATTGTTTTCAGATTTCCTGTTAATGTTTCGACTCTTGAATACAACAGAGTCTGTTAAGCGTTTAGAGCAAAAGTGACATTTTCCCTTACTGAGACGAAAAAATATCTCATCTTATATATTATTACCATATATTATGATTCAGAAATATTTACAAAAAGCTTTTAATTGCAAATATGTCCAAAGAGGAAGAAGAGGTGTGTTACATCAGGAAACTTAGATAAACCTCACACTTTGATATGAAATAATTTTTAACTACATTCAGTAGTCCAAACTGTTGATGTGTATGCCTGCACAGAAGAGTAGTGTCATGTTTGATCGGCAGATGATGTTGGTCAGTGTTTTTGGTCACTAATAATCCATTTTTTCTGATGTCAACATGTAGTGAAAAACCTGACTGGCTTTTAGTTTACTGTGGCAGGTCAGTTTCTTGCTCCAGTAAAATGAAAATCCCAAACAAATTCTATGTTTGCCAGTACACATTACACAATGATACTTCCTCCATATTATTTTATTGCGTCTCTCTGCTAAGTTTGCATTCATACATCTTTATTATTTGTAATCAGTTTGAATGTAGGACAGACAAATAATATATCTCTGCAACCACAAAGACACCCTCCAGTTCCTCAGTGGCCTATAACGACTGTGTTTCTGACTTTGTGTGTCCTCAGTGCACTAAGACGTGTGGTGTGGGTGTGAGGATGAGGGACGTGAAGTGTTACCAGGACAGGGAGCTGGTCCGAGGCTGCGACCCCCTCACCAAACCGGTGGCCAAACAGACCTGCACTCTGCAGGCCTGCCCCACTGAGCCGCCAGGTGACAGCTCAGGAAACCTGCTGTTCTGCCCCCAGAAGCTGCCCACACACACACACACACACACACACACACACACACACACACACACACACACGCACTGTTCATTTATTCCTTACTGCTGTTATCTGTTTTAGAAAACAAAATCTACCTACTCATCTAACAACATTTCGAAAACAGATTATTCTAGCCACAAATCTGTTACCAATCAGTGTGAACTGAAACAGTCAGTTTGTCTCAGTCAGGTTCAGTGTACTTAACAGCAATTTGGTTGGCCAGCACGTTGCTCCAGAAGTACATCTCTATGCAGTTAGCTACAATAGCTAATTCAGGAAGCTACTTCCTGTGTTTACTTTCAGCTGCAGTCAATGATTTGTGTAAGAATTTAAGTTTATTTGGAAAGCTTTAGGAGGCTTGTGCTGCTTGTCCCGAGTCATGTTTCCTAAATCTCTACGGTGGAGGTAGGTGTGCACAGTTAGCATGACCCACAGCCAGAATGGCCACGATTACGAGACTTAACACTGTCCACACAGGAGGCGTAGGCTGAGCAGCATGTGAGCAGAGCAGCATAGGCATAGTATTGAGTGTAGGTCACTACACTTTGCACACTAGATATTGGACTCAAAATGCTCAGCGTCCAACACAAAATCACTGCAGTTATGCACGTAAAACAGAAGAAAATAGACAATAGACTAGCATAGAAATACGCTTCGGGTCACGTTTACCCACGTACAGCGCAAGTGAAAAGTGAGCCGTTACTCGGCCTGTGTAGACAAAAAAGATTGATTAAAATGGCAGCGTATCCTTTCCGTCAGACGTGCCCGAGATGGACGAAATACACAACTGAAACGCCTCCTGTGTAGACACACCGGAAGACAGAGGATGAAAGTCCTGGAATTTCCCTTTAAATTTGAGAACTTTGGCTTCTTTTGATAAATGCAAAAGGGTTTTGTTATAAAAACATGTTAATATTTCTCAAAGTGAGCTATCAAAAAAGGTATTGTTTTGGTATCAAAGATCTTGACCTGGTTCTGGTTTAGATTGAAGTGTTTTGAAATTGCTAACATGAACTCCACCGTGTGTGAACTGTGTCCCAGATGAGAGCTGCCAGGATCGACCCTCCACCAACTGCCTGCTGGCGCTGAAGGTCAACCTGTGCAGCCACTGGTACTACAGCAAGGCCTGCTGCCACTCCTGCCGCGCCGTACGACCTCCAACCTCCTAGTCCAGGACACCACAGCCTCTCTCCACACCGACTCTAACTCCAGCATGAGGAAAGAAATGGGTACGTTTGTGTACACGTGGTACTACAGTTACTGTGAACAGTGAGAGGAAGCTGAACGTCAGACTTGGAAGCGCTTAACTGTTTTTAAGAAGCAGAGCTTCCTCCGGTAACTTGGATTTACGTGGGTTCATTTGTCAGTTGGAAAGTTCAAATGATCTTAAATGAAATCTGGTCTGTCCTGTTGATGCTACATCAACTGTGATGTTCAAACACAAAACAGAAACACGTTTGTCATTCTCGGTTTGCTCTTTTCTTTCTTTTCCAATCACAGATGCTAATGTAAAATAGAAAAAGAATTGGGCAAAAAGCAATGTTTATTTTGAGGGGAACTTCTCTCCTACTCAAAGTTTTGATTAGTTACTTCTTCTTCACAGTGCGTAGGGGTCTTTAGTAAAACACCTGCAGCAGCCTTTCGCCTCGAGACCTCTGAAACAGCTCAAAACAGATTCAGGAAACATACAGGACTGTTTTTTTTTTCTTGTCCCAAGAAATCTTTTCCTGACCATCTCCAATATTATCTCAAGACCTCATGCGGGTCTTGAGTCCCACAGCTGCCCCTCCCCTCACTCCTTCACACAGTATAACATGATTAACTAAAACAACAGACAGTTAATGTGCCTCATCATCATTAAACTGTATCTCAACCATGAAGCCAGTTTCTATCAGCTGTTATTGATTATTTATCTTCCTCTAACAACATGTGGAGTTGGAGACAAAGTGGAGTCGACACTCAAATGGTCTTACAGACCTCCATCATCAGTTAGCAGCTTGCTCTTGTGTTCATCGCTGCAATGAAAAGATGTATTAAATTATTTCTCAACGGACTATACTGCATGACTAGAATATTTAATACAGATACGGTTTATGAAATATTATTTAATTGTGTTTCAGTTTGGTGTCTGGCATGTAAAAAGTTTATATTTCCATTCCACCCCCTGCCGTTTGGCGCCGTGTTGGCACGCCTGCAGGATATGGAAGCATATTTATTAGTCATAGCACATTTTCATTTATCGTGACGCTCCTGATGCCAGCCGATGGTTATTCATCTGGTCAACTGACGGCAGTTCTGGTCTGTGTGTGTGACAGAGGAGGAGAGAGTTAATACAAACACAGAAAGCAAGATTCCTGACACTTGAAGTATGGTTGAAATGTATTCAGACGTGTACATGTATGTCTCATTTTTAACTATCGTGTACTGTGTTTTTATATAACTGATACCTCTTTGTACAAAACGGAAGTATGGAATTTGTGTACTGTTGATGATAAACTGAAAACCTAATGGTACTGACTTGTATTTCAATTAAACAACAGTTCAAATGAACATATTTGCCTCTTTGTCATTTTTATATGAATTGATATTTTTATACAGGGTTGTAGACCTAGCATGTTTCTCACAAACCATAAAATAAAAGAATTAAAAAAGGGCGAAAAAGTCAGGGAGAGCAGACCTACAACCATAAACCATATCATACACCTCCATATATGCGTTGCTCAACGGCACCTTGACAGTAGCTGCTGCAGGAGAGGATTTTAGAGCTTTATTTCACCTTTATTTATATGGGATGGTCTCTTGAGATCTAAACCTCTTTGCTGAGAGAGTCCTTGAGTAGGAAGAAAAACATCCAAAGAGGAAATAGAGGAAAAATCATAAAAGGCTTTTTAATCATGCCATTTTGATAGCAGAGAGATGAGATGAGAGGAAATGAGGAGAGAGAGAGAGATGGGGAATAACATGCAACAAAGGTCTCTGTCCGGACATGAACCGGGGTCGTGGCACCCCAACCCCGAGGACTCCCTTAAATCACACCAACTCAACAAAAATTGTATTACATTAAAACTGTTGCTCTTTGCAGTTTTAGTTCTTAAAAAATGACTTATATTCAAAAGTATTTAAAATAACTTGTATCTGGACGTTTTTTGTAGTTCTTTCTGAGCAGAAAGAACTATTCTTACCATTGGTATGCTTTCTCATTCACTTTTCCCAGTCCAGGTTTTAAAAACCAATCCAGGGATTCAAACTGGCAACCTTATTGAAATGGTCCCATTTCCCAAGTTCCTGAAAAAGACGACAAAGTGTTTTCTCTGTAATTTCAGTTGACATGTTTGGGCCACTGTTTAGGTTATAACACTGAAATTGGAGGTTGTGATGCTGAAAATGTGGTGGTGCATCACAGCTATGAATGCATAAAAATCACTGTGATGACTGTAATCTGTGTATCCTTCCTCAGTGACCGCCGCTCTCTTCCCTGAGGCTTCTTCTAACAAGTCGACTTGTCTGATTTAATGAGGGTCAAAACTGATCAAAAGCAACAAAACACCAGAACAACATGCGTCCAGAATTAACTCTGCTCTGCGGTTCTGTATCAGTTTTCTCCCAGAAGGCATTACACGGATACCAAACAGTTTTGCATCATTTTATTAATCGCTGTAAACGAAGTCACTTTCACACACAGAGCACATACAGTAGATGCAGGTTTGCAGCTGACGCCCCCTGCTGGTCAGTGTGACAGCAGCAAACGTCTCATCTACTGAACTGCAGGATAATAGAAACACATCAACTACTGAAGCAGAGAAAAAAACAAATGCAACAGTTTCAGTCTTTTCTAAAAAAAAAAAAAAAAGACTTGTCAGGAAACACTCACTGAATAATGAAAGTGGTTCTGCACTCGTTCTTCCTCAGGAACTTTGCAAAATAAAGTGTAGAACCTGCAGCTTCATCCCCAAAACACCCTGAATGGATTCATGCCTGAGGCTTTATTGATCAACAGCATGGATATTTCTACCGCAGCAACTTATTTGCCCTGAGCTGAGACTCCCAGGATGTTCTTCCTCTATGGCTGCATGCAAATTGTAACCCCAACTATGGCTGTAAGACAAACCTCTATTATAACCTAAAACAGCTTGTTGTGGGCAGTACTTTGCCTGGTAGGCTGAGTTCAGGGCAGAAAACATTTTTTAAGAGGAGGTCAGAGGTCAGGAGAAGCATGAATTTGGTATCTTAACATTGCAATACACTAAAATTTCCAGCAATCGAAAGAATTGAACATGTTACTTCACTCAAATGTGTGTGTAGACTTTGTGCAGCATCATCACTACAGACTGGTAGAGATTAAAGAAGTTAACACAGCCAGAAAAAAAGGTGAACTTCCACCAGACGTGTAGTAGAAACAAAAGCTTACTTAGCAACTGCTTAATTTCATGAAATGGTTCCAATCTGGATCTTATCTCTGTGCTTATACTTCACGGTACTGAAAGATATTTAATAAGTCATTAAACTGCAAAATATATTTAAATTCCAACATTTCTTTTACAACGGTGTAACACGATGTCATCAGGTCTGTTCGGATAACTGAACCTGGAAATGTTGAGAGCTCTTGAGTTGTGTCCCCAATCCACAGTACAAACGAATCACCATAGTTCCCTGTTTTAGCAGATAGTATATTTGTGCGTATAAAAAGCTAGAAAAAAACGACACAATTTACCATTTTATACTAACAGGAAATTATAATATGTTCCACGTCGAATGTCAATCAAACTATGACTTAAACTTCAACTTCAACACACACACATACATACATACACACATATATAACCACCATTCATAATTTATTTTTTGGTCTGCATACCTTTGAGTATACTTTATTTTGTCACTTTTGAACACGTTGCAGACTCTAACCCTGCTTAGAGTCACACTGGGAGACTCAGTTCAGGGCAAAACGCCTTTTCTTTCACACTTCAAACAGCATCATGTTGAGTGAGGTTTTGTTCCAGGACTGGATTTCTAGTCATTTATATTTTTTACAAATGTCAAGGTGATTTTGAATTTTGAAAGTTTTCTTACTTCTGGAACAGAACCTGAGGTTTCTACAGCCTCCCAGCCTTCAGGGCTGCTGCAGCTATCCTGACCGCTAACAAACATCCATTCATTCTAACAAAGGTGTTTTAGGGCTTTGCAGCTTCTGCACTTTCATCCATCTGATGCACTCACTGTTCATGATCATGAGACTAAACACACACAGAGGGACGAATCACACATGACAGAAAAAAAAACACACTCAGACTCATTTTCTGAGTGGGCCTACGAGAACAAACAGCCATTTTATCATACATGTTATCCTCAAGTTACAGTGTATGTTTGAGTTTTATTCCATCTGAAAGTTTACAGGAACAAGTTATCTGCAGCTCCTGGAGTTGAGCTGTTTTCTCTACTCATGTGAAGTGTGAAGTTTTTAAAATACCAAACACTCAGCTACTGTACTATCATTAAGAAATACCAAAATGTGCTATCAGTTTTTTCTTAAATGCTCGATACCTCATGTTGGAGGAAAACTCTTCAAATATCATTTGAACCCTGGCCTACAGCACAGCATCTATCTACAGTACGATGTCTTTAACAGCAAATAAATGTCTTCCAGAAATCACAGTCATTGGATCATTGAATGCTTCAGAAAAGCCCTTTAAAATGCGATTTGTTTTCTGCACGGTGGCGCTCCGCAGACAAACATGAATTCACACATTGAAACACTCACGTACTGATGGAATCACCAGTGGCTCTCCACTGTCTGAGTTATAATCAAATACAGACAAAAACACAACCTTGTGCTGACAAATCTACACAAGTGAACACACACGGGTCAGACAGAAGCTCCATGTAATGTCTGCATCGGAAGCCATTTTAGTTTTTATTAATTTTTTTAAAAGCAATGATTAAATTGTAAATATCAAATTCCAGTTATGGTGATGATAGTCATGATAGTCATGTCTTAGTTCATTTCTTGACACTGCTAATTCAATTTTATCTGGTTAGAAATCTAATTTCTAATTCATTAAAAATTCAGATTTTAACAAGTCACTATTGTACAGAGCTCGGCAGGTGCCGTGGGGAAAAAACTAATGCGTAGGCACAAAAATACTACTTTGTGCACTCAAATTGATCATTTATGTGCATGAATTAGTCATTAAAATTTTAATGTTGTGTACACATTTGTAATTAATGATCTAGAATAAATAATTCATGCACACAAATTACTTTTCTTCCACATTGACTCCTGCCAGGCTCAGATTAATTGAATTGTTGATATCAAGGAAAAAATGTTAAAAGTTGAAATGACTTCCTGTATGCTCTGTGTTGAATTTAAACCTGAAAAGCCGCTCAAACCTACACAGGTGTTTTCAGTTAGTTTGGCTGATTAGACTCAGTCTGTACACAAGAAGAGGTTTAATCAGGCAAAATAAGTGAGAACACCTGTGCAGCTTCGCCATGGTGTGTAGGAGCTTCAGTCTAAATAGATAATAAACTATAAAAAAGTATTTAAAGATATTATTTATGAGGTGTCAAGTGAAGGAATTCCACTGTGAAAGAAATAAAGGTGAAATGTAACAGTTATTGGACACTGTACGGTTGTTGCTACACTAACAAACACAAAAAACCCATTTTGTTTATGTCAACACTTGTTTTCCACTGCATCAATTAATCACAGTCAAGTGGTATCATAAGTACACTGTAAAAGTACACATATATACTGTATGTTCAGTACTAGAGCAGAGTAGTGGTCTGTCGGAGTTTTGGTTGTGCACAAATAATGGATTTCTAAACTGAAAAAGCTCTTTGTGACTGTAGGTGTGACAGTCAATGTGAACAGTCTGATAAATTGATCTCCAAATGGAAGCTACTGACTCAGGATTCAGACTTGTCTTTAGCTTTATTTCTTTTCCAAAACAGTCTTGATTTTGAGCTTAATAGATCAGTATTATTCTGTTTTTTTTTTTCTAACAAATTCCCATGAAAAGACCAAAACCAATAATGTGTTAGTCTGTCTCTCAATACTTTCTGACTTCCTGTCTTCGGCTCTCAGCTCCAAGCCCACTGGTTCCCACTGACGATGCAAATCTTTCAAAACACCTCACAAATATATAGTTTCATTTTTCAAAAAGGCTCAGTAATTTTCTAAAACAGATGGCCACTGTACTTTTTAATAAACGTTACTCAAACAGCAGGGAATAGTGCATTTGTTGGGAACTATTTTCAGCGGCGGATTAATCCACATTTGGTGCTCTAGCGAGTATTTGGGGCAGCAGGACGGTGTGTTTGGGACTGAGTCAGAATAAACTACAGTGTGTGTGTTCACGGTGATGAAGGAACATGTCAACAGTGCGGCTCACTGATGTGTTTTTAACAGTTTTTGGACAACAATGGAGCTCTGTGGCACAGAAGAAGAAGATATATCAGGCTTTGATACACACACGATACTTGTTAGTACATACGTTCATAGCTAGTTTTGGTCTGCACATGGGATTTGTTTGCAATAAGACCAGACTCATCCTTTAAAAGAGACTCGGTAACTAGCCATTAGCCTCAGGAAACGTAATTTTTTTTAAAGGATTTTTACCTCCATTTCTGTCTCTTGTGTGGTGCATTCAAACAAACTAAATCTGTGCTAATTTACTGACAAAAGCTCAACTTGTAAATTGTCTTATAATTGTTTATAATTTGATACATATATATTGGTTAGCTACTTAACTAGCTAATTAGCAAACAAGCTAATTTTCTAAACACAAAATCAGACATAATCGTCACAAAATGACCAGTTTTAAGTCTGACAAAAAATCTTTTCAACTCTGTCAGAAACAAATGTTTACGTTCAGAAATGCATTACTCCAGAGCTGTAGACCTCCAATATGGCTGCCAGGAGATGTGTTACATCACCCAAAAGCCCTCAGTGTTGCAGTATATCAGTACAGCACAGTATTAATGCTGCACCAATCTCGGAACCCATCGTCTGACGATGTTTTAGCCTCTGGGGGCAACGACCAATGTTTCGGGGCTTCCGGTGTAGCCAGCGGAAATACGGATAACGGATATCCGGGCCAAGACTTCCTCTTCTGTGTGCCGGTCATTGTTTACAGTCCGATTAGCAATTGTGGAAACCCATCGGCTATTGTCTGACAACGATTTGAATGCAGATACATTTTAAAAAAGCTAATAAAAAGCTAATCTCTAGGGTTTTGAGATTGATAAAAAGCTAAACTGTCATCAGATGATAGCCGATGGCTTCCGAGATTGCATTTTGGCAAATGCGTTCTGTCTCTGCCTCCACACCGACTGCTTACCTGCATGCAACCAATGGACTACAAACAGAAAAAAAAGAAAGCTTCCGATACCAAAATCTTGTCCCTTGCCTACAGATTCTCCATTCATATGCAGATATCTGTTTATGGAGATTAATGCTGCACCCACAGCACAATGCTTATATAACATGTCCGTATCCATATAGTGTATTTGCAGACAGTACAGTCTGTGCAGTTTGTATAAATCAACCTTTCCTCCAGGCCAGCAGGGCGGCGCTGCCTCCGCTCTGCCTGCTCCTACACATCGGTGCTGACACTGTGGGTGACCACCTCCCTCATGGTGACAGAGCGGATGAGGTTGAGCTTCTGGTAGAAGCTGGCCAGGTCCATGGGCAGTTCCAGGTCCTGCTGCTGCACAGTCCTGTAGCTGATCCTGCGGCCGCCATTGCACAGCCTCTCCGGATGCTGCAGGTAGAAGGGCAGCGAGCAGCGAGCGCAGGACGGGCAGAAAGCATGTGAGCGCTGGCACCTGCGCGGCGGCGGCGTGGGGGAGTAGCTGGCAGGCCCGTTGGCCTCAGTGAGGAAGGTAGGGGGGTAGGTCTCCGGGTCGTCGCCGTAGTGTTCTGGGGTCGGAGGCGTAGGGGGAGCGGACAGAGCCAGGGGGTGGGATGGCGACATGGTGGCGAGCTCTGGTTCCTCCTCTTCCCCCTTCTCAGACTCCTCCCTCTTACAGCAGTAATACTGGAGCAGTCAAACACAGGAATAGAGAACTACAGGTCAGTCACTGTCAAATGTTGGGATACATAATGCAAAAGACAAAATGTCAAGCAGAAGCTGATAATATGAAGCCATGCTACTAATTGAAACAACACTAATTGAAACAAAATAATAGCTGGATCCAAACGTCAACCCTCTGGACTTGTGGACTGAGTCCTTGTGGACATCGGTCATATGTATTCTATGATGTGTCTGAACAATACCATGTCAAGTCTGTGAAATATCTCAACAACTATTGGATGGAATGCCATGAACTTTCGTACAGACATTCACGGTCCCCAGAGGATGAACTGTAACAACTTTGGTGATCCCCTGGATTTTCATCTAGCACCGTGCATAGCAAATGCTAACACGCTAGCAAAGTAGCTAAGTAGCATGGCTTAGACTCTTAGTCTTGTTAAGGTTTCAGTTAAATACTCTGCTGTGCATTGTACTTGGATTATTTTTACAATGGGGTGACTTGTTGACCACAATGATAAAAAAGATGATAGTCTAATCTATCCATCCATCCATTTTCTGCTGCTTATCCGGGGCCGGCGGCAACAGGCTAAGATAGGTAGTCCAGATGTCCCCCTCCCCAGCAACGTTTTCCAGCTCCTCCTGGGTGATCCTGAGGCGTTCCCAAACCAGATTAGAAATATAATATCTCCAGCATGTTCTGGGTTTACCCCAGAGGCTCATACCAGTTGGACGTGCCTGGAAAACCTCAGAAGGAAGGCGCCCAGGAGGCATCCTGATCAGATGCCCAAACCACCTCAGCTGGCTCCTTTCGACGCGAATGAGCAGCGGCTCTACTCCGAGCTCCCTCTGAATGTCAACGCTCCTTACCCTGTCTCTAAGGCTGAGCCCAGACACCCTACGGAGGAAACCTTGGCCTTGTCTAATCTATCGCTACATATATTACATTTTCAAATACATGTTAGCTTCTCTCATTTTTGAAAGAAAATCAGTCATGTATATAAACATTAGATGCATAGTGAATAGTAAAACAGTCATACCTGCAACCTACATAAACACAGTACAGCGACGATGGTCAGTAAGATGACTGTAGCCAGAATTCCTCCTGCGATGACCACTGTCCCGGCTGACATTCGAAATCCTCTCCATCAACAGCCTGCAGGGAAGGGAAGGAGGAGGAAGAAGAGGAGGAAAATAAGAGAAGAGGAGGATGAAGAGGAAGGTGGGATAAGAGAAAGGTGGAAGGAGATATGAGGAAGAGGAGGAGGAAACGAGGGAGAGAGTAGGAGAAGAGATGAAAGGGGAAATGGAGCAAGAGGAGAGAAGAGTTAAGAGGAGGATGAGAAGGAGTGAGGGAGAGGATAAGGAAAGAGAGAAAGAGCGAAGAGGGAGAGCGAAATGGAGGAACAGATGGAAAGAAGATAATGAGAGGAGGGGGAAGATTGAGAGTCAAGCAGAGAGTAGAGATGGAAGGTCAGGGAGAGGGGAAGAGGAGAAAGACAAAGAGAAGAAAATTGGTGGGGAGGAGAGAGTATAGTGAAAGAGAAAGGAGAGGAGAGGAGAAGAACAAGAGGAAGGAAAATGAGACAAGGGAAGAGGTCAAGTCAAGTCAATTTGACATGAGAAGATGAGGAACAAGAAGAAAGAAACGAGGAAAAGAGGAAAATGGGAGGAGGAGGTGAGGGAAGGCATGAAAGGGCAAGGAGGAAAATGAAAGGTGGAGAAAGGAGAAAGATGGAGGTGGATGAGGAGGAAAATGAGCAGAAGAAAAGCAGGTGAGCGAGAAGGTGTAAAGATAGAAAGATGAGGAAACAAGGAAGTAAGAGAAGGATGACGAGGTGGGAGTGAAGAGGAGAGAGAGGAGGAGGACAGAAGAAAAATAATGATGTTGCTATAAAATTTTACGTCTCCACTGTACAGCTCCAAAATGTTTAAACTGGTTTCTCTTGCCAGCAGCCATTACTGAAAATAATGCTGATCGATTTTTATCTTTTATCGGTTACGACTGGCAGTAAATTCAGCCGAGTGAAAAAAAAAATGAAGTTACGGTGAGCCAAGTGCAAATATTAGCAGGTCTGATTCTGATGATGAGTAATGACCACATGTGGGAGGTCAGCAGCAGGAAACACATCATTACTGATCTTTGCAGGCTTGAGTAAACCATTCTTTTCCCCTGAACTAAGCCTTCCAGGCATTTTGCTGTTTACGTTTGTCTAACCAATCAAATTATTTTCTCATACTTTTTCCTGTCTTACGGAATAGGTCGACATTTTGGGAAATCCCCTATTTTGCTTTCTGGCAGAGAGTTAGATGAGAAGATAAATATGAAGCTACAGCTAGGAGAAGATTAGCTTAGCTTAGCATAAAGACTGGAAACAGCTAGCCTGGCTCTGTACAAAATTAACGAAACCCACTTACCAGCACCTGTAAAGCTCACTAATTAACAGGTTCGATGTCATTTGTTCAATAAGTCCAAAAACCAAAGTGTAAAAATGACAACTAAAGGAAACAAGGTGTAAAAACAAGTCACACTACTTCCTCCTCTGGTCCTGACAGACACGAGTCATCGAAGACAGGACATCGAAGACATTGATATCCCTGGAAACTGTAATTTGCATTGATTGTAACAGAATTGTTATCATGTCTGTTTGCTGTTATGACCGAGAAGAAGGAGTGCAAAAAGCATCAATCTGGTTCAAAGTTATTATTGAAGGTGAGAAAAACTCCAGACAGGACTCGAGGATCACAGACGATAAGATGAGAATCTAAATAAGCCTCATGGTTAGCATTTCATGAGCTAACTGCATTCCATTAAACATTTTACATGTTTTAGTTTAAGGCATTCAGCTGAGTGCTCCCAAAGCAACCTGACAATTAAACAATAAGACAGCCAGCAGAGCGCAAACCTCTGCTAACACTGAACCAGTCTGCAAGCTGCAGAACTGCAGCCAGGACTGTTTATGATGATGTCTTCCAACACATTATGGATGAAAAAATTATAATCGTCTAGCAGCTGAAAGCTTTATTCTGCACTTTCACCAGTATTGAATCAGCTCGGGCAAAAAGAGACTTGATCAGTGAATTTAAAAAATCTGCTGGTAAATTTTTGAGAACTACAACGACCACAAAAAGACAAACTGACAGGAAAATAGAAAAAGTCTTCTTCAATAAAAGTAACAAGGTAATTTCCAAAAGGATCAGCAATAAAAACAATCCATCCATATCCATAATCCATATTTATTTGTCTCTGGAAAAGGTTGTTAAGAGAGGACAGAACAGAACAGATAAATATGGGACAGGGATTTTTATACAGAAGAAGCAGAAATAATTCGGCGCGTGACACGTGGTTCTACAGTTTTCCTTTCTTCGTCACGTGTGAATGAGGATAAGTCAGGAAGTCTGTTTATAATCTCCATGAAATTACATTAGCGAGAGAGAGACTTCATGCATTTTATTCACTTTCCCTTCATGTTTTATGCAAAAAATCTGGTCCCAAATCAGAATTAAGTGTGCATTAGCAAATGGACAGAAAAATCTAAACACTAAAGGGACACCAACAAACGTTCCTCAACCTTTGATGTGACGACAGATGGAAATGTAACCGGTTCCCTCTGTAGGCTTCTGCACTATTAAACTCAGCAGTCAAACGTGCTCCTGGAGAGTAAAACTACTCATCCCTGATGTTAGATTATTATTATGAATTTAAATTATGAATTGCTAATATTCAGCTTTCCCTCATGTTTTATACAATAAATCAGGAACCAAAGTAGCGTTTAAACAATGTGCACTGATGAATAATAAAACACCGGCAGGCAGATGAGGAGTCACGTGAGAAGAGACATGACTGAAGTCAAGCCATCATCATCATCATCATCTCATTTCCTGTGCTTCCTGTGTGGGTGTGACGAGGGTCGGCGGGAGAGTGTCGTATTGTGGGACTGTCATGCTGCGATGCATGGGGAGCTACGCAGCCGACACGCCATCCGATATACCACAAATAACCGAGGGAAAAAGCTCTGAGGAGATGTCACAGGTAGATTCTACCTATCGACTAATCTGAGTCGAACTGAATGCATTTTTACTAACAATCGAAGCACAGATGTTTGCGTAAACATAGCCAGCGATCACCCCCTTCAACAGATGAAGGTAGTCTGTGTGAAAGTTATTCAGTGTCAAAACACTAGTGTGAAACTGGTTGTTAAATTGGATTTTACGGCAGCGTATTTCTGCCGCCATGGGGGGGCAGAAATACGCTCATTTCCAGCTCTATATTTTTATTCTGGGATTCCACTAGAGTAGCTTTACATGATTCACAGTTAAAAAAATTCTTTATTTTTCTTATACTGGCCCTTTCTGCAGACCCTCAGTTTATCCTGTCTGAAACAAGCCGTCTTAGCTCCTATCTCTTTAAGGCCCCCCCTCCCTAAAAACCCACTTTCCTCTGATTGGCCGACAACAACAAGACTTCATTGAGTGAGTGTTGGTGTTTACACCGCTAGCACAGGAACTTTGGACCGCTGGGAGGAGGAGGTTTTCAGGCTGGGCTCCGTGCTCCCAGTCCAGTCAGAGTCAGCTAACTAAAGGGACCGCTGGTTGCACGGCTAACTGAGCTAACGGCAGCTACAGTTAGCAGTAGTTAGCGGTTAATTTAGCAACAAGTAAAGCTGTCCATCAAGAAACTAACTTTCCTTCACAAATAAAAAAGCACTTTCTGCAAGACATACTGAACAACCTCCAAAAACCTGAAGAGTAGTCCTGAGCAGTCTTGCACAGCCAGACCTATCTCCACACTTCATTTTAGCGCAGAGCAGTCGAATAACTTAGACAGACTGAGCGGGTGGATGGGCGTCCCTGTACTTGGGCGTGTTGTGCCATGCCAGGAGCAGATAACCGTATAAGGACATCCGTGCCGAGTTGACATCAGCTCAGCACGAAAGTAGAAAAAAGCATTGGAAACCTAGTATTCAGAGCAGTCTAAAGCCTGAGCTTTTTGCTCACAGGGATTACTTTTACATACGTTTATCTCATTATTTGAAACTTTGGCCACGTTTAATATGAACATCCGACATTGTAACATTATATATAAGACAGAAAATAAGAAAAAGCATAATAGGTCCCCTTTAAAATTTTGTCCGACCTCCACATTCTGGGTGTAGAAGCGCTGTGAAGCAGTTGAACCCTCGCGGGCACTGCTAGCTTCCAATTGTAAACCAAACAATTCACGATTTCTTGCATTGATGAAATTCATCATTCAGTAAAAATCCAAAGCATGAAATTGTAAAAGTCGGCCAGGATAAATTCTGGAAAGTTCCCAACTGAGCAGGCAGACTTTCTGGCTCACTGTCAGCGAAGAGTTACCATCTCTTACATACATTACAGTGTACTCTGGATAACCCACAGACCTCTAAGTGAAAAGCTTTCATAGGGACTAAAACTAAACTAAAAAATAGTTCCAATTAAAAACTGTTCACAGCGAGGTCTGAGGATCATTCAGAGTAACCTGGACATTGTTTCTGGAAAATCTTTAAATGCTTGCAGCACCACAAACCAAATTCCATAAACTTTATTGTCCAATGAAAGCAAGTATCAACACGGAAAAAAGTCTCCAAATTTGAAAATTATTTCTGGGATGCTAAAATAAACCTGAACTCTCTCTGTATCCACATCACTCTCCATCCATGAAAGTACTTTCAGAACTTTGACAACCATTTTTAACTGCCATCTGAAGTCAAAGAAAAACACCACCACAGGGCTACTTGCCGCCACACTTACATATCAGATATGATATTCAGTCACAATAATTCATCTGAACCCTCAGCTTCATTTCTGCTATGACTTAAAGGCAGGTGGAGACCAGAAGAGTTTTCTGGAGCTCCACAATGATCTGGAAGCGATTGCTGGGAAGTCTGTGACGGAGCAGCAAAGCTTTCATCCTCTCACAATGAAGATGTGTATGTTTGAACCTGTCACCACTCAGAAGTTTCAGACGCACGACCGAACACAGCTGCCAGCTCAACTCATCACAGGCTATTGCATTGGGTTTCCATAACGACAGAGCCCTGGACATCAGCATCGCCGAGGGCTAGAGAGTCGTTTACACCCACACAGCCAGTCAGCATCACACACAAATCACCGGACAGACACACACTCAAAGGTCAGCATCCATCCATCCATACCTCCATCCTTCAGCGCTTACTGACAGCTTCAGTCCAACTAAACGCATTGTATCTTCTTTTTTAGAAGAAATCTCAGAAATTTTAATAATATCAAATAAATCTGATATAAGCAATAGGAAGAGCATACACCGCAACAAATCTCCATCTCATCAAGCACCTTTTGTCCGTTATTAAATTGCAAAAGTCTAATTTTCCTATTATCTTATTTCAACCTGAAATACTGAGAGATGGACTACTACACTGTTGGTTTTGCTCTTTTAATGACATTTGTTAACAATTAGGAAAACCTAGATTAATGCTATTTTTACGCTTTAATACCTGCAGCTCAGACACCTCTTACCCAAAATATATCGCAATATGTCAGTGTTATATTATAGATGAGGTGACTATAAATTCTATACTTAGTCAAGGCCTTAGCTACCATTTTGAAAACTGAGGTCATGTCCTTAGTAAGTATTGTTTCTGGTTTAAAAGTAGTCAAATTCAAACATATATTTTAATTTGACTGCTTTTAGGCCAATAAATAATTACAGCAATCAGTAGTTCTTCAACACACTTGCATTGCTGACAGTGTGGAGAGGACCGTACCTTCATACTGGGAGATAAAATCTACACACAATCTAAATGAACAGTTAAATGAATGAATTAAACATGAAAATCCAAATAATTGAAACATTAAAGAGACCTTTTATTTGGTGTCTGGTCAAAATGTTCTAAAGGGGGGTGAGAGTTTGAAGGACTTGATGGATTCTGGATCCTGGATCCAGCCTGTATTGAGAAAGTAGACACATCATTTATACTAAATCTTTTCATATGAGGACAGCCACGCACACGCACACGCACACACAGATGACTACAGGCATTTGAGCAGGATTTTTGGATGTGATGTGATTATTATAAAACATCAATAAATCAAGTGATTGATTTCCTGCTTGCAGGGAGTAAATGTGCACTTGTGGAGTTTATGGTGCGACTTTGACGCGCATGGGTGGCTGTTTAACACTGATCAGGTTCGCTTCAACATCCAGAAGTTCCGGCAGCCTCCTGAACTCAGGATCCATGCATCACACACTCACACACACACTGAAGCTCCAGACTGTTGTTTTTACTACACCATCCTAAATTACGCGTTTCTACCCTTTAAACCCCGTCATTATGTGTTATACATGCAGGTTAACATTCATTTCTCTTCTTTATTTGAACGACATTTGCAGAGAAAGATCGAAATCTGTTCTTGATTTGCGTGCGTAAGCGCGGTGGCCACTGTAGACAAAATCACCCACAAATTAAGGACACTGAAAGAGATTTCTTTGAACTGAATACTCAGTTAAACATTACTGTACACATTTACTGATATTAA
Organism: Siniperca chuatsi; assembly: GCF_020085105.1. Lineage (NCBI taxonomy): Eukaryota > Metazoa > Chordata > Actinopteri > Centrarchiformes > Sinipercidae > Siniperca > Siniperca chuatsi. The sequence continues at coordinate 2,575,278 of NC_058046.1, forward strand.
CTTCCCCGCAGTGATTGGAAAGCTCTCTTTACGCGCATGTTACGCGTTTCGAAAGATACCATGGCACAAACCTCTTAACAGCCGTTTTCTGGCACTTAGTACAGTTGCACCCACTTTGCTTCTCAGTGAACCGCAGGAGCCACAGACACTTCCACATAAACATCTGATAATCTTACCCATCATATTAGTATTTGGATCGTCCCATGGCGTCCCGTGCGGCACCTCCAGCTCGGGGCGCCCCGGTTTGCAGGCAGAGGTGACGGGCAGGAGGGTCGAGTTTCAGCTGGGAGAGGTGTAACCAAACCTATAAGTCTCAGCTAACAGCAGCGTTTTACATCCACACACACATCTGACCTGAGCAGAGATCTGCCTCGGTGCGTCAAGGAGTGAAAAAAGGGCAAATTTGTCTTCACGTTTCTTCCGTAATTTCACAACCTGTGCTTCGTTCCACCGCTGGAGACGTTTGAAATACAGAAAAACTTTTAGTTAATGAAGAACTGTTTCCTTTGTTGTTCCTTCTATTAATTTTCCATTCATTTAAGTGCAGCTGACTGCTTCAGAATGGGTTGCAGACTTTAAAAAAGCTGTTCAATTTAATAAAATCCCAAATTCTGAAATACTTCCTCTCCAGGTCCCCAGGTTTTCTCTTGGCTTTAGTCCCAATAAAACCTTGAAAAAAGACAACAGATAAGCAGCTGATCCAAACTCTCGCAGGATGACCGCAGGAGGAAAAGCTCGGGTCCGCTTATAATTAATTGGAGGATGTATGTTCTGCACACCGGATCCGGTCTCATCCAGTCTGAGTTGCAGCGCATTCATTTCCGATGCTGACCTGACCGGACGTGACCGTGCGTCACAGGAGCGCACGCTGCAGAAATACCTGAAGGGTGCATCCAGGTCGCTTTAAATCCCGGTTGTACTCGTTTTAATTTGACACTATATTGACTTAAGTGACATCTTCCTGATAGTGGCGGAATGATCCGCGTAATTCGATCTTGTTTCCAGGGAGAAAACTAAAAATATGTTTGACTCTACACTGGAAGATAGACATATAGTCTTAATTTATGACAGTTTTTTTAAATATTTTTAAGGAAAATAGCCTTTTAGCCTCAGATTGTCCTCCTGAATTGCTTGTTAAAATGGATATTTTTGCACCTTTACGCGCTGTTTCTGGTGACTTTCAGAGTTGAATGGTTTGCACCTTCAGTCATTGGTCACCTTCACCTTCAGCAGCACACCTGAACAGGCCTGAGCCGCGTGTTCCGAAGATCTGGGATACAAAGCTTTATGAACCTTCTTGTGAATTACAGGGAATTTTGACATGCTGTACTGGTAAACTGTTAACATATGGACATTATTTATTACCATTATTCAGTAGGACTTGATCAGCACCACCAGGCTTTGTAGCTTTACACTTCGCTTGTAGTTATTTTGTGCTTGGGGGGGGGTAACACATGGGAAGTTGTCCCATGTTCCATCCAACCAGTACAAACTGCTGGTGCAGCAAAGCAAGAGCATGATCCCTCACTGGCTTCCCACCTGCAAACACAGCCGGCTGTATTTGTTGTAATGACAGGCTGGAGGTCGGCTACTGTACTGCTGTTGGGAATGCGTCTTTACGTTTCCCAACAAACCTCTGCCATAACCACGGCTTTAGGCTCTGACGTGCTCTGACGCTTTCTCAGGAGCGATTTCATTGGCCAACTCCACGACAGTTAGTGCGTCACACAGCGCTCGTCCGAATCGTCAGAAAGTAAACACTGTTTGACGCCTGTTTTCCTGTCAGAAAAGTTGACGTGGAATAACATTCTTTGAGCATGATTATGACGATCTGTCTCTGATTAGTGATGTTGTTAGCTAGCTAGCTAGCTTGCTAATCAGTGCACTGATACTGAGTTTTGAAGTGAGGAACAATGACCGGATCTAATATTGTGAAATACTTTTGTTGTGAGCTATCTAGTTAATATAAATTTTGAAAAACAGTAACGTTACAGCACGCTAAAATCAGTTCATATTGGCTCTGTCATTATTATGTATAGCCTATTTGTAATTGAAAAAAGATCACCACGTACTAGCTGACTGCATCAAGTGGTACTGATTATCATAATCAGGCTAACAACATATTTAAAAAAAAGTGTCCCGTCAGCCGCGCCCTGTAAACGAACCAACGACGCAAGTAGAACTACGACTCTATTGGCTACCTGGAAGTTGGGGCGTGGTTATGGCAGAGGCGCGCTGGGAATCGAACCTCGGGTCTCTGTAGAAGTGGGCAAAATGTTTCGTCCTGCAGGGGGCACTCCATCCTCCACGACTTCCTTCCTAGAAAGTATGGAAGGACGGATGGGAGTGTTCATGTATTTTTCCAAAATGGTCACCCCCTACTTCTAGCCTTGTAGTCCCACCATTACATAGCCAGAATTAGCTACTTTTATGAGTTGTATATTTGTAGCAGTTTGTTGATGTCAGTAATGACAGTAATAGAAAACCATAACTATGTTATAACTTAACAAAAAAAATGACTTTGCTCTGGTTCCTGTACATTTGTCTTGGTAACAGTTTTGAAATCATCACGCAACAAACACTGAAGCCAAATTAAATAAATGATTTCTCGGCCAAAGAAAGTGAGAGAAAGTCTACAGCCTGTAAATGAGGAATCACTTTACAAAAGACAACTTTAGAAGTAAGAAATTTAAATAAAATGTGGAATATTTCTTGTCTGGATTTCTTTAGGTTTTCTGTAGCTGTTGTCTACCTCTCTCTGTCTCCACTTTGAGCAACACCGAGAAAAGAGAAGTCTACGGGAGGCAGAGAAAGAAAATATTTTATTGTGTGAATTATTTAGAGGTTAAAGCAGGCTGAGATTCCACTGTATTGTACAGACAAGAATGTATAATATTAATGAGCGGAGACATTAGAGGTTATTTCTCCTCTTTTCTGCTGCTCCTGCTGTGCTTCAACACAGCATCCAGCCGCTCCCAGAGGAAGCTGCAGCTCTGAGCAGCAAAAACAGATTTTCAGGTCAAACCTGGACTCACAGCGCAGAACTTCAACGACACGATCGAACACTGTGACTTTTATTAGGCTTTTTCAGTTAAAGCGAAAACACAAGAATCAGCTTCACCGGTCGAGAAAGTCAGCGTGGTGGTCTGTGTTTTGTGTTGGTCACATTAAACGTAGAACAACACAAAAAATAGAAAAAGTTGTACATAAATAGAGTCTGAGAAAGACGATGTTGCAACTTTTTTGGAGTAAAAAGGAGACTCTCCATGACAGCATCTGTCATTTGTTGAGATGCCTAAAAATAAAATGTGTCTTGCCTGTTAGTTGTGTGCCACAGTGTTGTGCATGAACGCGCTAAAAGAGCGGCGTTCATTGAACATACTCATCATTTTCAGAAAAAGATTGATGCAGCAGAACCAGAGTTATCGTCTCTTTTATTCCACACATTCTTCTTCCTTGTCAAAACCTGGCTCCTAGATTACCCACAATGCAACTAGACTGTGGACAGTTTGGGGTCCTGTCTAGATGGTAACCCTGGATTTTTCGGAAACTATCGCGAGATTTCGATTTAGGCAACAAAACTACTTGGTTCGGTTAAGGAACACGCACAATGAAGAAACAACACGAACAAATCTCGCAAGAGTTTGGCAGATCCAGGGTCACCATCTAGACACGACCGCAGTTCGGCCAAGCATTTTGGGTGTGTTATGCTAGTAGTGGCTAATGTAGCCTGGAGCTTCTAGCCTGCAGCAGACATTGAGGAGCGGGCGACAGAGGTCTGGTAAGATCACTTCTTTCTCCTAACAAAATATATAGATAACAGCTGTCACTGTTTAGTAGATCTGATAAAACTGAATCAAACCAGAAATAGAAGTATCAACTGTTTGAACTTTTGATAAATGAATATACAGACAACGCTGTTAAAAAAGAATCAGCATCTCTTTGTTCTTTTGGTCACACCTCTACCTCTCCCATCTCACTGCCCGTCCAATGGCATCGCTCAATAAAACAAACAGGGTCTCAGTGTAAGTCATCCACTTAGCATTGATTCCCACTTCCGGCCGATGGATTAGCTTACAGCGGGGACTGTTTACACCTGGCAAGGTCAGGTAACAGGTCGACACTGACGAGGCAAAGGCCAACACAGACGAGGCATTAACTGTGTCAGACGGAGCTTCTACAGCGAGGAGCAACTGATTCAACCAAACAAGAGCTTTTTATTAAATTACACTTTTTCTAAGGAAACTGAAGGAAAGTCTTTTCATCTGCAAGCAACATACTTCGAATAGTTAAAGGAATAATTGTTTCCAATAGTGAAATGAGAGGATTAATATCAAGACAATATGACCCGATGTCAAAAACATTAAAAATCACACAAATATATACCCAAAAATTATTTTTAAAAGTAACTTTTTCAATTTTGGATGATGTAGGTTATCCTGACATATTGTAAGTGCTGCTATATACTTTTTAGTATAAAGGGATGGCAATGTCGGCCTGTCCGTCCACCACTTCTGGTCCAGACTAAAATATCAACAACAATCAGATGGATTGCTGTGAAATTCTGTACTGACATTCATGGTCCCTAGAGGATGTATCCTTTCGTGCAGTCCCTTAGTGATTAATTGACTTTTCATGTGATTTTTTTTGCCCAACTGAACCCTTTTGCCGATGGGAATGATGGGTCAATTTCAATGATACCAAGGTTTCTATTGTTCTGGTCAGTGTGAGTGTAAATGTACAGCATGTAGTTTCTCTCTTCTTTAGTCTCTTTTTTCTGCTTTGCTTCCTTTTTCTTCTCAAGCAGGCGACGATCTGTGTCCTCCAGCATTTGTTCCACTCCAGTTCATAATCCTGACTGGCACAGAGGAGCTGCAGAATCCTTAATGTGGCACAACGTCATGATACCCACCAGATGCCATCGTCCTGCTTTGTATCTCTCATATCTTGACAAGCCCCATGTTCAACACGCTGCATCGCTCTGACTGATCTGAGCTCTTGTTCTTTCAGTCAGAACATCATCCAGAACATGGCCGCCACCGACGAGCCAGTGGGCTGACAGGATGTTTCCACCTCCCTCTGGCTTTCCACACAAAGTCTGTTTACAACTGCAGCATCACCACAACAAGCTGCAGCACTGGATACCAACTGAAACATATATCCAACTGAGCATTTAAGTCTTAAAACTGTTGAACATTTTAAGTTAGAATTATTCGGGGGAAACGCCTTTTTTTTAGGTCACATCCCATCAGATCTTTTTTTTGCAATAGCCATTCAATGTATTAGTATTCTGTAATTCCTCCCTATATAGTAGCTTTCATTGTTACTGGCGGAGTCCGCCATTCCTGCTCAGGATTCAAATTGCACATCTATGCACAAGGGATTCACCAGAAACCATGCATGTACTGTTTGTACTGGGAGCAATGCAGACGTGCACATGTTTGCATTTTACGAAATGCGGAAGACAAAGTTCCATCATGACTTCAGTATCACTGTGTCAGTGTTGAGTGTCTTCTTTAGTCTTCTATTAAAGCAACATGATATAATGAATCCTCTCATATCTGTAGTAGTAAAGTAGAAATTTGAATTCTCCTCACTCTTTGTGTGAGTAAGAAAGGATGTAAGACGATAAAACTAATTTTTGGATGTATATTTGGAAACCGGGTCTAAGCCATGAGCCTCTGAGTGAGCGTTTCCAATGGCAACGGCTGACTGACAACTAAGAGCTGCCGGGAGACGAGTTTTCAACTTCTGTGGTGCAGTACTGACTGTGAAATGTCATACTGTACATCCTACGAATGTTGATGCAAGATGTTTTTTCTCTTTTTCGACAAGTCTACACGTTAGCTATCTGACGTTTGCAACAGTCCCTTTACAACATTCAACATTTGGACCCATCGTGCTGTTTAGTTTGTATTTCATCGGAAAGAAGAAGTTAGGTTGCCTAGTTTGCTAACGTCAGCGCTGATTCCCACTAGACGTTAGTTTTGTTTGACGTGTGTTGTGTTTGTCCTGCATTATAGAAAGCAGGGGTAAATAATGCCGTAACGTAGGAAGTACTTAATTAAAACAAAGACCACAGACATATTCACTAATTTCTTAGCAAAAATTAATTTTAATTTCAGTTCGACTGCACTTGCCTTCAGCACCAGTAACCAAACCAACCAGACTGAAATCATAAAGATAGCGTCGTAAGTCCTGATAAATCTGACTTATTTTCGACTACATTTTTGGACTCAAGTGACATTATTTAGAAAGAAGTGACTTTTTTTTCAGAATATACACAAACAATGCAACACTTGAAAACTTTCAGCAGACTTTGTAGAGCCAAAGTAAGCTGAAATAGTAGACAAACAACAGTCTATTCGACACTTGTCAACACAAATAATTGGCACTGAAATTGTACAGTGGGAAATATGCTCTGTAATTATTTGGTTTTCACAAATTTCTTCGAATATGTGAGGCCGATATTTTTTCTGTCAAATGTGTCTTTTGTTGCAGGGTGGCGATGCTGTAGTTACCAGCGCTGGAGGCTCTGCTCATTGCTTCAGAGGTTCTCATAATTACAGCAATAACCATTTATGCGTGATCCATCAAAAGAGATAGCCGGGGGGGACAGCGGCTCAATATGCCTTGATAGACCACTAAACTCTCCGGCCAGAGTGGCTTTTGATTTGTGGTGCTGCAGGGCTGAAGTCCTGCTCGCTGAGGAACCATAAAACATTTTACTCAGGGTTCATATTGCTGAGAGGAGGCTTCACTTCAGTCAGAAAGATGAGCTGCTGCCTCCAATATGGAAGATGACAGGCTCTCTGGCTCTGCCGGGTTCCTTTAAAGACAAAGAACATCACTGCCGTAATCTAAACTTTTCTTACTTGTAGTCCTCATGTTTGTGTATCTTACTTTATTCATAAAATGTACTTTAAATAATAGTTTGATTTATATATTTGTAATCACAATAAAATAATAATTTTCAGACAGCTGGAGTTCAAAGGTCATCCACATTTGCTTTCCACTTGTACACTTGTAGTACTGAACCCACTGAGAATCAACACCAACTCTGCAGCTCTGGGGAGCTTTTAGCCTCCTTTAGCTTTAGTTTTGGACCTCTGGCTGAATAAACTCTGTATGTTTGATTCTTACCACTCCTATCAACCCACCATAGAATACCGTAGGCAACTGTTTTCAGCAAACAAGCTCTGATAAACCCGCTGTACGCTACCTGCTCAGCAGGAGTTGGTGGAGCCCAAACCAGAGCTATAATGTCTGAAAGTCTTTATGTTTGTTATAGAATATGTCTGCCACCTACTGGTCACAGATCATTCAGTGCAGCTTTCAAAATTCATGGCCCATAAGGCGGTTTTACTCAAACACTCAGTCAGTAAGTGATTTAAAAATGTGAGCGCTCTTTTGAATGTTAATTTTCAGTGGGTATCTGCCTAATTCTGCTCTAAACATATCAGATATACATGGAGCTTTCAGTCTCCTCTGTGCAGTGAATCAGAGTGGCATAAAACATAAAGTACAACACAGACACATCTTCGTAGCAGTTATCTACCCTGACAGATCTTCAGCCCTCATTAAAACTGTCTGTTTTTAGCAGAGATGACTCCTCTAGCTTCTGGCAGTCTCAGTTAAGTCAGTCCTGACTTACTGGCCTGCAGGCTTGAATCACAGCAACATACTGGCAGTAACACTTTCTGTCCCAACAAATCATGGGAACAAAGTCATGCTGGATTCCGGTGAAACAGTTATAGAAAAGATGAATTTCATCATCTTTATTATTCCAGTATTTTTGGTGCATGTTCTTTTTTTCAGTTTTACTTCACATTCGTAGTTAGTCGTACTGCCCATGCCCTCTGTCTTTACTGAAACCCTGAAGGGTTTACTGTTGCTAAAAAAATTCTAAAACTGATTTGATGTCATTGGTTGAGTTAAACATCATTGGAAGGAGCCAAAGAAATAGTCACAATTGGCACATATTAAGGAATACCTTTAAAGTCAATGGAAAGATCAGAGTGGATGTGAACAGACACTGATTTGCTCTGGATGGTGCAAGCTGAGGCGAATACCCATCTGTGCAAGATTAAAATGTTTCAACTTGAGCAGAAAATAATTTAAATAAATTACTTATCAAAAAGTTATAGGACGCTTTATAAATTAACTGAGACAAAAGAAAAAAGGAGAAAAACTGGAGGAAAATAACAGACCTAACTAACAGGTACATCTGGTACTTGTTGCAAATGAACAAAGACTACGAAAACAGTCCATCAGTCAAATCCACGTGAATAAAGCAAGCTGAAAATTTGCATCATGTTCAATATTAATGCACCTTCAACATTTGTGGTATCAGCTGAAAAAACCATATACATTTTTTGAATATGAAGTTACAGGGTTTCCAACTTAAAGAAATTATCGTCCCTGACAAAGTTACCTGAGACAAAATTACAGGTAGACAGCAGAGTCTACTGTATCAGGAGTGGTTTAGTCGGCTGTTGTTCGTCCAGTTTGTGTTACATGTCATCCCCTTTCTTTTATATTGCCCATCTTCCCTGTCTGTCACCTCTGATTGCTGTCTGGAAACAGAGAAATGCCACAAAATGTAATTTTAATGTCATCACAATTCATGTCATGTTAATGAGGAGCTTCGCTCCTAAATGAGAGATCCACCATGTGAAAAAACAGATGCTTACTTTAGTAAAACAGTTGCTGGCATCAAAGATACAGCACATTAAAATGTGCCATTAACTTTATGAGTCATCAGCAGTCATCTGCTTACAGAGTGGAAAAGTTTTCAAACACTGATTGATTAATTTTAGAGAGATTACATCTTCCAATAAGCAGCTTCAACCTCTCCTAATACAATTTATGGGTCCATTACAAACTCAATTCATTCTTTAGACCTACAGATTTTTGTAAATCTGAATTGAAGTTAAATGCGTATAAAATGAAGCAAACTTAATTTGGAACATTGTATTCGATTGTGGTAACTTTTCAGAGTTACCACCAACTACAAGTATAAAAGATGCTGGATATAAAAAATTGTGTTTATGAATATGCTGTATATCAAAACATCCGCACACTTTCAGTTTTTTAAAACACCAAATGTATTGTCTAAATAGACCTTTATCACGGCAGACATTTTGACATGTCAAAGCAGGAAAAGCACAGGTGCAATTAATAATATTAATGATGGCTGCATTCCATTTAGGTGAGCCAGTTCCAGGGCTTTGGTATTGTGCATGCTGGATCCCTGACAGGGCTTACTGGCAGGGGCGTGTCCAGGGAGTGGCCTGGGTTGGCACGGGCCACCCCTGAAATCTGATTGGCTACCCCAGGTGTTGTTTCTTGTTTTTTTGGGGACCCATTGCCAGGCAACCAGCGAAGACTCCAGGAAGTTACTGGTCTTGTGAGGAAATAGTCCGACATATGACCCCATATATTTTTACACAAAATATTTGACACAATCGAGATACAATGTGTTAATCAGTGAGCCTTTGGAGTGCTGCTATTCAGGTTTTGTTACCTTTGGACAGAGCCAAGCTAGCTGTTTACCCCTGTTTCAAGTCTTTGTGCTAAGCTAAGCTAACCAGCTGCTGGCGCTAGCTTCAGATTCAGTACTTTTCTATGTACTACGCCACTCTAGCACCAGTATTAATATCTAAGGTCTTTGAAACCTTTGAGTTGATATCAGGAAGCTATTAAAGTCCAGCTCTAACAAACTGATGCAGGCAGCCGCTCTTGATGACTGCAGATGTCGTCTGAACTTTGCTAAGTGCTTGCTGGGTGTCTCCTCCAGCTGTGTGAACGTCAGAGCAGACTTCCTCGTTTGACCCGGCCCGTCAGCTTACAGGTGTCTACTGTTTCGTCTTTTATTTAGTCTAGGGAAGGCAGGGAGGGAGCCTCTGGCACCCAGCAGCTTTATTATCATTTCATCAGCCTGCAGGTTGTCTGTGAAAGGTCAGACTCCTGGACAGCTACCCGCAGTGGTGTGAAGGCCCTCAGTGTTGTGGTGAACTGCAAGGCTTAGCTGGATCTCCTTAAAACGCCGCGGGTGAGGGAAATGTGATGTTAGCATGATCCACCGAATTAGCCCTCCCCGGCTTTCCCACCAAACCCCAGTGTTTATAAAATATATAGAGTTATCCTCATGTTACGGCCCGTGATGTCAGGCTGCCGCTCCGCGCCCTCTCCCTGCGTCATCGTCCGGGCCGGGCAGCAGAGGTTGGAGTCTGGATCCATTCAAACAGCCCTCTGATCCTGAACGCTGCACAAACAGGCCCTTACCTTCAGACAAAACACAGGAAAGAGCCTGTATTTCTCTTGTCTTCAGACATGAGCTTCTGTTCCTACTTTGTTTGATTTGTTTCCAGTGGTTAAAGGTGTGTAATATAATTTTTAAAAGATACATAAACCCCCCTCAGGCTGTTAGCTTTGTAGGCATTTAGCTGACAGATCAGGCTTTAGAGCAATTCAAGTTTTTGTCAAATTTCGAGTCTTTTGCCCATTTTTCATCCATTTAATGTTAAATATCAGTCTTTATACATTCACTACTGAAGATACAGTACCTTAGAAATACTGACTCTCTTTACTAAACTGAATAACTTGTACAGTATTTTCTCCTTGTAAATGCAACCAGACAAACATGCAAAGTGTTGGAGCAACCCATTTTCTTAGGACTTATAATAAATCCTTTCTATTTTTCAGACATTTATAATTAAGGAAAGGCAAGTGTGTAAACCTAAGTAACCGGATCTGTTGTATTTCTACTTTAAAAGTTGGAAATATGTATTTACGTGTTTGAAATGCTTTCAGAATTTCTGGAATCTTTCAATAAATACTTTTTTCTACTTATCTTGTAGCTCCATGTCCATATAAATAACACGATGGAAAAAAATATTGAAGGCTTCTACGTCAGCTTGAGTCAAGATAAAGTTTCAAAGCAATTTTATATAATATACATTATATTATATTATTATCATCTTTTTCTCAAAAATAAAAATTAATCAATTAGTAATGTTCTCTGTGGTTAAATACATTTTCCATCATTCAGGTCAAAACAGAACCAAAGACGCCTTCACGTGTTATAGCCCATAAAATGACAAAGGAATGAACGTTATGTTTACAAATTATGAATCAATATTGCAGACCTCTTCTTCACAGCTAATATTAAGACAGCATTTATTTGCACAACTAAGACAACAAACTTTCAAATAGTTTCTGTTTATAGGATAAAAGCTAGAAAACAATCGTTCTTGATGTAAAGAGGGAAACCGCACTTTCACTTGGGCTGTAGCAGGTAACCAAGTTTTTCTTGTCGCTGCTTCCACACTCTGTTCTTATGATCAGAGGAAATCGGAGAAAACAACAAAAAAATTACATCTAAGACATTCCTCACAGTTCACACACTGAGTTTCTTTCACATATAAAGTTAAAGTGTGTGCACAAACAGAATGCTAATGTAAGAGAACAGATAAGTGCTCCTGCATGTATTTTTCAGAGTAAACAGTTAAATTACAAAATAAGATGAGAAACATCTCAACAATGAGACGGCTTCTCCAAAAAATGATTGCTGAGACGAAAGTACAACTAATTACAGGTTATTATTAGATTAATTTGCCAACTGCAGACATGTGTGCACAAAACCTGTAACAGAACAAATGTTTTGCTTTTTGTTTTTTAAATTTTGGACAGCCGTTGTGCAATGTGTAGCTTTGAAATTAAACTCGACATAGAAATTTGTGCTGAAACTAGACGAGCGAGTCACAAAATAAATGACAAATCTGATAATCAATTGTTTGTCATTTATCAAATAAAACAACACTTTCAAATATGATGATTTGCTTGTTTTTCTCTGTTTTACATTAAATACTTTTGGGTTTTGGCTGTTGGTCAGAGTGAGGTCGCTGATTAATTTAGAAGATAAAAATAACACCAGATTTATTGCTAGTAACACAGAAACATGTACTGTAGTTAGAGTTTCTCTGTCTAAGCCAGTACAACATATCACAGCTGGTTACCAAGACACCTCCTCCCCCTCCTGCAGTGCCAACAGCATTATTAATAATGAAACACAAAGATTTCTATTTGATGGTTTGGTCTTCTCTCTGGTGCTCTGACCCCACTTTCAGGAAAAGAAAAAGGCTTTTTCAAGGAATATTCCAGCTCGTCTCCACTGAAGCGCGTGGAGAGCATCTCTGTTTGAAGAGGCTTTTATTGGATATGGAGCCTAAGAGCAGCTGACCGTCCTCGTCTCCCTACGCCATCTCAGCCTTTTCTGTCCAACCAACGCTGCAGAAGAAGGTTCAAACATTCAGATATCAGAGGGTGAGAGGATTTACTGGTTCTACTCAAACTAAATCTCTTCAAGCACATTGACTTAATTTGTCTTGGTGAAAAAGTGAGAGAAACATGGTTGATGATGTGCCGTGCTGTAAAACAATCCAACAGGATAAACTGAGGGCGAAGCAGCACACTCTTGTTAATCTTGTCACTGATGCATTTATTTATATATTGGGATAAAAATCAACATCTCAACGAGCCGGTCCCCGTCAGGTTTTACAGATTGCTCGTACACCTGCAGGAGTTGGGAGACAGGTGAGGCCAGTCAAGTCATCAAGGTCGAAGTAGAAATGCTGCGTCTAGAATCACATCAAAGACAAGCAACAGGAAGAACACCAGAGTGTGTTCATACTTTCCTGGAGGCTGACCACCGTAAATCCTCACTCTTGGACCTGCCGTCTCCAGATCGTCACCCTTTTAGGGACTTCTTAAGAACATATATGAAAGCAAAGATTAAAAATCGCTTTTCTTTCTTTTGGCTTGTGACCATTTAAAACAACACAAAGTCGACTCATGACCCCTCATCAAAGGTACAAGCAAATACTGATTTTTGGTAAAATAGTAAAACTACATCCAATATTTTACAAGAAGAAAAAGCAGATAAAGAAGATAAATGGCCTAAAAATGCATATAACTTCAGGAAGCAGAAAAAACTACCTAAAAGGCAGCTTAAAGACAACCTAAAATCTGTCTCAAGCCATCAGTTAAATTACATAAGACCCAAACTAAAACTGTCAAAACATAAACTGGGACAAACACATCAGGATTTACCTCAAAACATCAGCAGCCAGAAGAGAAGGTTTCTGCAGCAATGACTGATGAATTAAGAGAAAGAGACCATGTGGATTTTGATTTTTAATGTATTTTGTGTAGAACTTCGTGCGTCTTTTTTGTGAATATTTTCTGCTGTAATTTGATGATTGGTTCATTACTGAATGTTTTGCAATCTGGGTTTACTTACTATTCCTAATGATAATCAAACTATTATTTGATAACGTAATGGTCTGTTAGTCCACCCTTTTTTGTCCGTTACTTCCTTCTATTCTTTCATTTGGTTGTTTTTCCGTGTCTGTTGTCAGGGTGTTTTATGTCTTTGATGTGATTCTAGATGCAGTATTTCTATGTTGAATTTAAAGACTTTGGTGGCTGCACCTGGTTAACGTTACCTGTGAAATGAAGTGATTTCATTCCCACCTCTCAGTCTGTGGGACGAACCGATGACAGCAAACATACCTCGGGAAACGTATTCTCATGTTAAAACTATTTTAGTTTAATTGTCAGTGAAAGTTACATCTTATTCAAAGTTAAGAGATCCCAAACATGACATGCCGCTCCTCAAAATATGTATCAAACACTATGACGTCATTAGTACCTACACTTTCTGTGCCCTTCAGCAAGGCACTCATCCTCCACAGTGGCCAGCAGGAGCAGACTGGCTGTACTGGGAAGCTCCCAGCACTTTGACTGAGACAACGTGAAGTATGACAATGCTGGACAAGTCTTCCATGAATAAATGAAGGTTAAAAACTTTGTCTCAGCCCGGGTCAGGCTATTAAGATATGCAGATGAGGTCCAGGTGAAAAAAAATCAAGTGTGTGATCACTTTAACAAACCGTGCATAAAACTGGAGGCTGCATAAAAATAAAGGTCAAAGAAACAACTGTCACTTTCTGAGCACATATGCTCTTTATCAGCAACGCTCTGTTTCTCACACAGTTGTACACATTCACACCGTGAGCTGCGTACAACATAGTTAGGGCTCTTTTTTTACTTAAATAAAAACTTCAGATTTAAAAACTCAGGTACAAATCAGAAAAACTATTTGCTACATACTCATTTTTTATTTTTCAAGGCACATTATCAGCAGCATTTTCTCTGTTTTTCTCTTCACTTCTTATTAACGAAACATAATATACTTAAGTATACTGTTAATACTTGATTACTGTAAACTACAGTGAACAGGAGACACAATAACTTTTGGAAGGTTATAAACTTCAGGCGAAAATCAGCTTAAACTGATCTGCTCCTCATTTAAAATCCAGACATTTTTCTGTACAAATCCGTAAAAAACAAGAACCATGAGCGTAAAACACGATACAGTCTTCTGCTGTTGATTGAGCAACTGTCAGATTAATTGATGTGAAAAATCGCTCATTAATTTCTTTGTTTTTTGTTTTAGTTTACTGTCATTTACTTCCATTAAATTGTGGGATAAGAGGAAGCGTGTAGTGTTAGATTAGTGCCCATTAAAAGGACAGAACAGTGGATTATTTGCATTTATTTCAGACTGTAGTAACATTTTATTCAATAAATACATGTCAAAATGCTTGACATTAAACCCATCCAAACAATATTTACTAGTTTATAATATTTCAAAGTAATTTAAAGACCCTTCACAGCCATGGTTAACCCACACAGGTGATTTGAATCTAATTCTAATGAGAATATTTCTCTGGACTGTGGGTGTGTACAGACTATGCTAGATGAATCATAGTTAGTAGAGAAGAACAAAAACATTTTTCTGCTTCATAAAATTATGTTTTTTTCCTTGTAACATACTGGATAGTTTTATTTCCTCAGGCCTGTAAAATTATTCAAATGAAATAATCTAAGGTAACAAGACTGAGAGCCTGCAGCCGTGCTAGCAGCTCTGTCAGGCTGTACTTTGGCACAGCGGTGCCAACATGCTCACAATGACAATGCTAACGTGCTGATGTTTAGCAGGTATAATGTTTACCATGTTCACTATCTTAGTTTAGCTAATTAGTGATGAACACAAAGTACAGCTGAGTATTGGACAAATTAAAATTTTGGTGGCGCTAGATGAAAAGTGAAGAGTTTACCAAAGTCGTACCAAATTTCATGGCCATCCATGTGATAGTTGCAGAGACATTTCAGTCGAAACCACAAATGTCAACCTCATGGTGGCGCAAGACGAAAAGTCAGGGGATCACCAAAGTCAGTAGGATTCATCATCTGGGGGCCATGAATGTTTATTCAAAATTTCATGGCAATCCATCAAATAGCTGTTGAGATATTTCAGTCTGGACCAGCAGACTGACCAGTCTTGCCATCCATAGAGCCATACCGCTAACATGGCTAAAAATCAAGTGCTCACAGCTCATATAAATATGAAACGTTTGAGGGCTCGTTTAAAAGGTGACAAGTCAAAATGGTTGGAAGCACATCTTTCTGCTAACTCACCAGCTCTGCGTGCCAAACATCTCTGGAAACCAAACCAGCAACCTCATTATCTGCCTCCATCCACACAGGAAGTTTAGACAGAGCAGTCACAAAGTTTAGTTGTACCTTTCCCCCAATGACATCGAGTTTCAGCTTCCAACTGTCATCCTGAATGTATTCCAATAACTTAATGAATATTCATTGACCCTTATTAGCATATTGTTCCGGATATTAGCATAGCCTGTGACATAAACATCAGCGTGAGGGGAGCAGATGAATCAGAGGGCGCGCAGAGAAAGAGTGGGCAGATCGGGCCCGGAGGGGACAGCAGGTCAGCATTCATTACGTTTATGAAGTGGACGGGTCAGGGAAGACGCAGGAAGGTCTGACAGGGAGAGGTAGCAGCAAAGGAGACAATTCACAACACTGAGATTAAAGTAAAGTCCAGGCAGACGTAATCTCATGGAGCGGGTGGAACCAAGGAGCCAGACTTTTTTCTTTGTGAGTTTGATGAGACATTAGCAACAGCAGAGATTAAACTCAGTAAAATGAAAGTTGTGTGTTGGTAGCAGAGTACCAGGCTCCATAGTATTAGCTTCAGCCGTCAGCTTTAAATGTACGTAGCACCAAGTCCCGAAAGATGATTTTTTTTTCTTGCATTATGTACACAAGACAGTTACTTTTAATTTTACTTCTGTCTGTGTAGAACAAAAACAGAGAGTTGGAAAGATGGAAAGGTGCATCTTTACATCACTTATTGTGACGGACACATTGGTTGCTATGTGAAAAGCACTTGTGACCCTCCAATTACCACACACACACACACACACACACACACACATGCACACAAAGAGGCAAATGCCGTCATGCTGCCGTGAGATGGCAGGTAAGATGAGTGCTCTGAAATGCAAATGTGCTCAAAGATAAAGCCCATGCATTTTTCATGGCGAACACGGCAGCTTCGCTCCTCTGATATGACAATGAGTGCTCAGCTGGCCGTGCGACTATGGGCACAAATGCACTCCTCACCTCGCTCGCTGGAACAGATTCAGCTCTGCACTGCAGGAAATATAATGTATCTGTTATAAAGAAGATGATACATTGTATTACATGACAAATATAAATAAATAAAGATTATTTTGCAGTTCTCATGCCTATAACTACGCCTATGACGTCCACCTTCTGGCAGTGCCAGATTGCCACTGGATGCATGTTGCAGGGTCACAGTTCAAATTAGCTGAGCACAACTTACACTTTTTCAAAAAATCAGGCCCGTCTGAGGCGATATAGCTCACACAGCTGCTCAGGTGAGCGCAGCCTCACTCTCCATTGAAAATGACAGGCTTGGCTGTAAAACGTCTTACACAATCCGTGTGAAAGCTCAGTTGTTGGCCGACAGCGGGAGCAAAGGATCTGCTGCAGCTGCAATCATTGAAAAGCAAATAGCAGTTGCACGTTTGACAGTGATTCTTCAGAAATCACTGTTGAAGACAAGTTTATCTGTTCACAAATTAAATTTTAATTAACCTTCTGACACGCACATAAGCCTTCCTACCTAGTTTAAACAACACAGTCTGCTTAAGCACATTGGTGCTTTGAGCTAAATGCTAACATCAGCATGCTAACATACACAATGAGAATGCCAGCATGTCGATGTTTAGCAGATATAATGTTTACCATCCTTTTTTGTGGGTTAGCATGCTAATATTTGCTAATCAGCACTAAACACAAAGTACAGCTGAGGCTGATGGTAATGCCATTAGTTCTGCAGATATTTGGATAAACAGAAATTTTGACCTGATGATGCCGCTGTCACTGTCTAGGCACCATGGTTATCTGTACTACATTTCATGGTAGTCCATCCAATAGTTGTCAAGACATTTCACTGAAAGCCAAAAATCTGAATCGAAGGTCTAAGAATACAGAGTGTCATATGTAGTGCAGGTTGTTTGAGGCAAATGTGTAATTTGTGATTTTGTGGTATGGTTGCTGTTTTGACCTTCAGTTCGCATCAAGCCAGCACCACAAAAATAAAGCTTTTCGAGAATTTATAAATCCTGAATCCCAACCAGCTCCGGGTGTGTCCTGTACCCGACCTCTGACCTCTGAGGTAGGTGATTAATATTATATTACTGTGTGAGAACGTTGTGTGGCTGACTGTGCCTATACAGCTGTGATCCTCAGCAACTGAATAAACAAACCACGTATCCGTGTATTCGTGTGAGAGAAAATAAGAAAGAGGCAGCACACACACACACACACACACACATATGCACATAATTTAGCCACCTCAGTGCCTTAGGCTGTTTGTTTATATGTTAAATTAGCACGTTCATGCTAGAGGAGATACAAGCTCTACATGACTAACATCCCAAGCAAGACAAGCCAACACATGTATAACACAGGCCGATGCCTGAAGGCTCAATGGGAGTTTGTAGCTCTGAGTTTTGCCTCTCAGGCTGTGGAACAACCTCCAATAATCACGACAACCTGGACCAACCATGAAGTTACACGTCGGGTTATATAATAACGACAACAATAAAATGCTGCTCAAACAAATATTGGGTAATAATGAATAACAACAACAACATCATAAACTATAATAAAAAAATTAAAAAATACACATATTACTCCTAGTATTGCTACAATAAAGATAATTCAAAATAGCACAGATTAAAGCAAAAATCTAATATTATTCATTATGATAATTATTAATATATTATTGGAATTGTTTATTCTGTACATGAAAAATATTTAGAAACCATATAGAGAATCACTGATATTTAAAATGTTTTTAGGGATACGTTCTGAACAGATTTGATGCTTTATGTCTTTAGATTTGTGTGTGAGTGACAGATAATAACTCACCTCACAGAAGAGTGGCTTCAGGCACAAAGCTACTGTCAGTATCTCATTAAAACAGGCACGGCCTGGTAGTTCAGCTGCCTTTAACGAGCTGTTTGCCTGATCGCTGTCACCCTGAGCGCAGGCAGCCATCTATCCAACCACCCCAAACGGAACAGCTCACTCAGCCGAAATGAAGCCGAACAGGACCTTCAAGGGCGCAGCAAAGTGCAGGCTCGCCTAAAACTCACGCCAGTCACTCTCTCTGACCTTCTACTGGACGTGGCTCTGCAAAATCAGCTGCTGTGATGTCGCCTTGCTCTGCAGCAAACATACGCAGCACACAGAGCATATATAACCTTTTGACCTTTACAAATTTACATGTATCCCTGATTTATCTGGCCTTATCACTGAAAACAAATAACCTAAAATAAAATATCCTGGTTTTCTCAGAAACAAGAACTCATTTTATTTTCACATCATTTTCATATTCCAGTGATCCACTTTCATTTGAAATAAACCGAATAATAATACCCAAAAAGGTCCACAGCAGGCACAAATACTAGTACGAAAACAGCACCCCAACAACACTGTACCTGTACCTGATCTTTTTAAATAAATCTCCTTACCTGTGCCCTGATGATATGAAAGCTCCACCTAGTGTTTGGAGGTGTAAATGCATACAAAAATACAAACAAACACATAGAGTACAACTGAAATGAGTCTTTAAATCTGTTTCTTACCTTCAAGGCAGCCAGTTTTTTGTAAAACTGATGACATTCCCATCAGCCAATCAGCTGGATTTTTTGTTTAGTGCAAATTAGCAAACGTTAACATGCTAACACATCAAACTGAGATGGTGGTGAACAATACACCTGCTAAACATCAGCATGTTAGCATTGTCATTGTGAGCTTGTTAGCATGCTGACATTAGCATTTAGCTCAAAGCCCTGCTGTGCCTAAGTACAGCCTCACAGAGCTGCTAGCACGGCTGCAGACTTTTTTTTACTTTGTTAAAGCTGTTGTGTGGTAACCTAAACTTTCTACCCATGTTCATGTTTATGCTAATAAAGGAACCATTTAATGCAATATGTAGTGAACATAACACAGCTGAAAGCAGAAAGAGGGTGGTAGAGGCAGAGAGAGAGAGGGCGCAGTTCTGTTATGTGGTGTATAACATCAGAGACAGAGAGATATAGATAGATAATAGAGAGAGAGATGGGACCTATGTTTTATTTATCTCTGGTTAAGAGCCAGTGAGCGCTGCAGTAAAACTGCTGGCTGAAACATTCAGACCGTCCTGTAACCCTCAGTCTGTTACCTGCAACATGGCGGACCCATGGATGGTTTGATTTTTGTTCAGTTACAACACATTACTCCTATAACAGGGATCTAGCGCAATATTATTAAAATTGCTGTAATTAATCAATAACCCAAGGAAAACTTACTGGTAAAAAGTTTCTAACACGAAATCCTAATTAAATTTAGTTATTTATGGGATTCTTTTTGTTAGTTTGGTTACACAGTTTCTATTCATTCACATTCAAGGCTGGCAAAAAAAAATAATTCAAATTAACTTGCATTAGGAAAAATTAGGATTTAATTTGTAACATTGTTTTACATAGAACCACCCTGACTGATTGATTAACTGATTTATTTTAATATAATTTTATAAAAACTAAAATGTACCCAAGTGCAGTCTTCAAAATAAAAAGTGAGATTCACATGAATTCACATGAACTGTGTTACACACACACACACACACACACACACACACACACACACATATATATATATATATTACACCCATTTTACATTCCTGATGAAACAAATACTTAAAATGTCAGTGAATAGACTGAATCCAAAATGTACGTGTAAAAGCAGGTTGTCTACCTTCATTTCTGAGTCAGGCTGCTGCTGCCCTCTGCTGCCTGTGAATGTAAATTGTGTCCTGATAAAAGCATTTCAACCAAACAGAAATGGTGGCCACGTAACAAGCCACTACGGTTTACATGAAGGTGTCTGTACAAACTTGTTACAAACTTGTTTTGCAAAGCCAACAGGCTTGTCTGAATGTATCCCATTCAAGCTAACTGGACTTTGAGTGAGGATTTTCCCCCCAAATCTTTTATACTAACCCATTTATTGTCATGTATAAATCTTGAAATGTTTCTAAAAATATCTCTTTTGCGCTTTTTTGTGAAAAAAGCACAATATTATAAGTGTTTTATATTTTGTTATTATATTTCTCAATATATTTATATGTTTTTTTAAAATCTGTCTCAAGGGAATAATGTCGAGACCTGATCAGATGAACCTGTAGACACGATTTTAGATGTGCTGAGGTTATCAGAATCAGAATCAGAATCAGAAATACGTTATTGATCCCCGAAGGGAAACTCTTTGTTACAGTAGCTCGCCTTTACGTCAGTGCACACAGGAGAAAATACTAGAAAACGATATGATACACTATAAACACTATAAAACTGGTCAGAAATAAATTAAGTATCATGTCGGTATAAGTATAAGATAAACTAAGTGTCGAGTACCAAGTGGGTTTACTGGTTGATGATGAAAGTACAGTATAAAATACAATGTAACTAATTATGTAATAAGTAATAGTAATAAGCGGAGGTGCATGTACTGTCGAGAGTAATTGAGGTATATAGTATCAGTAACAATAAATAAGAAAAACTAACAAGGGGGAAACTAATATTGCACGGGAGTAGTAAACAGAATATTGCACCATTATTATTAATTATGGCGGAGATGTAATGCTCAATGTCCAGTTTAGTGACTTAGGGTCAAACAGACTAACCCTTAGAGGGAGGAGGAGATGGCCACAGGCAGGAATGACTTCCTGTGGCGCTCTGTGGTGCATTGTGGGGGGATGAGTCTTCCGCTGAAGGTGCTCCTTTGTTTGGCCAGCACGTCATGGAGCGGGTGGGAGACACTGTCCAAGATGGCGTGTAGTTTGGCCAGCATCCTCCTCTCTGACACCACCGCCAGAGAGTCCAGCTCCACCCCCACAATGTCACCAGCCTTACGGATCAGTTTGTTGAGTCTGTTGGCGTCCGCTACCTTTAGCCTGCATGCAACAGCATACAGGATAGCACCGGCCACCACAGACTCATAAAACATCCTCAGCATTGTCCGGCAGATGTTGAAGGACCTCAGCCTCCTCAGAAAATAGAGGCGGCTCTGGCCCTTCCTGTAAACAGCTTGAGTATTCTTGGTCCAGTCCAGTTTGTTATCTAAGTGTACTCCCAGGTACTTGTAGTCCTATTGGTCCAAAAATTCACCAATACAACAACACCCCTGTTTGACTGGAAAAGCGTCATCCAAACAAATGCTGGACTGGATTTGTTTGGCTGATACTCGATATTAAAACCCCTTGCACCCCTGGGAATCCATCCATGCTCTAACTGTAAACAGAAACAACACGTCTACTGTGTACATAATGTTTCAGATATCAGGTCAATGCCAAAAGCTTCTGCATTCTGCATTTTTCAGTTTTTGTCCCGACCCACGTGACTGCTAACTCTCCTCTTGAAAGATAAAAGGGGAAACAGTCAAAGCCACAACACCGAACAGTCAGTCCTTCACTGTGTCATCTAAAAACTTGTAATCTGTTCATACTGCAGGTTTATGAGATATCATGTTGACAGATGAACCTCCATGATGGGGTAACGTCTGGGCTAAAAGACAGATCCAACGTGAATTAAACATTAACACACAAGCATGCACACACAAAAACTCATCTTGTTGATCTCTACTTCAACCGCTCTGCTCATTGGTCAAAGTCTGTTGTGCAGCTTCCTGATGCAACCACGAGCCTGGACCTGGTGTGAGTGGTGTGTGAGGGTAAGTGTATATTTCATTGTGTATTTAATTCATTAAGTATTCAGCTTTGGTTTTACACACAAAAATGTGAACATTTATATTAACACATTGTTTGCAAAAATGTGTGAGGGGAAGGCATGTGAGAGATGATTTAATAAATTTCAACCATTTTATCGTAAAAATTTGGCAAATTTCTGCGTTTAGCATTCCTTTGGTAACTGGAAAAACTGAATGCATGCTCATCAAACATGTTACCACCACTGAACTCGTGATATAGAGATATAGAGCTAGTAAAGTCCTTCCAAAGTTCTTAGAAACTACGAGTTTGTTTCATACTAGTGATTTAAATTGGGTTGCGCTCCCCTCTCACTAAACACTTACATTACATTGCATCATGGCAATTGAAGGATTCAGAGTTTTTGGAGCTTGACTCAAACTAGAGAATAAAAGTCAGGATATCTCAGCCTCTCCTTCGATTTTGACCATGCTTTCCTTAAATATGTCTATTGTAATTCCCCCAGATTTATGGAAGTGCAACATTAAATTACTGGTTAAATGGTTTATGAACAGGTACTAATGATTTTGGTCTGTGTCTCATCTCCAGATGAAGCTGTCAGTGTTGTTTCTACTGGTCCTGCTGGCTCTGTCCTCAGCCAGCCTCCAGGACATAGTAAAGATTAGCTCACAGCACAAAAATGGTAATAATAAAAAAAAAAGAAACTGGAATTGTGAATTTCTTTCTTTGAAGTTTCTTATTCTTATTTATTATTTCTTCACTCAATTTAGGATGAGGAAAATGCTTTCAATAGATCTTTTAGTTGTACGATGCCTTACAGCACAGAAGTGTATGATGATTAAAATGAGATAAAAATGTCCGACAATGTTCAAGCTAATGATGTGACTGATGACACTTAAGTTATCCTGTTGTCTAGCATGTTCCACTGAAAGGCTGTACATTATCTGCTACTTGTCTGTTAATCCAATAGGAATTCCCCAAAACAACGCAACACCTTGGGGGGAAATATGTTGCGTACCATTTCAGTTCATAATGCTCCCGATTCTCATACATGCGTACTCATATTTTCTCAACAGCATGAAAGCATCATAATGCACGTGCCAAAAAATAACCAAAGAAAATGAGCTCTGCCACTGCAATAAATGATTGTAATCCACATTTAACATTTCACAAAGGTAAATAGCAGCAATATAAGATCCATCCAGCAGACCCACCCTACTAACTTATTGCCTATGCCTTTTCAGTCTCCATATCGAACCAAGGTCCAGAGGACAGGATTCCTGAAATCATCTCTAACAGAACAATGCTAAAACATCGAAGACCGAAGAGACATGCTCAACCTCCACCCTTACATTATAATAGCGCCAACCTGAAATGGGTGACCTGGAACGGCTCTCTCCCTAACAGTTCTGTGTCGTTTGTCAATAAATATGCTGGTCGCATTGACTACGTCTGCAAATACAAGTGTGAAGCCGGTTTCTACAACCCCGACATGGGTTCTTACTGCTACTACCCCTATGGAAACGCAGAGCTTAGAAACAACACGTTTGAGATCCTGGTGAACAAAGACAACTTTGAGATCCTGGAGTGGAAGGACGGTTCCTATGGTTTAGTGCCCGAACATTCAGTCAGAACCTGTTCCAGTGGGGACATATATGTTGGGAAGAACAAGTACGGTCTCGGGAAAGTAGATGTTAAGAATGAGGCCTTTTTCCTTCCCTGGGAAGGTTATGAGTATTTTTACAAGAGCTACCAGGTCCTGACCTATAAGGTTGATGTATACAGCGAGCACATGTACAACGTCAAGTACAACACTAATGGGGCTGAAATCATCCAGTATCCTCCGGAGACCATGCGCATCTCTGCCATCACCAACTATCAGTGCAGTTCAGTGATGAAAACAGCTACTCTCTCAGTGACAAATCGGTTGGAGAAAATGTGGAACATCGGTTCTTCCATCATGTTCGGTATCAAGAAGACCTTCACTGGAGGAGTCCCCGGGGTTGCATCTGGAAGTATTGAGATCGGCAGTGAGGTGTCATTCCAATTCTCAGGAGGACATACTGTGACAGAAGAGTCCTCCCACTCTATTTCTGTGGAGATCACCGTCCCACCAAACCACTACTGCAGAGCCCTCATGGTGGGACATAAGTACAAGGCAAACATCCCTTTCACTGCTCACCTGAGCCGCACCTACAGAAATGGAGACACCACTTGGACACTGATCTCTGGGACGTACGACAGCACCCAGATTGGAGAAGTCCAAGCTGTGGTGGAGCGATGTGAACCTGCACATGATGCCAAACCTTGCACCCAAAAGAAACTAAGATAAGCTAAGAGATGTAGGGTGCCTATGAAATTCTGATCCTGAATCACTATGTGTGACAGAAAAAAACTATTTTGTGACAAAATGACTCATTGTACATGTTGAATAGACCTTGTCAAAATAAATTCTGCTTTCATGTTTTATGTGCCTTTTTAACAAATGTGTGTGTGCACTGGACCACTGGACAGTAAGTGAGGAGAAAGCTCCTTTCCAGCTACGGCTGGTGTTGCTCATCTGCGTGGCTTGAGCTGTAACGAATGCTAGTTTAGCATTAATGGATATAACATCAAAATGCTTTCTTGATAGGATACTGTTGTGTTTCCTCAAACATGTATTCCTGTAGGGAGAATATCTTGCATCTAATCTTTTCCTGCAGGACTCAGACAGCTGACAAGATGGGGGTACTGAAATCACTTTTAGGGTCACGCCTTAGAATATGAAAAGGAGAGAAGGGCAATATTTTTGAGGGTTCCTTAGAATAAGGGAACCTTGTTTACATTTGGATTTAACGATGATAGTAGAAGTTCTAAACAAAGTCATTAAATGATTTACCGTAAAGCAGCAAATTGTGTTGTTTTAAATAATTAGCTAACTATCTTAAATGTAACTGCCTGACTTTGCACCACTTGCCTTTACACCAAATTGTGACTGCAGACGAGCCCATCACAGTGGGTTTCAAGAGCAGCAGCACTACCAAAATCCACACAATTGGCTCAGCAGGCATCGAGTTTACTCCAAGGGGAGCTAGGCTAACTATTTACTTTGCTAGCTTTTCTAGCCTACGAACACTAACACTACAAACTGAACTATGTACAGTTTACCAGATATATTAATGTTACCGACAAGGATCCTTTAATTTTTCTTCTTGTCCTCATAAGGCACCTCTTCTGTTAGCTTCCTCAGTGCAGTTTCTCCTTTGGAATATCGGTAACAGTTAAAAGTTGCTAGCTAGCTTGACTGTTAGCCAGTTATTTTGATTAAAAAAATACATCCAAAGATGATATTTGCTTGCTCCTTGTGTTGCTGGAAAAAACTAATCTGGTTATCAGTGAAATAATTGCTGTGTGTGTTTGTGTCTGCAGTTCAAATACGTCGATACATGAATGCATCATTGAGAGAACGTTTGGGTCCAGTTCTGGAGTGAATTCATTTGCAAGACCTCTGTCTCCAGGAGATAAACGAATGGGCGAGAGACCTACGTCTCCCCGGAGACCTCGACCCTCGCACGATCTGGAAGTCTTCCATACTTGCCTGTTGTTTTGTAAACATGTTTTTTCTTAAAAGTTTTCTCAATCTTTTTCTACATATTTTCATCTCCTTTCAATCAGAATCAGAATCAGAAAGGGGCAAACTCTTTCGTTACAGCTGCTCACTATCACCTCAGTGCACGCAGGATTCCAGCTGCCAGATGCAATATTCGGTACTTCTACACAGAAGAGAAAAGCAATAGGACCCACAAGTTTTAAAATGTGGTGTCAGAAAGTGGAGAAATACTAATAGCCCTTCAGCTATTGCTATAAACAAAGCAGTATATCATTCTCCTTAAATTATGTAATTGTAGTAATTTGTGTAATCTGTGATGTGCAAAGCCTACATGTCGGTGTGGAAGGTGAAGAAGATGCAGTGGCAGTAGATGAGTTGGTGTATTATGATTCGTGTACCATTCCCCTTGATATCACACAAAAACTATATGAGAATGAAAACATTTTCTCAAAATGAAAATAAACCCTAAAGATCCTTAAAAAAACTTCTTGGTTGAGGTTGGGTAAAGGTCATGGTAAGGGTTAAAAGAAGCCTATGTTGACTATTGGTAGGAGATGAATTGCATCAGGTCAAGAAGCCAGGAGACAACAAAACTGGTTACTGATCATGCTGTGTGCCTTATCTTTCTGATTTCTTTAATACGGCCTAAATCATTTACAATCTCTATTTTACCTGACTATAAATAATCCAGGGAAAAGGGTAACATTTTTCTCTCTCAAGGAAGTAGAGAGGCGTGTTTACATTTAGATTTTATCATCTTTTATGATCATGTTTTTCAGCCCCTTCTTGATAGTCTAAAAATCGAAGGGGCAACTCTTTTTTGTAATGGTTTCTTGACAGCACATGTATGTTTATTTGTGGGTTTCATCATGTATGATGTGTTTTTTCAGGCCTTTTATGCTTCAAATTCACATGTTTCATTCACAGGGAAATCCAACCTGAAAGAGACGGTGACTCTCAAACACACACAAAACCACTCTTACTGATTTTCTCTCTCATCTCGTTGGACCAGTTAATGTTTATGTTCTATACAGACATTCATGGTTTCCCAACAGTGTATTCCAATGACTTTTCCTCCAGCACCACCATGAGGTTCACATTTGTGGTTTTGAGTGAAATGTCTCAACAACTATTGGATTGCCAATAAAATGAGTTCAGGATGAATTATAATAAGTTGTCTATAGCTTTTCCTTTTCTTTATACAGTTTCATTACTGGACTCAGACCTGGGAGAAAAGATTACTGGAATCAATGCTGTGAAGCTTGCGAACAGGCACGGTCAGCCTCTGCCCTTCAACTTTAAAAGCACCAGCCTGGAATGGCAGACCTGGCATGGCTCTCTTCCCAGCGGAGCTGTTTCGATATACACTCGTTATACTTGTCGCTATGACTATATCTGCAAATATAGGTGTGATGCCGGTTTCTACAACAGAACGGGTCCTTACTGCCACTACGCCTTCGCAAGACAAGCAGACCGTTGCTCCTCATTTGAGATCCTAGTGAACAGGGATAACTTTGAGTTTTTGGAGTAGAAGCCAAGTGTCTTCGCTTTAGTGCCCCAGAATTCAGTTGGCAGTTGGGACCTGCTCTGGGTGGGGGGTGGGGGGGTCAAGTATAAGATTAATAGCATTAAAAGTGTCCAGTATTCTCCAGAGACCACGCACATCACTGCCATCACCAACTATGCGTGCAGTGAAGTTGTGAAAACAGTTCACACAAAGACAAGCCAGGTGGGACACCGGTTTTGCGGTTACTGCGGGTGTCACAAGGACAGTCACCACTGGTGTCCCCCTTATCGTCTCTGGAAAAATTGAGTTTAGTGCTGAGACAACAGTGGAGTCCTCAAAGGGGATGTCCGTGACGGAGGAAAACTCACACTCTGTTTCTGTGGAGCTCTGTGTCCCACCCAACCACAACGCATAGCTTGAGGTGGGATATATGTACAATGCAGACATCCCATACACAGCCCCACTGACACGCACCTACCACAACGGGCAAACCCACTGGACCATCATCACTGGGACGTGCTACGGCGTCCAGATGGGAGAAGTCAGGGCCATAGTGGAACGCTGTAAACCTGTACCAGAAGCCAGGCCTTGCTGCTGAAAGACTATACCATGAGCGTCTTGGGAGCTTAGTGCTGGGGATCACAAGAAAAATAGGTCCCGAGATGATTAACAGGAGAGGAACTACAAGTCCCTAGAGGAAGTTCAAAGATATGAAATCCCCCCCAAAGCCAGTACAGAAAGCCCAATGAACTAAGCCCTGAGCTATATCCAGCAGGTGGCACTGAAAGATCACTAATTGGTCATCACACGTTGTGCATTGCATGCCAGTCCCCAGCTCATTATCTCATACAGAAGTGCAGTAATGATCAAGCATAAAACATTGAATTTTGATTATATTACATAGATTACATATTACATTACACATGTATTCTATTTTAATTGATTTGTTCCGTTTTTTATTCCTTATTGTTTTTGAATGGCATTCTAATGCTTTTCTTTTCCTGTGCAAAGCACTATGAATTGCCTCTGTGTTTGAAATGTGCTATTTAAATAAAGCTGCCTTGCTTTGCAGCTCACACATTATTCAATTTAAACGTATAAATACTAAATAATATTATTATACATATACTTGTGTGAAACAGGTTTGTGTTTCTTGAAGAGCAAGTAAAATTAAAATGTATTTTTGCTAAGAAATCAATATATAAGTTCCATCTTGGTTCACGTGATGACAACTGAGCCATCTCCACAGTCCTTTAAAGTAGCTGTAGTTAAACCTCTTCTTAAAAAGCCCACTGTTGATCCAGGGGTTTTAGCCAACTATAGACCTATATCTAACCTTCCCTTTCTTTCTAAGATCCTTGAGAAAGCAGTCGCCAATCAGTTGTGTGACTTTCTAAATAACAATAGTTTATTTTAGGATTTTCAGTCAGGCTTTAGAGTGCATCATAGCACAGAGACAGCACTGGTGAAAATTACAAATTACCTTTTAATTGCATCAGACAATGGACTTGTCTCTTTACTTGTCTTGTTAGATCTTAGTGTTGCGTTCAACACCATTGACCATCACATCCTATAACAGAGACTGGAACATGTAATTGGCATTAAAGGAGCCGCACTAAGCTGGTTTAAATCCTATCTATCAGATCGATCTGTTTGTTCATGTTAACGCCAAAGTTAGTCACAGAGTTCCACAAGGTTCTGTGCTTGAACTGATTCTATTCACCTTATATATGCTTCCTTTAGGCAATATTATTAGGAAACACTCCATATACTTTCATTGTTATGCGGATGATGCCCAATTATATCTATTGATCAAGCCAGATGAAACTAATCAGTTAGCTAAACTTCAAGCATGCCTTAAGGACATAAAAACCTGGATGACCTGCAATTTTCTGATGTTAAACTTATACAAAACTGAAGTTATTGTACTTGGCCCCAAACACCTCAGAGACACATTATCTAAAGATATAGTTCTGGATGGCATTGTCCTGGCCTCCAGCACCACCGTAAGGATTCTCTGAGTTGTCTTTGATCAAGATGTGTCCTTTAACTCCCACATGAAACAAACACTTAACACGTTCACTTACATAACATTGAAAAAATCAGGCACATCCTGTCTCAAAATGATGC
Organism: Siniperca chuatsi; assembly: GCF_020085105.1. Lineage (NCBI taxonomy): Eukaryota > Metazoa > Chordata > Actinopteri > Centrarchiformes > Sinipercidae > Siniperca > Siniperca chuatsi. The sequence continues at coordinate 2,604,732 of NC_058046.1, forward strand.
AGAAAAACTAGTGCATGCATTTGTTACTTCTAGGCAGGATTATTGCAATTCCTTATCATCAGGCTGCCCGAATAAGTCCCTTAAGACTCTCCAGTTGATCCAGAATGCTGCGGCACGTGTACTGACAAGAACTACGAAAAGAGATCATATTTCTCCAATATTAGCTTCTCTGCACTGGCTCCCTGTAAAATCCAGAATAGAATTTAAAATCCTTCTCCTCACCTACAAAGCTCTTAATGGTCAGGCACCATCGTATCTTAAAGAAGAAACACCTTACTATCCGACTAGAACACTGCGCTCCCAGGATGCAGGGTTACTTGTGGTTCCTAGAGTCTCCAAAAGTAGACCGGGAGCCAGAGCCTTCAGTTATCAAGTGGAATCAGGACCCAGTTTGGGTTCGGGAGGCAGACACCATCTCCACATTTAAGAGTAGGCTTAAGACTTTCCTCTTTGATAAAGCTTATAGTTAGGGCTGGCTCGGGTGAGCCCTGAACCATCCCTTAGTTATGCTGCTATAGGCCTAGACTGCAGGGAGACTTCCCATGATGCACCTCTCACCTCCTCTCCCTCTCCATCTGTATGCATTTTTATCCCATTACTGCATGTTACTAACTGAACATCTTCTCTCTCCCGTAGTTCTGTGCTTTCTCGTCTCTCTCCTCTCTCCTTCTGTCGCTTTCAGCAGGTATTTCTGCCTCCGAAGCTGCAGAGACTGGATCTATGATTGTCGGCCTCCTACTGCCCCCGTGTTCCTGCTCGACAACCGCTACTACAATTAAGACGGTGTAGTCCCTCATTCGTCCAGGAGTGTTCTATCGTAGAAAAGGTTTCAGTCGTAGTCATCTGGACACTGTTTTTAGTGTCCTTGTTCACTTGCATCCCAACCTCAGAAGCAGTGTCAGCGGTGATGAGAAGACTGCAGGAGGACTCCACCTTGCAGCAAAGGACCAAGCTTACACCTGAACACATATGTAAACTATTAGACATCTGTCTCAACACAACCTACTTCCAATTCCGGGGACACTTCTACAGACAGATTCACGGTTGTGCTATGGGCTCTCCGGTCTCTCCCATTGTGGCCAACCTGTACATGGAACAGTTTGAGAAGAAGGCATTATCCTCGTTCCGGGCACACCACCAAGTCATTGGTACCGTTACGTGGATGACACCTTTGTGAAAATCAAGAAACAAGACTTGGAAGCGTTCTCAGAGCATATTAATACGGTGGACCCCAACATCAAGTTCACGCGTGAGGATGCAAAAGAGAACCGCTTGGCCTTTCTTGATTGTTCTACTCTCAGAGGAGAGGACGGAAAGCTCCAGATAGAAGTGTACAGGAAACCAACACATACGGATCAATACCTGCTCTTTGACTCACACCATCCACTACAGCACAAGCTGGGTGTAATCCGGACATTACAGCACAGAGCCAAAGAAGTGCCCACAGGCTCAGAGGGTAAGAAGAAAGAGGAAAGGCATGTCCAGAATGCACTCTCAGCCTGTGGTTATCCTACTTGGGCTATCAACAAAGTTAAAAGAGCCAAAAACAGGACAAAAGTGTAACTGAACCAAGAAGGAACGGTGTCTCCATTCCTTATGTGTCTGGACTGTCTGAAAAACTACAAAGGATCTTTAGACAGCACGATGTTCCTGTCTTCTTTAAACCAGGCAACACTTTAAGACAGAAACTCGTTCACCCTAAGGACAGGTTACCCACACAGAAACAGAGCAATGTTGTCTACTCCATTCAGTGCAGTGAGGAAAACTGCAAAGAACGGTACATAGGCGAAACCAAACAGCCACTTCACAGAAGACTTTATCAGCACAGACGACACGCTAACTCAGGATTACAGAGCGCCGTGCATTTGCATTTAAAAGCTACAAACCACACATTTGAAGACAGCGAGGTGAAGATTCTTAGTAGAGAGAAGAGTTGGTTTGAGCGGGCGTCAAGGAAGCCATTTTTGTGAAGAAAGAGAACCCTCTTTGAACAGAAATGGTGGCCTGAGATTTAATCTGCCCAAAGTCTATCAGAGTGTATTATCACCTTGGTCACGCCTATCACATGCTAATCAGGCACTTAGCAGTGATGAAGTAGATGCAGCCAGAGAACAATAGGCCTGATTACTGATTACTGGGCCATCTTGAAACTATTAGGTCAGTTTCAGGTGAAACTAGCTATTTACAGATACTCAGGCAGATTCCTTCCTGAGGGCAGGGCTTATGTAACTCAGAGTAGTTTAAATTTCCAGTTCCCGTCCAATTTTTTCACAATTGAGAATGACTTCCGGATGGGAGCCGAAACGTCTTGATTCTGAAAACAGTGTCCAGATGACTACGACTGAAACCTTTTCTACGACGCTACTACAATTATTATTAATAGTTATTATTATCGTGTTACTGTATGCTCTCTCTCCTCCTGCCTCTCTCTCTTTCTCTCTCACTCGCTCTCTCTCAACCCAACCAGCAGCGGTGGATAGCCGCCCACCCTGAGTCTGGTTCTGCCCAAGATTTCTGCCTCTTAAAAGGACTTTTTTCCTTGCCAGCTTTGCCAAGTGCTTGATCATAATGGTGGGAAGTGTTGGGTCCCTGTAAATAATATTATAAAGAATACGGTCTAGACCTGCTCTATAAGAAAAGTGCAATGAGATAACTTCTGTTATGAATTGGCGCTATATAAATAAAATTTAACTGAATTGAATCTCCATGACGACTGAGCAAACTCAATCCACTGATAAAAACAATGAGCCAGTTGGAGCCTCCACAAAAATCTTGTAAATAGTAGTAGATTATTTTGTCAAAATAGTCTGTATTGTAGTCAGTATTGAAGTTGCTGAAAATTCCAGCTGACTTCAGTTGCAGAAGCAAACCAAACCAGACTTTTGTGAGTCTCCTTCAGGGGTTTACTGTTTGATACCCAAAACTTTTTTGGTGGAGTATTCCTTTAAGGTTTGGTTCAATATCAAGAGCTTGGCTCACTGAATGGTTTTCTCATCGTTTAGTAGATGTTGTTTGGGAGGACAGATAACATTTGACAAGCACTGTAAAGAGTGTGTGATACACTAAAGGTCACTGATATTGAGTATGATAGTTTGGAGGACATAAGTTACTGCCTTATCACTCTGTTTTTTACTCGTTAACAATCTTGAATCTTATCCTGGATTTATCTGCACGGATTTTATAATGAGTGATCATGAACACAAAAGCAAAGTTGTTATAAATTACAGACAAAGGTGCAAATAGACTTCTTCAGATTTGTCTTTCATCACCTTTATCTTGTTAAACCCATTCAAGACATTCACATGGAAGCTGATCAGTAATATCAACCAACCATGGTTTGGTGTCCCTCCTTTGCTGCAATCCGGAGCCTTAAACTGCTCTCAGCTCAACAGGAACAGTTGCTGCTAAAATACCTTGCTCGTTGACATTTGTCCTGATATTCCAAACCTGTTTGGGGATTCAAACCAACAACCTTCCCTCCACAAGTATAACAATCAAGAGCACCCCTAAATTAAGAAAAAAGGTCCTCACTGTTCATGTGAACTGCGCTGACAAAATTGATAAAATCTCCACTGGATCATATTGAAATCGGCCACGCCCTAATCAGTGATGTCACAACAGGTGTTATCCATCAGCTGCCAATGGGAGAATGTGGGGGGGGTGTGGTCAGAGGTGCCACGTGTGTGAATGTTTCCAAAGCCAAAAACAGAAGTGCAGCAGCAGTTTTCCACCTTTTGTGATTCAATGTGAATTTAGTCCGAATATTTCTTGCTCAGGATTGTTTAGTTAGTTAAAACCAATGGAATACCAATTGGAATAAGACAATGTTAGATTATTTTGGTGTGCAGGTGGAAATTGCTCCCAAAACCTGTGATATTTTAAATGTTTCAGAATTATTTATTTCTGCCCACTGATACAGTGATACAAGTCAACATTAAAGATACTTATGGTTTGTATTATTCCACAGGTTTACAGGCACAGAAAACTAGCCTCATATAAGTTATTTTTGTTCACTTTCATATCTACTGTTCACAATTTCCATGAATGATTCAACTCAATAAATATTCAGTTTTCTTCATTACCTGCTCAGGCACAAATTGTCACAACATTACATCACTTCATTTGATAACTGTCACAGTCTGTTATGTTCTCTCCAGCCACTCTCCTTCACTCTGCACTCCCTCACCTGAGTACTAATGCAAATCACCTGTCACCTATCTCACACCTGCACGTAATCAGCCACTCTACTCCCCTATATAACCCAGCTCCTCACCACAGTCTGGGTCCGGTCTCGTTTATGACTAAGGATAGAACGCTAGTTCCCCTGAATCATTAAACATCTTGGACTCCCTTTTCCTGAGTAAACTATTACCAGCCTCCAGTACCACGTCTCCGGCTCCTTCGTGCTCCTGTTCTCCGTGTGTGGCACTGCAGCTCCAGTCCCCGTGCGTCTCCAGTCCTCCGTGAGTTATCCACTCCAGCTCCTGGTCCCGTGCGTCTCTCGTCTTCCGTGAGTGTCGCTCCAGTCTCCTAACCCGTGTGGACCTAATACTCAGTGCTCCGCCACCTCCATTCCAAGGACTATGTATTTTCTTCCATTCACTATCAACGTACTTGTGTAATAATAAACTTTATCATACCTGCCTTGTGTCTCCGGCCAGTTCTGTCCGTAACAATAATTAGGTGACAATTAAATATTATCTGCTTTAAACCTTCAGTGCCAACATTTTCCAATTTTTTTTCCCCAATTAATTTAGAATCATTAATTTAATCAAAAACTAACAAAATGGGTTGTTAAAGTTTCTGTTTTACACATATGAAAAGGGTGTTTTTTGTAATACATAAAAATTAACATTCAGAGATACCAAACCTTCATCAATGTACAACAATTCTCAAATGTACTCTTACAGATCAGGACAGCTTTTAAATTTGAATGTAAACTTATTTCCTGAACACGGAAATATAAATTGACTTCTCCTACAACTGCTATGCTGACGACACCCGGCTATTCTTGTCATTCCCCAATCTGACACTCAGGTGGAGGCATGCATCACTGCGTGCAATATCTCGTAGTGGATGCCAAGGCACCACCTAAAATTCAATCTGGACAAGACTGTACTTGCATTCCTTCAGGAGAAAGGATGCCCCACTGAGACCTGTCCACCGTTAATAAAGCTGTGGTTGTATACCAAATCTTTCTTTGGCAGGGATGCTCTTAAAATTTTTGACGACACCTAGCTCTTGTTCATACGGAGGTTGAATGTACTTATTGTAAGTCTATTTGGACTAAAGCGTTGAAAGTGCTAAATTACCATAATAGAATGGAATCAAGTCTTTAAATGTAATAGTTAAGGTAGAAGGACTCAGACAGTAATTGCCTATTGACAGAAATCATAGATTCAGATGTGCCAAAGTCTCATCTTATATCTTATATCATCTCATATATTGGCCAAAGTTCAATCCATGCACTAAATGTAATGGAAATCCATTAATACATTTTTGAAGAGAAAGGAACAGACAAACTAACAGGGATGAAGTAACTTTTTAGGGAAAATTAATCCCATCTTAGTCTGAGAGACACTGACAAGAAAACCACTGCACTGTTAACAAACCCACTGCACCACTTTCTATTTATTGGTCCTGTCAGGCAGAGTGAAGGTGCACAGTCTGCTTTATGGTTCAGCCATAAACCAGTATATATAAACCTGGAGGTGACTGGCTGTGGACTCACTGGGGAGCGACTGTAAGGGTGAGTGCTGTTCAGTTTCTTTTCACCTTCAGTCAATCAGACTCAGGACAATCATTGATGATCATGATCAAGTGGCATAATCTCTAGTAATCAATTTGAATTAATTGGTTATAGGGCTATTTGTGTATAATTTAATATTTCCAATTTTGTTTTGTAAAGATGTGTCAAGTTAAGACTTGTCTTTATCAGATGTCTCCTGGAGAAAATCTGCTATTTCAATGTCTCTTGGTGTGGTTATTTAAAAATACTTTACTTTGCTATCTAATTATCAAAAAATAATAAATTATGAGTAACTGAAGTTAAATGCATGCTCTGTTACATACTTTCTAATTGACCCACTTGAATAAAATTATAGATTTTAAAAAATGATACCTACTCCTACTGAAGTTATTATTATCAGTATTCAGAGGATTCAAAGGTTTATTTTTCACATATACATGTATATCTGTAGTGAAATGCAATGTGACGTGGTTCTTACATTGTGCTAAAAGAACAGTGTGAAAAATAAGGATCAGAAAAAAGACATATAAAGAATAAATATTCTAGATAAAAAACTAAAAAAGTTAAATGTACATAAGTCACAAGTGCAAATATGCTTGTAATAACATAATACTGATGTTAATATTGAAGTTATAAGTCATATTAACACCTTAACACACTCACAGTAACTACTTTAACTCCTCATTTAAGAGTGTTGTGTTGTTTTCTACTGATGTACGTTGTAACAAAGATAGAGGTTGTAGATAACGTGTAACATGTTGAAAGACAGAGCTCACTTTTGTGAAAATATTGGTTGTGTCCCAAAAGATTTTGGCCTATTTGGTATTTCGATGAAGGTGGTTTTGTCTCTAGTGTTCAGCCCGAAGGAAATGATGGAATAATCCACTCTAATGTCTAAAAGTCAGATCCTTATTCAGGACATAATGGAAGAGATGTTTGGATCCTGTTTGTTTGTTCTGCAAGGGTGAAATGTTATGAGCAGAACATACAAACTTATTTCACATGTTGAGTTTAAAGTTTTGAAAACCTTTTGTGTTTCAACTCCAGATGAAGCTGTCAGTGTTGTTGCTGCTAGCCCTGCTGGCTCTGTCCTCGGCTAATCTGCAAGACATTGTGAAGAAGAGCTCACAACACAGAAAAGGTATATTTCATATTTTTGTGACAGATAGTAGCTTTGTGTTAAACCTGTAGTATATACCTAACCATGCAGGCTAAATAGATTCTAAAGCAGAGGTTTTCCGGACTAGATAGCATTTCATGAAACATGCGGTGTGGTTTAATATGTTAACTTTCTGTCTGTTTCTTTTACACAGCTTCCTTACTGAACCCAGAGCTGGAGGGCCTAGTGCCTGAACCTACTGGTAACAAAGTGGTGTCAGGTCCTTTGACTCCTGCTGACTTGGAGCAGCAGCAGGATCTGCCATCCTCCTTCATTTTCGGTGATAATGTTAACCTGGAATGGCTGACTTGGGGCGGCTCTTTGCCCAACGGAGCCGTTGCAATCTACAATGGCTACACCAAACGCACCGACTACGTCTGCAAGTACAAGTGCGAGGCTGGCTTCTACAACCCCAGCCTGGGCCCTTACTGCCGCTACCCCTACGGAGACCGTGAGTACTATGCCCCCGAGTTCGAGATCCTGGCCAACAAAGACAACTTTGAGTTCCTGGAGTGGAAGGAAGGTTCCTACGGTTCAGTGCCCCAATATTCAGTCAGGACATGCCCTGGTGTTGGCATCTATGTTGGGAAGAACAAGTACGGTCTCGGAAAGGTTGTTCCTCAGTTTGAAGCTTTCTTCCTGCCTTGGGAAGGCGATGAGTATTGGTACAAGAAGTACCAGGTCCTGACCATCAACAGGGATGCCTACACCCAGCACATCACTGATGTCAAGTACGCCATCGATGAGGTCGCCATTTTCCAGTATCCTCCTGAGACCATGCGCATCTCCGGGGTCACCAACAACGAGTGCCAGACAGTGGTGAAGAAAGTCACCATCTCAAAGACCACAGAGGTGGAGACCACCTGGAACATAGGCAGATCCACCATGCTGGGTATCACGGGCAGTATCACAGCTAAAATCCCCCTCATCGGCTCCGGGGGCATTGAGCTGAGCGGCGAGAAGACGCTGCAGTTCTCCAGGGGAACCACCATGGTGGAGGCCCTCAGCCACTCCGTGTCCGTGGAGCTCACCGTCCCGCCGAACCACTCCTGCAGAGTCCGTATGGAGGGACGCAAGATCAAAGCCGACATCCCCTACACAGCTCGCCTCAGCCGCACCTACCGCAACGGGGAGACCCAGTGGACGTCCATATCTGGGACATACGACGGAATCCAGATCGGAGAAGTCCGGGCCGTGGTGGACCGCTGTGAACCTGTGGCCGATGCCAAGCCTTGCCCCTGAAACACTGACGGAAAACACACCAAAAGATATTTTCTAAATGACATCTAATGTTTGTGATATTGAAAGCAAATGATGTGTAACAATAAAAATAATGCCATGCACATGTTGTGTGGTAAATGGAAAATATATTTTGTGTCGGCTGGTGTCTAAATGAAAACTTTACATGTTGAAAATACATTTTGATATAAAATCAGATGGCAGCTCTCCTCCACCAGCACATGAAACTGATTTTATGATTTTATATTCACAACACAAACATCAGAGCACTTACGTACATTTAATCAGTGCTATACATTTTGAGTTTCTGCTAATTTGCTTGAGCATTTCTAATTTGGGAGACTTATTGGAGGAAAATATTGTACTATATTCCCCACTACATTTATCTGACAGCTGGAGTTACTAATTACTTTGCAGATAAACACTTTACATAAAAAATAAACAGTGCATACGAAATTATTAGTAGTTTGATGCCCTGAAAGGGACCTTTATGCGAAATTAGTACTTGTAAATAAATGAAATTTTGAGTGCGGGACTTACTTTTACTAAATTAAACGTTCTAGTTTGTGGTAATGATATTTCAGTAAAATAAAGAATAATTATTACTTTTACACTCAAACAGGTTTTACTTGCCCATATAGGGAAAACAATTAACAAATGTAGCTGCAGGGATAAAACAAAAACATGAAAAGGGAGAACTGGAGATGGTAAAAAAAGAAATGCATAATAAAAAAGAAATGAAAGGTAAATAAATAATAAAAGGGGGATGGATTCACAGTAGGTTAAAGTCGTATTATGACTTGACATAAACATTCATTATTCAGTTGTATTTTATTTAATAGATAGGCCTATTTGTAATAAGTGGGTGTCATTTATTTCAAAGGTTTTTGTCAGGCTATAGGTATTTTATACACTTCCTTGTACATTCTGCTTGTATATTCTCCTGTGGAAAGTATATCCTCGCAAAGCCAGTGAGCAGTTATGCATTTGCTTTCCATAACCAAAAGAACATTCAGCAAGTTTGAATGTCCACAACCTTCAGGGATTTCTCAAACTTTTACAGTCTTAGAATTAATTTGCCATGAAACCTCCAAAACATTATTTATGAGAAGAAACACTTGGGTCCAAAAGTTCATGAGCCTGGGACACGACCAAAAACATGTAAATAGTTTACAGTTCTCCACTCTTTCTTTGGGGAAAATATCTATTGATAATTTTCCATTAGTATTCTTTCCAAGTATGGGTATGACTGATGGTATAAATATTCATATAGGATATATAGGACTGACCGACATTATATATATATAGGGATGGCAATGTCGGTCAGTTGACACCACTTTGGTTCAGACTGAAATCAACAACTATTAGATGGATTGCCATGAAATTTGGTTCAGACATTAATGTTCCCATTATGTTCATTAATGTTGACTAAATACCTGCAAAACTAATTACATTCCCATCACATCTACATTCAGCTTGGACATTAAATACAGTACTTATTATTATTATTATTATTATTATTATTATTATTATTATTATTATTATTGTTGGAACTTTATTTATATAGCACCTTTAAAAACAGAGTTTACAAAGTGCTTTGACAGACAAAGCAAAAGCACTCAGAAGGCAATATAACAACAAACAAAAGCAAGACAAAATTAAGATAAAGTAAAAACAAGAAGACAAAAGATGTAAAAAACACAGTAGAGGTGACATCAAATAAAAGCCTAAAAGTCTATAAAAATTGGTTTTAAGAAGTGATTTAAAAGAAGTCACTGATTCTGCGAGCCTTATCTCCTCAGGCAGGCCTTTTCAAAGCCGAGGGGCCCTGATGGCAAAAGCGCGGTCACCTTTAGATTTAAGCCTCGACTTTGGATCGGCCAGAAGGGCCCCACCTGTGGATCTGAGGCTGCAAACTGGCTCATATGGGGTCAACATTTCCATTATGTGGCTTGGGGCCAGACCGAGACGTGTTGTGATCAGTACAATCGTAAAATCTATTCTAAAACGAACAGGGAGCCAATCGAGAGAGGCCAGGATTGGGGTGATGTGATGTCGTCTGTTAAAACCAGTAAGAAGCCTGGTTGGAGGCGAGACAGTGACGTTTATTTATTAATTATTATTTCCTTTGACACTGCAAATTACAGAGACTTTCAGACTTTGCCCCTATGAGAAAAACCTGACTTGTTCAATTAGCTTCCTTTGTAAATAAGACAGTCAGAGAGAATGACAACATCAACTGTGAATCAGACTGAATCACTGCTTGTTACGCTCACTATATATACATCTGAATAATACACTGAATCTGAATAACATAATTTAAAGTTCTCACATTGCATGAATGAAGTTCTTTACAAGCATTCACACTCAGCTAAATGCAGAAGCAGCTGAAGGCAGTGACAGTGCAGTTCTGTCAATGTAAATGACTTTTACACAGCCTTGTTTCACACAGAGTCCTCTTTCAGACTGAAATAAATAAAATGATAATAACTTTCTGTCTCAAGGATGCACACAGATGGCCATGACATCAGCGATTTTCAACGATAGGGCTGTGAGAGCAGAACAATGTCCGTGTTGAGCGGCTTCTCCTCTGGTTTAATCTTGAGAGCCAGCGACATTACGCAACAAGGACCTTATTAATCAATGACCCTCTATCACAGGGGATCTAATCTTCAGCCAGAGCTTATCTAAACATACAGTATCTTGTCATCAATGGAGAAAGAGCGCCACAGCACTTTGGACATCATGCATTCCCCTTTCGCCCAGTAGATACGGGATGTTAAATCCAGGCAAATTTATTTATGAAGCACTTTTAACAGTCTCATCAAAGAGTAATTCACAGTAAGAGGAGGGAGGAGTGCTGTTTTCTAACAACGGATCAATAAAGAATCCTAGCATCAGCATGAATACTCTTTTTACACTGCTCGAGGGCTACAGGTAGATGTTTTCGAGTCAAGGACAGACAGTCAAGACCCTTACCTAAGCATCTGTGGCTGGTTCTGGTCTGGCAGGAAACTGAGACAACTGGCTGTCACAACAAAAATAAGACAAGACCTGAAAGATCGTCATCTAAACACAGACTCTAATTCTTTAGTGTGTGTGTTCAGCCAACCTAGCTTGTACAACTAAAGGTTAGATAAGTTGATGAAGGGTTCTAAGAAACCACACATGGCCGACAGGATGGCAGGTAGAACCTGGAGTCTGACTTCTCAACTAGATCCCTCCAAATGAACAGTTTCCGGTACAGTTGTAGCATAGCTGAATGGCTTCAGAGAGGCAATAACTTGTAAATTATAAGGGTTAGGTGTACTAGCCAACCAACAAATACTGTATAAGCGGCACTAAAAACAACAAAAACAAAAAAAAGTTAAACAATTAGGGAGTTAAGAACAACAGCCTTATTTTAAACTATGTCATTTTGACTTAATCCATTGAGTTTGGATTATAAGTCCGAAAAGAGGGACAGTTTCAGGACAATTAGGGACACATTTATAAGCATTAGGTCACTGTTTTGAATCCAGACCATGCTGGGAAAGCCTGTCTTCTTCTCACAGACTATTTCTTTGTGCCCTTGAGCAAGGCATTGACCCTGCCACTGACCTCAGAGGACAGTGGTTGTACTGGTCAACTGTTGAAGAACACGCTCAGTCAACCTTCCCACCTCCCTTATATGCGTTTTAAACTTGTTAAATGGGAATATTTAATTTCAGAAGCTTCGTGTGTGGCTGTTTCTGCTTTGAGTGTGTCCTTTAACACTAACACATCAGACTGAGCAGCAGGAGAGGGTCAACGGGCGAGAAGCTGCTGCAGCTCTCTCTCCTGTTTATTGCGGGCAATAAGTCTGCAGGGAGGTTTTAAAACTCAGCACATACTGCAGGCGGCGTCACTGCAGGAGGAACCTGTCGAGGTAAAAACTGCTTCTCTGTATCTGAATGAAGTGCTGCTGTGGGCTCGTTTTCCTGATTTACAACATTCTGCATCATTTCCTTGGCTGATTTTTTTCCCTACAGTATATGCAATTGATTGACAATCAGAATCAACGATAAGTGGATCTAAAATATCTGAAAACATTTAGAACATGCTGTTTATCGTTTTTCCTGTTGTTACTATTGTTTACTAGAAAAGGTATTGAGTAATAATTTCTTAAGGCTGCTCTTATTAATCTCCAATTAATAATACTGCTGCCTTAATTATACATCTGGGTGGCACTAAGCCTGGCAGCTTCTTATTCACTTGTAAGGACATTTAATCTTTGCAACATGTGTATTATAGTATCACAAAGTTGTAAGCTATCAGAACTGTGTTTCTTTCCACTAATTTCCTTTCATTTTTTGCATTTTGGTAATTGGCATGATACTAATTTTAACAAAGTTTCTGAAGAAACTGGGGCTTAATCTTGTGCAGAATTTGAGCATACCTTTCAACATTTTGCCAAAAGTTACACTGCCCTTAAACTCTTAAACTTAACTAAACTTAAGCTATCGATTAGGAAGCTTTGGTGCCGAAAGCCAGAAAACAAAAGTCAGCCATCTGTGTTAACAACTAGGCCTATATCAGTCGCTCATTACATTAAATAGACCTTTTTTGCCACAGATTGCGAAACACTAACTAATAACATTAATAACTGTTACATTGCAATAATTGCAACTTTTGTTGTTTTGAGTTTTTTGGCTTTGCTTTTTTGCTTCAGACTAAATTCCCGCTGATGCTGACACGGCGCTTGTTTTTTCCCTGTGTGTCCAGATGAGGTGGTGCGTCGCTGTTGTCTTGGCACTGCTGCAGCTCTGCAGCCCAGCACTGCAGTCTGACCCGCTGCTCTACGTCTCCCAGCTGCAGGACGGGCAAGAAAACCCCAGCAGTGAGCCACATCATAATACTACAGTTTTATCTAGTCACAGTTCCACTATATGCTATCTACCATGTCACAAAGTGATGTCTGCTTTTTAACAATGAGCATACATTTAAAACACGATATATTCACAATGACAACCTACAAGCCAACTTACGATTGTGGTTGACCAAAACATAATGCTTAGGCTCGTGATATAGGCTACTTGATTTTATTTACGTGTTGCGTATATTGCATTTCCTCAATCTGTCAGTTGTGTGCGTCCTTAAAAATTAACGCCGCACGTCCGCAAGAAGCAATTAAGTGCATGAAAATGGTGAAAATCTGAAGTTTTCAAGGAAGATTTTCTGGACAGGAATGATTTAGCCCTAATCTGCCCCCTAGTGGATACACTTTTAACATCCAGGTATATACAAAATACGCGGGCAAGTACGTGAACAATGTTGCTCGCATTGCAGCCGTACGCTGCGCATGGGTTAAAACCAAGTACAGCCTTCGATTAAGATTAGATTCAATTGGGGTGATTTTCTTTTAAATTATTTATATTGTTTTGATCATGCACTCTCTAAATATTCCAAATAAATGTACTTTCTCATGAAAAAAAAATGTTTCTACCAAAACCCACTGCCAGTTTCTTTCTGTCTTGTCATGTAGAGCCATGGCTTAACCCCACGCTGGAAGATGTCGTCCCCTCCCGGGAAGTCATCAAACCTCCTGAAGTTAGAGAGATCCCAGAAACTGAGACGACCTCACACTCCTTCCCCATGTTTGGTGAACACGCCAACCTCAAGTGGGTCACGTGGAACGGCTCCCTCCCAAATGGCGCTGTCGCCATCTTCAATGGCTACACCGAACGCACCGACTACGTGTGCAAAGTCAACTGCGAGGCCGGCTTCTACACTCCCAGCAAAGGGAACTTCTGCCAGTACCCGTACGCTGACAAAGAGTATGTGTCCTCCAAGTTTGAAGTGCTGGTCAACGTCGACCACTTTGAGTTCCTGCAGTGGGTTGAAGATTCTTACGGGTCAGTCCCCCAATATGCCGTCAAAACCTGCCCCAACTCGGACATCTACGTGGGCAAAAACAAGTACGGTCTTGGCAAAGTGGTGACCCAGCACAAGGCCTTCTTCCTTCCCTGGGAGGGTGATGAGTACTGGTACAAGTGGTACCAGGTTCTCGCTATCAACAGAGATAGCTACAGCCAGCACATCTCTCATGTGGAGTACGGCATCGACCAGATGGAGCTGTTCCACCATCCTCCAGAGGCCCTGCAGCTCACCAAGGTCACCAACCTGGAGTGCAGAACTGTGGCGAAGACGGTGAGACTGGAGAAGACCACTACAGTGGAGAAGACCTGGGACATTGGCAGAGAGACCCGCAACGGCTCCGTCTCCACCATGAAGGCCAAAGTGCCCATCCTTGGCCCGGGGACGGTGGACTTCACCAAGGAGCAGACGGTGACCTTCTCAGAGGGAACCAGCATGGTGGAGTCCATCAGCCACGCCGTCTCTGTGCAGCTGCAGGTCCCACCCAACCACTCCTGCTCGGTGAGGATGGACGGCAGGAAGATGACGGCTGACATCCCCTTCACTGGCAGGCTGAGCAGGACCAACCACAATGGAGACACCCACTGGACGGACATCACAGGCACCTACGACGGCGTGAGTGTGGGCGAGCTCAACGCTGTGGTGGAGAGATGTCAGCCGGTGACCGACGCCGCTCCCTGCTCGCCAGCTCAAGACTGATGATAAGCCTGTTGAACTTTGATTTCACAGCTCAAAAGGCGAATGTAAAAAAGCCAAAAAAATTCTGTTTTCCAAATAAAATACATTTAAAAATTTGAAGGAGTTTTTGTCTTCCTTTAACTGAGATACTTTAGGCTTGTTACTGTCACCGACTCAACCCTTGAAAATAATTTTCAGATTACTACTTGTCCAGTTACAATGCTGTACTATTTATTAAATCTCTTGAAGTACATTTACTTTGACAACTTTAAATATGTGGCATCAATATTTCATAATTACATTGACTGCAAGGTAAAAGTACACTTATATAGCACCTTTCAAAACCAGAGTTTAAAGAAATAGAATACCACAAAATATAACGATTAATACAAGGAAATGTCAAACATAGAGAACTTATTTACTTACAAAATAAAATAGAAACAATATAAAACCATTGCTTGAATCCATTAATTTTCATTTGATTATTCTAATATTTATTTAATTCACATCAGTCTGCTACAGGTTCTTTATTATTCAGAAACCATGCAAACACTAGTGGGGGTAAAAATTGGTTATATTGATGTACTGAATAGTTTATATCAAGAAAACTAATACTTTGGACAGTAAATACATATATTTATGTATTTGGACAGGCCACCACCAAGGCTAGATTAGCATCTGGGCAAAGTGGACAGCTGTCCCCAGCCCCTCAGGTAGTCTAAGGCTGCAGATTTACCGTGTGGCAATTAGTCTGTCGTAATTCAAGCCTCCCGCTGTCCTCGGGTCAACATGACCCGTCACTGCGTTAATTAATTGCACATTTGTTTGTTAATTCAGGACTAAACATTGATATAAACTGAAATGACAATGGCTTTAAGACAACAACTGAATTGCCACCAAATCTTGAGGTCCCATCTCGTAGAGGAGCCCTGAGTTCAAATCTACTCTTTATTATTTTAGTGTATGTTGTACTCAAAAATTGCGTTTTACTAAATAAATGTGTGTTTGGAATCAAGTTACCACTAACTAATTACTACTTACTTACTAACACATGTACAATGCACATAGAGTGGGAGAAACGGGAGTTAATTTGTGCCCTGGGGCCTCCACGTGGGTTACTCCGGCCCACGCGCACCTCTACACATATCTGCCGTATATTTTCTTAAGTATTATGTTGGTTCCCTAATTGTTTAAAAAAGCAACACTTCTGCTGTTTTGGGACAGGAAATATGCAGACTACAGTGACTGTTTGTTTGTTTTTTCAGTTAAAACATTAAAAGGTCGCAAAGTGATCTGCTACAGCAAGTGATTTCACTGACGGCTCCTGATTAGTTGAAGGTGTGTTAATCAGGAAAATCACAGCTGTGGTGATGGGTGGGACCCCCGAACCTTCAATGGCACTGACACACTTTACTTTGCAATCGCTTTTTGTTGTTTAGAGTGTCCTAATCGATCCCCATCCACTCAGAGAATACACAGTATTCAAAGTTGCACAGCAATAGTGTTTTCTGTTGAATGCAGCCTCTAAAAAGACAGAACATTTATATCTAGTTAAATATACTGTATTTCTCAGTCACCAAGCTAGATGGCGCTGTAGCCCAACAGAGTAGGAAAAGCCTGTTCACGCATGTTGTCTTTCTGCCACTCATTGACTGGTGTGAGAGAGGCAACAGCTAGCTAATATAACCTCATGTGAGACTTGAGGATATTTAAAACATGCTTCACTTTTCAGTTTGACTGGTGTTATATGCTAGCCTCACAGGTGTCAGTGTTTTGAACGTATTTTGTGGTTGTTCTCAAGTGTGTCGGTTGGTGTTATGCTGTCCTGGGTTAGCCAGCAAGGTAACGGTACAGTAAGCTAACCTTAGCAAGCTAACAACACCAGTTAAAGTTACCTTCACATAGTTGTGGCATAAATTCGATGTAAAAACTTACCTCTGCTTTTCCTTTCGTTAGTTTCTTATGTAACTTGACGTTACATTAAAGGCAAATACAGATAAATGTGGCTAAAGATTCAGTTCAGATATAGCGAATCCCATTGAGAAATCAGTCCACTGACATAATGAACTTGCAGTGTATTCTCACAGGGAAATGTTGTTTAGTCGCGGTAAATCATTGTGAAAATGTCTGAAATTTGACGTAATGGGAATAGCTGACAGTCTTTTTTTATGGGCCGATTGAAAACAAGTCACAGTTTAAGTACATTAGGTCGTTATTTGTCGCTTTTCTTTAATAAGTTGTTGAACTTTGTCACAATGCGACGACTTTTAACACGAGTCATAAACCGAGTTTTGCTGAGTGAGCTGTTCACACCAGCAATGGGCATTGAAGCAGAAATACACACACAAGGCCGGCGAAGGCTGGTAAGTGTATAACCTCACACCATCTATATTTTGTCTACTACACTATTGCTCCATGGATAGCTGTATAACTTTGTCTATCACAACTTTACTAAACCACAGTAATCGCCAGTCAGTCTTACTGGATTGACAAATCCACACCAAACACCATTCTAAAATCTGACAATTTAAAGTTTTTTTGCTGATTGGACAAAGTGTCCACTCAGCATTATATAAGTTTGAATACATTTTATGGATCACTCTAAACCACTTTTCAATTCGGTGTAGATTTTATTAAAATAAGTGCTGCATACTGTGCTAGATACCAAATTAAACATTGATCTGTGCTTCAGAAAATGTAATTTCAAACTAGCCATATGGTTGTTACATTAAATTGATGTATTTTAGAATGGAGTTTGATTTGTTCTCTCTGTTTACTCTACTACTGGTGTAATGTGGGTTGAGTGGTTCAGTGACATTTTGTCCAAGGACAAATGGTTTGATGGAGACTGAAAACACAAAACAGGCATTGTAAGTATACTACAACATATACGTTTTATTTGCATTGTGGTACCGTAAGGACAATCCTGTGGCATTTCTGTTTTCTTTTAATAAACTTGTCATATTTTTTGTCTTTTAATGTTCTTTATCAGTTGACCTCCACTGTGTTAACTTTTCACTGTGTCCTATTTTAGTAAAAAATAGATAAAAAGCTCAGTGTGTAGAGGCAGAACACAATGTTTGCAGTGTGTCAGCAGCCATAGAGCCACAGTCTAATACAATGTAGTCTATAGTATTTCTGTTAACAGAGCTGTTGCTGCTGCCAATGGATCAGTACCATCAGTACAAGGCAGCGGCTGTATATTAGTTCTGTGTGTTTATGTCAGCCTCCTCAGCTGACATCAAACTGTTTTGTTTTTTTTCTGAAGAAGAATTGGCATTGTAGAAGCAATAATCCATGTTTTAAATCTTTCAGTCATCTGAGTAAAAGTTAACAATGGAGTCCTTAGGCACAGAGGAATAAGATGTATCAGGCTTTGGATACACAGACAATACTTGTGAGTAGACTAAATCCATTGATTCGTGAGATTTGTTGACAAAAAGAAAAATATAAAGGCAAATTTAGTTATACAGCACAATTCATGAACTTAAGGCAATTTCAAAGTGCTTTACATGTATTTAAAAGAAAAATATATAAATATATAAAAAGACTTTAAATGAGTGAGTTTAAAAGAGAAGGTAAAAAAATGTAAACAAAAAAAACCCAAAGATAAATAAATACAGGCGATAAACAACATTAGGACACAGAATAATAGGGCTTTAAACACCTCTTTAAAGGCAAGTCAGCGTGGTGGCACAACTTAGATCATCTGGTAATTTGTTTGATAAGTGTGTATATGCAATATCACCAGCCATTTCCTTTAAAATGTCATAGTCCAAATCTAAAATGATGCCTTCATATGTATCTGAAGTATCTTTAATGCTATTTCTATTTTTTTTTTTCTGCTTTAAACCCAATTTAAAGATTATAAGTCAAAACGTAGTCAAGAATGAAAATAAGCTGCTCTTGGTAGCCTTCAGTGTTGCGTATTTAAATGTGTGTTTGTGTGTTTCAGGTGGTGGGGCTGGGTAACCCGGGGATGGAGGGTACCAGACACAGCGTCGGCATGGCGGTGCTCAGCGCGCTCGCCGCCCGGCTCGGCGCGGCTGACTGTTGGCACGGTGACAAGCACGTGTCCGGTGAGGTCATCGTGTCAGAGGTACAACACACACGTGTGGTGCTGCTCCGTCCCAGGCTGCTGATGAACGTCAACGGAGTGTCAGTGGCCAAAGCAGGTGAGGTCACCGTCTCTGTGTGTGTGTGTGTGTGTGTGTGTGTGTCAATAGACTGATTTTGTTTCATTTGAATATTTACAAACCGAGGTGAGCTCAGGAACAAATTCTTTCATATCCTGAACTCTCTTTTTTTTATTTATTTTTTTTATCTTTACGTCCTGCTCTGCGCTGCGCCACTAATTGGATTTGTTAAAAGCGCTCTATAAACAAATTTGATTCCTTTGTCTGTCCGTCCGTCTCTTTCTCAGGCACTTTAGTTTGCCATTTAATAGATTGCCTCCGTGGGACAGATAATTAAACAGAACAAACAGCAGTCACACTGACGTCATACAGCTCCAGTATATGTGTGTGTGTGTTTACACCAAAGCTTGGATTTACAAATGAATTAGGACTTTCCTGAAATGTGTTTAAAATCAAATTCTCTACACAGAGTACTGTTCAGCTAAAGAAAGCAGTAATAGCATTTAAATTGAAGCGTTTGCGTCGTTATAACAGTCTCTGATTATCAGAGATGAAAAAATATGTTGTTTAATAAACTTAATCGACAGAAAATGAATCAGCAGTGATTTTGATAATCATTTTAGTTCTCTGATCAAGCAAAAATGCCCAATATTGGCTGGTTGCTGCTTTTCTCTGTTTTTATATCACTGTACATTTAATATCTTTTTTGACTGTTGCTAAAAAAATAAAAATGAAACAGTTGTAGTTGTCTGTTTGAGGAACTTTTTATCCTTTATGATATTTGGATTATTCATGAAAAATTAGGCTCTGTATAAAACTAAGTACAAAACTATATAGTTGTTTGTCATTAATGAACTAATTCCTGGACAGCTGAAATCGATTTCACATTGAATGTTTGATCCAAAGTATCTGTTTGTCCCCTCCAGCTGGTAAATACGGCATCAAGCCTGAAGACATCCTGCTGGTCCACGACGAACTGGACAAACCTCTGGGGAAAATCGCCATCAAACACGGAGGAAGTGCCAGGTCGGTTTCATTCATCATGTTCTTGTGATCTCAGGTTGGCTTAATACTGGCTTAATACTTCTCCATACTGCAGTTTGCAGGTCCGGGAAAGTAAAAGTAATGAATGTTATTTGTAAAGGCTTCAATAAATAACTTACCCCTGTGTTAGCATCAGTCTGACTGCTGGTGGATCAAGTTCCCTCTAAGAATTAATAACCCAAATACATTTTTTTTTATTATGTGAAGTGATTGACAAGATTCAGTGGTGCAAAAATAACTTTAGGAATGCTTAATGTAATATTTTGTGAGAAAGAGAGTTGGATGTGTGTAAAATTACAGTGAGAATGCAAAATGAACTTGAGCCCAAATGATTGTTCTTCACAGAGGCCATAACGGAGTCCGCTCCTGTGTAGACTGTCTTCAGACTGATGTAAGTGACTGCTAACTCGCACACTGCTGAACTGTTCATTAGCAGGACCACTGCATGTTCTAGTCTGGTGTTGTTTTAGCTATATTCTTGATTTTATTGACTGTTTTTATTTGTGTTTTTATGTTTGATTTAATTAGACATTTATAATCTGCTGGTTAAACTGACAGCGTATGTCCATAGTGGTTATTAATAAGATAAGAGAACTTTAGTATACAAAGCAAAGTTCATATATATGTATACTATAGTAAAATAAAATATACATACATTGTAAAATACAACTAGAAAAAGTATATATGCATGTAGAACAAAGCAAGGTGCAAATCACAAATGCACTCACTGCATGAACGAAAGTGCAGCATACTGATTATTATTTTTAGAAGAAAGTTCACAAACGTTGCAGCAAAATACAAATAGACGAAACATGTTTTTGCCTTTGCAAATTAAAAAAATCAATAGACTGAAGGTGGATCGTGTGTGTAAACCTGTCCGGCGTCCTCTCGTCTCTCCTGCAGGTGATGCCCAGACTTCGGGTCGGGATCGGCCGGCCCACAGGGAAAACCTCGGTGGAGCGTCACGTCCTGGGCCGGTTCTCCTCAGAGGAGCAGAAGGTTCTGGACTCTGTTCTGGCTCAGAGCGTGGACCTCCTCCTCTCCCAGCTCTCCGAGCAAGACTCCCGACAGGACTCCCAGTCCCCCTCCTCACCAGCAGGGGGCAGACAAGCAGCACAGAAGAGGAAGGAGAGGGAGCGCTCAGCCTCTCCAGCTGAGGACTCAGCTGCTCACAGCTGAACCCCAAAGTTTCTCAACTCAACTGTTTTCAAGATCAGAAGGAGACAAGATGAACCTTTACTGAGGCTGTATTTATTCTCTGCTGGGAGTTAAAGGCGACACACACTTCTACAGAGCATGATAACGGCTCAAACCCTGCAGCAGGAGCAGAGGTGTCACCACAAAAACAGGCCAACCGTTCAAAAGGGATGGATGCCACGGCCGAACTAATTCTGTGTGAATTCATTTAAAAAAGATAATTTACTCTATCAAATGTCAAAAACAATGACTGTTCACTAACACAAGTTGCCGGTCTGAACAGTATTGATTAGTATGGATTGCTAACACCAAGGAGGTTGTGTTTTTACTCATATTTGTCTGACTGTTGGTTGCCATTGATACCTCGAGAACCTGTGAACAGATTTCAGTAAGATGCGTTGTAACGTTGGTGTGGAGCCAAGAATTTATTAAGGGAATCTAACACTGCAAGATGGGACATTTTTGAAATATTTTTGCAATTTTCTGATGAAATACTGAACACGAATGGAAGAAACAATTGTCAGGTACATGAATCCCATGGTTGTAGATTAAAGACTTCTCTATAGTTATTCTGATTTAAAACAACAAGTTAAGAGGACTGTGCAGCCTTTGTGGAGGTATGCAGTGGAGCCCAACTGATTGCTTTTCTCTCAGGCCAAACCACTAGCAATAATTGAGTTTGAAAAATCAGAAAACAACATATCAGCTGATTTTTCACTTATTTTAGCATAAACACAGAAATGTGCTGAGCGAGATATTTTAGTTGAAAAATAAACCTTCAGTGCTCTCTGGTGGACAAACTGATGGAGATGGGCTTCATGCAAAAAAAAAAAAAATCATGTTCTTATCCTAAATCTAGTTTTTGTTTTGTTTTGTTTTTTCTCTCTCTCTCTCTGAGGTTTGCCAATAATGTCAGATTCAACAAACCCTCCTAACTGCATAAACGTGTTGTTAATCACTTGTTTATGAGAAGGGGCGTGTCACTAGCATAATCAGCGCCCCCAAATTGCCATATAAAGCTAACTGCTCCGCTCTGTTTGTGATGAAGCTTGCCCCAGAGTAAAAAGAAGACTCTGACACATCGTAGCTTCCAGCCCTGCGGACAGAAATACAGACGAAAACATGAGATTGTTGTTGTTATTGTCATTATATGCTTTGATACCGACGTATCTGCGATAAGCTGCTATCAGCTGAAATAGCAGCAGCAAACTACAATCACAGCACTGGATTGCTAACAGTAAGCAGTGGTGTGTGGCCCCTCACATGAATCACCAGGGGACATTTGTGAACACACACACTGTTAACTGTATTTCAGTCAGTTTTTATTACATTTTGATGCAGAATGGATCTTTGTTGGGTTGATTCTCTACTCGAGGAGACGTCTTTCTAACAGCAGCTGGACTTTAGTGCTCTTTTCTTTCAGTACCTCATATTTTGGCATGGTGCATCTTACAGCTGTAGTCAGGAGGTCAAAACTGGGCCTAAAAATGCCAAATGCCATTTGTCTGTACTGTATGAAATGCTCTTCTGAAGTGTGAGCACTGTAAATGTCTTATTTGGTACTGATATAAAAGATTATCAAAACAACAGCATCAGGTCTCGTGTGTGTGTGCATTTGCATTTTAAGTTAACAGACTAATTATCTAGTTTCTTAAGTGATGAAGTCGAGTTAAGAACCGAACTGGAAAGAAACAAAAACCTTTTCTTGAAGCTCAGTTTCTCCATTTTTGTATCTGAAAGTGATAAGTGATTCGTGCTGCGGCCCCCCCCGAACACACGGTTCTCCTCACATGCTGCTTGTCCTCCCTGATGTGGCTCTTTTGGCTAAAAACATATTGATTTCCCCTTCCGATTGTTACACTAATTACGCTCTTCATCAATTAGGTGTCTTTAATGAGTTGCATCCAGTCAAGAGGCGCACTGTGTTCTCACACTGCAGAGAATGCCAGAGGAGGGAGGGTTTGGCGGGGGAGGTTGTGGACAAAAAAAGCCAGAAAAGAGCATATAAAACAGCGGAAAGAGGCCGACGAGCTGCTGAATGAGGGAAATCAATACAAAGGAGGCCAGTAGATTGCGATGGAGGGCTGCAGAAGAAAGGCAGGCGAGAAACAAAAGGGGCCAAACATTGTTTAGACCCGGTTTGTTTGAGGCCTTCTGTCCCGCTGTAGCTCAGAGTCACAATAGCTGCAGGGACACACTCGTGGACATGAGGGGGGTGGGGGGGTGGACTCAAAGGAAACTTCTTCACTCTATGTCACCCCCCACCACACACACACACACACACAACCTGAACACCCCTCACCCTCCTAAAACCCCCGTCTTTCTCTGCTGTGACCCCGTTGAGCCACCCTTCGCCTCCGTCAGGCCACTTTCCCAGCCCCTCCTCGCTGGTCAGCTTTAGGAGGCTTCACCAGCGGCTTCAATAACTTTTCTTCTGCAGGGGTCAGAGGTCAGCAGTGGGGCTGGACACCTGGGTCTTTAGAAGAGACCCCAAATTTATTCAGGAATGGGACCCCCAACCTTCCCCCCCATGCTCTACGGCCAAACATAGCTGGGCTAACGGTGGCCTGGTGGGGGGTCTTCCCACATATGTGCACAAACACAAACCAAGCCCACTTACTCCACTGATGCTGGGGAGGCTAATTAAGAAGAGCTACATTAATGGAACATACGCACATTTACACTCTTCTCCATACACGCTCTAATCCATATATTTAGCCTTGCTGGCGGCGTGGCTGTATGGGTGGATGGCAGTGAGGGTCTGTTGGACCACCAGGCTGAAATATCTCAAAATCTATTGCATGGATTGCCATGAAATTCGGTTCAGATATTCATGGTCCCCACTGACTGAATCCTACTGACTTTGATCCTCTGACTTTTCCTCTAGCGCCACCATGAGGCTGACATTTGTGTTCATGAGTGAAATGTCTCATGAAGTTCCCTAGAGAATGCATTCTAGTGACTTTGTGATTCCCCCAAAGGTTTCGCTTATTCCGCGAAACATCTACTTGATGGATTGGCAGTACATTTTGCACACATCTTCATGGCCCCCAGACAACGTATCAGCGCCACCATGAGGCTGACGTTTGTGGTTTTTATTTATATATCTCAACAACTATTAGATGAATTGCCATTCAATTTGGTTCAGACGTTCATCGTCCCAAAAGGAAGAATTGTGAAAACTTTGATCCCCTGAACTTTCCTCTAGAGCCATCATCAGGTCAACATTTGTGTTGGTCCAGTACTTTGGCTCAGGATCAAATACCTGCACCAGCTGGACTGTAATTACCAAATGTTAGCATGCTAACACACTAAACTGATTGATGACAAAAATAGGCATGTTAGCACTGTCATTGTGAGCATGTTAGCATGCTGACATTAGTATTTACCTCACAGCCCCACTATGCCGAAGCACAGCCTCCCAGAGCTGCTAAGCTGTAGATTGTTAGTCTTGTTATTTGTCTTGAAAGAGGTCACTTCACCAACTCTGCAGCTCTCTGAGCTTTTTCATCCTCTGTTAGCTCATATTTTTGGTTTTACGGCACATTTACTCTATGATTCAGTCTCTGCAGCTGCGTTTGGCAACAGAAACAGTGTGCACCAACTCCCCAGCATCAAATGGCGGACAGACAAAGTTAGAGACTTGCTGTGAAGAAAGCTTTAAGATGCCTCCCTGGTCTGGCAGTGATGTATCATGTAACAAGTGAGGTCATCCTGTCTGCATCTGTCTGTCATGGCTGACCCTGTCATGTTACTGGTTTTCCTGGTTCCATATGGCACCGGCATCTTGAGACCAGTTCCTGACCGCAGTTACCGGCCCTGTTACCTTGGTAACCTGCTGCAGAGGCAGGTTGGTGAGTAACTTCCCCTCACACTCAATGTTTTCATAGTGGCAGAATTACAGTAAGGTGACAGTTTTGTTTCACAAGTTTCACCGTCTCCTCTGTCAACTGATCAAAGTCTGCTACCAGTCCGTAATACATGCTGTCAGTGTAAAAACTAGCATTTACTGTATTCAGTGTCTTTCCCACATTGTATTCTGATTGTTAAAGGAAAAATCCACACTGAAATAATGCCATGCTGTTTAATAACACTGTTGGCAATGTACTTTTCATTTTGGGGTCCTTGTTGTATTTTCTAATCCAGATTTCCAGCAGCTCTAATGGAACGTATCTGAAGAGGACACCATTGACCTGATGACATCTGAAATCTGTCCCATTTATTGGTCTAATCCTAACATGAAATCATATCTGCTGACAAAGTCTCTCCAGACAGTTCGTCTCCAGTTTGTCTCAGCTTGGGCTTAAAGATCCTGTGTTACAAACTGGAGGTGTGGAGTTTGAAAGGCATGGGTGTTTTACCAGGCAGTAGGGCTGTCACTTTTTCAAAAAGTTACGTTCGGACAAAGTCGAACTAACACTCGATCTAAATCATTTTAAAGCAAGTAACCCACACAGCATGATGCCACGCTGCTATCTTGCTAACTCATGGGTGATGGCCTTTTTACGAGCTTCTGGCTCCCGATGAGGAGTGCAGTCAGACGAGGTCGTACAGCTGACGTTGCTCCGCTCATTTCTGGTGCGTCCGCTGCCTTACTTGGGTTCCAGTTGTTGTGGTTGTCGAGTAAGGCAGCAGCTTTTTACAAAGTCTTCAAACAGTCTCTTTGTTGGCCCAGAACACCTCCGCACTCTGCCTCTCAGATGCTTCGGTGCCGTGATTATCCGATCAGCACAGCTTTGCCAGCTGGTGTCGCCCTCCATTTTTCTTTATTTGCTTAGTTTACTGTGAATGTGGCATGCAAAAGGTCAAGCTGATGGTGACTTTTAACAGAGCCCCCCCACTTTGGTCCACAAGGCAAACTACTTCAAACGTTCTGTTGTGCTTATTGACTGTAAATATTCAATTCAAACAGGTCATTGAGGTTGGAATATTTAATTTTGTCCCACGTTCAAAAAAAAAGTTTGAATTTTAGGGAGGGCCGAACAAAAGATGCCACTGATCTGTATTATGGGAAATGTGGCATCCAGCATTTCTGGAGCTTCACCCATAACAGGGACTGAAAGTCGGGACACTTCAGCTTTTGCTGCCTTGATTTTGATTCTACTTATAACCATTCTCTCCCCCAAAGTCCCTCAACTTTATGGAAGTGCAATACTAAATTGCTGAAGTGGTCTTTGAAAGTACAGTGCGATCACATAGTGTATTTGTGTTATTTTTACTGCACATTGTGCCAACAGTCCTTTTATATTTATTTGTAATGTAGCTATTGTCCTATAATTGTCAACTTTTGCAAGCACATACAGTAGAAATAATTTGGTGCAGTTGTCCTTTAATTGTATTTTTAATATGTATAATATTTCAAACGTTGACTCATAGTGTCTCTCTGGCCCAGAATAGTGACCTCATGTTATTTGTATCCCTATTGGTCTTCAGTTAACCCTCATGATGTTTCTGTAGGGACTGAATAGTGGTTTATAGTGACCTTAATGTATTTTATCTCTTGGTGTATTGCTGTAATGGTCCAGTATGGACCCGGAGTGTGTCTGAGTGTCTTTCAGTATCACTGCAGTTTCTTTTTTCACGAGGCTTCTGTTTTTTCTTCTCCCAGCATCAGAATAGACCGAAGCCGTCCTGCTTTCCCATGGCAGAGCCGTGTGTTACAGTGAATCCAGACCCGTTGGGGATCCTTTTCTCATTCGTCTCTTTCCGATGAGCAAGCATTAATAACGCGTCCTTTTCCCCTTTCATAGCCATAATCTCCAGTGATCTCGGGCCTCCCGCACTAAATTATTCTTACAGGACCATGAAAAGGCAGCAGCGGGGCCCTTTAAGAGGCAAATGAGCATCCAACGTGCAAAGATGTTCCCAGCAACGGAAATGTTAACTCACCGTACAGAGCGGAGCAGGGCAGAGGGAATCCATTGACATGTCTGATGAGAGGGGACGGAAGGGTCCACCATCGCTCTGAAGGCAAAGCCTGCTGGGTAATTTATCCTTTAACCCCTTGTCTAACTGTTTACATTTGGCTTAAAGCCGATGGTTTTGTACAGAGCGGCTCACAGGGAGTGCAACAGTAAAAAAAAAAATAAATAAATAAAAGATGCAAATGCTGGATTGTCACCCTGGGGTCCACGATGTAGGTCTTAGAAGCCAATTCAGATACCAATCATTTCAAGATTTCACTTTTCATGCTCAAAATAACAAGTGTTTATACAAGAATTATGTTCTAATGAGGCTGAAATATATATATTACATACAAAGCATGGGACAACTGAAACCCACAGTGAAGAAAGTCCTTTATGGTGAGCAGCTCTTTCTTGGTTTGACCTATATAGGCTAGTGACACCAATATTTAGATCCATTTTAGCTTGCACGCAGCACAGCATCTCTAGGAATCACGTTCATATTGAACAACTCCGCACCTCGCGGTCTCCGTCCACCGCCAGTGCAGGAAGTAGTGGTAAAAAACTGTAAGCACATTCTTTCCCAAACCTTAAACATGCTGTAGTTGCCATGCAAAGAAGAAATGTGACAAGTGTTGGCCTTGAATGTTAAAAACGTTTTGCAGAATTGTTCAATATTTACATTAATAAGGTTTCTTTTCCCAGTTTAAGTTCAAGTATTTGTACAAGAACTGTATCTCTGTCAGAGTGAAGAACCTGTAAAAAACATGCACAATAAACATTTCCACTGAAACTCGACTTTTAACGAGGCTCAAGGGTTCTGTATGCTTAAAACGAACTACTTTGTACAACAATATAATTCAACCATATGTAAAGGCGAAAGAGCTTGTTCCCATTCTGGACGGGCACGTTCAGAGGTGGGACAAAAGGTCTGACAACGCACACTTTCAGACTGTCTCTTCTCAAAGAAATTCATGGTGTTACGTTCCATTTTTCATACCTCGAATTTTCCCTTCCAGTGGAGAAAGCGCGATGCAGTGCCATCCACGCTGCCCTACATGCTAGAAAATCAGCTGGCCTCTACGTGCCTCTAAATGGTTACATAGTTTATAGTTCCCTGTGTGTTTTTATTACAGAGGTGTAGTAATTCTACTTTAAATCTGGGTCACAATTTTAATCTTTTTCACCATAAATGCATCACAGCTCTGCCCCTTTTTATTGTTTTCGGCCCTGCCCCTCTGACTGCTGAGGCCCCATTCTGTGTTCGATGTGTTCATGAACACTGAAGTGAACCCTTCACAGCGCTTTGGTGTCACGTTCAACTTTGCTGAACTTGACGTGTGAAGTTGCACCACTGACAAATAGAAAACATGTATGGAGGAAGCCACTGTCGCCAGCTCGTTAGGTTTTTATGTATCCATGATGTAAAGCTCTGAAAAGCTTTGTCACATGACT
Organism: Siniperca chuatsi; assembly: GCF_020085105.1. Taxonomy (NCBI): domain Eukaryota; kingdom Metazoa; phylum Chordata; class Actinopteri; order Centrarchiformes; family Sinipercidae; genus Siniperca; species Siniperca chuatsi. The sequence continues at coordinate 2,633,187 of NC_058046.1, forward strand.
CGGAGAGGGTTCAGATTTGGTTATTTCCAAATATGAGTTTCTCATTTGTGAGCGGTTCATGAATACCGCGCTCGGGGTCTGGTCTTAGAGATGCGGGTTCACGTCAGGTCTGACACGGGACTGAACAGATGGTTTAACTTTTCTAACGGAGTGTGACAGTTTGTTGTCCTAAAAGCCAGAAGTATTTGAAATGTGGGTTTCCTCTCCACATTTTCCATGCATATTCTCCAAATTGTTCCCAACGTACGCAGAAAACAGCGTCTTCGGTTCACAGAATTTCTACTGCCAGTGTGGCTGGAGCCTGAGAGCTGAAAACTGAGACGGACGCTCTGTACAGCACTCCATGTTGATGTAAAAACAGCAGATATATGCTATATAGATGCTATTTGTGCTGACTGTAACAGACTTAAGGACATTTTTCTGAGTCACAGTTTTTCAAAGTAAAGTACATCTCAACTGTCACAACTTCCACACACTTTTCTGCTTCATCTGCATCGACTTCTGAGCGATCGGACGAGGGAAATCAATAAAGGACATTGGCTTTGACCCTGCATTCATCCCACCACTGGGCCGATCTTTCCGTCTTCTCGGAACTTTTTGGATCAGGTTTGATTTCAGGTTTGTGATCGTCTAATCAGCTGATAAAACAAAAGTTTTTAAATTGTCTTTTAGTTATGATCCATGTTGTGTCATCATGGGAAGTCAGTATTTTTATGAAATCCTCTTGTTCTCTAGACTTTGATGCATGAGATGAATATGAGTTTCATCTCTGTGCGCCCAGGACATATTTAGCCTAGCTTAGCACAAACACTGGAAGCAGGGGGAAACTGCTAGCCTAGCGTCATTAAAAGAGAGAAAAAATACACATACCAGCAACTTATTTGATTTACACGTTTATAATATTATTTTTCCTGTTCTGAGCTGAATTTCGATTGTTTTTGGAAGCAACTTGTTTTTCATTGCCGTATTTTTTAAACTGGTAAAACATGGTCTGTTAAACAAGCTGATCGTTTCATTTTATTTCATTTTATTTACAGGAAAAAAAAATATTCTCGTGTGTTTAATTTATTTAGATTTGTTGGACTCGATTTTGAGAGTTTTCAAAAAAAGAAAAAAAAAGTTTTTCAGTTTATTTAGTTGACAAAACAATCTCAGCTCAAGATCCAGCTGTTGTGGAGCTTTCGATCATATCACACGATCTTCATCAGCAGATGAGCTTCAGCCAGTCTTCATGTAGATGTTTAAATTTAAAACTAAATTCCCAGCACTTTGAGGTATCTTAAAAGTGGAATATGAAATTTAAAAAAAAAAGACTTTGCTGAATTTAAACTTAATATTTCTAAATTCAATTTAAACTATAGTTAATATTTTAAAAACGAAATACGGCCTTTTAAGATTGAAACAACTTTAAGAAAAATACTTTAAGTAAATAAACGAAAAATCTTGGATTAAATTTATATCAAAATAAAACGAATTTTGTTGCAAACAGTGGCTGATGCACACACTTCCATTTTTTTTTTTTTTTTTTTATGAATTTCGTTCGCCGGAGGTGAGATGAAATGAATGTGCCTTTTTGTTTATTGCTGTTGTTGTTGTTGTTATTGTTTTCCCACCATCACATCACCAGCGAGGGAAGCCTCTGAGCTGCAACTGTCTCCTACAGCAGCAGCGAAACGGGAAACGTCATCTGCAGCGCTCAGTGTGTGTGTGTGTGTGTGTGTGTGTTACAGCACAGTGTGTATGTGGGAGGGTTAACAGTGTTTTGATTGTAATTGGAAATGAAGAAAAAGCTAAAGAGAGAGAGAGAAAAGGAAAAATAAGACCGTTGTGTCTTTAAGAGGTTTGTTGGTCCTTCATTCGCAGCTGCTCTCTCTCTCTCTCTCTCTCTCTCTCTCTCTCTCTCTCTCAGTGCAGATTCATTACTTCTTCTTCTTCTCCTCCTCCTCTGGGCACAATGGGCATTTATCATCACCCCCGCGGTGTGTGTGTGCGTGTGTGTGTGTGTGTGTGTGTGTGTGTGTGTGAATGTGTGTTTATTCAAATCTCAGTACCAAGAGCGGACCGGCCCCACTCCCGAGCTCTCTCTCGGTGACACGGACGCACCGGGGCTTATTGTTGGAGGAGCCCCAGAAAAAGCCCCCCAAATCGGCCAGTAGGGGAGGAGGTGGAGGAGACCAGGAGCGACAGAAGAAACCGGGGGGCCGTCGGAGGTGGTGGTGGTTGTTGTTCTGTGGCGGCGGTTCGCCGTCCGCTCGCACCCCGTCCTCCTTGCGACCATCCGGGGGAGCATCCAGCCTCCCTGCCCGCCTCCCTCCCTCCATCATCAGCCTCCTCTTCCTGCCGCTGGAGCAGCCTACACCGCTTCCAGTTTCTCTCCTGGAACTACACGCGGAGCAGGTGCAGCATGCAACCTGCAGCGCGCCTCCCGTCATCCTGCTCCTTCTTTCTTTTTCTTTTTCCTTTTTTTTTTTGTCTTTGCAGGTTTGTGCAAGGAAAAGGTGAAATGCTGTGCAGATGAAAAGAGCGGGACATGGTAGTTGCATCTTTTTTGGAGCTTTTTTTTTAAAGGGGGGGGGGGACTACAAAGGGAAGGAAGGAAGGAAGGATGGAGGAGAGAAATGCGTCTTAACAGGTGCAGATATGGCGGAGAGGAGTTATTCCCGGGATTCCTCTTTTCTTCTCCGCCTCCAGATAAACTCAAACTTATTGTCTGTGTGATGTTACTGACCTGAAGTTGATCCCCCCCGGCTGCTGTTTTGGGGATGATTTCTGATAAATTGGTGAGCGGCTAATTGGCGGTTGTAATTGGATAATATGGCTGCTGTGGCCTCTGCTGTGCAGTCACTGTGAGTGTGAACACGCTGCCGCTGACTCCACTTTGAGCTCCGACTGAATGTGGACGGAGGCGAAGAATCGACTCTTTTAAAAACCTTAGTCTTCCTCTGAAACGCGACACTTTTGCTGCTGCTTCTTTCTGCGTGTATGTTTGAGCTCTAGCTGCTGATTGTCCAAACGCAATTCTTGTGAAATTTCAAATCCAACCCGAGAATTGTGCCTGGACATCTGTTGCTGGGCGCTCCTGCACTCCTGCTCCTCTTTTACCGGATCAGATCGGCCTTTTCTGTCTCTGCACGTCGCTCTGAGTCCGCGTCTGTTGTGGGCTTTCTGTTTCAGGGCCCCCGGAGGGCCACAGTCTCCTCCTGTCACCTTAATGTGACTCCAGTTAGTTTCTTAATGAACTTTAATTCTCCACAAGCTCCTTTTTAACTGAAGAGCTGAAGCAGAAAACTTTGTGCAGATTTAGCTTCACTCCTGCAGGAGAAGGAGGCCAACCAAAAAATAAAGAGTGATAATTAAGTATTTTACAAGCTGGGACAGTTTTTCTAAGTTGTTGGAGTGAAACTAATATTTCCCAGGCAGGCCCAGCTCCACAGCTTCTCTCTTTATTCGCACTTTTCCTGCTGAAAACCTCGCAGGGAAGGTTTATTGTCGCTCCACTGGTGAGCTTTTGTTGCCGCCTTTTGTTGGCGTTTTGGGGATTATAATTTGCATAATTCTTCAGGAATGTATCATTTTAATTTTGTTTAACAAACCGTGACCTTTTCCAAGCCCTTTATCCTTTTGATTAAGGATGCCATTACAAGCCAATAAAGCCGGAATTCGTTTGTACTGATTCTACTGTTGGTGAATAATAAAGAACTAATGATGATTGGAAGCATCAGATTTTTTTTTTTTAATTGTTCCATGTTTTTTCTTCTTCTGTTCGTCTTTCCTGATTTTTTTTTTTTAAATCTCATGTGCAGATTTCTTAAAACGGATTTCTTCTTTTCTTTAAATCTTATTTAAGAAGCAAAAGTTCAAGTTAAGCTGGTTAAAGGTTTGAAAAGAAACGAACGGATTGTTTTTTTTTGAATGCCTTCTTTTTGTGGTCCAACAGGCCCCTCGTTTATTTTCTTTGGATGGAGTCATGTGACTTCTATCATCCTGACATTTTTCAGCAGAAATCAAAAGATGCATAAAGCATGATATTTCTGGTCTATTTGCTTTTCAATTCAGGAAAGAAGTTCAGGTGACAAGCAGCGTTTTTGGTAGAAGGTTTTGTTTTGAGTTTCAGTCCAAAAACATAGATGGATGGATAAAAACTGATATTTACAGTGCGATTAATGTAAAAAAAAAAAAAAAAATCTTCAGAAAGTTTAAAAACTCCAATAATGTCTCACATTGAAATTCATTTTTCAATCATATTTTTTCACAATGAGATCTTTTCTTTTTTTTTAATTTGTCTCAATTTGAGTGAAAATATTTGCTGAAGATATTTTTAGTTTTTTTTTAAAGTAAAATCTCCTGCCAGCGTGTGAAAGCTGTGACATGTCAGGAATCTGAAAAGGTGTCAGCAGCAGGGTAAACCAAACCCTCAGCTTGACTTTGGCCTCCTCCGGTTCTGGGACAGGGGTCTGTTTGATTTTCACACCACAGCATCACCTCGGCTTGGATGCGTCGGGTCTCCTCAGACTAATTTGCTGCAGTAATCCGCTCTCAGCGTGTTGCCCGCGGAGCCGAGCAGCCCTGGGACGGAGCTCAGCCTCAGAACAGTGGATTAAAAACTCGGGGAGGTGTGTGTGCTGAGTCCAAACACCACCACCCAAGTTGGGGAGAAAAACACACAGGTCGTCTGTTGACCGAGTGCCACTGAACGCCCCATCATGACTGGATCAGAGGGTTGAAGAGAGAGGAGACCCTTCTCAAGTCAAAATCAGATCATTCTGAGTTCACGAGAATACTGACTTCTGGTATCAAAGAGATAAGCTACTTTCTTGATACCTTAATTTGAAACATATAAATATCTTTTTCAACAAAACTCTTTTTTTCTTCATATAACAAAAGAAGGTGAGAAGAAAGTTCTCAAAGTTCTCAAATGTTGTAAGAAGCCAAACAAGAACTTTGCCTAAATACAATACAGTCTAAAATTGGCAAAATTTTGACTCAAGTCTGGAGCTAGCTGATCAAAATGAATGGCAACTTTTGGTTCTTGACAGTTTTCAATACTCTGCGCTTCAGTCCCATTTTGGTTAGTGCCAAAAACGTATTTGTGAGACAAAAAACGAGTCCCGGTGACTGTGGTGTCGGACTGTAAGAACGAAAATACAATTGCAACGTCTTGATTTAAGGACTTAAGGCCAAATATGAATCGGGAAAAACATCTAAAAAGAAGAAATTAACGAAACATCCTACTATTGGGTTTGGGGTCAGTAACTCAGTACGTTATTGTAGCTTTTATCTCTTATTGCAGTAATCTCTACTTCCCATCCGTCATCACCGGTTGCGACTAATTCGACCAAAGAGCGATCTTTTGTTCTTTTTTTTTTTTTTTTGAGCCCTGAAGATTCATAATGATCCAGTAACTCACTAGAAAAATGGCAACGATTAGAGGAAAGTGTGAAAAAATAACTAGAACTTTGTTATTCTTTCTGTTAATCATCATCATCCTTCTGGGGCCCCGAGCCTTAGGTTGGGAACCACTGTCTCATTGCATTCGGTTTCTTTACGTCAGTTTGTAGAAACAGTCCGAATTCCTCGCTCTTTTAGTCCAAACAAAATCATCAAACCTCTGCAGCAGAAGTGCTTCTTCAGGTGCACTCGCAGCTGAGTGCCTCAACGAGCAATTGATCAACATCGACAGCAATACTGATGACAAAGATATCTTGAGGAAACAATTAGGAGAGCAGTGTAATGATTAGAGAGATCATTACAGCCATTTAACCTGGCTGGCACTTGCTGATGAGGTATAGACTGATCGCCGGGCTTTTTCCAGCCGGTTTTGAGTCTTAAAAGCTCAAATGTGTGACTCCTGGTTGTTCTGTGTACATTTTAAATATGATATAACCTCTCCTCCTGCTTGGTCTGTCATAATGTCAATTATTATTATTATCCTGTGAAGAAAATCCTCTTTCTGATTTAAGACTTTATAAAACCTCCGCGGCATCACGAGTGCTCAAAATGAACCCGTGTACATGTATTCAGGGTTAACGTTTCTGAACATTCAGGCTGCCTGAAATCCTCTTCTCTGTTTCAAGAAGACATCTTTGGCGAGTATCTCAACACAGATTCATCTCTGTCTTCATCTACATGCTTCGTCAGAGGTCTACGTGTCCGGTGAGGGGGGGCGACTGAAGATAAATGTGATTACGGACGTTGACGCAGCGTTAAAACATTCAGAAACGCTTTCGGCCTCCATGTTGGACGGCGTCGAGTAGCTCTCGTCCTGCTGTGCTCTGCTCCGGGTCACTCACTTCCTCCTTCATGTCCTCCTCCTCCTCCTCCTCCTCCTCCTCCTCCTCCTCCTCCTCCCACCCAACACCACCACCTCCACAGTCACATGACCCGGGCTGTGTCATCACTGTGACACACACACACACACACCGCTGCAGAGCAAAAGGCAGGGAGGATAGGGAAGGAGATGAAGGGAGGGGACCGGATGTGGGAGGAGGAGGAGGAGGAGGAGGAGGAGGAGGAGGAGGTGTGGGAGCATCACAAGGGTGACGTCACATCACGACCTCCTTCCCAGCATCCCTCCCTCCCTCCTTTCCGTCACACATACACACACACACACACACACGCGTGCGTGCGCGCACACACACACTCCAGTAGCAGCAGCATCTCGCAGGCATCTGAGAAACATGCAAGAATGTTGAAGGCCCGTCGCTGGAAATGACCTCCTTTGACTCCACGAAGAAGCGTGACGTCTTCTTTAGTAACGAGCGAAGAGGCCATTCGTATGTGTGTGTGTGTGTTTGCATACAGCGTTCGTGTGCATCGCCCACAGTCTGCAATGTCGGTTGTTCATTGGTGCAATTGGAAGCCATTCGCCACTGCTAGCTAGGCTGATATGGGTTCATTTTTGGGGGTGTGAGAGGGACTGCAGAAGTCCATATGATGTAGCACTCCCCTTCTCTTACTCCCCACTCCCTCGCCTCCACACACGCATATAAACATACGCCCCAAATCACATCATCATCACCGACCCATCACCTACTGCAAAATGTCACCGCCACTCTGTTCGCCAGCCAGTTTGTTCTGCGGCGATTTGCAGCGAAGCCAAGAACAGGCGGCCATGTTTGACGCTGACAAATGGCTCCTTTACGGCTCCCACACACACGGCGTTTAAGTTCATACGTGACTTAAACGTGCGCGAGCTGGGGGGTTACCAGGGTTTTTGGGCGCCATTTGTTCCTCTCTTTCGACACCAGCTGGTGACGCCTGGGACGTCTGCACCCGTCTCTGACCGAGCCGCCATCACCACCTCCACCCCCACCTCCCCTCATCACCCCTTTTATTGGTACCAAACAGCAGCCGGTCCCCCCCCCCCCCACACTGCACCACTGTTCAGCCCCAGCTGCAGACGCACAGCTGCGGTTCAGCAGGGGCGCTCTGACATCACCGCCTCCTCCTGGCCAATCATCTGCTTTGTTTATTTTAAGCAACACTTACTGCCTGGCCAGAGGAGGACGTATGAGGTTTTTAGCTGGAGCCTGCCATGTCTCTGTTGTCGTCCACAATTCCTGTAACAAGGAGCAGAGACGCTTTAATAGTCGAGCAGAGCAGAAAAATATCAACATGTTCGAGTTTTTTTGCAGCTTAGAGAGAAAAGTCCTCAAATAAATCACTTCTTTCCACACAGACAGTCAGGATGCAGTATTACGGACATTTTGATTGACTCATTAGCACATACACTTGCACATGTTGGAGACATCTGGTCCAACAGCAAAGACTGACCTGCTTGCGGCAGAAAGGCCAAACTGAGGTCAGTTCGCTGCACTTTCTCAATAAATCAGTGCAGCTTTTGGTCTGAGGGAATAAGCATTCTTAATAATGTTTACCACTTTCAGTTCGGCACTTGTTGATCTTTTCTCAGACCTTGAATGTCTCTGGGCTTTTCAAATCAAATCAAATCATACACAGTTCTCTGCATTCAACCCATCCGAACCATTAGGAGCAGCGGGCAGCCGCTGTGCAGCGCCCGGGGGCCAACTCCAGTTCTAAGTGCCACACGTGTTTTTGATGGTGGGGGAAACCGGAGCACCGGGAGGAAACCCACACAAGCACGGGGAGAACACGCAAACGCCACGCAGAAAGGCCCTGCCCAGCCGGGATCATGTCTGGTACATGAACACACTGCGTGGTGATGTGAATTTGGTAAACCAGGATCGTGTAAACAGTTTCAACATGTTCATATACAGTATAAACACACAGGTTCACTGTGGTGACAAATGAATTCAGAGGGAAAGTCCTAAAGTACTGTGCAGCTGTCATTTAGTCCATTATTGCGTCCTATCCTTATCTTTTGCACAAAACAACCAAAAAGTACAGCAAATGTTTCAGATTTCTCAGATTGTTTTTTATATTCAGACTGAACCCAAAGCGACTTCCAGACGCAGCACGGCTGCGGAAAAAAAGTCGACTCAAAGACACAAACTCGCTCTGGGTGGCAGGTGAGGTGAAATTCATCTAGAGTTGACAACTTGAGTGAAAACTTTGCACTTATCCCAAACTTTATTAATGTACATAGACAGAAAAATGACGGGAAAAATGAGAATGATTGCAAAAAAAAAAAATTCCAGTGGTCAAATTTGCGCAAAACTGCCAATTTGCTTCCCATTCAGTCTGAATATATGTTTAGAGTGTTTTTTGGTAGCTAGTCAAACATTTCTTAGTGGATTAAATTACTCTGGAGGGGAATTTGGACTCATGACTTCAGTATTTCCAAAATCCTACAGATCTGATGATGAAGTCTGATATACTTTTATATATGAATCCTACTTGTGGCTTTTGACTTTTAGAAGTAATTCCTACATGTAGAAGCATGTTGTTGGCTAACCGAGCAAAAAACTGCCTTAAACTATATCCACTTTTTAAAAAGTAAACGCTGAAGTGGTGATTGCTGTTCGGTGGGATCAGAGAGTTGTGCAGAGCAGCTGCAGAGTTGCAGCTCCTCGTCTCTTTCAGCATTATTACCATAATTTGTGGTGGGAAAGGAATCGCTCATCAATCAGAAGTGTTGGGAAAGTGACCACGCCAAAGACGCGGGGCCGCTGTTTGAGCAGCGGGCTCACAGGGGTCAGCCGGGGTGCCGTGTGTGTGTTTTGTCATTCATCACTCCAGGTTTGAAGAGAGCGAGAGGCGTCACAGCCTTTATCCTTCCCTGCTCTTCATCCTCCTCCTTCACAGCCGGTGGCCTTCGCACCTCATCTGACCACTGCACAGAGGCCAAGGTCAACCTGACCCCCCCCCCACCATCTCATCTCCCATCAGCACTCTCCAGGAGTCACCCTTCACCCCCTTCACCACCACACCCCCAACACACACTCTCACACACACACACACACAATCAACCTCCCTCCTCGCCTCACATTCCCCCTGCTGCGTCCCCTTTGTTCACCTGTTGTCCTGGAGACTCGATTGCCACTGAGACCACCCCTCTACTGTGTACGATGGCTGTGTGTGTGTGTGTGTGTGTGTGTGTGTGTGTGTGTGTGTGTGTGTGTGTGTGTGTGTGTGGCAGAGGTCAGAACAGAAGCTAAAATAACAGATAATCCCACAGAACACTGGTCAGGCCCTGACACCACGGAGGCCACTCAGCGACAACATAAACAACAAATGTAAAGTATCGTCACCGAACTGAACATTATACATTCACAACACAATCTGTTGTCACATAACATAACACACACCTAACTAAAGGTGACTTAATACAACATCGCCTACCAGAGCTGTCACTTTAGATTTGAAATTTGAAGTAGCGGTCAAACTAAATTAAATGAAATGCCCTTTTGCCCTATCAGTAAAGTAGGGTATTGTTGTTGTCTTCGTTATGAGAAAAGGAGAAAACTAGCTAAAGTGCGCAAACAAATTATCTGAGAAATAACGTAAAAGTATTTTGAAATCAGCAACACAGATGGAAAATCATGGAGATACGACAGTGTGCTAAAAGTCTTCAGCCGTGCCTTGAGCTTCATGCTAACATGCTGATCATAAGCGAGTATAATGTTTACAATGTTCACCATCTTAGTTTAGCATACTAGCATGCAAACATTTGCTAATTAGCACCAAACCGTAAGTACAGGCTTTGCAGGTATTTGGTCATAAACCAAAGTATTGGACAAATTAAATTCTGACGGGATGATGGCGCTGGAGGAAAAGTCAGACGATCACCAAAGTTATTACAAAGACATTCTGTGGTGGACTGACCAACCAACCAACAATGCAAGACTGTTGGCATGGCTAAAAACACAACAGCCTTACAGTGACGTTACCATGACAACAAGTCTGAAGTCACATGTTTGCGTGCTGGAACTATTTCTTAGCAAATAACAGCTGAGTGACTTCCCGGAGTCTCCGCAACCAGCTGCAATACTGCACAGTGGGGCGTGCTGGGCGGATGGATAACCCCCCCCCCATAAAAACACAAACATATATATCATTTACAACATTTACATACATAAGCATGCTAATTAGTGAGCTTTAGAGTAGTTGGTAGGTGTATTTTTGAACTTTGGACAAAGTCAGGCTAGCTGTATCCCCTGCTTCCAGTCTTTATGCTAAGCTAATAGCCTTGCAGCTGTAGCTTTGTACGGTAAGAAGAAGTGAAACTATATTAATTCCTCCTCTGGAATATAATGTGTACTGTGCAACGTCTAAAGTGAGACGTAAATTGGGACTTCATGATGGATTTCAATACCTACTTGTTTATTTGGTTTCCCCACTCAGCCTCTGTGTTTGTACTTAGTTTGTACTGGTGATTTAGTTGCTTCAGTTTATTTCAGATGCTTAAAAAGTCATAGAAAGAATGTGTACAATCATCGTGAAACAGCCATCATTCATACTACCCCATCGCCTAAAGTTTACCAGTCATTTGAAACCACAAACACGTTTTGAAATGGATTTTATCAACATAACAAACATTTTTATCGTTGAACGTATCTGCAAAGGTTGCAAAATGACTAATCATACCTGCAAAATGATCAGTGGCAACATTTTTGCCCCTACAATTGTCATGGCCTTAATACCGCCTGCATTATTCTTCCTGTTGTCAGTTAACCAGACCAGACCCTGACATCCACCCCCCCTCCAACAGTTGTCCTCAGCTCTTCCCACCGCCTGACCTGACCCCCGGCCTACACACCTGCCCCTCATTCCCCTAATCAGCTTCCCCAGTATATATTCCAGCCACCGCCCCTCACTTCCCTGCAGTGTTGCAGTGTCTTTTTTTGGACACTTTTGCTTGCCCTCTGCTGTGTTAGCCTGTTTGGACCGACCAGCTGTAGATGAACTGTTTTAAACTACAGACACAGTAAAACTTGTTTTAATCCAACCTGACGGCTCTGACGCATTTTAGTCTGTTTCCTGCAAAACTGAGCCTTTGCAACAAACATCGACTAAAGCATGATGTTTTTATGGTTCTGTTTAGGCAACTGAAAACACATGGTTAAATTAGTTCAGGTTGGAAGAAAAAGATTTCAACCGTGACTTGACGCTTTAGACAACGAGCACGTTGACTTTTTTAAGATTTAACCAAAACCATAATCTTCGTTTTAGCCAACTGGGAATTACAATCATGTTGGACAATTCTGCATGATGTGGTGGATGAGCCTTTCATCACAGACCTGCAATTAATGTTTTCCTGTTTACTTACAATAATCACTATCTTTTTCAAAAATGTTGTGCCACACTAGCAGCATGGCTCTATGGATGGTCTGTAGGTCAGTGACTATGGGATGGATTGCCATGAAATTTAGTACGGACATTCATGTTCCCAAGAGGATAAATCCTATTGGTCCGGTGATCCCCTGACTTTTCAAATAGCGTCACCACACCATTTCATCTTGTTCAATATTTTGGTTTTATGGCCAAATACCTGCAAAACGAGTGCTAATTAGCAAATGTTAGCATGCTAACAGGCTAAACTAAGATGGTGAACCTGGTAAATATTACCTGCTAAACATCAGAATGTTAGCATTGCAATTGTGAGCAAGTTAGCATGATGACGTGAGCATTTAGTATAGCCCCACAGAGCCGTTAGCATGCCTGTGGACTTTTAGTCTTGTTTAGCAGACAGTGTTGCAGAACACTCAAATTATCATAAAACATACAAAAACATTAACATACTGCTGGAGCACCTGTCGGGCCTCAATGTTGCATGCTATGGATTACAATGTTATGCTCTGTTATGCTATGCTAAGGGCCTCTGCACACACTAATTTGTTTAAAAAACGGACACATCCTCCTTCTGGGGTGCATACACAACTTCTGACTGTTGAGCTTTCACTCTGGTCGTCCCTCCACCTCCATCCAGTCCCGTCCTCTCCGTCCTGCCGGGGGACGGCCGGCTGCAGGAATGCGAGGCGAGAACTGGGACCGTCCCAAATGACTGCACACACAAAAAAGGATTTAACTCTTTGTCACAATTGTCCCCTCACACTCTGGCCTGCAAGAAAAAACAGCACAAGACTCCCTAAACCAACCCCCACCACCACAACAACCCTCAACCCTGACCCACCCCCTCATTGTATACAACCCCCCTCCTCTCCTACCCCTACCTTTCTCCTGACCCCGGCCGCGTGCATAAAGGACCATCAGAAGTATCGCTGGCCACATTTACAAGTGAAAGAGGCCCAATAATGGAGCGGTTAGCGAGAAGAATGAGGAGACAGAGGGGCACTCACAGATGTGGAGGTGGGTGGGGAGGGAGGGAGGAAGGAGCAGCGTCCCATTGTTGCCCCCCCACCCCCAATGGAGGGGAGGAAGGAAGAAGGGAGGGCTGGGACGGGTGCAGAGGTAAAGTAGGAGCTGAAAGTGGCTTTTTACACCCGATTTGTAATGGGGGAGTAGAGGGGAGGCAAGAGGGAGAGAGAGAAGGGGGAGGAGGAGGAAAAGAGATATGAAGGGGGGGAAGTAAAGAAGAAGAGGAAGGGGGAAAAGAAAGTCAGACAGAGCAGACATCGTCCCTCAACTTTCCCTCTCTCTCCCTATTTTCAACAATGCTCTCTCGCTCGCTCTCTCTCTCCAATAATGAGGCTGGTCCAGCTGTTCTGCAGGAGCCTGTGAGGCTCAGAGGTCATGAGAGGTCTATATATATATATATATATATATATATATATATATGAGTGTGTGTGTGTGAGTGTGTGTGTGTGTGTGAGTGTGTGTGTGTGGTGGTCATCCTGGCATTGTTATATATGTGTGTCTCATTGTCCAGAAGGATGGAGATGGCGATACAGCAGCTGGTGTGAAGAGGCCTCTAAGCTGACCTTCGAACCCCTCCTCTTCCTCACACCGCCTGTGTGGTGGTGGTGGGGTTGGAAGGGTGGGGTTGGGGTGGTTAATGAAGTCATCACAGCAGGATCGTGGCGAGATGTGGCATATATAGGAGGCGACGGGGTGCCGTCAGAGGATGAGGAGATGTTTCCAAAATGTCGGTAGGGCGGTCACCTCCAGGTTACAAGTCAACACTTGGACGTCAACAAAGAAACTGAGTTGGCTGAGAAAGCTGAGTCAAAGCAGCTGGTGCAGTTTGGCAGTAACTTAAAACATGTCGACCGTCGCGGATCCAAAGGGTTTGTTGATGCGGAGCGACAAACTTTAATTTTAAAGGACCAAACCAAAGTGTTTTGGAGGGGAGCATTTTTTCCTTTTATTAAACAGCACGGCAAAGAGGTGACAGCAAATGACGAGAGAGAAAGAGAGGGATGATGGGAAACACAGGCTGCTGGAAGGGCATGAACCTGGGACATAACACATGGTCAGCGTCTTAAACCTCTAGGCCACCAGGACACCCCCCAAACCAGTGTTTTTGCATGTCGTAGCCTTTTTACTACAAATCCTGTATACTGAAGCTTTAATCTGTAAGAACTCCACTTACTAGCTTTTTCCAGAGCCTCCTCAGCAAATAGTCTCTGACGTAAAGTAAAAAAGTATCGTAACGTAATGTATGAATGTAACATTACATTATATTCAATTTGCACTTTTGTGTAGTGTAATGAGTATAAAGTATCTTAATGTGATGTAAATTAGTGTAACATACTGTGACATAATTTTTTGTAAGTTCAAGTAACTGTACGATACATTAATGTGGCAGATGATTTAGTTTTTTTAATTTATATTTTAATTTTATTTGTTTCTCCACACTATTGTTAATGATTGATAAGAATTCAATCCGTTTTCGTGTGGTGGCGGGGCGTGAACTGTTTTCGGCTTCTGACATGACAGAAAAGGTTTCAGATCCGCTGACTTAGTGAAACGTAAACTAGTGTAATACAAAATAATGTAATTTAGTGTGAGATAACATGACGTAACGTAATGTAACATTACATTCATTTGGCAGATGCATACACACACACACACACACACACACACACACACATACATACAGGCAGTCAGTGTATTACAACTGGACTGGACCAACACGCTAACTGTTCCCGTGGATCAGGGGGAACACAAAAGCAGTTCAAAGAAAAATTCCCACCCTTTGGGGGTTTTTTTGATTCCAAAAGGTATGAAAATCACTTTCTAGATAGACACTGACAGAGCTGAGCTAAAAAAAAAAAACAACACCAGGATAAGTTCTGAAACTGTTTAGCAGGTTCATCACAGGAAGGAGGTCTCACTTCCTGGCTGCGTCTTCCTGCAGCATTTCTGATTGTAGGTTGCCCGGACTCTTTGGGTTTGGACCCGTGAAAGACACATTTTGAATGTTGCACAAAACAACATTTCACTGTCAGCACGGTCATTTATTTATTCATTTATTCATTTAGGTGTTTCGGTCAGTGACAGATGACCGCCACTATGGAATAAATCAGAGAACAGCTGATAGGAAAAGACACAAAAGATCACCTTTCTTCTGTGTGGACCACCCAAAATGTTCCCTCAAGCCAAGTGGACTTTGAGTTGTGAGACACACACACACACACACACACACACACACACACACACACACACACACACACACACACACACACACACACACACACACAGAATACTAAAGACCTCTGACACCTGTTCATTTCCGATGGAGAAACTATTAATTTCCTGCCGAAGGAGATAGTGGAGCTACGTCTCTGTCAGAGAGATAACATCTCCTCTACTTCCTGTTCAGAGCTCACAGGTGACAAACAGCAGCTCCACTCATTCTCCATCAGTGACAGGTGGAGGAAAACAACATGTATCAATACTACGCCAGTTTTCAGTTAGGTTTTACCTTGAACTTAGCGCAGTCCGTCTGTGCTGCATTTTTCCTGGTTACTTCC
Source organism: Siniperca chuatsi (assembly GCF_020085105.1). Classification (NCBI taxonomy): domain Eukaryota; kingdom Metazoa; phylum Chordata; class Actinopteri; order Centrarchiformes; family Sinipercidae; genus Siniperca; species Siniperca chuatsi. The sequence continues at coordinate 2,648,483 of NC_058046.1, forward strand.
TGTCACACCAACAACAAGAATATTCAGATTTTTAAATATAGTTCATCAGGTGAAGCGTGGTTAGAAGCTTTCAGCAGTACATGAAATCTGTGTGAGGCCACTACCTGTGTGTTGTTGAGAGGTCTATCTGTATTATCTTTAATTTAGTAAGTAATCACAATAAAATACTGGCTACTGAACAGCGATGCGTTCACATACCGCCAATGTGACTTCCTAGTTAAATACACGTTATATATTTGAACAGTGATGCAAAAAGTGAACTAACTACAGTCCGTGACAACGAATCTTTAAACTGAACTCAATGTGAGGATTTGAATCAGCAAAGTGACTCCTGGGCAGATTTATCACATACTGTAACAGCACTTCCATGTTTATTTATACATCAGCTGATGTGTTGGTGAATTAAACTGGACTTTACCTCAAACACTGGCCAGGTCTATTAAATGAGAGGCAGGAGAACAGCTGTCGAGGTCGTTGGTGCCAGTAATGTGTTGCAATGTGCCAAGAAATAAGTGCAGGTTTCAAAATCCTTTAAAAAGCATGTATAAATGTTTGGAGGTGAAATATGGAGAAAAACTTTATGGAAAAAGTAGACGGAATGATGAAAACTTATAGGACTACTTTGAAATTATAATTATCATTTCAATCAAGCACAGTGCAGAGAAAAGGATGTGTTCAACCCGTCACCAATCACCAACTCATAGCGTGCAGTTTTACAGTGTGGACACAAACATGGTACAGTGTATTTAATGGACAGGTCTGAAACAGTTTTGTTGTGTATTTAAATTTTTATTTTTTCATTACACTGCAGTGCTAGAAGTTGCATTTGGATATTTCAGTCACCAACATCCAGGCACTTCAGTGGCTGACACTGGAAACGTAGTGGTCCCATAACACTGGAAGATGCCAGAAGCTTCCAAAAAGACGACAACCCTACAAATAATGGCCGCTGCTGAGTGTGTGTGCAGTGATTGTTCTGCTTAAAAGGAGATTAGGTAATTTAGTATGGCAGGGTAAGAAGTGTACGACTGGTACACTCGCACTGTCTGGCCTCTGAAGGCAAAAACGACTGATATTTGCATGGAGTCTGGTGGGTATTTACAGGCTGTCTTCTCTGTGTACAGTACAAGTTCATTCAGGTTCGAAATTAATAAATGGATCTTGTGGACTACTTCACTGTTTTGACAACAGTGACTGAACAGTAAAGATGGACTGTATGTTACAGACTTCTGCCTTATATGTCAATATTCAGTCTGTTATTGTGTTCATGTCTTTGCTCCAATGAGAAATTCATGTTAATGTACTGCACTTGTAAATTTAATTAAGCTTGATTTTCATTGCATTTTAATTGTCTGACTTGCTGCCGCAGGTCTTCATACAGCCGTCATTTAACACAACAAATAATTAATGGGTTACAATCATTAATTAGTTGTAAACAACTCAAACTCGTGGCAATATTTCTGAATTAAAGTATTCATTTTGTCAGATGCATACTGACTTCTCAACACATGCACTGCCTTCACAAAGACAGAGTGAGACAAACAAAGTTCTTTATCTCAATAATATATCAGGTCCATTTTATCCTCCATAAGAGTAAAGTGCACTTTGAGTGTGTTTAAACACACAGGCAATACCTTTTACAATACATTTTACATTAAAGAAACAAAATATAATATCATTTTTTACAGATTAACAGAATTAAAATGCACCGAGCTGCAGGCGAACTCTGCTTCACCTCTTGGCAAAATGAAGTCTTTACTGCCCCCTGGTGGCGGACAGCAGCAAAGTGATAATATTTTCAAGTAAAATCCATCTTCTGCTTCAGATTTCTTCCTTCATTTAAAAACAAAAAACTACTCCCCTCTTTAGACAGGAGCTGTAGTTTGGTACAACATATGTTGGATGCTGTTATGCTGATTATTTAGAGGAAAACTAAAAGTCATTTGAAGTCATTCTAGTTGCATTTCTTGAGGGAGCTGATATTTAAGTGATAATTGAATTCTTATTTTAACTAGTATTGGTAGATATCATTATAATTGTTGAATATTGTTAAATTATACTGGTTAGATTTGGTTCAGCACTAATGATGGCATGAGCTAAAACATGTGCCATAAATGTCTTTAAAGCTCCGGTCTCACATGGAATTACATCCCAATCACTCAGAAGTCACAACCTTGTATCTCTTATTCTAGTGTTTGCTTTCCAACGCTCTTCAGAAAGAGCCTAAAAATGTACTGTAATCCAGCTAAAATAAAATGGACGCGGTTGAGATCAGCTACATTTCAGCCCCCCTTACTGCAGCATGCAGGAACTCTTTGCAACTTTGTGTTGACCATAAAGATTTTTTTCCCCACAAATTAAAACTTTCAGAACTATTTTGAGACTTCTGACCCCTTTTAGTAAAACTCCCAAACTGTGAAGACAAAACAGAAAATCGGCATCAGTGAGAGAGGAGGCTGAGCTTCTTTCTACTGCTGCTGCTAGTCGGCTAAGAGATCTGCTGTGGACACCTGTGGGGGAACTGGGAAGCTTCCCGCAGCGAATAGTGAAAAGATAAATAAATAGACTTAAAACAAAATAATTGATGACCTCCACTGATGGCAAACGAACTGCAGCTGAAATCTGGAGCCACACTGTACCAACTTCAGAGTAAATAAATTAAAGGTAGAGTTGGGTTTGAGGTAGAGTGCGGCGTGACTCCTGGTTTAGACACCGAATTAATGCTCAGAGGAAAAACTCTCTTGTGCTCACAGTTGGACACGTGCCGACCGCTACAGCAACGATGCCTTGAGGGAAACCCAGCTTTGACAGCGCAAAACTGCTTTGAATTCAGGCGGTTGCGATTTCAGTTCCCCTTCAAGTACAGGAAGCGTCCTCGACTCTGAATCCCTGCCTGCTCCAGAGATGCTGCTCTGACCTCCATGTGGGAGAAACTGATTCAGACAGACTCGCAGATCTGTTTCTTTTCACCGACTCACCTCAGGAGGAGTTTCCCTTTCAGTCTTTAAAAATACAAACAGTTCCCCCTTCGGCTTACAGGAAGAGGTTGATTTTGGCAGGGACGGCCTTACAGCCGGTAGAGGAGAAGTACTGTCCCTGGACGGGAGTGTAGCTCATGTAGCCCCCTACTGCCTCCACCACGTCACTGCGTCCGCAGCTGCCCCGCTGGCAGAGCTGCGAGCGGACACAGCGCTCCACGTGGCTTCGGCTCAGCGGCAGGAAGGGAACGAAGCGGGTGATGAGCTTCTGCCGGATGATGCTGGACTGGAAGAAGCCGCCTGGACGGAGAAACTCACTTCAGTTTCCTTCAGCTGACAGTAATGCAACAGTAACTGGGCCAGTACAGCAATATGCTGGCAAATCAACTGAACAAAGACAAGTGGCTGTTTCATCTCTGTGTTTCCAACATTTAGGTCATTATTGTGCATCACTGCAGTACATTGAGGCTTAGTATCTCCAAAATATTACACTATACTAATGAATGAATATGGATGGTAATTCTCTATTCTATTTTTTAAGTGAAAACTGCTAAAACTGTGGAAAAGTTAGTGTTATTCTGAAACATGTCACGCCTATTCCAGTTCAGTTTACGCTGTTATTAAGATAAATTTGATTAGTCAGCTCTAAATATTAGAGGAATATGAAACATTACATGTAAATAACAGAGCTTTAAAAACAAATATTGTACAGTTAAATTACAAAAGACACTTACTTGTGTTGCTGTTGTAAACCGTTTGTGCGATGGCTTCCTGCAAGTCGGCCAACTTGATGTCCTCTCTGTCCCGTCCAGCCTGCCGGTTCTCCAGAGCCATTTTGTTAATCACCTCCTCTCCTGTGGTGCTGCAGGGAAAACACACACACCACATTCAGAGTCCACAAAAACTGTCTAATGCTGCTATTTTGATGTAGAATTTTTTGCTGAAGTGTCCCGGGGAGAATTTGAACCTCTGCGTATTCACTCTTGATAAAATAAGGAGCTATTCCCTGCTGGAAGTCAGATGACTATTTCACTTTTTGTTTCTTTTCGAACCAACTTCAACGGAGGTGAGAGTGTAACGACTAAACTCTAGTGAACTCTAGTTTCTGTTTCACGTTAGTAGATTACAAAACCATCATTTCTAATTATCAGATTTACTTATTTAAGATTTCCTCTGTTTTACAGGGATCATGGTGGCTGCCCTTGTAGCACCCTTATCCATTTCAATAAGACCACTGCATTGACACAAGATGAGTCCTGACACAGAGGACTCCAGCGAAAAAGCTATCATTCAACAACACACTGTGTTGGCCAATCAGATACTGGACATGTTCACGTACTTTGTAACGTGCACAGTGTAATTCTACTTTCCAGAGTTGTGAAATCCTCTCTCATAGTGTTTTGGTATCTGATAAACCTTCAAACTCATGGATCTGTTACTCAAAATGGACTTCCTGGATCATATTTCATCTTCTTACCTGTACCCCAAGCAACATGCCCCCACCAATGCAGCCCCTTTTTTTCGGTTGGAACAGCCAGTAAGGGTGTGTGTGTGTGTGTGTGTACCCGATGAAGATGTAGATGGCCTTGCGGTAGTTGGTGCGAAACACAACGTGGGAGGGACCCAGGAAGGGCTCCAAGACGTCTATAAGACCTGGAGGCATCTTCTCCATCTCGTCAAAAAAGAAGACCGAGCGAGCGCACTCCGTCAGGTTCCCCTGCACCCAGCTCTTCAACTTCTTCTGCAAACCAAAGGATGGAAATTCAGTCCTGAAAGCAGCTCCAAAGGCTGCAAATTTATTTTCCACCCACCATCATTTTCTTTTCTGCAAGTTAGCAAAATTAAGCATTCGGTAACCCTGAACAAATCCTACTTCTTAGCGTCTCATTTTATTTCTTGGACACATTTAATTTATTCTTTGTCTCGTGATTACTCGTGACTACAGCTGAAGTGATTAAATCACGATTAACATTGCCATACACCATGATCCCTAACTTACCCTGTAGACCTTGACCTGGTCAGGTAAGGGGAAGTGCAGCGTGGGAACAAACTGGTGGACGTACGGGCTGCTCATCGCAGAGCCGTACAGATGATTTCCCACCATGGAGCTGACCAGCGTCTTTCCTGTTCCAGAGGAGCCATGGAAGGACAGCACCAGGGGCCGCTCGGGGCTTTTATTCTGAAGGAACTTCGCCACCTCCTCTGATACGATGTCCTGGGCCAGGTGTTGTCCATAAACATTCTTGTAGAGATCCCACTCCAGGTCTGGTTGTCAGGAAATAAAGACGCCTGTGATGTTAATGTTACCAAACCATCCTCAACACCTACTTGGCTGACTGCTTAATATGTCACATAACTTGTGCCCCTTTTCAACCAAAGGCCCCTGCGGTAGAAACAAGATATTTCATGACTCAAGTCATGAATTTGGTCATTTCTAACTCAACTTAACCCTCTCCAAGCTCAGGATATCTTGGCCTTCGCTGCTTTGATTCTGATTGATTGATTGGTGCTGTACTAGATGGCTGGAGTGCCCTTCAATAACCAAATTAAAGGGATACTTAAAATAAAAATGTATATGCATTTATCTTGTGTTGTTATGTAAATTCATTTTTTTAATTCACCCAATTTCCATGTAAGTTGCAACAAATTGTTACTGTAATTTTAAACAGTATATTAATAAAGTTCCCCCACAGTTTAGAGCTTGCACAACTTACAAAACACTGATTTGTTTTAGTATCTAAAATGTTTAATAACAGAGGAGACTTCCTGTGTTTTCCTTGCAAGCAAAACAGCGACCTAGCAAAGCAGTTATTACAGTAACAGCCAGTTAGCTAACCCTTCCTGCCCTGCACGCGAACAAAACCTATCAAATATATTTAAGTTACCGTTTAATGGACAAACTAAAGTTACCTAGCTATACTTTATATTTTTAGCCTAGCTAGTACAAGCAGCAGCAACCGTCAGTTAACGTTAGCTAGCTACGACAGACGTACATCTTACCTCTGATATTCGGTTTAAAATCGCAGTCACAGCTGTCTGATATGGTGCAGTAAAGTTTCTGAAAAACGCCGCAAACTGGGTTATAAAGGAATAAAAACAGCACAGACAGGATGGCCAACATTTTGGCTGCCTGTTGGCGTACAGAAAGCCGGAGTGCTCCTTCTCCTAACGACGACCGGCCAGTTTGTAGTTTTTCCACTTCGAGGAAACACGTAACGATATGAAAGAGGGGACTACATTTCCCAGAAAGCATCTGGCATGGGGCGTAGTGCGTTGGACACGTTGGAGGATCACAGTCCACAATGCACAGCGATTTTAACAGCATCTGAAAAAATACTGCAAAAAAAACGTGTCGCTGTATATGCAGTATTTTATTATAAATATATTCAAATTTGAATTTATGTAATTACACACTGGACATATTTGCAAAACATGTCACTGTGTGGTAGAATAAAATAAAATAGAAACGTTGTAGGAGCATAGAAAACAGCTGTTTCATTATCATATGATTCAACAGAAAATGTAGACACTCAAAACATTCATATTTGTAATGAACTGTAATCTTGTACAGAAATAAAGTACAGTAAAACAGAACATAGTAGAAAATGTGATTTATACAGTAGAGGGTGCTATTAATGTGGAAATGGTCTATTAAACAGCCAGGGTGCAATTAAGTGTTTTTGAGTATTTATAGAAAAACTGACCAGACTGAGAAAACAATATAGTTTTACACACACACAAAAAAAGACATTTGTTCGTGACACATTACAGTAAGGGGTAATAAAACGTTTTAGGCGAATTTCATAACACCTACATTTAAAAATAATAATAATAATAATAATTTTGTGAGAAAGAATTATGTATGGGTTTTCTATTTCACAATATGCAGCATGAGTCAGCTTTAGTGGAGGCCAAGAAATGGCATGTAAATGACAGTTTTATCCAATAAACTGGCTTGACAGTGAGGTAAACATGTTTATTTGCAATTTTAGATAAATATTAATCATTAATATTATGTAAGGTAATAGAAATGTTCTGTACCTGTGAGCTGTACTCGTGTGGTTAGTTTACTTTCAGTTCACTCACTTCCAGTTCACATAGTGATAATGAGAGGTACAGTATTTGTGATAATGTGATTAACTGTACAGCTTTAATTTGGAAGGAAACAGGAAGAAAAGGGGACGTTTAAAAAAAACAAACAAACTAAACCTCTGAACTGAAAGTGAACTGATCCCGGCACTGATCACAGCATTTGTAATCTCATTAAATATTCACTTTTCATTCACTATTCACTATTCATTAGGAAAAAATCCTAATGATTAACACACGACGATAAACATGATACAAAAAATGCAAATGTAGATACAACGTTATTCTGTTATTGGGTTGTACAATATGACATACAGTTCGTACAGTTGTCGAGTTAAGGAAGGGCCAGCCTTCAGGCAGGCAAACACATTTCTCTACATTAACCGAGCAGACTGAGGCACAGCCTCAGCTCAGGGACTATTTTCATGAAAACAGGCTTCATTTAACGGAAAATGGGGGTTTTTTTTCTGCAGAACAGAAGCACAACAGAGCCTGGCACAGGGATGGATGGTAAGAAACATATCAAATAAAAGATGCTGGCAGCATCAGGTTGATTGCTGACTCATTGGCACTTTGAAACATTAAAGTGGGTCCTCGGTTAGGAATATAGATAGTGATAAATGAGACTGTGAGGAGGATGGTAAATGAGAATGCAGTTTATAAATGTACACCAAAGCAGGAGCTGCGACGCCATCAGACAGGAAGCTGCTTACTTTGTATTTTCTGTCTGACTACCTCATACTTCCAGTGCCTCCACCGTCCTGCATCTAGTGGTTTCTTCCGGAAACTCCTAATTCTTGTCTCTAACTCTGACTTTAACATATAGTACAGTATAATTTAAGCAGCACTCTGCCTTGGGTTCGATCAGTCCTGCTCAGCTTCAAAGGTGCTAAAATACTGGTATGAGAAATGAACCCTTTAGCATGACAACACGTTTGAAGCTAACATTCATCCCGTTGATGTGCTTTTGAACAGGAATCTGAATCCCAACAAGCTCCAGAGAACCAGGTGCATCACAGTCTGTTACATTTGGGCAGATGTTGACTGACAGAGGTGGCGTACTGTTTGAGTCTAGAGTTTAGATGCTTATGAAGTGTGTTTGTGGCTGGTTGAAACATCGTCTTGCTCTCCCTTTTAATGACCTTCCAGTTGCCCTAGAGCAAGTCACCAGAACCCCAACTGCTCCGTGTCCAACAGGCATGACAGGAAGCTCTTCCCGGATAAACATCAAAGTCATTAAAACAGGTCTGGGGTCAGCACGGTCTGACAGGCGGCTCCAGCTTGTTGGACAAGGCGCTCAGCACCTGGTCAAACTTGGCGTATCGCAGAGCCTGGCTCTCCGCGGCTCCCCTGCTCCCCCACAGCAGCCTCATCTGGAAGTCGGTGAGGAAGAGCTCCAGGACCTCAGCCTGCTCCTGGAAACCTGCAACATCAACATCACAACACGTTTTCCACTTTAATCGCATTTTTAAAATCTTCAAATACTAAATTCAGAAAAATCCCCACTGGGAAAAAAGCCCCCTCACTCCTCTATAGCTGGGTAATAAATAATGTTGTACTAATCATTTAAATTACAAGCGACAGGTCGTGTTATTTAGCTTTAGCACAAAGGAGTGAGGTTGGTTGACATCTTGGATGGCTGAATTTACTGTTCATGTTTCATTTTGTTGTCTCTTAAACGCACAGTATGGAATTTCTGCCGCTAGGCGTCTCCCACATCAAAACAATAACAACGGACGTGGTTTGATGACGTCGTGAAGCAGCGTGGGATCGTGGGAGTTGTTGTCTTCACTGTTAAACAACCAACATTGCGGATGAAAATCTGTCTGACGTGACTCAGGCAGAAAACTTGTTCGTGGACGAGGTAGTGTATTAAAGTTTTATTCACGTTACGTTTAGTCACGTTCGACGACTTCCTTCCTCACTCTGACGTATCCTGTGTCTCCCCGGACGTTATAGCAACTAGAGGGAGCGAAGGCAACCAAATGAAACGTGCCGTCACCTTAATTATAATTACGGATTTCTCTGGGTCATTAGACATTTTAATGCAGAAATGTTACATATACCTTTAAGTTGACTAGTGAAGTAATGACAGTACACACATGTTTCAAGATCTCCGCAGCTGGACAAGTAAAAACTGGGTTATTCTCCAAGTTTATTCAGTTTTAACCAGATAAAGGAAATATTCTGATAATAATATTTCATATAAACACCTTAGCCAGGTTGTGTTAGTTGATGTAAAGCCTCTGTGCTGCGGTGTAAAGTTATGTGGTCGTGGCACCTTTCAAAGTATCCTGATTGCATTAGTTTTTGTTTGCAGAAAAATAAGACATGATGTGCTTTCAGCCCTTTCATTCTCGGTGTGCACTGCTGTCTGCCACAGACTCTTTTTGATACCACCACTGGGGGGTGCCAAAGTCTGAACATTTCAAATCCTACAAATAGTAGCTTTGAGGCTGATATCTGAGAAAAGCAAACTAATTAACAGACATGGATTACTAGTTATTATTTAAATGACACTGGCAGGTATATGCCTTTCGTTTTATTTATTCATTTATTTATTTATTTCTGTGCAGGTAGCACGTTGAACTGAAATGAAAAGGTGGGTTTCTATACACATATATACAAAAATAAATGAGCAGACAGCAGTGAAGCGCTTTTCATGTTACATCTAACACTGTAAGTGATGTGTTGTGTGAGTTAATGCAAATTACAACAAACATCAAAGTTCCTTCTTTTTCTTATATTAAATTGTGGCTCTTTCCTTCAGGCTACTATGGACCCTTCATTACCTCATATACCACAGTGTATGTAAAGCAGGAGTGCTGCAAACTGTTTAAGGGTAGGGTTAAATGGCACTGGGAACTGGCTAACGGCCATTTTTTAGATGGAACGGAACAGGAACTGTGGGGAGAGAGAAGGGGACCTGAAATGGTGAAACAAAAACATATGATTGGTTGCCACAAAACTTCGATCTGTAGCGCGTCACGCCCGTCACACAGCGACAAGTGTCAGTTTGTAGCTCCATGTCACCGGCTCCCATTGAAAATGGCTTGTAGCCTGTTGCTTGGTCACCGGTAGTCTGAACACACCATTACTCTAATCTGGTTGTTCAAAACAATGCAGTTATAATGTCCTTCTGACAAGGATTGATCAACAACACAGCCAGCACCAAACAGGCTTCTCTCGCTCTTACCTTGTAGTCTGCTCTCAGCGTTGGAGCGGTAGATGCCCCCCAGCTGAGCGATGGTCCTCGCCGCCCCCAAGTGGAACATGACCACGTCCACCCCGACTTCCACCGTCTCCCACGGCTCTGTCCCCTCACCCACCGCCATGCTCTTCTCCAGCAGAGACAGGAGGGGTAGGACGTGGGGGAAGGTGGTGTTGGACAGCGGACAGCTTTCTGGAGGACAGACACACAGACAGTCAGTGTTTTTTGTTTTCTTCAAATGGACCATCAGGACGCAGTGAAGGAGGACCTCTACCTCTCCCGTCGTTCAGACTCTTCATAAACGGCCTCAGAGTTTTCTCGTAGAGAATAGCGCCCTCTGTGTGTCGCTGCCGTAACGCCGTCCAGGTTTGCTCCAGACGGGACACCTGAGGGACAGAAAAACATCCCCATTAAAACCCAGCAGTAATGGTTTACAGATGCAGGGTGGATCGGTAGTTGGCCTGTTAGTATCGTGGATGGATGCAAAAGACTACAAGCGAGGCGGTCGTTTGTAGTTCTGTGTCCCTTGTCAGGGTGTCTTGCTGTTATGTAAGAGGGATAGGGGCCCGTCTGCATCCAGGGGCCCGTTATTTCATAGTCAGTCCAAGGACATATGTTATTTGGCATTCATTTATTACAGTGAATAAACAATGTAACTATTAATAATGTACAGTTAATTATTGCCTAGAAACAGGGCTTTAAACTTGAGTCTTAACACATTTTTACTCATTTTACATTTGTAAAAATCAACAAATGTAAAACGAGTAAAAATCTTACTTCTATAGTGTTTTAGTTATAATAAGAGATTTCTTTGATGGTACGTCAGGTAGGGAAAACATCTGTAATGGGATTCGACTGGATGTAACATTTATAACCAAGATACTGTAAGTGTACATTTTTCATTACAAAAATAAAATTGGATTTGAATGAAAAAGTACAAGAACATTTTTAGTTTTAGTCTTTTATATATTTTTTTGGTTTGAAATGGAGTGGAGAGGGCTGAGAAAGCAGAGTAGATGCTGACACATTGTATATTTAGATCAGCACAGTCGCAGGCGATGCCGTGATGTGATGTTGCTAAAGATGATCTTTTGAATACAAACTTGAAAATTACAATTACAGACAGAGTTACTTCCTCTACTGTTATAAAGATAAGGCATTTATGATATCTAAAATGTCATGTCACGCTACCAACTTTTATATAAAGAACACAGGACACGGATCGCAGCAATCCTTTTTACAGCACCAATCAAAGATAATATAGTCATGGTGCAGCATTTTCAATGTTTGACAGCGCTCATTGTTTTATATGTACAGAGGGTAAGGGGTTTACACTGCAGGTTTCATTGCAGATAACTGACTAAGTGTTTTAATGCACATGATATAATGATAATAAATATCATCACCTTGATGACACATGATGTTTGGACCTTTGTTGCATGTCATCCCCCCTCTCTCTCCCCATGTTTCCTGTTTGTCTCCACTATCTCTATCAATGAAGGCACAAATACCCCAAAATCATCTTAAAAAGAAGGATATCGGTGTAACTCCAGTCTGAACGATGCATGTTTACCTGCGGCAGCTCTAATGCTCTCATGACAGCAGCGAAGCCGAACATGTTGCCCATGGTGCTCTTGAGCTCAGCAGCGATTTGGATGATTTTATGCAGCAGACCGGCCCTCTCCTCAGTCGTCCCTGTGCAGCCCAGGACATCCACAGCCAACGTGGTCGCCATGGTTTGGAACCTGCAAGAGGGTGGAGAGAGAGGGCGGGGTCGGGGGGTGACATCAGCCCTATATCACCAGTGAGAATTCACATATTGCTTTAAGAGTTAAATTATAATCTTCTCTCAAAAAAAAAAAAGCTCTAGCAACACCATAACCCCCCAAGACATCAAATCACCAGAAAACCAAACTGTTGGATGGATAAAAAATGGAGAGCCAACTTTGCTGTTACCATGTTAGCTTGTTAGCTTGTTAAAAATTAACACACTATCACGTTGAAGCTTATAAGCTAACGTTAGCATGTAAACAGGGCTTTACAGTACGAGCATATGCAAGTGGGTTCTGACTCCCTATAAAGATTTATGAACCAATAAAAACTCAACTTTCTTGTGTGTGTACCTAGAAAAGTACCTGGGCAGTGTTTCACTACAGTTTTGCGTTTTGTTCGATCAAAGAGGAAAGTACAAAGCAGTTGTTTTTGCCCGCGCTGACCGCCGCTTTCGCCACTTAAAATGACAGACGACACCGGCAGCAGATTACATCAGCTGCAGCTAGTTGGTGTTAAGACCATGAGGAAGTCGGGTGAAACTAGGCAGGGTAAACAGCAGAAACTCAGGAAGATTCCTTCCTGAGGGCAGGGCTTAAGTAACACAGAGTAGCTTAAATTTTCTCAGACCATTTTTCACAATTGACTTCCGGATGGGAGCCGAAACCTCTTGATTCTGAAAACAGTGTCCGGACGACTACGACTGAAACCTTTGATACCATGAGTAAGTAACTTAACAATACCTGGCTGCTCTCTGCAAACCCCTTACTGGGTGTAAAGGATCACCACTGTGCCACATCACTGAACGCCCGTGTGTTGACTGCTGGAATAAACTACTGTTTGACAAGGTTGTCTGCAAACTTGGGGGTGAACGTGTGAAGGATTTCTGAATCCTTGCTCACCTCTCCATCAGGTCCAGTCTCAACTGTTGGCCATGCGGCAATGTGAGCAGCTCCATCCCAGAACTAACTCCCATCATCCTTTGCACCTCCGGAGTCACCTCCAGAATTCTGGCCACCTGGGAAACACGGACACATGATTATTGGTCAACTCCTGTATTTGTGTCTTTATATTTCGTGGGCGATTTAATGCACAGTATCTGGCAGCATCATATGCATTTGATTTCAGGTTTGGACTCTTTCTCTTTTTTTTTCTTTAGTTAGTATTTGTATGAGAAAGAAAACAAGCCCATAACCATATCAGAACACCTCGCCATGCGTTATCACCTACTTTACAACACTTTCCTGTACACAGATAATGAATTAAAATGTGCATTAAAACACAACTTTGACATATTGTCATCTTATAGTTAAGTTGTTATGGCTAACGGGTTAGCAAGCAGTTCCCAATCTACACATCCAGCAGATACAGAGCAACATTAGTATTAATTGAATAGTGTTTGTGTCCACCTGATGAATGTAAGACCAATATTCACTCTCCTTCTATCTCTGGTTTGGTCTCCACCAACTCCTGAGAAAAATATCTGGCTCTTTAGCTGCTAGATGTTTAACTTTCTTCACCAGCTCGTCTCTATCTCTGCTGTTTGCTGCTGGGCAGGTAGTGTACTGTGGGTTTTTAGAGCTTTTTCCCTGAAAACAGTTGCCTGTCTGGAAATGATAAAAGCGGTGAAGTTGCAGGACATAAAGTGAAAGAGCCTAAAGAGCCTAAAAGTTCTGCAGAGCTGAGTTAGGTGATAATTCTCTGTGAGTTCACCACAACCATTATAAATAGTCATTTTAGCCACTGTTAACCTAAAAATATGGATTACAGCAGCTTTAAACAGTACCATGCAGTCAGCCTTGGTGATATGTTTGGCTGCCGTCCTGGGGTCGACCTCAGCCAGCAGCTCCTTCACCCTCCGCAGGATGCCCACCTCCAAAGGCTTATTCTCCTTGGGCATCAGCGGCGACTGGTACCTGCTCGGTTTGAAAGAAGAGACCGTCTCCACCACCGGTGAGAAGTACAAGTTCCCATCCTCCACCCTCAGAGGATCGACGCCCACTGGCCCTTCCTCCGCTCGCAGCCTCTCCACGTAGCTCTGAGGGCCGGGGTACAGCTCTGTGTAGCAGCTTCCACCTGCGTCAGAGGATGGGGAGTCCTGGTTCAGATGCGGTTGGGGTCTGTCGTTACACTGTCTGTGGAGGGTGCTGTTAGGGGAGGGAAGGGGTCGGGCGGTATCCAAGCCCCTGGAGAGGGATGGAGCCACGCTGCCTGCCCGGCTAAGGCTAGGGCTTCTAGACTGTGGGGCTGGAGATGGAAGAAGAGAGGGAAAAGGAAAATGTTTATGAACTCTAATGTATGAACCAATGTGTTTAAGTCATAAAATTATAGTTTAATTTGTTAAAAAGGCTCAGTAATTTCCTAAAACAGCTGGTCACTGTAGTTTTTAGCAAACGTTACTGAGACAGGAGGAAATTTGGTGTGTATTAATCCGCCACTGAAAATGTGGTGCTCTAGTGAGTGTTTGGGGCAGCAGGACGGTGTGTGTGGGACTGAGTCAGAATAAACTACAGTGTGTGTGTTCATGGTGATGAAGGAACATGTCAGCCAGTGCAACAGAGCGGCTCGCTGATGTGTTTTAATAGTTTCTGGACAACAATGCAGCTCTATTTGTAAGACTGCACTGACTGAGATGCAAGGGGAGTCGAACCCAGGCTAGGGAAACTGATCACATTAAATGGCATCACCCTGTTATTATGGAAGGAAAAATATCCTCCAGCGTTTAAGTTGTTACTTGATTACAATTCTTACCATTTGAGAATTTAAAAAATTTTAAAAAAGCAAAACTGTAGGTATATCAGATTTTTGGACCCCTTTTCTTCCATATTTCAAATTTCAGTTGTTCCAGTTGTGGAGGGGATGTCGAGTTCTTTTGTTCTGGGGTAAATGAGTTGGTTTATGTTTTCTTTTAATGTTTCTTTACTCTTAATGTGACAATCTGATATTCAAACTCAATGGATTTCTCCTTCATTAAGGTTCAAGCCGCGGCTCAAATTGCCGTGAGCTGGAATGAGCTAGAAACATGAAACGTGGCCCAATAACTGGAAATGATGTGCAAATACTTCCACAGAAATTTGAGGAAAATTAAGGCCCAAAAATGCTATTTTGGAAAGGCCACCCCCCTCACACCGTGACTCCAATTGACTTGAAATTTTTCACACAAGTCAAACTCAATGTGCTCTGCATATTGTGAAAAACAGTCAAATAAAAAGAACTTTTTGAATTTTGACTATCGACACCAAATTTTGTGACACAGCATTGCGGGACTGAGATACACGTTTCTATTGTAAATGAGCAAGATGAGTCGAAAAACATGGCCGCCATCAACCAAAATATCTTCGCACAGAGAGGGGCTTAGCACGAAATTGGCCATAACTCACGATTTGTCCAATCATCATAAATCTTGGTAGATATCTTCAGTCCGTGTTTGGGAATAGGCGTGCCAAAGATTTATGAGCTCAACCCATAGGGGGGCGCCACAAATGCCAAAAAACTGCACCTCAAAACTCGGTGGACAGAATTTCACCAAATTTGGCATGTATGCTCTAGGGGCAAGTATTAACCAACATCTAAAGTGAAATATTGATTGGTGCAAGTGGGCGTGGCCTATCACATATTTGCTTATAACTCAAGATGACTTTGAGCTATCCAGATTAACTCACAGGACACATCCAGCACTACCTCCCGAACGTACACACCGCGTCTTGTTCAAATCCGATGAAGGGGGGACGAATGGCGGAACTTTGAGTGCGCAATAATTGAAACGCTGCGGGCTTTGTGATGATGAAACAAGTGTGTGATTGGTCTCCCTCCTTCTTTCAAACAGAATTAAGCAAACCGAAGTGACTTCGCTTGTTGCTGCTTGTAAAAAGGTTTGAACCCGCCCATTGCCGCCTGAGCCAGGGCCAGACTCTTGAATCAGTGGCACCTTGTTTACTGCGTAACAAGGTCAGTTTCTTTTTTAATAATTGTGAAAGAAGATTCTTCTTCTGTGCTTAATGTTAAAAACAAACCTGCTGTCTCTAAATTACAACTACTATGTTAGGACATATTTTACATGAATCAAGTTTTCATTCGTCACTTTTTGTCAGTGCAGAAGTGATCGCTACTGCAGCTATACAATCAACTGAATCGACAGCACATACTGAATGTACCCTTTCCCTTATGTATTTATCCACCCTTTCATTTTTATTTACGTGTATTTTTACATAAAAATCTTGCATATTGCAGTTTTAACTGGTCATTATTTCAGAGATGAAGTCATTTTTTAAAAGGCAGATTTTCCATTTTCGTGACAAATTCCTTCACCTCAGCTTCTGTGTGAAACATATTTGTTTTAATGTGTAATTCATTTGTCTCGTAAAAGAACATATCAACTGTTTTAAAGTCAGTGCACAAGGTTATGTAGTTCATGTACATCTGGCATGAGTACACTGTTTGGTTACACACTGCGATAACCTTCAACTTGCTTACTCAACAATCATGACTCAACAATCATCTACAGTATATAGGTGCAATGATAAGATTCTCATACATTTAACTGACTTCTCTCCACATTTACATTTAATTCCTATAAGGGTTTTTTTTTGTCTATTTTCATCATTTTGCTTTGTTATATAATTTTTGTTTTTTTGTTTTAATCTTTTTTCTAGTTCTTTTGTTTCCTCTGGTATTTGTCATAACATCTTGATTTTTTATTTTACCTGTACAATTTAATGTTTATTATTGCTGCTTCTGTGTTTTTTATTATCATTTAAAAAAAATCATGAATACATAAAGAGCATTGCTCACCAAAATAAAGGCTTGTTGGAGGTGCACACTCTGATCTGCGCAATAGTCATTTTTTGAAGCGAGCTCTCTGTCAGAGACCTTCATCAAGCGTCCTTTAAACTAAACTAGTTAAAAACTGTAACAGTCATAGTGTTTAAGTTTTTACAGAAAGGACAAAGAGTAGGAAATAAGGAACAAATGAAAAACAAAAGAAATCTTTCTAGTCTTCTTTTCAGATGAATTTGCCTTTGCTCCATATTAACCTGCAACCTTATCTCAGTCTTATCTCAGTACTACATCTAAAGTTCAAGCTTTGAGTTTGCCATGTGAGACTCTCTGATTCTGCTCTCCTTTATGCAACTAACCTGCTGCTGCTGCTGCTGCTGCTGCTGCTACATACCACACAAATTCTGGACTTTAGTCCTGTTACTTCAGTGCCAACGCCCTCCGAGCTGCTCAGACTGTCAGAGCTGGACGACAGTCAGCCGTCTGCTGTGAGGGAGGCTGGACGTACAAACAACAAGCTCGGGTTGACACGTGAAATCTGTTGGCTGAGACGCTCTCGGTAAGTGTTTAGATCAAATAATCAAGACCAGTAAAAGAGTTTTACAAGCTACAATAGCGATAAGGCTGATGGCATGTTAATATAAAGCTAAAAAAAAACGTTTTACTGATGTTTCAGTGCAGTTGTTTTTGTACCCTGAGTACTTGCAGATGGATGCTACGGTAAGTTTCACAGAGCCAGATAACAACTTCCAGATGTTTCCTATTGACAAGCTCAACAACAGGACTGTACTTAATGAATGCATTGAGCAACCTGACCTCAGACTGTGCTTATTCACAACTATGGTATTCTTAAAGTTCAGTTTACAAACTGTGAAGAAAATCAAAGTTTAGAGGCTTGGATGAGCAGACTCACGGCAACAGGAAACACAGTGAGACCCGGATTCAAAAAACAAAATGTTCTATGTAATTACAGCAAAAACATTGAGGAACTATTTTGGAAACAGATGCCTATCAGCTCTCAAAATTGCCTCTCAGGTTTTACTTGTGTATAACTTATTTAAAGGGACAGTTCATCCCAAAATCAAAAATAGTGAGAGTTGCCGAGTTTTGGAGATATCGGCCGCAGAGATGTCTGCCCTTTTTGAATATAATGGGACTATATGGCACTCAGCTTGTGGTGCTCAAAGAGCCAAAAAAAAACATACAGCAATGTCTCCTTCCAGAAATCATGACCCGGTTACTCAAGATAATCCACAGATTTGTTGTGAGCAGTTTCATGTAGGAACTATCGGTAGAAAGAAAATAGTTCCTACATGAAACTGCTCACAACACGGTCTGTGGACTCAGCAAGTCGCACCAAAACAATCTAGATTGATTAAGTAGACTTCATTAAGAAGTAGCAGTACTGGTAAGAGGAAAAATATGTATTTTTGATTTTGGGGTGAACCGTCCTTTTACGTTGTGTATTATCTTTTTAATTCAAATCTGCCATAAATGTATTTTTATCATTTTATCATTATTAAGTATTATCATTAGTAAACCTGATACAAAATTACTTTTGCTCACATAAAATTATATAATAACACGTTTGAAGCACTTTGTGAAGCTCGAGCTGAACATTTTACTGACAGTTATGGTTCTTATTCTTGTAAGCACCATATGTAAAAGCTCCTTTGACCTTGTAAATACAAAAGGCAGCTGCTATTAAATACAACACCTATCATTACTTAGCAACACATGCACTTGAACACAAATCTGTGAAACCTGAGAGAGAGAACATCTACTGAAAGCAAACAGCTTTTGTAAACCTCCTGGGATTTAGCGGCAGGAATTCCCCCACTGTATAGTTTTATAATCAGGTAACTGTTGTTGAGCTGTAGGGAATCTGGGAGTTATGCAAGTCTTGGAGCAGTGTCTCAGTTTGCTGAAAAAATAATGAAAAGCCTTTGTGCAAAGACTTGTTGTGCGTCTGGTTTGTTTTGGCTGCACTTTACTGAAACTGCTCTCAATTGTGAGTAGGTGGAAGGTGGAGCAGGAAAACCAAAATCAATAACCATGTGCCCTGGTGCTATTTTGCATTGTATTGCCAAATTTCTTCCGAGTCCAACTTCTCCTAAACTGTCAACAAAATGACTGTACTTGTATAGTGCCTTTCTAGTCTTCTGACCACTCAGAGTGCTTTACACTACACGTCATTCACCCCATTCATTCACACACACTCACAAACCAATTGGGCAATTTGGGGTTTAGTATCTTGCCCAAGGACGCTTTGACGTGTGGGCTGGGGGAAGCTGGGATCAAACCGCCAAACTTCCGATTAGAGGATGACCCACTCTACCTCTAAGCCACAGCTGTTCGTAACACTCTGTGAGTCACTGGCACCAAGCACCCTGCATCAGTGTCTCAAGCCAATGGTGTTTCTAATCTAATCTTATTATATTTTATTAGATAGTCAAATCTACAATTTTAGTTCTTCATAAAGTTCAGGGCCTCTGCAACACAGCAAGACACATTATTTAATAAACTACCGACCAGAGTCCAGCTTCCAGATGACAGGCTCATTTGATCACAGTTTGTGAGGGGCTGAGGGGTCCTGAACCTTGAACATCTAGACCTGTACATTAGGGTACATCAGAGTATCTTCACGAGGTTCAGGACCTTTGCAAGATGGCAAATCACATCTTTATACAAACCACAAAACAGATTTTGCAAATGAGTCCAGCTTCCGGGCTCAATTATTCCTTAGTGGGGTGTCTTCCAGACTAAAACCAGTTTTTTCGTAATCAGTCATATCTGGTTTTCTGTCCTTTAAGTTCACGTGTTTGTTAGGTTGATACAGACCCTTGAATTCAAGAACTGTAAAGCCTTATTGAGAAGGACAGATCTAACATCCTGTCATCTCTTTTCAAAATCTCTTTCAGAGATGTACCGACTGACCTTGGTAGTACTTGCAGTGCTGCTCTGCTCTTCACCTTTGGTAAATGGAGGGAAAGTCTTGGTATTCCCTGTGGATGGAAGCCACTGGGTCAACATGAAAGTCCTCATCGAGGAGCTTCACTCCAGAGGCCATGAAATTACAGTGGTGCGGCCATCAGACAGCTGGTACATCAAGCCAGATTCCCCTCACTACCAGTCCATCACTTTAAATTCCTCTGCTGGTTTTGATGCGAAACACTTTGGGTCATTTATATCCGCAATGCTGAACATGCGGAGGGAAGGTGCTTCATTTTGGTCTCGTATATCTCTGGAATATGAACTGGTGGTACAATTCTATGAGATGCATAAGAAGGTGCTTCAGATGGTGGGGGAGATGTTTGAGAATACCAAACTGATGCAGAACCTCCACGATGCCAAATATGATTTGGTTCTGACGGACCCTGCAATTGGTGGAGGGGTGCTTCTGGGTCACCGTTTGGGTCTTCCACTTGTCTTAAATGTGAGGTGGACTGTTGAGGGTGAGGGGCATCAGGCAATTGCACCTTCCCCGATATCCTATATCCCAATACCTGGGACAGAGCTGACTGACAAGATGACATTTCCCCAGCGGCTCAAGAACTTCCTGTACTATTTCTTCACGTGTTTTCAAATTTGGTACGTCACAGAACCGAACTACAAACCATTTGTCCATCGTTACTTCGGAAAAGACGTACATTACATGGAGCTGTTTCAGGCGGCAGACATCTGGCTGATGAGGAACGATTTTACCTTTGAGTTCCCCCGACCCACAATGCCAAACATCATCTACATGTCAGGATTTCAGTGCAAACCCTCCAAGCCCCTGTCTAAAGAACTAGAGGATTTTGTCCAGAGCTCTGGTGAACATGGCGTCATCGTTATGACATTGGGAACCCTGGTGGCAAAACTTCCTGAGGACATTGCTGAGGACATTGCCGCTGCTTTTGCCCAACTTCCTCAGAAGGTGATCTGGAGGCACGAAGGCAAAAGACCATCAACCCTCGGCAACAACACCTTACTCTTGGACTGGCTGCCTCAAAACGACCTCCTGGGTCACCCCAAGACCAGAGTGTTTGTGGCCCATGGAGGCACCAATGGAATCCAGGAGGCCATCTACCACGGCGTCCCCCTGGTCGGCCTGCCCCTCATGTTCGACCAGCCTGACAACTTCTTCAGGATGAAAGCAAGAGGTGTGGCAAAAGTCCTGGACATTGCAACTGTGAACAAAGACAACTTCCTGGAGGCACTGAAGGAGGTACTCTATGAACCGACCTACAGGGAGAAGATGAAGGCTCTGTCCAACCTGCAGAGAGATCAGCCCATAAAACCACTGGACCACGCCATGTTCTGGATTGAGTTTGTCATGAGGCACAAAGGTGCGCCGCATCTAAGGACTGATTCTTACAAGATGTCCAAGATCCAGTACTACTCGATTGATGTGGTGGCGTTTCTTCTGGCAGTTATTTTACTAGTATTAACTGTTTTTATTACTGCAGCAAAGTTTTTGTGGCGGAGAGTGTTTTCTAGAAGCAAAGTCAAAAAGGAATGATGAATGTGCTGCAAGATAGTCACATTTTATGGATCCTGATTTCTTGCAAAGAAACTGTTCTGTTCTGGATTTAGAGTCATGTACAGATTCCTAACATGCCTGAGTGTCTGTAGCTGAATGCACCCACAAACCTCCTAATGTCTAATGACTTCAGCCAAAGAGGTCATGTTCCTGTTCTGTTTGTTTGTTTGTGTTTGTTAGTTAGCAGGATATCTCAAAAATATGTAGTTAATTTACAGTGCAATTGTAAAGTCAGGTGATCAGTTTTTAGTCCATATCCAGGAATTTTTAGAAAGATCTCTTGCAGGTTTTTCAAAACATTTTTCTTATTCTCACAAACTTCCGCACTTACTTGAATGAAATGAAATAAGACTTAGAATTTTATAGAAACTGGCACATGTATCTTGTGATTGTCTATCACTAGGGCTGGGCGATGATTCAATATTGTGTATGACTTTTAGTGATGATATGATGTTGTCATATTATTGTTCCACAAATGTACCAAATAATGATTTTGAACAAGCTATAACTAAAAATGAGGGACTACACCGTCCTATAACTAAAAACTTACAAAATGATTTATTGGCAAGTTTTGTTTTACACATATGAAGAGTTTGGTCTTGTGTACTGCATAACAGTGGAACAAAAATGTGATTATTTTATATGTACCTTTGCATATATTCAAGGATTCAATATATGTTTTATCATGTGATACTAGTCTGCAAATACATAATTAAATATTTGTGTCCTAGTTGCTCCCTGGACAATACATATATATATATATATATATATACACACACACACACAGTAATATTTACACACTGGACCATATACTGTATGTACAGCTTACAACTATAATGACATACTGTATAAACAAATACAGTATAAAATAATAAACATTAGAAAATATCATTATTAATATCATAATCATGATTACAACTATATCGCCCAACCCAATCGATCGCTTGTTTTTTATGCAGATGTGAATGCAGATGCAGGTTAAAGAATACAGAACATTTTCTATTATTAAATGTTCAACTAATTTAACCAACTGTACAGATTTGATAAAGGTATGCACACTCTGACAGCATTTTAGTTTGTAATTTGTATTTTTCTTACTTGTGTTTTTTCTTATTTTTTAGAGGTAATTGAAAGAAATATTTCATTAAATTAATAAATTCCATACTTAGTTCACTCATCCAGCAACATTTGTTGTCGTCTTTGTCCAGTTATGTATCAAACATCTTATAATTTTCATTCTCAACGTTGTATTTTCTGCATTAAAAAAGAAAACAACGGACCATACAACTGTACATGTTTACTGGAAGGACATTAAGGCACAAGGACAAGAACAAGTTGTGTTAATGCTTAATAATGGGTATTGTCTTGTTAAACAAAGGATAAATAAAATAAATGGTGACATATTAAATTACTGTTCTGTACTGTACTGTAATCAGATAGCACTTGTAGGACATTGCCTTTGTGTTTGAAGTTTCTGATCATTTCTCAAATTCACTTACTGTGTTACAGCTCTCATGCTGACATATTATATGCTACGATATTTTTCCATTTAGTTGGTTTGTTTGTTTTTTAAAGGTAATTGTTTTAAATAAACAAAGGTAGTAACAGTAAGTTACCTTCACTGGAAATTCTAAAAAACAATTATCAACTAATGCAACAAAAATATATATAAAAGCAGCTATATAACTATAATAAACTACTTAAAACTATAACAAACATTTGATGAAGTAGTGTGTGTGGTGTGAGCACATCTTAAATGTTTAGTGTTTTACTTTTTGACATTTCTGTACTGCAGTTACCTTTCACTCAACACATACGCCAATACGGATATACAGTATCGGTGATGTACTAAAATCACGTGATAACATCAGCCTTGTCGTTGAATCGGTCGATGCTCTTTTTGGCACAGATAGAATCAATAAAATCAAAACATCCTAAAACATTTTACTGTAACGCCACCACCTGCGCACCAACTGTGCAGATGCTGCACCTACTTGGCCACCAAAGTTAAACTAACAGAAGACTCTAATAAACTGACTTGAGACAAAGGGCAAGCTGCAGTTGACTCCTACTGTTTCCTGTTAGCCCTGGGAAATTGGTAATGGAAATTTGGCACTTCACACTTATTTTGGTACTTCACACTTATTTTATTTTATACTTATACCCACCTGGTACTTTACTTATTTTCTGACCTGTTTTTATAGTGTATTGTATTATATTTTTTGCTAGTACTTTCTCCTGTGTGCACTGACGTAAAGGCGAGCTGCTGTAACAAAGAGTTTCCCTTCGGGGATCAATAAAGTATTTCTGATTCTGATTCTGAAATAACTTTACAGTGATTTACCCAAATAATCAACTGCCTAGTCATTGGTCATTAAAGATTGAACTGTTTTATGGGCTCACATACAGAACAGAGCATCAGAACAAAGAGGTGAAAGGGTTAAGTTTTAAACTCACTGTTGTAGAGAGTAGAGAGAGAGGATTCTCCAGCAGTCAGCAGAGGCCGGTCGTCCTGCTCCCTGTTTACATCTGCCTCCCTGTGGTGGAGAGAGGAAGGACTGCATGGAGAGAGAGAGAGAGAGAGAGAGAGAGAGAGAGAGAGAAACAGATGGCAGATGGTTATCACAAAACAGGAAACAGTATCTCATTTTGAATTTGTATGTCATGTTTACTTTCTCAGACTAATAAAATGATATAAAGAGGAAGATGGCTGTGTTTCATGTTGTTGCCAAATGAAGTTTTGTCGCAGAAGAGTTGCACTTTAAAATACAACATATCACAAAAAAAGGACTGCAACAGAGAAGAGCACCGTGTCTAAACTTTCTACACTAACAGACACACATTGTATTTGCCCAAACTAAAATCAGGTAGGGAGTACAGTCACACAAAGGAAAATTAATGCTTTAAACGTAATTCCTACTTATTTTGTGAACCTCTCCAGAGAGCGTTTGTTTTTTAAAATGTGTCAAAAATATTCCAGATTGCAAACTGCAGGTATCACTTTACTGTTCATTTGAATTTTCTTTTTGATCTTTTACTGTGTACAAACGCAGACTGAAACACAGTGTCCCCAGTTTGATTCCACGTGGTGCTCAATTAAATATGTTATGTCCTCCTGGTAATTGACTGAAACACGCAGTAATTAAAAACTTGTGCAACAAATGGAAACATGACTGTTTAGTTTGCTTATCAGGTGGAGCCACATGATAAACCTCTTGGCCTTTTTACGTCTGAACTACAGTTTTACTCAACTTCAGTGTAGGACTGAACTACCGCAAGTGTTTATTTGGTAACCTGATGTGGTGTTAAATTTGTCCTTCATGTGAAACGACCTAAATTAATCCCAAACACCCTAACCCCTGGGTTTCACAACCTTTTCTGGTCTGTGACACAATGATAATTCTTATACGCTCAGTTTTCTAACTGATTAAAAACGACGCTCCAAACTGATTATTTAGAAATACTGCTGAATTAATAAGTCGATTAATCAATTAGTTGATCGACAGAAAATAATTGCCAACAATTTTGATAATTTATTGTTTTTTTAATTGTGATTTATAAGGCAAAAACTCCAAACATTCTGTGATTCGAGCGTCTCAAATTTGAGGATTTGCTGCTTTTCTCTGTTTCATATGAATGTAAACATAATATTATGGGGTTTTGGACTGTTAGTCGGACAAAATAAGGTATCTGAAGACGTCGCCTTGTGCTCTGGGAAATTGTAGTGGACATTTTTCACATTTTATAGACTTAACAGATGATCAATTAATCAAAAAACACCTGAGAAAATATTTGACAGATTAATGAAAATAATCATTACTTGCATCCGAAGAAATGATCATTTTCTTTTCAATAAAAACAGGGTGGCCTGGTGGTCTATGATAAATACAATTTAATGGCAACATCCGTCTTATTCTTTCTGAAAACCTTTGCTTCCTGACCATGTTTTCTGTCACGCTCTACAGTGACCTTTCTAATAAAGGCAAAATGTCTAATCTCTAAAAATAAAAGATAAAGTGTATACGAATATATCATCATATCTCCTGTGACTCCATGCTATGTGACTGAGAAACTCTGCCTGATCATCACAGTGTTATCTCATAGTTTGTACTCCTCTGAGTAACACAACACAAATGGAAAAATGAAATGAAGAGAATGCAACCAGTCCTCTGTGTTGAAACCTTACCTTCTCGGACAGACCCTCTCCTCTCCTCCCACGCCGCCGTTCCTCAGCCCTCTGTGGCAGGCCGGCGGGCTGACGGCGGTGCAGAAGGCCGTCTCCAGGTAGCTGAGAGGCAGCATCCTGTTGACCGGCCGGTGAATCTGAGCTCCACTCCACCGGGTCAGAGCCGCCCTGCTGCCCACGTAGAAGTGAACGAGAGCCGGTAAAGAGTCGAAGGCCTCGCCCTCCAGGCCGTACTGGACCCGAGTGTACGTCTCGCTGGACTGGACCGCCGTCTTCCTGATGAGGAAGTGAAGTGTTTTCTGCTCCCAGTGGCTGGTGAGGACAAAGTCGCCCTGACTGGACTGAGAGTCTCTGATGAGGAAGTCGCCGTGGTTCACCACCAGGCTCTCCGACACCTGAGGAGGCATTTAAATTTTTCTTGGTTATTGAAATCACTATGTGACATTTTTATGTAAATACACATGTTCTCACAGAAAGCTCATGCAGCATGATGGCTCAGTGTGGTGGCTTTACTTTTAGCAACATTGCAACGAGTTTGTATTTAGAAGGACTGATATCTGCTCTTTCCTGACACACAAGAGATGATGCAGTTTTCCAAATAAAGAAGAGGCCCAATATTAGTGTGACCCTCCACCCTGAGTGCTGAGTGATCAAAGACTGTTGGAATCCAGAAAGGAGGTAAACAGCGATCTTATGGCTCTCTAACCTCTAAACAGCAGCTGCCTGCAGAAGAATTAGTCCTGTATATGTTCATCTTAATGCTGTTGTATTTTAATATTAAGTCCACCCTTCTGACACCTGAGATTCTCAGTCAGGTATTGCAGAATGATTACTGTAAATGGCAATTAGATTATTCCTGCTACACCTGCATTCACCTGCTGTGTAATCTGAGCCTACACTCTGTGGTAACACTGCTACTTAGAGGGATCCCTCCTTAATGTAAAACTCAATTTGAAGGTTAGATCCCAAAAGCCAGTTTTATTTTGGATCCGGGTTTTAAAATACCTGGTTTCGTTAAGCTCTAATTCTTAGCAAAAAGCAACGTACAAATAATTTAGGTGGTAAATTACCTAAATGACAATTATGTTATTTAACTGCAAAAACTTGAAAATCCTGTCAAAGATGCTGACTTTGTATACGTTTCTAATTCTGAACAAAACAAGGGTGATTTTTAGATGTGTCGGTGGCTAGCTTGCTGGCTAACAAGATACAACATTTACAACAAGAATGCAAGAAAAGCATTTAAAAATTTGTGTTGTGCAAGTGTGTGTGTGTATTACAACGTGGGGGCATAAATCTGACCACTATGAGGACAAAAAGCAGTTCTCACATGGTAAAAAAACAAGGTTGTGGGTTTAGGGTTGGGATAAGGCATGTAGTGGTTACAGTTAGGTTTAAGGTAAACATCAAGGCAATTAATGTACAGTAAGTCAATGCAATGTCCTCATAAGTGACAAACACAAATTATGTGTGCGCGTGAGTGTGTGTGTGTGTGTGTGTGTGTGTGTGGCAGACCTCCCAGGGGATGCGTCCGTGGTACCAGGCGTGGCTCTTCAGGTTGCTGCCGCTCAGCTTCAGCTCCTCCTCCAGCTGCTTCCTCAGCGTCTCTGACGGCGGCTCCAACCAGAACTTGTCTTTGGAGAACTTAAAAGGCATCACAGCACAGTCAGACACAAAAACCCAACAAGACAAACACAAAAACAATTACCATCATAGCCCATCATGTAGCACATCATGTAGCAGCTTCTGGCTTTGGGTTCAAATCCCAACAGAGGTGTCTACTGTCTGCTGCATTTCTGCGGCCTCTTTCCACTTTCCTTTCGTCTGGATAAGCAAACCAGACTCCTCTCTTTCCTTAAAAAAGCTGCTTGAAATGTTCGTTCTCTGAGAGAACAAGCATTGTGGGTAAATCTAGTCAAACTGCAGCCTTCTCAGCTCTGTTTGTGTGTGTGTGTGTGTGTGTGTGTGTGTGTGTGTTAACAGAGGACAGAGGGGGGTGAGGAGGGAGGACAGACAGCTCTGGCATTCCCACACTGGCATCCACACTGGCGGCACCAGGGGCCCGAGACCCAGACCCATGCTGGAGTCTTGGCCTCGTTGCCGTGGCAACGTCATTGTGTGACGGGGGTCATCACTCAGTGGTGCTTTGTCTGACGCGTCTTTATACAAACACAAAAAAAACCCCCCGCAAATAAGAAGATACTGTATATCAAGAGTTTACACCGACAACAGGCTGGGAATGCTTTTGTTTTGGGACACACACACACACACACACACACACACACAGTGTTACTGTTATTACACTGTTATATTCGTGACATGTTGTTTTTCTTCTCCCTGACACCTCCCACCCCTTTGCTTTTTGACAGAATGGTTTGTCCCACTGGACTGTGAATCAAGGGCTGGGCACCGGGCCAGGACCACTTCAAAACAAAACAGGAGTGTGCGTATATATATATATATGTGTGTGTGTGTGTGTGTGTGTGTGTGTGTGTGTTTTGGAGGGGGAAAAGACCTAGAAGCCCCTAATGAATGAGCTTTAATTTCATTAGCATTATCATTCATTGCCAGCTTGTCCCATTCAGACAAGTGTGTTTGTCAAGTATCCAATTATAAGTCAATGAACTGGAAATTCTCTCGCTCTCTGTGTCTCTTTCCACCTTTTCCAGGCAGAGCTGCCGGCCAAATCGAGGCCACAGCGGTTACCAGCGGCAACGAGCTTCAAAGTATTTCACCGCAGAGGACCGCATTCCCCGAGTCTTTTCTGTCACCCGTCCTGATTGAATTAGAGCCCGAGTGCCGTGTGTAGAGGACCACAGCAGCAGACAGAAACAAGTTTTAATTTAACCTTCGCTGAAAATGGTGCCACTGCTGGGAACAGAAAGTGTCTTGCTTTCAAGAGGAAGAGAGAAAAGCAGCTTCACAGCAAAAGGAAGTCACATATAAACAATGTGAGTGTTGAATAAAAAATAGATTTGAAATCATGAAAAGAGGAAGCTTACCTTCACATATTCTCCATTGCTGTCCATCAAGTCCTGCAGACTGAAAAACAAAAGTCAAAAATACTCTGTAAAGCTTCATTACAGGAGTCCGTAAGCTTCTGCTCTTGTTTTAGCCTCTTTTCCACCTCTGTTTGACTGTGGGGATTTACTGTACATGCATGCATCTTCTCAATTCTTATATATGTGGATACTTTATATCAGGGAGCACAAAGACAGGGGGCCTTTCAAACATCCCTGTTCAGCTGGTCCTCACTGAGGCACTGGCACACAGTTACTGCATCCATGAAGCCGTTTTAGCATTACAGCAACCTTGGCTCTAACATGATGCTGATGTTTAGTCAAGTCAAGTTTATTTCTATAGCACATGTTTAGCATGTTCACAATCATAGTTTAGCATGTTAGCATGCTAACATTTGCTAATAAGCAATAAACACAAAGTACAGCTGAGGCTGATGGGAATTTCATTAGTTTTGCAGGTATTTGGTCATAAACCAAAGTACTGGACAAAGTGAAGTTTTGACCTGATGATGGAGCAGGGTCATCAAAGTCATTAGTATTCAGCCTCTGGAGACCATGAATATCTGAACCAAATTTGGTGCCGACACATCAAGTAGATGTTTCATAGAATAAGTGAAAACTTTGACCTGCTGGTGGCGCTAGAGGAAAAGTCAGAGGATCACCAAAGTCATTAGGATTCATCTTCTGGGCACCAGGAATGTGCGTGTCAAATTTCATGGCAACCCATCTGATAATTGTTGAGACATTTGAGTCTGAACCAAAGTGGTGGACTGACCGACAGACACAGAGTCATGTGACCAACATGGCTAAAACCTTCTGCAATTACATCTAAACTTGCTCTTTCTGTGAAATCCACTCATTGCTGCAGAAGCTGCTCTTTCTTCTGGCTGCAGATGTTTTGTGGGGTTTTAGAATCTTAAGTTACTGTTTCTATTTATTTCTGTGGGTTTAGACAGCACTTTGGTTGTTTAAAGGTGAAATTTAGGTTGTTTCCAAGAGGAAATGAACATTTTATTCATGGTTTTATAATCGCATTTCTGTTTCATTCTGATTTGTGGTATATTTTTGTGGTATCTGTTGCTGCCTATGCATCTTGTCCAGGGCTCTTGAAAAACGGTTTAGTGGTTAAATAAAGGCTTAAATGAATAAAAATATAGAATTTCATAGGAAGCTTCCTCCACATAGCTATGTCATTTGGTACTGTGGGAGAAATGTGTTTAAGTTATGCGATGACGTGATAGTTAACCCGAGATTGAGTCCTTCAGACTTGACATGCTTTATGCTTTGGATGCCCGGAGGAAGACCTTGGAGATGCTTCACCTTCATAATAAGCATGGATGAGATCTGGTCTTGGCCGTCAGTCCCAGACACTGCCTGCCTCTGCCTTATGGAGTCCTTTCTTCAAGGCACAGGTACCATATAAAGCTGAGACACGGGTGTGAAGAGTTTGGTACTGACTGTGTGCATGTATGCAAGCTGTGCCAATATCTTCTCTGATATCAGATCTGTGTTGTAATAAACTCATATATTCAAGCAAGGACAACTTATTCTTCTATTCATCAAAGCGAAGCTTGAAGTTTTTCAACTTAAGGTACTAATTATGATGAAAATAGTAATTTACTCAAGAGATCAGTTCTAATTAAACCCAAACAAATATGAATTCATTATTCAGTGGTTATTGGTGTGTGCACTGACTAAAAGACGCTCTTAGTTACAGTAGCAATTAATTATAATTAATTGGAATTAGAAGTGTAACAATGTTTTTAACCTTTGATCTATTTTGCCATTAGTACCAAATTACATAGTTATTTCCAAGAAACTGCCTTGGAAATTATTAGTAAGTTGTGCGCCTCTTAAAATAAACATGCTATAGGCAACAATCACATTTAGACGTCTTGTGTAATGATTTAGTCATAGTTCAACACTAATCTGCTTCGTCGTGGCTGTGTAGGTGTGCTTTGATCAGATTTGAATGACGTTGGCATCTTCCTGGTAACAGAAGCAAACAACCCAACCGTGATCGGACTCAGGTTCTCAATTTTGTATTACTCAGTTTTTCCAACAGCACTCACTTCAACCCGAAAGCACGAAGAGAAACAAGCAAATACAGAAATCTCTCACGAGTAACGACCAGATAACAGTGTGTTCATGTTGTGCAACATTTCGTCTACATGTAGCAGTGGTTTCCAGTCTGGGAGCTCAGATAATTGCGAGGGGTTACTAGATAAATAAAGGGATAAAAAAGATTATATTAGATACATTTTTTGTCTCTATTTTTTTGCTTTTTTCTTGTCAAATACTTGATGATTTTACCTCATAAAGCTCCTAAATATCTGATGAATCAATCAGAGAATTAAAGATCAAACCATAGTCTTTGAAAATAACTTAAAATGCCTTAATGATCTCTGAATCTCTGCAATCTTAATATAAACTCCGGTTTTCTTAAATGGCTGAGTTTTATGCCTCTGTTTTTGTAATCACCACCTCTAGACTTACAATGAATTGACTCATTTTATCTCTTTTTTAGTTTACATGAGAAATTCAGCTGAGTCATGATAATATCACTTCATATCACTCTACATTCATTTTGTCATTAACCCCTTTATGAATATGTTTGGACTTTTCTGTTTGTAAAGATTCATCAAGATACATTTTCTGCAGATTTCTCATTCGGTGCGATCGCTGTCTCTCGGGTTTTTGGTGCTCTTCGGCCCCACAGCTCCAGCTGAGCCCAAACCTGACAACAGGACTGCTGAGAGGCTGGGTGAAGTCCCGGAGCCCAGCTGTTGGCGCCAACGTTAAGTGCTGCTAAAACAACAATGTCGTGTTTTCACATATGTAGTTCTACACTTGTTCAATAAAGAAGATATAGAATATAAATAAGAAGCTTTAGAGTTGTTTGACGGTGGATTTTCGAGGCTAGCAGTCTACCCCTGCTTTCTGTCTCGCAAACAAGCTAGGCTAACATGTCCTGGACCTGATCTCCAGCTTCTCATCTGAGAAATGCACTGCTCTGTCCTGGATGGTAGTAGCAGTAGTAGGGCCGGGTACTGTTGAAATCGAACTGATATTTTTCTTGAGTTTTGGTGTCGATACCAAAATACTACTTTTTTTCAGTACCTTACTTTGAGGAATATATCCACAAAACCCTTTTTTCATTTAACAAAAGAAGCCAAAGCTCACAACTGATAAATGTCGTCTAAACACAGGCAGCCGTCCGGGAACTTTGACTAAATAAAATCCAACTTTGATTTAAATCACAAACTATCTGATCAGAGAATAAGTGAACAAGTTACAAATCTGACCAGATATTTGATGCCAACTTTCAGTACTTGACCGTTTTTGGTACTCGATGCTACAGACACATTTTGGTTGAGGTTCAGTACCCAGCCCTAAGTACTGTAATAGCAGTACTAATAGCATTCGTAGTAGCAGTAGCAATAGTAGTAGTAGTAGTGCAGCTTTCCGTCTCCTGTCTGTCTGTCTGTCTGTCTGTCCTGTTGCACAACTCTCTGACAGCAGCAGTGTGTTAATGCGACACCACCCAGCAACAGCTTGCAACACAACAAACTTCTCCAGGGAGGATGGGGAATATTTCTGCTGCTATGTGAAACCTCATATCTGCAAATGCTGTGTTCTTCAGGACTGAAGCAAAGGAAACTTCCTTTCTCCCCCGATATCCATGCAGTAATCACACCAGCTGGCTTCTCACCAAGTCTGAAGGCTCTGGGAGTCACAAGACTCAGCTCCGCACACGGAGGACCACAGAAAAAGGGAAAAACACCACCCAAACTGCAGTTGCACGGTTTCTTTCTGACAGCAGTGATGTGAAACGTCTTCTTTTTTTTTCGGTGACTCTGCTCTTCCTCAACATGCTGCATATTTCCATGAATAACATCAGGGGAGGTGACCTTTTGTTCCCAAACACAAACTCTGAGAGCAGACAGCAAACACACACACACACACACACACACATGCAAACAGATGTGAACACACAAGTAAAACACACTGCATCAGAAACTCCCTGACACTCAAAAGCTACGTTCACAAACCCTATGTAGTCGGTTTTATGTCCTTGTTGCTGCTTGTGTTGTTTCTGATTGTTATGGAGTACATCAGAAAAAACTCATTTTTTAATTATTTCATGATGAGGGTAAACTCTGGGTTACTCACTGTAAGGCTGGAGAGGACGTGCACGTATTTATCTCTGACATTTTGTTTTCACATAACAACTTTTGTTTTCCTGTGATTATGAAATAATTATTTCATCAGCAAAAAGACAACAGATCAAGAAATAATAAGAGCTCTAAAGAAAACAAGTTTATTAAGATTTATTGAGATCATGAAATCACTTCCTCACGATCATGAGAAAATATCTTACATTTCATCATCTGGCCCTCATTACAAGTAAAGCCCTGTTTCAGCACAGAGTATTAGCTCTCTGATAATGTTAAATATTGCTGCACATAAAGTATATATTTTCAGTTTAATGTAGGCCCACTGTGCCTACAGTATGTTAAAGTATAGGCTTGTATAGTGTTTGTATTTTACATTGTCTATGCTGCCAAATGGTAGCCATGTTAGTTGGAAAACAGTTTTATCTCTTTACTTAACTGCCACAACTTATTAACGATTCGGCCAGTGTGTGGGCTCACGTAGAAACCAATTGGTGCTAGTGTTTTGATGCCCATCAGAGGCAGGCAGAGGCCGGTCCAGACTGAGGCTGGATAGGGCACTGAGCAGAGGGGAGTCTCGGACATGGTCCCCCGCCTTCCACTGGCTCTGCCCTCCACTCACCCCCTCCTCCTCTTTCGTCTTCTTCTTCTCCTTCAGCCCTTTGCAGCTGTTCTTCTGCTTCTGGCTGCGGGGCACAGTGCCCACGTGTGTATGGCGACCTTTCGTAGTATTAAGTATTTGTCAAAAATGTATGGCATGTAGGAGCCTATAGAGTTGCGAAGTAGCCGCTGGTTCGGGGAGTGCTTTTCCCCACTCCGTATTCCCATTTCAGAATTTTCTTTAAACGATATCCTCAGTGCTGTTAAACATAGAAAAATGCGACCCACCTGGATAATGGAACAAGTGAGCGTGAGATCTGCAGGCGAGTTGGTCCAGCGTCAGCGGCAATGCGGGCGTTGCAGCAGACCGTCGAGGTGACGAGGGAGCTGAGCCAGAAGGCAAAGCTCTCGATTTACCACTGGATCTGCGTTCCAACCCTCACCTGCGGTCGTGAGCTTTGGGTAGCGACCGATGGAATGAGACTGCGGGTACAAGTGGCTGAAATGAGTTTCCTCCGTAGGGAGTCTGGGCTCAGCCTTAGAGACAGGGTAAGGAGCTGGTTCAGGTATCTGATCGGGATGCCTCCTGGGTTCCTTCCTTTTGGAGGTTTTCAGGCCATGTCCAGCTGGTAGGAGACCCCTGGGTAGAGATTATAAATCTCATCTGGTTTGGGATCCCCAAAGAAGAGCTGGAAAACAGTCCTGGGGAGGGGGACGTCTGGGCTACCTTACTTAGCCTGCTGCCCTCACGACCCGGCCACGGATAAGCGGCAGAAAATGGACGGATGGATCAGAGAGCTATTGTGACTAACTAATGCTAGCACGTTCCTGGCTTGCAAGTGTGTTAGCCGTTAGCTCACCATTTCACTGTGCCACTTCCTTTGGGTGACCGGGTCTTAAAGGTTTGTCTGTGCAAATGGACAGCCATCGGCACGTGGATTTCACAAACGTCTCGGTGAAACAGACTACTTGTTCGACTGATAAGCTCTTCAACAGATTTTATCTTCTCAGTTTGGTGAAGGACAGCTGTGGACATCAGTGAGACCATGACAGCAGACCACGGCCACAGTGAACCTCTGCGCTGCATCGTCGTGGTCCACAGAAAGTCCGAGCTGTTGGGGAAACGCCCTCCGCCTGGGGGCTGCACTCCCCAAACCAGCATCAGGTTTTACAGCGCTTCCTGCTCCTTCAGCCAGCAACTCTTACACCGCTGCGTGAGACACACTCGTAACATCCACACACACACACACACACACACACACACACACAGACAGACACTAGCTGTGGTTTGAAGCTTTAATAACCCAAAACTAATGTTGCACCATCTGCATGCGTCCACACAGAGCAGAGGCTGTTGAGATTTAGAAACAAACACAAAGTGGAAAACAAACGTTTTAAATGAAAGTCGAGGTTAACCACTTCTCAATAACCACTTCTGTTCTGACTGATTCATAAACTGGAAAACAGAACTGACGTGGCGGCACAATCAGGTCAGGAAATCACCCGCTGCTGATGACATTCAGGTCAGTTGTGGTGAGTCAGTGACCATCTTTCATCATCATCGTTTACACACCAGACTTCAGAGTTTCCCCCAGAAAATTATTAATTTCAGCGAATGATTACTTATTACTGCAAACCCAATGTACGATCAATCAACCAATCACCTGCTGAGCTGAATCTGACTGATCCTGATGCATCTCTATATATATATATATATATATATATATATATATATATATATATATATATATATATATATATATATATATATATATATATATATATACAATCGCTTTATATAAATACTCAGTCTTTGTTGTGGGATGAAGCACCACGGCTCATTTTCCCTGAAGTCTAATATTATATTTCATACAATTATGATACTATCTTCTGATATTAGCCCAGGTGCTCCTTCTTCAGGTGAGGCTGAGCGCCTCCACTATAAAACACTGCAGGAAACCAGGGGACTTTCATAATGCCAATAAACACTTTTCCTTTTAGTCAGCTTCAACAATCTGAGAAAACTATTATGTTACTGCCTGAAGAAGACATTTAAACTGTAAGATGATATAAGAAAAGACCTGGTGTCCTTACACCTGACTGTAATGGTCTGAGATCAAAGTCAGGTGTGAAGCAGGTGGGACAGGCAGGATGAGGTCAAACAGGCTGCTGCATCTCTGCCAAAGAAGCCTTATCACTATTCTGACTGGAGCCAGAGCAGGATCAAATTCCTCTTATGTAACACACCGTCTGGTCCAGTTTCACATTCAGCCTGCACCCCTGCATGTAACACACAGACAGACAGACCGACTGTGGACCAGCCTGCCCCCCCACCCGACTCCAACGTCGACCAGTCCTAAAGGTTTCACTAGTCAGGAGCTTTTCATGTTTAATGGCATCAAACTAACCTCAGACATGTCTGTTTCTGCTGTGAGTGCATCAATCACAGGCTGCATGCAGGAAAAGTAGATCCAAGTCCAGACACTAAGACTTGCAGCTGACTCTTGGAGCAGTTCAACAGATGACACTGACATACCGCACATTTCTTCCTCCAGTGATCGTCTCAGAGATGCAGCGAGAATAACACAGTGCTGCCTTTACACTAACACGTATTCATGTAGTTATCAATATTAGTTTTCTCACCTTCTCTCTCGCTCCCCGCAGCGGACTGACCGACACTTAACGTCCCGGACTTCACACATCTCCTCCCGCACAGTCCAACGCGCGCTGCCGCTGAGTTGAACCCGGCTGACGGACTGAGCCTCAGCGCACAGGCGGCCACTGCGCATGCGCGCTGCTACAACTACTGAGCATTATACTGTATTTTAATCACGATGCATATTATCAGGCATTATCTAGGACCGCTGTTTATAAAAGACATTCTTATATTATCGTGACTTTTTTTTTGTAAACTTTCAACTTTTCTGTCGAAACATTAAAACAATTTCAATATTGTGACGTTTTTCTTAAAATTAAAGGACTTTATTCTAATAACATTTGGACTTTTTTTCTCGTAAGTTGAACACATAGTAGCACATGAATAATCGCTTTTTTTTTAAGTCAAATGGCTGTGACTAGTATTAAGAGTATGCACTTTTAAAATGTATTTTTTATTGTTTTTATCCGTATTGGTGGTAGAAGTAATCATAATAAATTATTCGAAATATAGTTAATCATGTGTATTATGTCATTTAATTATATTTTTAATATTGTAAATTGTAAGGTTATTTCTAGGAGTTTAACTGTTTCCTTTGTTTTCTGCCGGTAAGATAAGATAACTTTAACGTGTTACAAATAAAAAAACCATTTGTCTCATTTTCATCAACAAGTGTCTTTTTTTCTTTATCTGCCTCATTCTGTCTTATTGCATCACGATACTGACAAAAGTCTTCTAACAAGCTGATTCACAGTGGCAGATTCTTAAGAAAATAAGACTTCAGAAACAACAATTGATAATAGGATAAAGTGCTGCTTTAAACCGTCATTTAAACTGAAGTTTATAGAGCGGGCTAAAAAAAAAAACAAACCACAGACTGTTTTTGGGCCAGCCATTAAAAGGTCTCACCTGTCAGGGTTCTGCACTTCCTGGGAGCCGAGCTTTGTGGTTTCCTGCTTACGTGTGACGCCTCCCTGCCTCTCTGTGTGGTCGCCCACACGTCTGCGAGCTGCTTCAGCTATGGGGTCCATCGGCACGTACACATCCTGCGGGGAAACCACTTTGGGGCCATTAGTTGCCATGTTTGAAGGCTCTCCTACAGTTCCAGCATCCTTGCTCCTTGACGATGCCACTTGGCTCTTGAAGGGGTCCGCCGAAGGATCACCGATGCTGCTTTTAGGTGCTGAGGTCAAAGGTGAAGCCCTGCTGGGTGACGGGGTGGCGGGCAGCGGCCGGGCCGGTGCAGAGGCAGGCAGAGGCCGGTCCAGACTGAGGCTGGACAGGGCACTGAGCAGAGGGGAGTCTCGGACATGGTCCCCCGCCTTCCACTGGCTCTGCCCTCCACTCACCCCCTCCTCCTCTTTCGTCTTCTTCTTCTCCTTCAGCCCTTTGCAGCTGTTCTTCCGCTTCTGGCTGCGGGGCACAGTGCCCACGTGTGTGTACATTTCGTTGGATCGGGCGTAGCTGGGGCTGTGGAGGCAGGACTCCATGTCATCCACCGAATGGTCTCCCGCTGCTGATTTGGCAACGCCAAGGCTCCCATCATGCTCTGCTGGGGCTGCCTTGATGTTGGCCTTCTCTGCCTGCCGGCGGGTGGTGAGATTGGTGAGGCTCCCGAACCATTTGAAACCTGGAGAGTAGGAGGCAGTCAACATTCCTTTGTCAACATCATGAAAGGGACCTTTTTATAATGAATTTAAGTCTCAGTGTGTAAATGAAGACATAATAACATGATTATTTCAAAAATAAGAGGTGGGAAAACAGCCAAATACGAATCAAACTAATTCTATTACTTTTTATATCATCTCAGCCAGTCGGTCAGTGAGTCGGCTGTGGAGATATTTCACTCTGAACTCTTTGGTACAGAGTGAAGCAGCTCGGTCGGACATTCACGGTCCCCAGATGATAAATTCTAAATGTGTCTTCAGATTTTCGAGGCAACACGATTGCATGTAACGTCCATGCGAAGATGTTAGGGGACACGAGTTTGCCTTGGATGATGCAAACTGAGGTGAAGCCCCGACCGTGGGAGTTCTTGGTAAGTTTTGAGATCAGTCAGAGGCCGACCATTCAAACAGTCACATTCACACATAGTCGGTGCACATGTTGCTAGCTAGCTTACTGCTATCATCTGTGCAGTTGGTTCATTGGATGTGTGGGGGAGATTGAACACGAACTGCAAAAGCCAGCAGTCAAATTTGCTTTGCATTTAGTCTGAACAAACCATAATAACTGCTGTGGTCTTCCAT
This sequence comes from Siniperca chuatsi, assembly GCF_020085105.1. NCBI lineage: Eukaryota > Metazoa > Chordata > Actinopteri > Centrarchiformes > Sinipercidae > Siniperca > Siniperca chuatsi. The sequence goes on from NC_058046.1 coordinate 2,686,718, forward strand.
CATTTCATGCAGCGCCACCATCAGGTCAATGTTTCCACTTCTCTAGCGTATGGTCACTTCTGGTCGCTGAGCGGTAGGCAGCCGGTTGCAGCGGCTACTTTTGCTTGTTTTTGGGACTTTTGTCTGCATTCTTGTGAATCTCCAGTACTTTATGTAAGCTTCACTACTGCAACTTTTTAGTTGTGGTGTAACTGGTGGAGGGTATTTGAGTTTTCAGGTAGTTTTTCATGCGTACAAGTTACCTGGAAACTCTCGCTTTGACCCGCGACCAGCTACTGGATTACCGGCGTGGCGCTGGAGTTCCTTCGGCATATGTACCAGAGGCGTTATGGAGATACTGTCGCTGCGGCCAGAGAGCCGGTGTGAAGGTCAGAATTGAGTTTGCTGCACGCTATGTCGCTCTTGCCTTGTAATTTTGACTTTAATTGCTCTTTTATAGTTTCAATTTTTATTTTTATTCTCATTTGATATACTTCTAAGTATTTATTTTTTACTTTCTCTATTTATCTGTACTTATTTCTGTCCTTGTGCTGCTGCAACACCAGAATTTCTCCTCTGAAGATCAATAAAGGCTTTTTCCTTACAGCTTGCTATATGCTAACATGCTAAATGAGAGCTGAGCCTGACAAGACACCCTCAGGGCAAACTGTAAACTCCTTTCAGCAGTTTACAAGAGTTTTCTGGTTTGTAATGAACATTACAGCCTCGTGAGACCGCTAGTGTGGCTGTAGACATTTAGTCTATTTCCTATTAAATTGTAGATCTCTAAATTCTCATGTGTTTTTCACTTGTCATTTGAATTTGGCATCTTTTTATGTTCTGTTTTCAGGAGCACGGAGAGTCCAAATGGTTTATAAAGAGATCATGCTATATCTCAAACTTCTGCACAACTTTAATTAGAAATTAGAAATGCCTAATCGCCTCGATACGTCTGTATATCCGGCTGCAGTACAGGTCCTGACGTTAACGTTGAGACACTGATCTGAGAAACTAAATTAAGTAAACGTCTTACTGTTCTTTCAAAAGAAGACAAGTTGCATTCAGTAAAACAGGAAAATACAACCTGTGACTGTTAATTTTGTTATCAGAGCTGTTTAAAGACGGCAAAGCCAAACTATTATAAAAGAAAAGGTTTGAATCCCTCTAATCTGGCAGGGTTTCTTTGCCTTGGAGTCATCTGAGGAATGTTGTTGTGCCCTCATCTCCTGAAACTCTCAGCGTTTCTGTTCTGAAGTGAAGCCCCTCGAGCTCTGAGCAGTGTTTGATTATGTTTCTGCCCCAGGGACCTATTAGACTCTGAAAACACTGACGGATATTTATTTCCTGAGCTAAATGTAGACTAATGATTTTGAGAAAGAGAGAGGAGATGATGGAGATGCAGATGCAAAGAAGCTGCATTTTTTATTTTCACGTTGAAGCCAGCAGATATCTCTGCTGTCACGCAGCCCTGAAGACTTTCACTGAATCTTTTTCTTCATCTTTTCACTGTGTAAGAAGGAAAGTTTCAGGGCCATTAAAATATTCTAAATATTTCTGCCACGAATCTAAGTCTTTGAAGAAGCAAGAGTTTCATCAGACCACAGATTTACTTCTTTTCATTTTCGTTTTTCTTTTCATTGCATCATTTCTTCTTTACCCAGCGTGATCGATTTCTTCTTCAACTCGTTAAATATATCTTAAAACTGCATGAAATCAGGTGTTGACGTTAATCTCAAAGTGCATTCTTTGCTGTGATTATGGATTTGGTGATGATAAAGCTTTATTTATAGAGCACTTATCACTTGTCTTGCATGATGATGCATGCAAGACAGAGCCAAACATCATCAAAGTCCCTGTAATCCAACGCTACATATGTTGTTTGTGCTTTCTGATCGTTGCCAGGACGACTTTGTTTGGCGGTGGCATCAAAAAAATGGCGTTAAAGGTGGTTAAAGGAAGAGTGAAACATTGCGGGAAATACACATCCTCTTTCTGGTGGAGAGTTCGATGAGAAGATCAACGCAACTCTCGAATCTGTCCATTAAATAAATATAAAGCCACAGCCAGCAGCCGATTAGCTCACTAATTAACCAATTAAACAAACAAGATAGAACGTATTAATTAGTGACCTTTAGAGGTTCTGATAGCTGGATTTTTTACCTTTGGACAAAGTTAGCTGCTTCCCGCAGTCTTCATGCTAAGCTAAGCGGCTGCTGGCTGTAGCTGTATTGATCTTCTCATGTAACTCTCTGCCAGAAAGCAAATAAGCACATTCCCCAAAATGTTGAACTATCCCTTTAAGGTTTGCTTGAAGGGTATTTTAAAACCTGGGCCCTATTTTTACATATTTTGGGGTCTAAATGACTAATAGGTACAAAAAGGTTTGGAATTGGTCCAGTAGATCGCCTCAGCCAGCCGCAAAACAGGCCGCAATGCAACGCCAATTGCGTCCGTCAAAAGTACGTCCACTAAAAGTGCTTGTTTTTGCCACTGGCAGGCGCAGATTGTTATTCTAAGTGTCTGACAACATTATGAAAAGGATCCCTACTGAGACAGACCTTTTTGTTAAAGACTAAGATCCTTTATGTTTAACCAGAAACAGAAGTCTCGCTCTGAATCCTCGTCTCAGAAAGACGACGGCGGAAACGGGAGTCAGTAAGTCACCTTACTCTTTAACAAAAAGGAGGAGTTTTTCAATTTCTAGGCTAGCGGTTCCCCCTGTTTCTCGTCTTTGTGCTAAGCTAGGTTAAGCACATCCTGGATCCGTCTCTGTGCTGGACTCACAGAGATTATACTGACTCTGGAGAGGACGACATACAGCAGGATTTCCCAGAATGTTGAACTGTTACTTTAATTGATTCACGTATACAAAAATAGAACCATCCAGTGTCAAGAGTGCAACTTTTTTGGGTGGAACAAGTGGGAACTCAACTCCACCCAGAGATTCCTGTCAGCAGATATGAGACGAGATATTTTTGTCACTTTTTAGGGAAAATGTAAAGACGTCGACGTGGATCTAAAATGAAAACTTTTTAGTGTGTTTATACTGTGATCACACAACTAGATAGACATCCTGTCCAGCTCAAAGAATAGCAGCACTGCTCTAAAGTTTCAGTCCTATTTTCAGGCCTAAGTGAACGACCTTCAGATGCATCATCGAGTCAAACAGCAGAAGAACAGAAGCACAGTGAGCTGTTGTCCTTTCAGCAGACATTCGCTGTCTTTTCTTAGCTCAACTCTGTGCTAAACTCTGCACTCAGCCGGCCCGCCGTCCATTCAGACTGCACAAAGACACGTCTATGCTCCATTTACAATGGACCAAAAAACTGTAAGTGGAACAGTGAACAAAGAGCCAACACACACACACTCTCACACACACACACACTCACAGTGAAACAAGTGTCAATGGATCACATTCTTTTATAGGATTGCACAAATAAACTTTCCCTGACTCATCATGGAAAGTAACTAAGTACATTTACTCACGTACTGTACTTAAGTACAGTTTTCAGGTACATTTTACTCCTTTTTCTGCTACTTTACAGTCCTTCACTATATTTCAGAGGGAAATGTTGTGCATTTATCTGAGTTACTAGTTACTTTTTAGATTTAGATTAAATTGTACAACCTTTTTGGCTTGTGACAGCAGCGGTGGGAGAAGTATTCGTAAAAGTATCAACACAACAGTGTAAAAATACTCCATTACAGGCCCCTGTAACTGATACATTATAATAAATTGTATTATTAATACCGATGCATTAATGTGGAAGCAGCATTTTACTGTCCAGTGGTTCCCAACCTAGGGGTCGGACCCCTCCAAAGGATAAATCTGAGGGGTCGTGAGATGATTAATGGGAGAGGAAAGAAGAAAAAAGTTCTGATGCGCAAATTTGGATTCATTTTTTTAGACTTTTCCCTAATCTTTGCTTTTTTTGTGAAATGTTGGAGAGTTTAACCTCTTTGGGCCTCAAACCTGAAACCATGTGAGAACAACTCATACACATCTGAAATGTGACAAGTAGCCACAACTAGAGCCCACTAACCAAACATTTTTGGGAACCACCGGTTTAATCCCTAACAATGCATTGTGATTCGTAAGCTTATCATACGGTTTTAAAGTAACAAGTAACTAAAGCTGCCAAACTAATGTCAATGGAGTAGAAAGTACTGTATTTCCCTCTGAAATGTAGCGGAGTAGAAGTATAAAATGCAAATACTCAAGTAAAGTAAAAGTACCTCAAAAGTGTACTTAAGCACAGTACATGAGTAAATGTACTTTTGTCACTTTCCACACCAAACAGTGACTTCCCCTTTATTTTCAGATCTCAGATTTTTCAATAAATAACTATTTGAGGCCTGAAGAGGTAAAACTTAATAAAGCATATATATATATATATATATATATATATATACATATACAGTATATATATATAAATATTTATATATATATATTTGTGTATCATAAATTGTGTTTTTTCTTCTGTCCTCTCCCATTAATCATCTCACAACCCCTCAGATTTATCTGGTGACCCTTTGGAGGGGCCCGACCCCTGGGTTGGGAACCACTGGATTAAACTAGCTAACTGTATATAAAGTAGTTCAAACTAGCTCCAGCTCGAGCAGCTACAACAGTAAAATGCTGCTCTAACGTCGATGCATCAGTATTAACAATATAATAAAGTCATATCAGTCACAGGGGAGGATTTACTGCAGAACGTGTACTTTTATTTCTGATATTTTAAGTAGATTTTGCATCATAAAGTAAAATATAACTTACTCAGTTTTCGTTTGCTCATGTTTCAGGCGCTGAATATGATGACTTCCTGAAATATTTACACATATAAAACAGTCATGAAAACAGTGTCCTCCACTTGTTGCTGCAGTGTGATAATGAGCCACATGCTCCTCACCCAGCAGAGTGAATCTGCTTCCTGTCTTCTGAACACAGCGGAAGCGCTGGGGGTGAATTTCTAAGTTCACGTTTTGTTGATGCAATCGGGTGACAAGTCATTTTCTGACTTCACTCTGGAAATGGGTGTCAGTCAGGAGCCACTGTGGATGTTTTACAAAGACTATTTTTGACAGGGTTTAGCTTCAGATTTCCACTCAAAGGCCAGCAAAAGTAAATTTTGACAATAATCGAATGTTCTTCCTTTCCCTTAGAGAACAAGAACTCCAAAAACTGATACGCCCCTGAATTTATCCCACCAGCCCAAGTCCCCTCAAAGCAACCACACCCTTTTCTCTATCTCTCTCTCTCTCTCTAGATATATATACATATATATAACTTCATCCTTCACCCTCCGCGGGTGGTCTCATCCTTCGAGCTCGGGTCCTCTACCAGAGGCCTGGGAGCTTGAGGGTTCTGCGCAGTATCTTTGCTGTTCCCAGTACTGCGCTCTTCTGGACCGAGATGTCTGGTGTTCTTCCAGGGATCTGCTGTAGCCACTCCTCCAGTTTGGGGGTCACTGCCCCGAGTGCCCCGATGACCACGGGCACCACTGTCGCCTTCACCTTCCAGGCCTTCTCCAGCTCTTCTCTGAGCCCCTGGTACTTCTCTAGTTTCTCATGTTCCTTTTTCCTGATGTTGCCATCACTTGGTATCGCCACATCAACCACAACGGCTTTCCTCTGTTTGTCCACCACCGCGATGTCTGGCTGGTTCGCCATTACCATTCTGTCAGTCTGGATCTGGAAGTCCCACAGGATCTTGGCTCGGTCGTTCTCTACCACCTTTGGAGGTGTTTCCCACTTTGATCTCGGGGTTTCCAGTCCATACTCCGTGCAGATGTTCCTGTACTACACTATGCCAGCCACTTGGTTATGGCGCTCCATGTATGCTTTCCCTGCCAGCATCTTACACCCTGCAGTTATGTGCTGGATATATATATATTTATATATATACATATATATATATATATATATATATATATATATATATATATATATATATATATATATATATATATATATAGTCTCAGTCTCAGGGTGCTGGATCACCATCCCAAATCCAGCACCCTGAGACTGCACGCTAGCCGTAAGGAAGGCGGCTATGGACTAGTGAGTGTGAGAGCCACTATCCAGGATGAAACATCCAAGATCCACGAGTACATCCAAGATAAGGCCCCAACAGATGACGTGCTCAGGGAATGTCTCAGGCAATGGGGAACAGAGGAAGACGTGCTGGAGGAGGGACCATCATGGGAGGACAAACCCCTACACGGGATGTACCACCGGAACATAACTGAAGTGGCTGATATCAAGAAGTCCTACAACATCAGGAGAAAGGAACATGAGAAACTAGAGAAATACCAGGGGCTCAGAGAAGAGCTGGAGAAGGCCTGGAAGGTGAAGGCGACAGTGGTGCCCGTGGTCATCGGGGCACTCGGGGCAGTGACCCCCAAACTGGAGGAGTGGCTACAGCAGATCCCTGGAAGAACACCAGACATCTCGGTCCAGAAGAGCGCAGTACTGGGAACAGCAAAGATACTGCGCAGAACCCTCAAGCTCCCAGGCCTCTGGTAGAGGACCCGAGCTCGAAGGATGAGACCACCCGCGGAGGGTGAAGGACGAAGTTTTATATATATATGTTTCATATCTCATCTATTCTGTTAACTGTTCATTTACGTCTGTAGATTTTAACATGAAGGTTTAAAGCTTTGTTCACGCTGCCTGAAATAACATTCTGGTGAAGAAATTGATTATTTTAACTCATTTTTGTTGCATTTTAAAAAGAAAGATATTCCACTTTATGCTCCTCTACATCTGACGGCTGGAGGTTGCAGATTCAGATTCTACCTTTAACATGAAATAAGTTATCATAAAGTATCACTGTTGTACTGTAAGTCCAAAATCTTCTGTCTTCAAAATGTCGACTTTTTTTATCAATGACACAAGACTTTTATAAAGGCTAAAATGATTTGTTATTTATGAGATGGTGTGAGAGATGGTGCATGCTCGAAGAGCATCGTGTCTGCTTTCAGCTGAATAAACAGAATTGTGTAATCTTTTAACTGATCTGAGAGCAGGAAAATCCCCAAAACTGAACTTTTAACCTGACAGCAACATCTTGGCACACTGATATATCAGCGCAGTGATGTGGTCAGACTCCGCTGCAACACAAAAATACCGTTTACACATTAAAACATCAATAATTCAACTATCTGACAAGGACAGTTTATCTCTTGTACTTGTTTACTTTTACTCCTTTTGCTTGAAATACAATATTTTTCCATTGTGGTTTTGCTTATATGAAGAATTAAAATGCTTCCTCCAGGTAGGGGGTAATATGTCTGACTAAATTTCCACTTTTGTCAAGTAATAATTGCTATACTAATCTGACATTTTTATACAAATATATTTAATCATTAATTGCTGTTTGTTTATTGGAAATGTCAAACTTCGATGTTGCTAGTACATTTTTTGTTTGATGAAGTTGATCTTTTAGCACAAACTGCTCCAGAGTCAGCAGAACTACAGCCTACTGGTGCAAAACATACCACTTCTTCAAAGTACAGATCAAGATATACACGTATTATTTTATGAAATAATTTCTGAAGATAACAATAAAAGACTATGAGATTTAAAAAAGAACTTGTGGACCGGTGGAGGTTACAGGACATAGAAGTAATGTAATGTAATGTGTGGGTGTGTTGTGTTTGTAGGGGGTGGGGGGTCGGAGTGAGAGGTATATGTGTTACGTAAAAGATGAATGAATGTGATATGAATGTACGAATGTGTCTTATATTTTGTGTATGTGAACGTATTAATGTTCATCTCAGCCTGACACCATCCTAGGATAGTATCCTGTAAACTATCCTTTACATCAAGGTATTATATATGTTTGTTGGAAGAGATTGTACGCAAAACTCATGGTGGAAAGCATGAAATTAAATAAAGACAATTATACCAAAAAAAAAAAGATTTCATAGACATATGACTGTCGCTGAGCGCTCGCTTATGGTGGGATTTGTTGGGTCTCTGTAAATAATATTATAAAGAGTTCGGTCTAGACCTGCTCTATAGGAAAAGTGCAATGAGATAACTTCTGTTATGAACTGGCGCTATATAAATAAAATTTAATTGAACATGATCAAAAACAGATTTTTTGCCTTTTACGCCCCTTGTCCAGAGAAAAGACATGTTTTTAGCTCTTCCAACCACTTCCTCTATATGTTATTTACCGTGACAGAATCAAGAAAACAAACTGCTCTCATTAACTCTTAAAATGAATTTTTTTTTTTTTATTTATCCACACAAATCAAAATCTGTTTGTTTTGTTTTTTGAGAAACTTCTAATTCAGAAACTAAGATGAAATCAGTCTTCACAGAAAAAGGAGTAATTAGGAAAAGAGGACAAAAGAAAATTAAAAGACAGCATTTCCTAAACAAAAACTACACATTAGAACAATTTCACTTCCTCTTTCAAATAATTGGGTGGAGCTCAGCTTTGGTGACAGCTGACTCCTCTACGTGTTAAAACACACAACAGAGACAACAGGATGCCTCACTGACTATTTCATGAAACTGTGTATTTTTATCTATGTATATTGTGGGTTTTTACATATCGACAGCATCTTTTTTAACGAACAAAAATGTGTCTTCCGTAATGCTGTGATCAATTTGTCAAATAAGAATTTAAGCTTCTTCAATGTAAAACATAAAGGAAAAATATATTTTATTCCACTTTCAGTTATTTCATTAAGTAAGTGTCAGACAATGAGCATATCATTTTGTAATGTCACTGCTCAGTAGTCCTACAAAATGAAAATACTGAATATGTACGCATCTGTAGTTATGTGAAGTGAAGGTTACTCTGAACTTCAAAATAAGAAAAAAACTAATTAAAAATTGAGTAAAAATGACAAATATTAATTTTAGTTTTGCCTACAACTCCTCTGGCTTGCTGCGGTTGCTGCTGCTGACAGTTTCCCTCTCTGCTTTCTAGCTGTCGCATTAAATAATAAATCATGCTGAATGTGAGCAGGCTCTCCTTTAACAGGCAGAAACATAAAAAGAAAACATGGAACCACAACAGGAGGGCATTTCTCACTCTCCAGGCTGTGTGGGTGGAGGCACTGAGCCGTCAGCATCTTGCAACATTTCCTGCCAACGTTTCCTGGTGAACACGAATCCCAAACTAAACCGTACAGTCATGTAAACTTCATTTTGCCTGTAGTTTCACTGAGATTTAAAGTGTCATTCTCAGAATCACATCATGACAAACTGCATCCAACAACTAACTAACAACGAATTATTTCACAGTGTAAATCTTCCCGACCACGGATGTGAACATTTGAACTTTAACAGCTGAGGTTTTGACCACTTCAGACTGTTTCTCTTCTCCACGCACCCTGGAAGGAAGTCAATTTGAGCAAGGCAGTATCTGCTCGGAGGCTTCGTCCCACTAATAAAACCTGAAAGCACTTACACCCTTTCAAAGCTTAATGTCCTCGTTGTAAGTAATGTGAGCCTTTCAGGGTAGTTTGAAACGACAGCTCAAAATATTAAAGAAACCAAAATGAAAGCTGTAATTATTCTGTCTGTGTCGGTTTCCCAGAGCCGGCAGCTAACATCGCAACAACAGAGAGTGAGCCGAATGTCCGCGGGCAAGTCATTTAACGTCACCTGACGCACACATCGTGGCTGGAGTAGTGCCGTGTGGCTCGGCCCGAGCCGCTTTGCTCGTTTCCCATTCACAGAGCCGGTGGCTGCGTACAAGATGGTCATTTCGCCTCTTAGTTAGTACGCCGCCGCGAGCAGAACACACTGCCAGAGGAACGCGCTGTAAAATCTAAAAAATAAATACAAGAAGAATCAAACCCAGCTGAATGTTGAAGCAGTGCTTTAAACTGCACTTCCTGTAACAGCTGCTGAATGTTACATCTGAGAAAACAGCGACTGTGTTGGAGTAATTGGAAAATCCCTCACCTTCTATCTTGAAACACATACATAGTCATATTTTTTCAGCTGCAAAGTTCACCTCTTCTGATGTGTGTCTTGGTGTTTTGTTATGAAACTATTACCGCTAAAACTGTGTTATGTTTGGGAAAGAGTCTGCTTGGATAACAGGTGTCTGCTGTGATTTAATGCGCAGAGATTAATCTGACATTGATGTTCTTATTCAAGATTCAAGATTTCCTTTATTCTTATTCCTTCATGTATTTGCATACATTAAAAAAAACAAATGCTGTTCCCCAAAGTGCCAGTTGTTAGTAAAAACAATATCAATCATAAAAACAGCAACAATAGATACAAAATAAAGTATGATCATACTGGTGTAATTGTGCAGTCCAGTAAGTGTACTTGTCAGGTGTCTGCAGTGCATGACAGTCCCGTTATCTGGTTTCAGGTGACAGTGCTGTTGTGGGGGTTGGAGGGGGTGTCGGTGTGCTGTGGGCATATTAGTGGGGGGGGGAAGCTGTTCAGCATCCTGCTGGACCGTGCACCTGAAGGCGGGAGGGCAACCAGACCATGAGATGGGCGATGGGGGTCTCTGATCATCTTTGTGGCCCTGCTGATGCAACGCTGATGGTAAATCTCCCCCAAAGGAAGGTAGAAGGGCTCCAATGATCCTGCTGGCAGTTCTGCTAAAACAAATAAGTAAAGTCAGCAAAATCAGTGAATGCTGCCTTATATTTACAGAAGCACATCCATCAAAAAAATGAACTGGGACACACCTCAGATAAAACTCGTCCTCGTGCTCCTTCAGGTGTTTCATAACCTTTCACACTGCCTGGCCTGTTGTGGTGGGAGGAATACGCCGATCTTTTACTTAAGGAAAACCAGCAATAAAATACTCCGTTACAAGTAAAAGTCCTGCATTCAAAATTTTACTTAAGTAACAGTATAAAAGTATTACCAACATCAGTACTGTACTTATCTGTACAAATATGAGGTACTTGTACTTTACTTTTCTTTTCCTGCCACTTTCTGCTTCTGCTCCGCTACACCTCAGAGGGAAATATTGTACTTTTCACTTCACTGCATTTATCTGACAGCTTTACTTTACAGATTAAAATTTTTACACAAAACCGAGAAACGATTAATCAATTAGTCGATTGACAGGAAATTAATTGCCAACTATTTTGATGTTTGAAGTAATTTTTCCTGTAAATCCCTTCCTGGCTGCAGCTTCTCAGATGTGCAGATCTGCTGCTTTTCCTCTGAATGACTGTAATAACTGTGATGTTTGTTAATAACGTCGAGCTTCGGACTGAACATCTCGTCACTTTGGGCTCGGGGTCGTCGTGACGGCGTTTCTCACTGTTTTCACCAGTTTTCCAAACCGAACGATCGATCAATCGATCGATGGAGAAAAGAATCAGCAGATGGATCCAGAATGAAAAGCATCATCAGCTGCAGTCCGATACAAACCGGTTCAACATGAGCTGCAGCTCCACCAGCTGCAGCAGCAACATCCTGCTTTACATTAATGCACGAGGAATAATAACCTGATGATAGAATATATAACAGCACAGCAGCCACAGGGACGCTGCACTGCTTTAATACTTTAAGCACTTTGTCCTGATTACACTCACACACTTTCACTGAAGTAACATTTTCACTGCAGGACTTTAATCACTGCCATTGTAATGCTATCATGTCATACACTATATTATCAGATTATTATTTATTACTATAACATTAATATTAATGTTGTAGCTGGTTGAGTTGGAGCTAATGTTACCATACTTAATATACGTTACTGTGAAATGTAATGGAGTAGAAGTATAAGGTAGCTTAAAATGTACCTCAACGTGTACAGTACTTGAGTAAATGCACTTAGTTCCTTTCCAGCACTGCCTGTTGCTGCTGTTGGACTGTGTTTCAGCCCAGCTGGCAGTCGTGGCTGACTTTGTGTCTGTAACATAACAGTTGTTGTGTCGTCTGAACAAGGACGGCTCAGAGTCCCATCAGATGAATGAAGACTGTATGTACCAGGCAAGTCATGTCACTGCGTTCAGAAGAGACTCAGAGTTCACCCCAACCACAAAAACACAACTGAATGAATAATGAAGAATTTGGATATCGCAGCTGTGATCTTATTTATCAGGCCGTTCATGTTTGAGCTTCACTTTAACGTTAAAGATCCTGTGCTAAACAAAATCTACTTTGCTCGCTACTTTTCAAATTAATAGTCAGCTGATTTCTGAAGGAAACTTTCTCGGTGATGCTCAGCCTTATGAGATCATTTCAGGATCCATAACTTTCAATCGTAACTTTGCTTTAGGCAAAGTTACTACTTCTTCTTACAAATCAAACTAAACAGGTGCTGCCACGCTGACATTCAAAGACTTCAGTCTCTCACTCACATAAAAAAAGAACCATAATTTAATTTTAACTAATTTCACAAATATAGATGTCAGTCTGGTTGTAAATGGTGCACACAGTGAGTCATTTTTAGAGCTTTAAAATGTGCTGATTTGAAAAGCAAAGATTTGCAGGACTGGTTTCCGGTCTCCTGGCTGCTGCTCTGGGTTTGGACACTAGATGGTAGCAGAAGTCCTAATAAAGCAGACTGAGAGAGTCAGTGCTGAAAGGCTTCAGTATTTATATTAGTAAGTAAGCTGAAAGAAATACACCCAAGTACAGATGATGTGTTAAAGTAGTACTTTAGTTCAGGGGGGGTCCATCGTATTATTGTTGGCATATATGAAAACCTTGTATGTTTTTCAAAGTTCCTGAAAAGTTCACATTTCTGAGAGATTTTTACCTGAAAACAGTCATATTGTGCAGTACAGTGTTTTTAATGTGAGTGATGGGGGACAAAGTGAACAGTCCTCTTTCTGCGTAATATTGTACTTTTCACTCCCCTGCATTTATTTAACAGCTATAATTACTAATTACTTTGTAGATCAACATTTTTACGTACAAAATACATGATCATCTTAAAAAATATGATGCATTTTTAGAGATTATCTACACAGCAGTGTATACAGTAAAGTAGTTCAGATAATCTTTTACCAACTACAACACTGAAATGCTCATTAATGCATATATAATAATAATACAATAATGTATACAATAATATAATGCCCTGAAATTGGGCATTCTGCATAATACTTTTTCTTTCTTTTTTGCTCAAGTATGTACATTTTACAATGTGGTATTTCTACTCTTACTCAAGTAAAGGATTTGTGTAAAAATTCTCATGTTCAGCTGAAACTCAAACGAGGCTTCAGCAGTCTGAATTCGACTCATCGAGTGGGTTCTTCTCAGATAAATGTGGCGGAGGAAAAGTTCAATATCTCCATCTAAAATGTGGCGGAGGAAAAGAGTTCAGTTTTGAGTTTTAAGGTTCTTGTACTTTACAGTGAGTGTGAGAAGTAAAGTACAGTACTCAGGACTCACACCTGGCAGTGCTGGTGTTCATGGCACTTTCAGACTCTGGGAACTAACAAATTAAAACTTAAAATGACTAAAAGAGTACATTTATTTCAACATTTCAAAAGTTAGGAAGAAAACAAACAGTTAAAATGACTGAACACAAGTATTTCAAATGCTGCTTTGACCTGCTGGAGATTAGATGACAGGATTCATAGAAATGAACACATAAAGTACGCACATGCAGAGGGAATCTGCAGCGAGAGAATGAGGAATAATAAGATGCAGCTTTTAGTAAAATAAAGAAAAGGGATAAAGCAGCAAGAAAAAGCAGTAGAATAACAATAAAAACGTGTAGCTTTGGACTCGGAAAAGATTTGGGATTTACAGAGCTGTTTACCACAGCTCTGTCTTTTATTATAATCAGAGTGAAAATGCTGTGTGGCCCGGCCTCCATTCACATCAGAAAGCAGACGTAATGAACCAGGATCAGTTTGATCTCTTGTCTGATGTTTTGCTAAATGAGATTAGTCTCTGCAGAGCAAAACTCAGTCTTAACATGATGACTCATCAAATCTCATTTGTCCTAAAACAAGTGAAACGCTCCACCTGTGTGGAGAGATAATCCTGTTTGTTTCCATCATGAGTCAGTTCAGTTTTCTGAAGAACAAAGTCGTTCTCGCTGCTGGGATATGATTGGTATCTGATCCTGGACCAGCAGGGCAGGGCTCAGGTCAGTTCACCTGCTGCAAACCAAACCTGTAGTCAGAACTTTTACATGTGTTCATTTCAGGCATTTAGCTCCCAGTTAATGTTGAACGAGTCCAAATGGATGATCAGTTTAAATCAGGAGATAGAGGCGACGGAACCAAAGAGGGAAACCGTTCATCAAACGTCTGTTTTCTAGTGATTCCTGCAGGCGGAGGTGGAAGAAGTACTCCGCTCTTGTACTTAACATAAAACTAGCAATACCACAGTGTAGAAATACTCCGTTACAGGTAAAAGTCCTGCATTCAAAATCTTACTTATAAGTAAAAGTACAAAAGTATTAGCATCAAAATCTACTGAAAGTACCAAAAGTAGTGCTCATTATGCAGAATGGCCCATTTCAGAATAATATATATTATATAATTGGATTATAGTTAGTGATGCATTAATGTGTTCATCACTTCAGTGTTGCAGCTGGTAAAGGTGGCGCTCATTTTAACTACTTTATGAATTTCCCCCCAGGATTAATTCAGTTTTATCTTAATCTATAATATTACATCATGATTTATTTGTTGATTATATTTTGTATATTTTATCCGAATCTGCAAAGTAACTAAAGTTAAATAAATAAATAAATGTAGTGGAGTAATATTTCCATCTGAATTGTAGTGGAGTAGAAGTATAAAGTAGCAGAAAATACCTGACAAATACAAGTAGAGTGGTTACTTTCCACGACTGCCTGCAGGTGGAGCAGCAGTAATGATTCTGGCAGTGAAGGAAGCACAGACAACATGACACGGCTCCAAGCTGGATCCAAATGATGAAAAACTGCTCAACTGCTCGGTGTTTCTCTCTTAAAGCTCCTGAAAACTTCCTCTACTACATTTAATATTCATGACTAAATAAGAGTTTTTTAAAAAAGGACTTAAGTTCAGGACTCAGCTAACATCAGGACATAAACTATCATCCCATTCAAATGTTGCTGAGTCCTGATTGGTGCATCTTCTGACCTACAAACTAGCAATACTATAATAATAATAATAATAATTGTTTTTGATACCCGCTCAGCTAATACTAGGAGTCCAACTCAAGGAAAGATAAGTGTCAAACAGCCGACATTCAATGTGTGTATGGAAACATAGAATATTTATATTTGTCTTTATTTTACATTTTAACCAAAAGGAACAACAAAACACACATTTATTTATGACGAATAACTGTCGGTGGCAGCTGAAATCTCCTGAAAATAAAGGTGTTTATTTGCTTTTATTTCTTTGGTTTTCTTACTCAAATAATGTGACACTAATCAAAACCAGGATTTAACAAGACCCAGAATCGATGATCAGTAGATAATAGTGCGTCCAGCTTCATTTTAGACGCAGTTACACTGAATGAAAACATTTGTCTGCGCCGGAGAGCTGAACCCATCAGAGAGGACTTTGCTGTTTCAGGGCTAAACTCCGTTCAGGAGGAAAGTGTCTCCTTACAAGTTGGACTCGTCCCTGAAAGCATTTTGTGATCGCTGGAGGACTTTCCCGTCTGAACCATCTGCCAGTGAAGAAACATGACGTCTGACATGATGTTGTCAAGGTCTCTTTTACCACAAATAAACATGAAGAATATGAGGACATCTGGTTGATCAAATTAAAATGTGTCCCTCAACTAACGGCACCATCTGGCCCACTGAGCTGTAAACTCGCTAATTTATGATGGGGTTTTTTCTCACTACGCTCAAGTGAATAAATGCTAAATCACTGCACATTAATTAAACACACGTTGTCACTTTCTGGTGGCAGTTGGCTAAAGTGATTCTGAATGAAATACAGGATCAGTTCCTGATCAATCACAGAGGATTACGGAGTGAAAAGAGCATTATTCGTGACCTGATTCCATCCTTATCCACTCGCTCCGCTTTTTCTACCCTTTGCCTGCTCTGCCCAGGAGCACTGTTTAAAACGTTGCTGCTAGAACACGAACCTGAACCAGGAAGAGAGCCACACACTCAAGAAAGAGTTTACTCTTGGCTGAGGTGGAAATGTTTCGATAAAAGTAGCCTATCGATAAAAGCAAAATGAGGCACATGAAGCGTGTGTCTTCATGCACAGTTTCCACTGAAGAAAACGTCAGGGGCACGTTCAGTTTGAATCTCAAACCGCTACGGTTTCCGGCTTGAATGACACGTTTCCTTTGAAACGGTGTGCAACGGGCTTTGAGGTACGTTTTCAACAGGGTGTTCAACGCTCCACCGTTTCCGTTTAAACAAACGTTTCGCTACGTTTCGTTGGGGCTGAACGTGATCTGTGTGGAGCGATGAGGAGACTGTAACCTTCCTCACATTAATACATGAAACAAACACAAATGTCCTGTCCGTCAGCAGGATTACAGAAAAACTTCATTTTCATGAAACTTGGTGGAAGGGTGTAGCATCGGCCAGAGCAGATCCGTGCAAAC
Organism: Siniperca chuatsi; assembly: GCF_020085105.1. Lineage (NCBI taxonomy): Eukaryota > Metazoa > Chordata > Actinopteri > Centrarchiformes > Sinipercidae > Siniperca > Siniperca chuatsi. Next base: position 2,703,182 of record NC_058046.1, read on the forward strand.
CCGTCGAGATTAAGGTGAACGGTGTACCGTGTGCAACATAACAGCCACCTCAAACATCACTGTGCAGACAAATGCAGCAGGTAAGAAATAAGCAATCAGGGATGTGATCATGCAGATCCGTAAAAAAATATATTTTATGGTTGCGCCAGCTTCTCTGTCCTCTCCTCTGCATGTTTGACCCACACACACACACACACACAGCGGACAGCAGAGCAGAGGGGCCGCGGGGGAAACCGCGAACCAGCTGAAGTGAAGGGAACGTTTTACTCCAGCTGACCACAACTCCAGTAAAAAGTAAAAAAGAAACGTAGAAAAGCAGTTGTTGTTACAACCACAGCACGCTTGTTAAGTTAATAGCGAATTGTTACGAACATATAACTGTTTTTGATAACAAGCTGCCGTGTTCGTGATGTTACATCAGCCATTTGATATTTGTACATTTGTAAATAAGTGTTTTCTGGTTTTCACAAATGTATGTTAAGTGTGTGAAATATTTGGTAAATGCACAGCTGAGACGAGGCTTCTGCTGGGCACAGCCATATTTTGACATATAGTTTTGGAAATATATCCAGACATATATAGTGGTTTCACTTGTAGATTTGCATATCATAGAGGACTGGACTATTGGCCTTGGCGGAGGTCTGCGCTCTCCGAGTGCCCGTCTAGTTCCATCATGTTTTCTACCTTTTTTCCCACCATTTGAGGTTTTTCACTAGAGTTTTTTTAATGACGTCATTTCGTTGCGCCCTCGTATTCTGCAATGGTTTAATGGCACCGGACTGTAGAATTAGCGCCACCTACTGCTTATCTGGTAAACTTGTATACCCATTCACACACTGATGCTGCACTGCTTCACACTGCACACTCACACAGCATTTGGGGTTCAGCGTCTTGCCCAAGGACACTTCGACACGTGGGCTGGGGGGAAGCCGGGATCGATCTGCCACCAAGCCACAGCCGCCCATCTCGATGAACCAGCTCCCAATATTCACGTAACAGTAGTGGATGGAAACGCGCATAAATTCGCATTTTTTTAGACGATTTTCTGAAAATTCTGTTAAAATTTGTGTTACGTTTGAATAGAAACGCGGCTACTGGCTGACACGGGGAGTTTTACTCTGTGAAACAGTTGCATAATGTCTTCTGTGGCTCTGGAGGAACTTTGTCAAAGTCTGAAGAAATAACACAAATGATGCCACTTGAGTACGTCAAGGACTACAGATTTATAACTGCGTTGCAAACTGGACGCGTGAGTCCAAGAAGAGAGGATCTAACAAAAGATGTCATCAAGTTGCTTTGTGGGAACTGTGGGATCCAGTGTTTTTGGAGCTGCCACAATCTGGACTTCTTACAGACTCGCAGACTTAACAGGCGGATTCTTAGGAAGTCCGCGAGTGCAGAGGGCTGTCCAAATCCACTATTCATCAAGTCTGCAACGGGCCTGCTGCAAACTTCACTCGACTTCACTTAGAAGATTGTACACAGTTCCTAGCAATATGGATGTGACGATGTAAAAGAAAAGCAATAATAATAATAATATCATTATTTTATTAAATCCAACCAACAACATGTTTTTCCGTCTCTCAGTACTTTGTGACTTCCTGTCTGTGGCTCTCAGCTCCAAGCCCATTGGTTGCTACTGAAGACTCACAAATAAATAGTTTATTTTCTTAAACAGGCTCAGTGATCTCCTAACACAGGTGGGCACTGTAGTTTTGAGATTAATACTTTATATTGTTTCTGCACTGATTATGTCCTTTCTGTCTGTGCGTCTGTCTTTGTTATTTCTTATTTCAGTCAACCACTTTAAGTTTGTTGTTTTTTTTAAGTGGTACAAACTGTGTATTTATTTCTGTGTGAGTAAATTGGCGTCCCGTGTCGTCAAACACAGCCCAGTGTGTGTCAGCCCTGTTACACGCTTCCCCTGAAGCATTAATGAACAGCAGACATCTCTTTGTGAATAATGACACAGAAATATCAGCATAAAGCCACTGGCCTCCTTTTTGTTATCGCATGCACTGAAATATTGATGAACCTCCCTTTTCGCTGTCGCCGTCTCAGATATTTGCCTCTGACTGATGAATGCTCTGGTATTTTTCCTGCCAAACAACCAGGACTGTTTACTGTTAACAAAAGCCGCAGTGCAGGCCATGTTTTTAAAAACCACGGGGGGAGAGGATGGGTAACCATCCTGCGATGTGAACAGTTTGTCACTATTTTCATCTCGCCACGATCTGTGCCCACTTTGCTGCTTTCCTGGAGAGCTGTTTTATACGCCGTCTTTGTTTTTACCTTCTGCAGCCTGGAAGAGACACGTTCTGCTGCTAATTTCATCCCCTCCTCCCCCCCCCGTGCTTCGTTTGCTGAACACATCTCCACGGCTGTGATTTATCACCACTCTGTGGCTTTCAGGTAATTCCCAGGTGATGCTACCTGTCTTAACGACCGCCCAAAATAGAAGACTTATCACCCAAAAGTAGGCTACAGAGGATATGCGAGTCTTCCTTCCCAGACAATGTGTACGTCTGCACTTTATTCCACTGCTGATCCGATTCACACGCCGCTAAAAGGTTTCTCCACTAGTTTAAAGACAAATGAGGCTTCATGAGTCAGTGCTGGATTAAAAAGATCCTTCTGCTGTACATAATCTCATTCAGTGTGATATGAAAGAGCAAATACTGTAGGCGACCGATCGATCGTTCTCTGTGAGGTGCACTTACCATCCTGGATCAGCTGAGGTTTTTGTCATAAGTAAGAAGATTTTCTTCAGAAGGAGATGATTACTGTCTCACCACAGGCTCGGTAAATCTGTAAACGCAATATCTTAATATTTCTTTACGGAAAGTCAGCTGATTTCCACAGTGACCATAACAAGGCCATCAGTTTCAACTTGTGTTGAATGTAAAGAGGACAGAGATGTCTTTTTCAGATCAGTTCGTGTAAAAAACACTCTTCACTTCTAAATGGCAGTATTAGCATGCTGACTTTAGCATTTAGCTCAAAGCAACGCTGTGCCTAAGTACAGCCCCACAGAGCTGCTAGCACGGCTGTTTTGTCTTAGCCTTGTTAAATTTCTGTTTGTGTACAGATTAAACAAATGAGATACTTTGTGTTAATCAGCGAGCTTTAGAGCTGTTTGTAGGTGCAAATGGCAGCCATGGGTTTACAATATACTCTGCACAGACTGAAATACACTTGTTCACTTTCTTGCAGAGAGTTAGATGAGCTGATCAATATCAATCTAATGGCTAAGTACGGAGCTGGAGTCAGGACAGTTAGCCTGGAGACTGGAACCAGGTGAAAACAGCTAGCCTGGCTCTGTCCAAAGTTCAAAAACACACCCACAAACACCTCTAAAGCTCACTGATTAACACAAAGTATCTCAGTTCAATTCAATTTTATTTATATAGTGCCAATTCATAACAGAAGTTATCTCATTGCACTTTTCCTATAGAGCAGGTCTGGACCGAACTCTTTATAATATTATTTACAGAGACTCAACAAATCCCACCATGAGCAAGCACTTGGCGACAGCGGCAAGGAAAAACTTCCTTTAAGAGGCAGAAACCTCGAGCAGAACCAGACTCAATGGTGGGCGGCGGCGGCATTATTATCTCATTTGTTTAATCTGTACACAAACAGAAATTTAACAAGGCTAAGACAAAACAGCCGTGCTAGCAGCTCTGTGGGGCTGTACTTAGGCACAGCGTTGCTTTGAGCTAAATGCTAAAGTCAGCATGCTAATATGCTCACAATGACAATACTAACAAGCTGATGTTAAGCAGGTATAATGTTTGCAATGTTCACTATCTTAGTTTAGCGGGCTAGCATGCTAACATTTGCTAATTAGCACTAAACACAAAGTACAGCTGATGCTGATGGAAAGTTTGTCCATTCATCCTGAGGGGAACATGAATGTCTGAACCAAATTTCATGGTAATCCATCCAATATTTGTCAAGACATTTGACTCAAAACCATAAATGTGAAAAGTCAGTAGGTTTCATCCTCTGGGCACCATGAATTTGTATTTCTGATGGTAATCCATCTACTAGTTGTATTAGTTGTATGTAGAGATATTTCAGTCTGGACCAAAGTGGTGGATCCAGTGTTGCCAACTATTCTCAACGGTTAACGCCGGCTTGAAAAGTTGCTAGATTATGTCATGCGCTTAATTTGCATATCTGTGATGTCATTACGGAACAATTTACACGCATGCAAGATTTTGAAACAAGTTTTTAAAAAATACTTAAAGCTAAACTTAAGTGGCTCCAGCAAAGCCAGCTGTAACAGGACTAAACCCTCATCAGGAGGCGGGGGGTGTGGACCAGCGTACCACTGTTAAGACCAGAGTGATCTTTATGAGCAGTTTCCATTATAAAACTACAAGAGGTTGACGGAGTATACAACATTGTTTTCTTCTATGAAAATTCAGGGATTTTTAACCTCCTCATGCGTGATGACCGTTGTGTGTCTGTCAGCTAGCTTTTGTTTTGTTTTCTGCCCCCTAGTGGCCAAAGAATAAAGAATAAAGTATCTTTAAAAGGTTGATGTCCCTGCTCTTAATACTTTGACCCAAACGGGCAGAGCGGCGTTCTCTCCGTTCTGCTTCCATCCGTCAGCTGTCTAACGTCTCAGCGAACGTGCAGCAGATGGATGAGTGTCAGCGCCGTGTATAAATCAGTGCAGATGGACGGACGCCAGCAGCAGCAGAGAGACGGAGGCGAGGATGTTTAGTGTGCTGCTATTTTCTCTGATCCTTCAGAGCTCTCCGGGCAGCTTTTAATTATAAATGAGTTAAGTATTGACGATGCTTTAATGAGCGCAACATGTATCGGTGAATTGACCAGGCATTTTTCATACAGCTGATGAACCGAGGAGCTGCAGCATGTGTGTGTGTGTGTGTGTGTGTTTGTTTTACCTTCACGATTTTGTACATCTCTGCCTGAGCACTAGTGTATGTGTGTTTCTTGTATTTCTATCTTTGTGAGGACCAGTGGTAGACTAACTAACTGAAAATCTACTAGAAACTAAAGACATTTTGAAAAGCAGGGACATGTTTAGAAAGTCAGGACATTTTTGGTTAAGTCAAGACATTTTTTTAAAAAGTCAGGACATTTTTTGGAAAGTCATTTTTTTAAATAGAAAATAAAGACCTTTTTTTTAAAGTAAGTTGTTTTCAAGTGAGAACATTTTGGAAAGTGAACACATTTGAAAAGTGAGGACATTTTTGAAATTCAGAACATTTTTAGAAAGTGAGGACATTTTTTGATATGTGGAAGTGGAAAGTGAAGACATGCCCGGAAAAAGAAAATGAGGACATTTGCAGAAATTGAGTCAATACAAAATTCTTTACATAAGACATAAGGGGCATTAAGACAAGATATAAAAGAAACACAAGGCAATATAAGAAGACAATATAAAAAGACAAATAGGATTTAAAAAGAGTAAAATAAAATAGAAGACAGAGAATATAAATTACAGTGCAGCCACAGTGCAGTGCAAGACATGGACAGTTTAAAATTAGGAAAGTTTGTGAGGGATTTTATGTAAGTTAGGACATCGATTTGAAGTGAGGACATTTTGTAAAAGTGTGTACATTTTGGGGAAAGTGGAGACATTTTGTTCAAACAGCTATCTGACGGGTAAGACTTGGTTTTATGGTTAAGGTTAGACTTTGGTTAAGGTGAAGGTTATTGGAAGAGGGGATGCATTATCTCAATAAAAGTCCTCCTAAGTATAGAACCACAAATCTGTATACACACAGCCATGTGGATGTTTGTTTGTTTGTCTCCACATTTCTCTGTGTGCATGTACTGTAAGCACACATATCTGCCTGTAGACGTGCTTGTCGCTGTGTTTGTGTATGTTTGTTTGACAGTGTGTGTGTGTGTGTGTGTGTGTGTGTGATACTGCAGACTCTTCTGACCTTGGACGCCCGTTAAGCTGCTGGAAACACGCAGCAGCTCATCAAATATTTACGGCTCCATCTAATTCAGGCCTTCATGTGGTCTTTCTTCCCCTAGCCTCGGGCTGTTGGCCGCAGGCTGCCAGAGAAAAGGGGAAAACGCATCAGCACCCAAGTCCAGACTCACATAAACACATGAAAAGCACAGTTCACTTCATCCCATAATGAGCAGAAGCTTTTCAGGGTTAATACTTTGAACTTAAGACCAACCTGTGTTACTGAATTAAGGTCTGAAAATGGAAATAAAGTGATTTGTTCTTGAACATTTTGTGATTTTTTTTAGTTTTTTTTTATCTAAATAGTGAAAAACATTAATTGAAAAATGTATCAGAACCCGAGGTGATTTCTTCTAATATCTGGCTTTGCCCGGCCAACAGTCCAACACCTAAAGATATTCAGTTTAGAAAGATAAAAAAACAGAGAAAAGCAGCAAATTATCACATCTGAGCAGCTGGAAATAGAGAATATTTGTCCTTTTTAGCTTCATGGTTCTAGGAATGTCGTTCTGTCTGTCCACCTCGTTTGTCCAGACTAAAATGTCTGAATATCAAACAAATATTACATGACTTGTCATAAAATTTAGTACAAACATTCATAGTTTGGTGATCTCCTGACTTTTCAATTAGCAGCACTGGACACAGACGTTTCTGGCTTTTAATGAAATGTCTCAACAACTATTGGATGGATGGCCATGAAATTTGGTTCAGACATTAATGTTCCCCTCAGGATGAATTGTAATAACTTTGGTGACTTTCAATCTATCAGGTTCAAATTTCAGTGTGTCCAATACTTTGGTTTAAAACCAGTGCCTTTCCCATCAGCCCCAGCTGTACTCTGTGTTTATTGCTAATTAGCAAATGTTAGCATGCTAACATGTTGAACATGATAAACATTATAAACATGATACCTTCTTTACATTAGTGTTAGCATGCTAACATAAAGCTAAAGCATGTTAATTGATTGATTAATCAGCTGTTTTCTACAGAGGCGACAGGAAGAAGCCCGATTGTTTTGTGGTTCATTTTACTTTTACGCTGATGACCTGGGTTCAGATTCACCGCAACCCAAAACAACCGACCACTGAAAAAAAAATCTGTAAAATCAGTTCTCTTCAAATGTTCTGTTTTTCACTTTTAATATATTGATTTAACTGTTAAATAATATTTTCGGTAAATATTATCTCACAGTGGTCTGGAAGCTGTTTCAAAGCCTTCTGCGCAATGCCAGGGATATAGTTCTCAGTGACAAATACAAATCTCTTTATTGTATTATTAACAATAATTACTTAAGTATAATTTGTGTGTAATTGCAGAAACTCCTCCTCAGGTAGGTTGTCATGGTTTGGGGTTTTCGTCCTGTTATTTCCTGTTTTATTTTGTAAAATTCTCCCTCCCTCTTGTGTCTGGTAGTTTTGCTTCCTGTCTTTGATTGCTTTCATTGTTTGCACCTGTGTCAGCTGGTTCCACCTGTGTCTCGTTGTCTCCCCTACCTGAGTGTATTTAGTCTGTGTTCCTCCTTTGTTCTGTGTCAGATCGTCATTGTATTTCTGCCAAGCGCCCTCGGTGCTTGCATCTGTGCTGTCTGGAGTCTTTGTTTCCTCTTTACCTTACCTGTCTGTGGATTTTGCCTGCTTACCTGTTGCCAATTCAGTGTAAGCCTTTTTTTTTTGCTAATTAAATTTATTGATCTGCACCAGCTCTACCTGCTAGTCTGCGTTTGGGTCCTGTTCCCTGGCGTTCCCTGTTTCCCGGCTTGACTAATCGTGACACTAAATTATCAGAAACAATACTGAGGACGTGATCTCAGACTTAACGGTAGCTACGGACCTGAAATATTCTTAACTTAAAGGCGCCCTGCGGAGTTTTCTTGTAAACAAACAAAAGTTATGTTTACATTCAGTGTTACTCATCAAAACATATTGAGTGTATCCCTGAGGTCAAACGAAAGTGTTGAATGCGTTTCCATCCTCCATAAAACGTTTTCAAAGCTGATTTTATATTTTAAATCCAGCATTGTTTACAGCCACATTTTTTAATTTATCAAGTTATTTCAATCACCGAACCTTCGATTGTATGTGGAAGAATTGAACCTTCGCATTATTTTTGTGTTAATTTAAGGGAGTTTTTAAAAGTGTGCATGAAGTGAGCAAAAGCTCTGCAACAACAGGACTAATATTTAGTTTAAACCTCATGTGATTAATGAATTATGCCCCACACTGTTTGTTTTTGTCAAGCGCAGAGTTTGGGGTATGATTTAGTATGCAGGGTTGTTTATCACCTGCTGATTAAGCAACGCCGAATTCCTACTTTGCATTGAAATTATGCCTCAGAATTCTTCCTCCTATAGATTTAGGAGGAAAATAAACACTAGGTGTCCCAAAGGAGGAAAGAAATCATGTAACTATAACAACTTATAGAACAAATGAATACTATGGTTGCTGTTAAGTATTATTGGAATTATGAAGCCCTATCTGTTATAATTTGTGCTGCAGTTCTTACTTTACAAATTACACATGTAGCAGATTTAAATAGGATATACAAATCAAAAACAAAGGAAGTTATCCGGGGCGTCTGCTGGTCAGAGAGACGGGTGGCAGTTTGAAACCACTGAGGAAAAAGTGGCCAGAGAAAACAAGAAACTTTCTCCTTCATAAACAAATCCTGAGGGCTGAGGTTGTACTGGGCATCTTCCAGTGTAACTGTGTGTGTGTGTGTGTGTGTTGCTGTAAAGCAGTGTTCGCGCTCCACCTTCACTGGATAATTAAAGTGTGAAAACAACATGTGGGTCCATGGAGTGTGTTATTCTTCAATAGGCAGAACTCCCACACACCCAGTCTGCTCCGAGTCAGAGTGTAGATGTGTTCTGACACTGTTTCCATCCAAATATAAAGGTGTTATCATCATCTCGAGGTTTGGTAGATTACAAAGTCAACCTGAGTTTGGACGGCAGTGAGATGGAGATAAAAGCTGCTTCACATGTTCGCAGCTCCAACAGACAGGAAATAGTGTGAAATGTGATGTTTAATACCCGAAGTAACTGAGGGGATAAAAGAGGGAAATGATCAAACACTGATGAGTTTAGTTTTCAGCAGTTTTAGCAGCACAGCTCAGGGGATGTCTGTCAGTCCACCACAGTGGTCCAGACTGAGAAACAGCTGTTGGATGGATGCTCATGAATCCTAACACCTATCACCTTCATCAGGACAAGCTTTCTGTACCTAAAAACTTTACTCAGTTGTTGGCAGCCTCAACTGTACTTTGAGATTACTGCCAACATCACATGCTAACCATTACCATGCAATAATACTATGCTAACATTACATGCTCCACTATGCTAAGTATTGGCATGTTTGCGTGCTGAATGTTATAATCAAGTGAAGACCATTTTATACAGCCCAATATCACAAATCGCAAATTTGCCTCAAGGGGCTTTACAGTCTGTACAGCATACGACACCCTCAGTCCTTAGACCTTCGATTCGGATAAAGAAAAACTCCCCAAAAAAATGCGGAAAAAATGGAAGAAACCTCAGGAAGAGCGACCGAGGAGGGATCCCTCTGCCAGGACGGACCGACAGGAAATAGATGTCGTGTGTACAGAATAAACCAACGTAGTAAAATTACAGTACGGACAATCAGGATGACAAAGTGATGAATAGATTGTAATAGATATAAAGAGTCTTCAAGTGTCGTCAAACAGGACCTGAGCCACACGACGCCCTCTCAACCAGTCTGTTGTCTTTTCAGCATCAGCATCATAACGTCCAATATTTGTTAACATGAGCATGCTAACTGAAGGCCCGTTAATATGCTAGCAGAGCGTTAGCATGCTACGTGCATGCAGCTCAAAGCACAGCTGAAACTTAGTATACTAATACTGATAAACACTGAGCTAAGTGTAGAGCTGAGGCTGTTAGCATGCTAATGTTAGCATGACGTAAGGAAATGCGCAAACAACAGAAATGTGTAGCGAAGTCGATAATAAGGGCGTGGAGTGGTGGATGGGCGTGGAGCACGGAGACCGTAATTTGTCCTGTCACAAAGCTGCGATCTTTCTAATTTTAACCATACCACAGTTGCCATAGGCAGATATTGTTGAAAGCGAGAACTTGAACAACATTGGCACTGGATGTAAAAAAAAAAAAACATCATGGAACGTAATCCGGGCTTTTGCAGAATCGTCCAATATTGGCATATTTGTCTTGTTGCATCAGGTGCTTCTTTTTACCTTCCAGTGTCAAGCGTCATCAGGAGGGAAAGATGTATTTGAGTTCCATGCTATCTCCCATGGATCCAGCCCCCTCTATGCAGGAGCCCGAGACGACCAGCAGGACGCGACCCCTCACCAGTTTCCCACTTGCTAACAGTGACAGTTGTGTTTGCTGGAGAGAACAAACCAAGCTGTAAGTACCGAAACTGAGACTCCACACAAACACACAAAATTTATTGGAAATTAAAGCTGGATTTTACATATCCCAATATTATAATATCCATATATCTATATATATATGTGTGTGTGTGTGTGTGTTTAGAGCAACAGGAGAATATGTCATTTGTGCAGCTTTATTCAGCACTGGGGGGAAAAAACAAAATATACCTATTTGCAAAGTCACACACTGTTATGCCACCACGACTTTATTCTATACCATGTGCAGTATATACAGTACATCACAGCTAATGTCAGTGTTGCTTATAATCATAGACATAAAGCATTAGGAGCGCAGTCAGAGGCCTGAAGATCAGCATGTGTCCATCTATTCACACACACACACACACACACACACACACAGCGACCACCTTGTTGATTTATTTCATCGCTGTGCTCGGCTGTTTCTCTTTTTTCTGTCCTGATCCCTTGATTGTAATTCAGCTGTGGAGGTGAAGGGAAGATGGAGGAGATGAACAGATCCAGAGGAGGTGAACAGAGGAAGAGCTTCCCTCAGGTGAAAGGAGTGATTAACAGCGAGGCTGAAGGTGACTCCGACAAAGAAGGAACTGAAAGAGTGTCAACATTTGTGCGGCAGTGGAAGTGAAAGTGTGAAAGCGAAAGGCAGAGGAGGGAGGTGATGTCACTGTTGGTAACAAGTGTTTTTTATGTGAGCAGGACCTGTGAACTATCTGAACTGCTGTTCCTGTAAACATCTCTGAAATGATTCATTCAATCATCTTTGGATTCAACATTTTTGAGTTTTATGGCATGGAACAAAACTGTGGGGGGCATTACTGTAGATAAATCATAATAACTCCGAATCCGACCAATCGCAGTAAGGTTTTGTACGCTGTTGACTGGACGAATGTTGCACCAGACTGTGAGATTAAAGGATCCACGTTAAAGGTGGGGTATGCGATTCTAATCCAATACACGTCTTTTTGTCAAATTCAGCGAATGTCTCCTCACGCAGCTGTCCGTTCAGTGTGTGCGCTGAAAAAACTCTCTCTGGCTCTGTGAATGGGAAACGAACAAAGTGGCTCGGACCGGGCCAGGACAGGACAGTTTGCTAACCCACAACCTAGCTAACGTTGGTTACATTACTCGCTCTATATCATGGTATTTGTCATACCCCACCTTTAAATCATGGTCCAGTTGAGGACTCTCAGGTACATGCCCAGTACAGTTAAGACTTGGTGCCTAATGTGTGTTTTTTAAATGAATAGTTGGTTACACGTTACTGGGATGGTCCATCTACAAATAGTTTACAGAGTGTTTGTAACATTTCAACAGCTTATTAATTGAGATTCAACAATTTCACAACTGTTTCACAAATAAAGGTTTGGTTTAGGTACAAAAACCATCTCGGTTAGGGTGTGTTCATGAATTGTCACATATACTTTATTGATAATCTGTCAAACATCTACAGACAACAGCAGCAACAGTTGAAATGTTACAAATACTCTATAAACTATCTGTAGTTTGACATTTTTCGCGGCTCCTGGCGGTTCTGGCCGTCGCCATCTTGGCAGCCCCCGACTCCAGCTAATCCAAAAATGGGCAACGAGATGGAGCTGAGGCGGGCCGAATGAAGCCGGACTGCTGAATCACATAGTGGAAAGCCACCTGAGAGTGCACCCACCTGTCACTCAAAGCGGCCACGTCCTTAATTATGCATAACGTTAAGCCTTAATATTATTTAAACGAGTCACAGTTGTCATGAAGGGAGAAATTAGCTATAGGGACCAAAAGCGTTTTTGCTTCCAGGCTGTAAACATGTTTATTTCTGCTGTGACTCAAGTGGCCATTCGAGGAACTGCAGTTTTTGGCACTTCCGGGGTGGCTTCAATTTTCAGCCCCAGAGGCTGCTGCTTGGATGGGAGTCTAGAGATGATGCATAATCATATCAACAACATCAACAAAATAGGTGTTACAGAAAACTGAAAATGCAAATTTCAGGGTGCTAATAGAATCTGACGAATATATTCAACATGATGCCAAAATTGGATAAAGAAGGACACTTTTCTGTACTCATTAGTTCACGAGCCAAAGTGTAAAAGACAGCTTTGGTGTCCACTACAGGTCAATCATTATACATTTTAAAGGAATAGTTTGTGAGATGAGAAGATCAATATCACATTGTGTGTGCATTAAGTACGGAGCTGGAGCTCGCAGGCGATTAGCTTAGCATAAAGACTAGCCTGGCTCTGTCCAAAGTCCAAAAATACACCAACCAACACCTCCAAAGCTCACTGATTACCACATTGTATCTTGTTTGTTTAATCCGTACACAAACAAACAGAAATGTAAAAAGGAAAAGTTTCTGGGTTCAGGTTCTTTGGTCTTGTTAGCAGAGAGCAGCAACAGAAGAAATTCAAATTAGCAGATTATTATCACAGTCTAGTGTGTTTAATCAACAGTGTGATTTGATGGAAATGAAAGAGACAGAGTGCTGAAGGAGGTGTGAACATGTCGGAGGTGTTTTTACTGCAGCTCACGTGACTGAACATGAGATTCGCCATGTTAACAGGGACTCGTAATACAAGTCCACTGAGACTATGAAAGAAGAATTACCTGTACTCTCATATTAGTCTTTAAGCATCTGCACTAATCATCTCAGCTAAAGTCAAAGGTGGGAAATAATGAATTGCAAGCAATGCAAATGAGTAAACAATGAGTTTCCAGGAACAAATTAAATTAAATATAGTTAGAGGGAAGCAGTGGCGAAATAACATTTTTGTACAATTAAATATAAAGTCTGTCCTGATTCAAGTCCAAAATGTGTGCTGCCAACTTTGTGAGACAAGCTCTGACGCTGCATAATGACCCACTCGTGTATTCAATAAAGACACTGGCTATTCAAGCTCTTCAATAAAGCTGGCTTCCCTTGATCAGCCGCAAATTGCTTAACATTGTATAAAACCATTTAGTTATTACTGAAGGAGCGTTGAGGCATGAATCAGCAGCAGTGTTACTCTTCTAAAATGAGCTCTTTATATTTGACACCTTCAGAGTTCTGATGAAATGCATTTTGCAATAATGTTATTCTAGACAAGCCTAAATTCTTCATATTCATAATTCATCGTAAATCTTGAATGGAGCTGTTCACATAAAATATTTTTCATTTTCAAATAGTTCTGGTTATTTTGAAAAAGAAACTGTGTATATTTGAAGCTTTGAGAGGCACATAAATACAAGTAGGACAAAAACACAGTTTTTGGGCCTGGGACTGAATGGGACGGTTTAATGTTTTGATATTAAATCATCCCTTTATCCGAATCGAAGGTCTGAGGATAGAGGGCGTCGTCTGCTGTAGAGCCCTTTGAGGCAAATTTGGGATTTGTGATATTGGGCTATGTAAATAAAACTGACTTGACTAAGTTCCTTTTACTGTACGATTCAGCCGCAACAAGCCATGTTAAATAAAATGTGTTTACTATCACTACTGTTTCCCATCCCTGATATTTTGAATACTCGCTGCACAAGCCGTAGCGGCAGGTCGTCAGAAGCAGCGTGGAGTGGAGCTAGATGCACTCTGGTCCCACCTGGCCTTTCTCCTCCTACCTCCCACTTCGTCTCATTTATCCAGTCACTGCATGTGTTCGGACCTTCTATCGGGTTCTTTCCGTTCATAAACTGGCCCTTTTCCTCATTCTCTGAGTTGCTCACCGCCACCTGTCCACCTTCCAACAGCGGGCTCAGGAGTCCTTGCCGGGGCAGGCTCAGACTGGGTCAGGGTCTGCTCCAGCCTCGCTCATGCACTCCATGGAGCCTGAGTGTGCACCAAAACTTACTATAATAAATCATGTGCATCTCATGTTCACATGTGGCAAAGTCTCTTCTTGTTAAATCATGTGGTCTGTCATTACTGACATATATATATGTATACTGCGTGCTTGTGTCATGTGGTGTCTCCTATTGCAGCAAACCCATCATCCCTCCTGTAATCCACTGTACGTCCAAGCCGATACTTTTGTTGTGTTTCTCACCTTCCTGCTGAGTGGAGCCCATGTTTGCTAACAGACACTGATGCTGACTGGTGCGGCGTGTGGAAAATGTGTGTATGTAACAGGACAGACCTCCTCAGTCTCATTTTCAGTCCCACGTCATCTTGTTTTTATCGTAGCATAAAGTCACCGATGAATGGGACGATCTGATTTATCTCATCAGCCTATTCTCGTTAAACAAGATAGCCACAAATATATTGTACGTAGAGTAACAAGAGATATGTGGTTTGCATAAGTTGCATATCTTTACCACAGATGATAATGAAGTGCACGTGCCTAAAGGCTACTGCAGCATTTTAACATTGATAAATCATGACTGAATTAATTTACTGTAAACAAAAGAGACCTTCACTGACAACACTGTCAGCCTGTCGGCGCAGACTTGGAGGTTAATCCGATTTGCAACATGAAAACACAAACTAGAATGAACTTTAATGTACAGAAACAATTTTATTTTTAAAATATTACAGCACTATTCCAGGGCACCGGTTTTCTGTGGATTAATTAAGGACAGAGAGACTCCTGGAAGGTCTGTAATCAGCATTCAGCAACAGGACAGAAGTTAGACCAAACTTTAGTGCTACACATGATTAACAACCACTGCAAAATGCCCCTGAAAATCAGATCAAAGGGGCAAAACTATTTAATTTAATACCGCGATTCAAGCTAAAAACTGATTACATTTTGCAATTAAAGTAGTCTGAGCCTGAACATGTGAACACTCCTCTGGAGCAATCTTCCACGGTGGATTTCACTGCTTCAGCTACATAAAGTGCTGAGACCCAGCTTCTGACTCGTCATGTGTTTCTGATCATCTCACGGGTCAAACGAGAGATAAGCTCAGCACTTCTGCAGACATCAACGCTGTTTGGATCCGTGTGAGTGATTGATGGCTGAGTGTGTGTGTGTGTGTGTGTGTGTGTGTGTGTGTGTGTGTGTGTGTGTGTGTCATCTATCATAACTGATCCTATCCAGATCATTTCCATTTGGCAGTGGAGTCCTCGTCCAGCTGTTTATCTCTACAGAGTTATTGTCAGTCACTATTAGTCTGTCACTATTTGAATGTAAACTGTACAAAGATAAAACTAAAATACAGTATAAGAAAATATAATATAATAAATATTTCTAGGGTGTTTCATTATGTGACTGTCACTGTTTTGTTTCCTGTGCCATTCATTCTGAGCGAAAATGGGTAAGTTTGAGTTTGTCCGTCTTTGGGTATGCATGAATTTGCTAAATTTTATATATATTGATGTTTTGTAATAAAACAATATATTTGAATTAAAATATAAATACGTAAATCATGATTAAACATGTTCATGATCTCAATCCCTTCTAAGATAGGATAGTAAAAGCAAACACAAGCTAATAAGCCTGTATGCTGACTGGCCAATATTTGCTATGATAGCTAACACGTTAGCTGTATTACCATAATGCTACTCAACTTAACCTCACCTGCACAAAACCCTGTTTTTCTTTTTTTTTTCATGTTATCATGACAAATATTTAATTAAATGCTTGTTATTTAATTATAAGAAAACTGATACATAACAAAATAACTTACTCGGAACTAAGGCTAGCTTATATGTTAGCTAACTTTGCTTAAAAAGCCAGCCGGGCTGTTTAAACAACAGTCTGTTAAAAGGAAACAAACCTAAAGCAAACGGGCACAATAAATCTTGACTTCCTCAAGTTTTTGTATGAAACACAATGTATCCTTCGTCTCTTTGCTAGGTGACAGTCACAATGGCCTCTGAGGTGTCCTAACACCTGTAGACAATGGCGTCAGTGGAGGGAAAGCTTGTTTTGCATCATCAAAATCTTTCCTTCTGCCTTGTCTATTATTAAGCCAATTGTCTTTGCATTAAAAACATAATCTGACACTCTCTGTAAATTGGTACACAGGCTAATGTAACCTCAGTGACAACCGAGAAGTAGGTAGGGGTTAAATTCAAATCCTCTTCCCACATGAAATGGCTAAGACTGAAATTACTGTAATGGCTCACGCTGTAATTAGCACTGTGTTAAAAAACAAACAACAACAACAACAACATAATTTTAAAATGCACAGGGGCGTCGGTAGGTGTGTTTAGTGCAAAGCAAAGCAATTTATATTTACATATAAAGAATGAGTTCAAGGCTTATCAGCCACCGAAGGCAGTTTGTAAAACTATGAGACAGGATTTTACAACTCTGAAAAGTTATCACAACAACAAGCTAAACATTAGGAGGTAAACATTATATTTGCACCGTTGAGTATCTGGAATAATTGCATGTATTTGATTGGCCAAAGCTGATTGTGTACATTGTGTTTCAGCAAATGTGCTGGATGACCTTGTTTTTTTTGTTTTTTTGTCGGAGACTCCGTGTTGGCATCCCTCCGAAGTTTAAGTACACACCAAATGTATTGCTAATTTCCGCAGCTAAAATTTTCACTTTATGTAATAAGATATTTTTTTCTGTGTCCACGTAGTTGCGAGTGTCCACGTAACACACATTTTGTCATCTGCAGGCAAACGTTGAGCCAGGTTCGGCCTTTTTGCCAGAGAATCCCTGACTTTTTCTGCTAAAGCCTCTGTGCTGGCATCCTCACTGTGCCAAAACATTAGTCTCTCTGAAATGAAAGAGGAGGCTGCTTCTTTTGACGTGTGCTGCTGTTGTCAACCTGTGAATAATGGAGTGGTAACAAAATGGCCATCAAGTCTAAATATCTGGCTTTTTTTATTTTTTTTTAATTTGCTCAATAGTTTTGTCGTTAAAAAACTTCCATATGTCCACAGGATTGTAATAAGTGTGAAACCAGACCAGAGATGCCAAGTGTGAAAACTGCCAAAACTTGTGTGTGTTAATATGAAAACAGGCTGGAGGGCTGCTGCAGAGACTCTCCAGTCCACCTGCTGCTAAGTGACGTAAACAGAGCTCACACACACACACACACACACACACACACACACACACACTCAGACACTCACCCCTGTAACCCAGCACTTTGCTGATGCAGCAGAACAACAGCCAGTGCGTCTCTTCATCTGAACAGGGTTACTTGAGCATGCAGAGCCACAGATTGGTGCAACATGACAGATAAGATAAGTGTCGTCCCCCTCGCTGCTTGAAGGGCTGAGACGGCTGGTGATGCACGGCGTTATAGAGAGACGTGGGGAACCTGACGTCTGTGGCGTTAAGCACATACCAGATGGAGAGCGTCAGTGGTGTGTGTGTGTGTGTGTGTGTGTGTGTGTGTGTGTGTGTGTGTGTGAAAAACAGAAAGGAGAGCGAGAGAGTGAAAGTATGGGGGGTGTGTGTTATAAAGGGATGGCATGTGAAAGACGATAATGAAGATGCACACACATCAGCTCAAACACCACAGGAGCCTAAATGATCAGCTGTCACACGTCATCTTCATCTTCATCAGACTCAAGCGCAACTTTCAGCTAAAACTGCGTGTGATTATTCACCAGGGTGTTTAATTAACAAGAAGAGCCAACTATGCGTGTAAATTGCTGCAATTACCGTAATTTTTGACATGACTTGGCATGAACTAATCTGAATAAACTGCTGTTCTGCTCATTTGGCTAATATGAGATGTTGAATATGGTGCACTTCTTAGTGCATTAATCTGCACCGTGGCGGTGACTCACTGCAGGCTTACTTTGTGTTACCTGAATTTCCTTGCTGTCTGTTGGAAGACAGCTTTCTGTTTTTGCACCTGAGAGGAGGAAAAAAAAACTAAGAGGTGTCACTCTGCTGCTGATTCTTGGAATCAAACACACCGCTCAAGACAGTTATGTACATATGTAACACTCTCCTCTACATACTGTATATCCTGTGGTGGAATGTAACTATGTGCATTCACTCAAGCACTGTATTTAAGTACAATTTTGAGGTACTTTACTTGAGTATTTCCATTTTATGCTAATCTATACTTCTACTCCACTACATTTATCTGACGGCTTTAGTTAGGCTACTGGTTACTTTGCAGATTTTGTTACTTTTACTTGTAACAGAGCATTTTAACACTGTAGTATTGCTACTTTTGCCGAAAGATCTGATTCCTTCTTCCACCACTGCCTTTATCTTATGTTAAAAAAATCTGAAGTTTGATTTTGAGATCAAAAGTTCATTCTTAAAGGGACAGTTCACCCCAAAAACAAAAATACATATTTTTCCTCTTACCTGTAGCGCTGTTTATCCATCTGGATCGTTCTGGTGCGAATTGCAGAGTTTTGGAGATATCGGCCGTAGAGATGTCTGCATTTCTTTAATATAATGGGACTATATGGCACTCGGCTTGTGGAGCTCAAAGAGCCAAAAAAATACATTTGGAAAACTCAACAGCAACGTCTCTTCCCAGAAATCACGACCCGGTTACTGAAGATCATCCACAGATTTGTTGTGAGCAGTTTCATGTAGGAACTATTGCTAGAAAGAAAATAGTTCCTACATGAAACTGCTCACAACAAATCTGTGGATTATCTTGAGTAGCCCGGGTCATGACTTCTGGGAAGTTATATTATATTCAAAAAATATAACCAACTCCATCCGCTGAGGAAGACCATGAGATGCAACTGAAAGCTTTGAAACGAGCTTGTAAATTGAGCTTGAGTCAAGATTTTTTTGCGCTGCAACAGAAGAATTTTGCAGACTTGAAATGAGCCATTTTAGTACTCTGTGGTTACTGAGAGATGATTAAAATAAAACAATAATAAATAGTGAGTTCACTGCATTACATACTTTCATGTAACAGCGTTCACAAAACACATGTTTTTCATTTCGCAGTATCTAATTAACAAAGGCATGTAATAGTTGCATTACTGTAAAAATTCAGCTTTAACAATCTTCACATCTTGGCTGTGAATTTTCACACTAATCCCGCTGTTCTTTTCTTGTATTCAAATGAGCTTCACATTACTTAACACAACAGGAGCGAAGAGATCTCCATCACTTTTCACAGATTACTGCAGTACAGTGGAAATCAGAGTAAAATGCAGTCTGCGAGATGTACTGTTAGATTACTTAAAGGCTTTGGATTACTTTTACAACAATATACGTAATCAGTATAAGGGGTATGATATTTAATTTATTAGTTTAATTAGTGTTATTTTAATCAATGGTTTGGTGGAAGAAGTACTCAGATCTTTTACTTAAGTAAAAGTAGTAATACCACAGTGTAGAAATACTGCATTCAAAATTTTACTTGAGTAAAAGTATTAAGGTATGAGTATACTTCAAAAGTACTCATAATAATGTATATTATACTACTGGATTATAGTTATTGATGCATTAATGGGTTAATGTGGAGCTCATTTTAATTTCTTTATATACTTCAGGGTAGTTTAATCTGCAAAGTAACTAGTAACCGAAGCTTTAAGTAGTAAAAAGTACAATATTTTGCTCTGAAATGTAGTGGAGTAGGAGTATAAAGTAGCAGAAAATGGAAATACTCAAGTACAAGTACTTTACAATTGCACTTAAGCAGGGTACTTGAGTGTACTTAGTTACTTTCCACCACAGGGTTTGTTTGTTTTTAAATGTACTTTTCATTTAGTATTTAGCCTATAGTAGAAAAGGTTTCAGTCGTCGTCATCTGGACACTGTTTTCAGAATCAAGACGTTTCGGCTCACATCCGGAAGTCATTCTCAATTGTGAAAAAATGGGGGACGGGAACTAGAAATTTAAGCTATTCTGAACGAATGAGGGACTACACCGTCCTATTTAGCCTATAATATTGCACAGGGTGTATGAGGTCAATGAGGGTGTATCCGAGCACACATGCTAGTTTTGTTCATATGGACTTGGCGCATTATGCACAAAACTGTACAGAATGAGACTTTCTTAATATACAAAAATTGGAAATGATCCTCTCAGCGAGTCTCATCCTGTCTCCTAAAAATGACTTTTATATACGACTAATTTGCAACATCAAATACATTTTGAAAGAAACATAATGCAATGTAATGTCATTTTTTTACCAATATAATATAAAGACTCAACATATTGTAAGTGCAACGTTAACCAACAGAGTATTTCATTTGTTTTCCTACAACATTTTCTTGCAGCAACTAAAGCCTGATTAACATTTTTATGGTTCTGTTTGGGCCACTCAGAGCTATGGGTTAAGGTTAGGGAAAGACTGCTTTGTTAAATATTGAAAAAGTCAACAGGACATGCTTAATATTTAACTTTTCCTAACCCTTTACCAAAGTGTTTTTGTAGCCTAAACCTAATCACACGCTGGACGTACTGTATATAAACATAATCTTTAGTAGACAGTGTTGTCCAGTCGCATCACTGGACTCGTATTTTAATCTGCTGTGCAAATAACAGTGCAGCACGACGAGAACAACTGCACCAAGTGTGAAGGTGCAGCGCTGCATGCCCAAGACAGGCTTAGTGGCTTCCAAAGCTGATTTTCAGCTCAGAGATAAATGTTTAGTCATAATGGTGCATATTGTAATTTTATCAACACAGTGATTCCCGCAATAATTGTCATGTGCAGTGACTGACTTTGTTGTGTGCTACAGTAAAATGCGCCTCGGCTTTGTGAATTATGTGTCCAAGATGCAAAAACCAAACCAGTTTGAGGAGCCGCAGAGGTTTGAGTGGTTGTTTTGCAGCAGCCTGGTCTTGGCTGCACATAATTTAAAAGTAAACAGAGTGCAAACACACAGGGTAACGGCACGGCAGTGTTCAAATTAGAGGCTGCAGATGGAACATACATATCTGTCCTGCTGCTTTCACTTTGCTGCAGGCATTTAATCAGCTGAAGGGGAACGCTTGTATACAGAGTAAAAATAGTTAGGCATGATCATCCATTAATCTTGAGCTCAGTGGAGACTGCTTTACAGGCATTCTTGACACACTGGTAGCCGCATTAAAGTTACAATTTTTGTGTTTGTCACAAGACGTCTGTTTTTAGCGTAATGTCAAGGAGTTCATCACAATACCTCCACTTGCACTGCCACATCTGCAGGAAACTCCCTTCTCTCTGTGCTTTTCCATCAACAGCTACACGATGTGCCGTGCATGAAAATATCGCAGGGACCAAGAACTCCTTTGCTATATGGACTGCCATGCAGGTCCAATTAAAACCTCCACAGATGAGTGATACTTAAGATACTTAGAATTAGATTCATGTTTGTAGCCTGGTTTACTGGCAGTCAGCGGACTCACGAATGAGGCATGTGGGCTGCTATATCAGGAGTAGGTAAATGATTTGTAAAGCTGATATATTTAGTCAAAAATGTAGTTGATATGCAACTATTTTGATAATTAACTGATCGCTGTCATTTTTTTATATGTAAAAATGCACTGGCTCCAGCTGGTGTGAATGTGAATGTTCACAGTTGGTAAAAAAAATCTCTATCAATTTATTCGGACTGTCGAAAAAAAACAAGTAATTTGAATGTACCAACTTGGGCTCTGAGAAATAGTGATGTGTATTTTTCACTATTTTCTGACATTTTATTGACCAATTGCACTTTTGCATACCAAATTGCTTCGTTTATTTAGTGGATAGGCTGTTACTCTTTTGACTTTTCTATAATATTTTTATATAATTATAGAAACATTTTATCTCCCCAAATGCTCTGTTTTACCATTTAATTATTACTATTTTTAAATTTTTTGAATAAAAGCAACTTAGTGAAACAAAACCAATCTATTAATAGATTAATCAATCTATGAAACACAACAAAATTAGTTAGAACCAGTAAGATAGGTCCAGTGTACAATTGGTGGGGCGACCTCATAGTATTTTGTTCACAGAAAGCATTGATATTTCATTTAATTGATTGATTAATGTATTGTTTTGTTATTTTGTATGTATATGTAATATCTATATTTCAGAATTAAGTTAAAAGATGATACATACAAGTGCTTCTCGTGTAAACCCCCCCTCCCAAAAAGAAAGACTGTTTCCCCAGAAATATTACACATTACACATTTTGATTCTTGACTTGTTTTTGTTTTTGAGCGGGCCATCTTCACATTAGACGATCTTTGTTTCGCAGTAGCAGTTGGTGGGCGCATGCGCAGCCGCAACCTCCGCTCCCCCCCCTGAGCCGAGCGCTGACAGCAGGCTGGCCGGAGACCGTCGCTGCCTCCGCCGCCGTTGTCGCTTCCGTCTCCGCCGGCTTCCAGTCCACGTTGTGAGCTGCTGTCTGGATACAAACTGACACCAGAACGGGACTTAATTCATGTTACAGAAAAAAAAAAAAAAAAACAACAGCAACAAAGTGCTTTCGGAGGCTTTTTTTTTTCGCCGAGCTTTCTCCTCTCCCGTCCTCCTCCCGGTGGTGAACGGGCTATCGGTGAAGGTAAGTGTCCGCTTTTTTGTGACAGTTTTCGGCGCGGAGGAAGAGAGGGATGAACGGGCGGCTGCTGCCGTGTTGCTGTCCCGCACGGCTCGGTTAACTTCAGCGCTGTATCTGTGTTTAAATGTGTGAATTTACTCAAGTCTAAGCTCGTTAACGACATGACGAGTTTTCCTCCGGCCGTTAGATTCCGTTGACCGTCCGCATGGAGCACACTGACCGTCCTAAACGTGGCTTTTTAACGATACTTTGTACCGTTTTTCCCCCCGCTACAAGACGACGTTATTTCCGACCAGAGCTGCTGTTCCTACCTGTTATTAAAATTAAGTTGCCATTGTCTTGATTTTAAGTTCTCGCCAATGGCAGCACGGCACCTGTGTGTCTCTAGTAGTTCCGAAGTACAGGTAACGTTAGGCCCGCAGGTGATGATGCACCTGTGCGCTGAACGATTTATCACGTGTTAGCTTGTAGGTTTCCACTTAACATCATCAACACTTGGCTGACAAAAATAACTTGATATTGATACATATCGGAGTAGTTTGATGGTATTTTCAGAGGACATTTACAAGAAATAGAGATATTATTGTTGACATCAGTTACTATTATTTGATGAGCTTAAACGTTAGTGTGACTGAAGTGAATAGCAGCAGGTCAAGGGTTCAAATTGTTTCATATCTGTCTTAATTTAATATTCACATGCCCTTATGTACGTAGAGAGCCCTTACTAATGTGACTACACTGTAATTGTAAAGTTAGTCAAATCTAATGGGTACCTTTCTAAAATTAGTCATTTTTTGAATGGGTTTTTGCACAGAATGGATTTTCACTCCCACTGTATTCAAACTAGGAAGGGATCTTTTCACAGCCAGTATGGACAGAAGGAAAGACTACAGCGGCAGATAACTATCATATACACATGGATATGAGTGAGTAGGTCTTCTTACTTAAGGTCTTCTTGGGGAAAAAAAAAATCTGAACTTATTCTTTCAGACCAGGAACATTAATGTTATGAAGTGATTTTACCACACACAAAAAAATCTTTCTAGTACAATCTCTAGTTTTATATGATATCAGAATGATATTGCTATATCACCCAGCTCCAAAGGACACTGTCATATTGATGCTATCTAAACCAGCTGATGATGAATAAAGTCTCAGTCTCATTTTACATTGACAGTTTGAACTAAATCAGGATGCAATGAGAGACTCGGGTAATTAGAGGTTCAGCTGGTAGCAGCTTGACCATACGTGGTTCTAGACTAGCTGGTACTCGAATGTTTGGTCAGATTTGTAGTCTTCTGTACTCGTTCTTTGATCAGACAGCTTTCTGATTTTAATTTTGCCAGTTCTTGTGTGGCTGCTTGTGTTCAGACAATTAACATTTTGAGAAGTTTTTTTTGTGTGTTTTAAATGAGAAAAACAAAAAAAGGCGTTGCAGAAAAACATGTTCATATTCCTCAAAGTAAGGAAACGGGGGAAACAGAATAATTTTGTCTGAATTTCCATTTTGTTTCGTTGCTCTAACCAGTCAGTAGTCAGTGATCGTTCCCGCTGATGTCATTTTTAGTCGACACTAAACCTTTTTAATTGTAACTGTTAAGAGTTGCTGTTTCTGTAAGCCGACTTCCAACTAACTTGTGCAGCTCATTCACGCTCGTTGCCGTTCTTGTGACCGCTTTTCTGTCGCTGTTTTTCAGAGGTGTGGGCAGTGATTCAGAGGTCTGGAACCAGACTATATCGGCCCTAGTATCAGTTGACACCACAGACTGTATATAAAGATGGACGACGTGACAGCTCCCCGAAAGTGAAGCCAGAACATCTCGAGCGCCCCCTGGTGCCTGGCTGCAGTATAGGTCATAAACCCCGCCCCCCTCCATGTTAGCGGATGGGAAGTACGAAAGTACACGTCAATTCCCAAAGATGGTTTCTGTCATTTCAGGTAGTTCTTATCACGCTGATGTGTGTTCAAGTGTTCATTTTTTGATAAGTTTGCTTCTAATTAGTTATTTGATGCCATAAAAAGGGGGTGTCACGTCATGATTGACAGCTGAGGCCGGCTCGCGATTGGGTCGGCCAGGTGTATGGGCGGGACCTCAATACCGTGGCTCCAACCCTGATTCACTACTGCGCAGACTCTGGCTCCAAATGACGTCACCAGCGCAAGATGGCCGCGCCCGTATCCGGTATATTTTGGCTTCATTTTTGTACAGTGGGAGGAAGTGGAGACGCGTCGTCCATCTTTATATACAGCCTGTGGTTGATACCAAGCTCTAATCACCATTTCAGAATGATATTGCTATATCACCCAGCTACGTCTACGCTACCTGTCTCACTGTTTACACGACAGTTTGAGTTAAATGAGGATTAAATGAATGTAAATGTGTCGTAGTGGGGATGTAGCAGTTACTGAGGCTCTCCTGTTCAGGTTTTACAGCCTGACGGGGGTGGTGGTGGTGCAAGAGGCTGTCCCATAACATAACTGTGTGCCCTGCTGAAGTGTCATCAGGACCCTCACCCCCCCCACCTGCTCCTGAAATGTAAACTGCTCTGTGGAAGATCACCAGCTTAATGAGACCAAGTGTTTCTGTGTGGAAACAAAAGGCAGCTCTGTACTTGCTGTATGCTAAAGCTGCTCCTGTATCTGCGTTTCCCACATTTGCTTGAACCCGATAAACACTCTGCTGTACGTCACCAGGTTTCAGCCGGGGCCCGGTGCGCTCGGTAAGCAGAGCGAGCGCCGGCCGGAGCAGGTGGCCCCTCTCAGCCTGAGGAATGTAAATAGAAACGGTAACTCGAGCCTAATGTTCATCCGCGGCCGCCGCCATGGGACCGGCGGCAGCTAAAAGTGTTGACGAGGATGCAGCGCAGCTCTTATAAATGAGGATCAAGTGTGTGTGTGTGACATTTTGTTTTCAATTAGAGTCGTCCTGTGCTGTGTGTAAGGAATACACAAATGTTTTCTTAACAGTAAATCCTCAGCACGGACGCTGACAGAGGTCCGGCCAGTGTGCTCAGGCTACAAGCCAGTTCAAGTTACAGCTCAGCAGAACTCCCAGCAGCTTTTTTAGCCTACAACTTTTGAACTTTTGGCGCTCTGATTATCAATAGGTCGTGGTACCTTCTTACTCACAATACGACAGTTATGTAAATAAATTCTCCCCCGTAGTTGTGCAACATGACCAACACATTTTCCTGTTGTGTGTGTGATTTGTACTTTAGTGTTTTGGTTTACAGTGTTCTGTGACGTAACGTCCAAATTTAGAGGAAAAAGAGCCATGTGTGTTGTGTATCTCAGGTTATCTACACTTATGCAGGGTCAGACTACACGACATCATCTCGATAATAGCCTTACCCGACAGACGTATGGCGTTGGGCGCGACAGTTGATCGTTTTATCCCGCGCAGGGTTCAACAATAACGTCTTTTGCCACTGGCCCGGTCTGGCAAGTGGGTCAAGAATCTACCGGCCTCAACAAAATTTCTCCTGGATCTGATTAAAATTTCAGCTGTATTTGTGGCAGTCATGTTCTCAGTTGTATTGTAATAAACTAATGTCATGTTCTACAGATGCCTGTTTGAACTTTTGTATTCAATAAAGTGGGGGAAAAGTTGATTAAAAAAAAAAACCCAACTTAATTTCCTTACATTTCGCCAGCGTAGACAGACGCCCACTGGAGTTGTAGTCGCCGTACAGGACGCCGTTCAGGCGTTTGTAACAGCATTTAGAAACGGCAATTGGAGAGCGCCCTCTGCCGGCCATAGTGTTCAGGTGCACGGAGCGACGTTTAGAAACGCCAGCTGCCGATATAAAACTATATTAACAGACATATAAAACATTGAAAGGCAGGGAATACAAGCAGTATACAACGTAAATAATGTACCCAGTCATATAATTTTCTCCACGTATTCAACTTGTATGTTTGTACAACATGTAAATATTACATGTTGTATACGACATGTAATACGCGGGACTGTAGAGTGTGAAGACGTGAAGTCTCGGAGAGCGGACGTAGTAACGTTCCCGAATCAGTGTCTGGAAAATGATTGCAATGAAATCGTTTTTTTTTTTTACTTTTTCGAGCACTAGCCCGATCAGGCAACTGGCTGATTGTATTTACTGGCCCGACACAACTTTTTGCTGGCCCTGGGCCATCCTTAATATTGGACCCTGCGTATCATAGTGGACGACAGCCGAGGCTGCATCTGGGACGCCTCATAACGTCCCGACAGGCGAGCACAACTGTAAACATGGCGAAGTTAAAGATGTTGTTGGTTCTGCGAGGCGGAACTGTGAAACTGAGGAAAGGTCATCACACCGCGCAGGTCGTGAAAGCTATGATTGGTCCGGGACCAAGATGTAGTCCGTCGTGTCTCTCGGCTCGACTCTGTAATCACCTAATCTGACACACTGACCATCTTAACAGGCAAAAATGTCATGTGGTCTGAACCAAACCCATGTCTTTTATGGCTTCATCATTTCAACAAGAGAAAAAATTAAAATGTTTTGTGCATCAATTTAGACGTGTTTCCCAGTAATACAGCACGACTGAGTGTATTCGAACATTTTCAGATGTTTTTGGTCAGTTTTAGTAAAGCTTGGCTCAACGATATGCGTTTTCAACAAAGAAGTCACCAACAAGTCCTGGGAGTCCAGACTGATGAGCTGAATATGATTTGCCAGTTTGTAAAGGTTTGCTGCCATGTTGTTGTCCTGTGTCGCTTTACAATGACAGTGAAAAAATAAGTCTTTGACTGAGGTTTGAATCTGGAGAGCCTCGACTGTTGATTTAAATCATGGATGATTATGGGGGCAGCCCTGATTATTACAGGAATAAACAACACTTAGAAAAATGATTTGTCGAGATCAGTGGCTTCTGTTGTTGCTACCGATGGGAAATATTACATTTTACTATGTGATGTCCAGCTGAAGGGGCGGAACAATAACTCGATTTGATCCATTTGTCAGTTGACAGAAAATGTATTTTAATGATTGATTCATCATTTCAAGTCATAGGACGACAGATGTTTGCCAGCTGTGAGAGGTGGAAACAAACGACAGGTGGACAGTGAAAACTTAATTTCATCACCAATATGATCTATATCTGGCATGTGGTGCAGTATCGGTTTGCATTCCTCTCTCCAGTATTGATTATGCTATTAAATTTAGATATGAGGCCATTTTTCAGTGTAGAGTTATATCAGCTTCATTGTTATAACTCTAGATTTATTAAATAGAACTAAAAGTTTTAAATTGGCCTGAAAACAGACCAACTTTTTTGAAGGAAGGGCAGATTTGTCGCCCATAGACTGCTGGCTGCAACCTCTGTAGCTTATCAATCAAAATAAAATAGATAAATGATATCTGATAATAAGTGAATATGTTCGATTTCTTGACTCTTTGTCAGCCCAAATAAGATTTAATAAGATTAGAATAAGATCAGTTAGCCCATCGACAGAAAATTGATTGGCATTATTAAGAAGAAAATGCCCAAATTCTCTGCTTCCAGCTTCTGATGTGAATATTTTGTGCTTTCTTTAGTTCTACAATCGTAAAAAGAACGTCTTTGGATTTTTTGATTGTTGGTCGCACACACAAGACATTTGAACACCTTGGGCTTTAGGACTTTTTTAAATAATAATTACGATTAATAATAATAATAATGATAATAATAACAATAAAACTTTATTTATAGAGCACTTATCAAAACAAAGGACAAAGTGCTTCACAACTAGAGAAATAAAATACCGCAGTGAATGACGAATTTTTTAGAAATAAAATACACAAAAGCAATAAAATAAACAGTAAAATAAACAGTTCAGGTAAAATCAGGATCTGCTTTCAGATAAAAATGTGTTTTGAGAAGAGACTTAAACGAAGACGCTGACTCAGACAGCCTGATGTCTTCGGGCAGGTTGTTCCAGAGCCTCGGGGCCCTGATGGCAAAACCTCTGTCCCCCTTAGTTTCCATCCTGGACTCAGGAACAGACAGGAGACCCCTGCCCGAAGACCTCAAACTACGTGAAGGTTCATAAGGGACTACAAGGTCTAAAACATAGTCTGGAGCCAGGCCATGATTAATCGATTTATTCGAGAAAATATTACACAGATCGGTCGATATTGAAAATAACTTTAGTTGCATCCCCACTACAGACATTCATGGCCCTAAGAGGATGAACTGTAATCACCCTCGACATGTCGCCTTGCAAAATACCTGCAAAACTAATGACATTCCCATTAGCCTTAGCTGTGTTTGTGTTTAGTGGTAATTAGCAAATGTTAGCATGCTAAACCAAGACGCATTAGCTTGGTCATAATGAGCATGTTAGCATGCTGAGTTGAGCATTTAGCTCAAAGTCTTCTTGAGTGCAGCTTCACAGTCTGGTTTTAATACCAAAACAAAACATTGTGCTACAAAATTGAGAATGTACTGTACAGTTAGTCATGTTTCTGTGCGGGTTGTAATTTAAAAAACTTGGGTGCTGCCTGCGACTTATCAAGGGTGATCATCTAATCAGGAGTCTTAATAACAATAATTGTGTCTGCTTCATGTGTTGTCGGAGCATCTTGGTGAAGCTAGTTTCACGCCGTCGTGTTCCAACATGTCCGCTGTGATGAGCTGCTCTGGAGCACCATCACATAGTTTTTTAAATAAACCCCCGGCTGCTGTGGATCACGTCTGGCTCTGCAGTGCAGTGATGGCAGTGATGCCATCCCTTTGATTCGCCCTCTCAGCAGTATCACACAGCATATACATGGCAGAGCTCTCTCCGCTAAGTGAATATCTCAGGGTGCTTGATATTCCCTGGTGACACTCTTCAATTTTCATGATGAAAAACATGTATTCCTCCATATATTTTTCTTATTTTTTTCAGCACGGAGAGCCTCTGACAAAACATTTAAAGGATCATGGGAAACTAAAACTCTCCATGGTAACCAGACTGACGAAATTCTTTGATGTTAGAGGTTCTTAGATTTTTTATTCTTTTATGACAATATATATTTTAAATGAAGGATTAATTTGCCAAAAACACAAAACAGTCAAAGAAAATAAATTATCGTTGCTGGTTAGATTGTAAACATATATTCGTCATATGTTTACAGTCTTTCTATAATTTTGTCATCCTGATTGTCTGTACTGTAATTTTACTATATTATTCTGTCTATTCTGTAAACACAACATCTATTTCCTGTCTGTCCTCCTCTGTTGCTCTTCCTGAGGTTTCTTCCATTTTCTCCCTGTTAAAAGGTTTTTTTCGGGGGGGGGTTCCTTATCCGAATCGAGGGTCTAAGGACTGAGGGTGTCGTATGCTGTACAGATTGTAAAGCCCCTTGTGGCAAATGTGTGATTAATGATATTGATCTGTATAGATACCAAATGACTTGAAAGGCCCAAACACAAACTGTTGCTGCTAGAGCTGAAACGATTTTTTTTGGTCCAACAACAGAAAATTAATCTGCAACAGTTTAGAAAATCAATTAGCCTAATTGTTTAAGTCACTTAACAAGCAAAAATGCTAAACATTTTCTGGTTACAGCTTCTCGACTGTGAGCATTTGCTGTTTTCTTTCCCCTCTTGTATTTGGTATATATATTTTTTTTTAGCAACTCAAAATGCACAAACGGTGAACTAGAAAGACATTTTACATTTAATGTTCTTCAGCAGGTAACTGAGCAGCAGGAGGAGGCTCACGGATGGCAACTCTTTCGTTTATATACAGTAGAGGTTATGTACTACGGCCTTTTTAATTCAATATTGCGATTTTCTGCTGACATTTTTATCTTTTAAATTTCATCATCTCATGCCTCTGAAACAGGATTTAGACCTTTGTGGGTTGCTAAATCTATCCACATGAATCAGACTAAGGTGTCTTTACTGTCTTTATGCATTTTGAGCGACCCGTAGTGTTACCATCTTTAAAGTAAAAACTGGTTTACAGAAAGACGTAACAACAAAATGAATTAATAAAACATGCTTCTGTTTCTGTAGTCAACATCAAAAGCCGTTGACCACACAGCTGCACGATATCGACCCCATATAACATTGTACCCACATAAATTATGAACTGAAAATTTAGTGATCAGCATATTGTTTACACATCCTGCTGCCAAGACTGAGCACCGAACTTTAGTTTCCTCTCATGCGTCAGCTCGACTGCAGTAGCTGCATCTCTTCGGTGAAACTAAACAGGTCTGTGGAGGTAAAGCAGTGAAACCTGAAACCTGATGGTTCCTGATACCATCAGCTCCATCTTCTCTTATTTCACCAACCCACAGAGTCTGGAGAGCTCAACTCATCCTGCACTATAAACCTCAGAAAGCAGCCTGGTTTTAGAGCCGTGATGATGACAAAAGAGAAGGAATCCAATCTGAACCAGTCATCTCTCTGACTTTGCCCGGCTGGAATAAATACCTCATCATCCGGGACGCAGTATTTTTTCTGAGAGTCCCCTGAGGACGTCTCTTCTCCTGAGCCGTTTGATGTGCTCTGAAACCCTGCAGCACTCTGGATGTTTGAATTGTGGTAGCTGCCAATACCAAGTGCAAGTCCGATACCAGTGCTCTTTTTCTGCATACCTGTGTACCATTTCTTTGCAAAGTCAAATGAGGCTTGGGATAGCTCTGGCACTAGTTGGCGGCCCAACGTGGCTAAAAGAATGCAAGTGATAGCATAAACACTGAATACTGAAGACTAAAGATTTATTTAAGGTGGATCGGCCACATCATGGTCAGCGTTGGCGCCTGTACCGATCTGGTGGACTGGACTGGTGCTGTGTGTTCAGTCAAACCCTACACACTGATTTATAATACTAAGAAACAGGATTTTACACATCTGGAAAGTTATCACGACGACTGTCATTTTTATCTAGACGTTGAATTGCGTTGAGGCAAAAGTTGCCGGGGTCCTCTATGTTGGCCCGCCTGCTCCATCAGTGCAGTGGCCTAATTGAAAAGAATGAGGAGACTGCGTCTCTTCACACAGTGCTGATGTTGCCACAATTTAACTCCAGTTGTACTGACTGATGTACCTGATTAATTATTAAACTTGCATTAAGTTATTATTTTTTTTAATTTTTTATAGCCACTTGGGGGCAGCGCAAGAAGCTGTAAACACAAAACTGACATATTCTCTAATAACGCTGATATAGCGAGCGTGTTGGCAAGCAGTTGGTTATTTACATGACCAGCAGATACAGAGCAACATTATCATTGATTTGAAGTCGTGTTTGTGCCCGCCTGATGGATGTAAGTCCAGTATTCACGCTCCTTTTAGCTCTGCTTTGGTCTCCACCAACTCCTGAGAAACAACAAAAACCAAAACAGCTGACAGTCGCTAAAATGCTCACAGAGCTGAGAGGAACTGCAGAGTTGGTGATAATTATTACGAGTGACCTCTTTCACATTACACATTTCACATTGATTGATTTGTAATATGAAAATATTGATTAGTGGAGCTTTAAGAGTCAGCAGTAGCAACAGATGAACTAGTCGCAGGGCCAGTTTCTACACTCCTAATGCTCTGCTTTGATAATAAATGAAGACGTATTAGTCTGTTCAGCAGCTCAGGTCATCTCTTTTTAACTCATGTGCTGACCCGTGCACCCACGTTAAGGTAAGGTCGATTAAGTTTTAGCCTTTTACATTTTTGTGAGCTGCTTCCTGATCAGTTTAGTGAGTTGAGGATCAAGCGAGGATAAAAACTGTTGAGTCCAATAAAACATTTCAACCAAATACATTTTTCAGAAAAAGATTGCTGCAGTAGCCGCTGAAAGAGTTTCCCCTCGGGGATCAATAAAGTATTTCTGACTCTGAATAGACAAAATAACAACAATAAGTAGATGAAACTGGAGATTTTCAGTTATACGCCACCAAACTGGAACACAGGAAGTAATATCTAAACACCTGCTGAGTATCTGCAGGCAGGAAGACTGTAATTTTAAACATCCTTGATTATGATTATAAATAGAAGAATATTTTAATTACTGTAATCTTATTGTGGTTTTGAATTTGAGGTTTCAGTCTTGCCCAGAGTCAGTACATCTCGTGTTAAACCTGTGAGCTCAGCTCAGTGTTTCTCCTGCAGGCCTCATTTCTTCCTGAGCCTCGTTCTGGCTGTATAGTTGTCACGCCGCTCTGGACGAACTGGCCCACCTGATTGCTGTCAGCCCAGAAGTGAATCTCCGCACTAGGCGACTTCACTCCCCTTTAGATCTCCCTCGCGTATCTTTAAGTGCCGCTCGGCTCGTGGAGGACGAGTGCAGCTTGTTTGAGGCTCGCTGAAAAAGACCCACAGAGAAGCAGAGCGCTTTGCCAGCAAATTCACAGGGACTGAAATATTCACATGGGCGTTTCTGCTCTGGCAACATGAAAGGACGGTCTTCACATCCTCTTCTGTGCTGGCACATTCAGCCAGCTCCCCCAGGTGAAGGACAGAGCTACAAAAGTCTCACAAGTCTGGATAAGCATAAAAAATTGATTTCAGGGTTAGACTGATGTATTGAGTCAAATTTGGCCTTTTATTCCGTATCATGTTGTCTGCCAACACTCCCTGAACATAACTACATGAAGACACAAGAAGCCTGCAATGAAGTTTCTTCTATACACATTTGTTTTTTATAATTTCATCGCTCAGCAATATGCATTGTAAATGATGTACTGATTTAAAGAGGGAAATGTATCAGAGTTTCCCTTACTGTTGAGTAGATTGCAAGAGAGTGGAGACAATATACTGCAGATGTTTGAAGTAGGTATATGCATAAAATCTTGTATTGCAGTACAGTATATGTATTTATTTTCATAATTAGAAGCTACCCAATATATTACACATAATATGTAGTGTAAACGGTGAGTGCTGTCTCAAAGAAGATTTGTCTCAGGCTTCTGTTATACAGCCTTGTTGAGAGTCACACCATCAAAATTACTTGTTGCTGAACAAAAAATCGAATCTTCAAATCCCTTTTTAAGACCCCTTTTATTCTCAACACTTGAGAATAAAGGTGTCTAGAAAGTCAACCACACTGAGGTCACCTGTGCACGTTAAAGTGCTGCAGGTCAGGTGGAGATGATGTGTGCTGATATGGCTGGTTAAAGGACCAGGTGTTTTTTCTCTCTCTTGCTTTACACTTGGTAGCAGGCGTGCTATGAAGCAGTACGTGAGCTGTGAGTGCGATGAGCCGGAGTCCAGGAAGAACGCTGTGCATCCAGAGCTGCACTAATGAAAGCCATTAGCGGACTGTGCTGCTTCAGACGAGACTCTCCTGCAGCTTCACCTGAGCTCACTGGAGTCATGACCCGCTAAAGCTGCTAAAACAACATGCTTCCCAAACTAGCGTTTCTAGGTAATCTTCGTAAAGATGTCAGTCCATACTGAACAAAATAATTCAGCCACATCTCAGTCTTCTTCAGCAGTGAGACGCAGCTGACGGCTCTGACAGCTAGTGACAAAAATGTTAGGTTCCCAAGTCGAGAATGAACTTCCATGCTTAAAATGAATTGTGTGTTACAGCCAGCCTCTGGTAAGGAGTGGGACAGACAGCCCAGTGACTCTGCTGAGTCTGAACAGGCTGAACTGCTGCTGCTTTCTACTTAAGATGAACGCACAAGTAGTTGTTCTCATGGACATAAAATGTATTTTTCTGTTTCTAAACAAACACAAAATAGTGATTTGAATGCAGATAACAGATGCTACCTGATCTACTACCTGATCAAATCGCTGACTGTGAAGTCGCCTGGCAACACCTGTATTTTGACATCTAATCACAGAGAGGTTTAGAGGCAACAGAGAGTTGGTTTCTGAGCTTTTCGGCCACACAGCCCTGACCAGGCTTGCATCGTCTTTTTCCAAAAGCCCAGTTTTCTTCATTCACGCGTTTTCAGATTCATCCACTCTGCAGAAGGGTGGAATTGCTCAAAAATCTGTCAGATTGTTTGTTTAAGCCTGCTAGTGCAGGATGAGGTCACCATTAAAGAGCCACTGATTTCCAGCAAGTTAAACCATCCATTTGATTGTATCTTTTTAAAGTTCGTACTAAGTCTGGTGTTTCAGTCCTACATGAGTTCTTCGTCTCAGCGTCGTCCTCCTCTTGTCTTCTGTCTCGTCTATTTTCTGTCAACTGCAAAGTAAAGGCTGAATCTCCCAGAGATCATTTTTCAAAGAAAATGTGTTGCTTTAATGCGTAGTGACAGTTGAATTGGAGAGAGGGAATTGACTCAAGACCTATGAAGCTGCCTGGATTGTGTTCTGTTATATCTCCATCCTGTGTCAGCTGAGAGGATTTGGGGAGCAACTGCTGAGCTTGTTGGACTGAAACTTTACTGGCAACATAAAAATTCATCTTTGTTTATATGTTTTTGGATGCTGCATTTGGCAGCTTACACCTAACACACTCTTATAATAGAGAACAGCACTGCTGTCGAACAAAAGAACTTTATCTCCAAAATTTCAGTGATTCGGTAGAAAAAATACTTTGGTTTCAGCTTGACAACCATGGATTTTGTGTTTATCCAGGCAGGGTTTTGTAAGGGTTTCATAAGCACAGTGGGTTGGTGGTGAACTTTCTCAACCCAAAAAGCAATGTGTAAAATCTTCCCCATCACACTTAAAACAAACAAAACAACACTAACAACACGTAAAGCCCACGGAAGCTGCTTTAGTTGTGTATTTTGAGGTCAAACCCTTGCAAATGTCAAAAAGTATTGTCAGTATGAAAATTCTTGTCTCATACAGGACAGCACCTTGTGTTGGGAGAATTCATATTTTAAGCGTCCAAACATCCAAATTTTAGAATATGAAGACGGAAGCAGTAAAACCACGGTGTGGACTGCTGGTTCATCCCTCTGCCTGCCTCTGTGAGCCTGACTGCTCCAAACTTGGAGAGTGGATTTAGAAGTGCAGTTCACAGCTTTATTTGGGACCTCCGGCGTTGTGGCAGCAGGTCTGCTGGAGTACAGTGAGGTGAAAAGCCTCACCGCTGCGAATCCTCTCTCCCAGGCTGTGGATTGTATGAGGTGAATGGATGTAGTGAATTGGCCTCAGCCCATGAAGGCTGCCTGGACTGATGCCCAATACTACGCTGCTGAATATTATAATTAGCTTCTTACACTGGGATTTTATTCAGAGTTCACACAGGGCTCCCAGGCAAGTCTGGGAAAGAAATTAAATTCTGTCCACGTCCTCAAAAATATGTACAACTGCACTAAAAAAAGAATGGGAATCCTATGGTACTGTAGGAAAGGTTAAACCAAAGAGATGAAAATCTAAAGTCTTAAATCTTGGTCTCCAAAAATGCGTGTTTTATCGAATCACTGGCGACTGGGTGCTGTTTATTGATTTTTCCGGTATAGTATGTATCTGTTCATCTTTACACTGCTTCTATAACACTTTAGGTATTACGTTTCTATCAAGCACAAACAATGAATTATATGTTTAGCTTAAACGTGGGGTTTGTGATTCTGGAGAAATCCAATACCATGACAAGCACCATGATACAGAGCGAACAACGTCACGGCAAGTAATATAACTAACGTTAGCTAGGCTGTGGGTTAGCTTAGCTAGGTTGTGGGTTAGCAAACCGTCGCTACAGCTGCTGCTGAGAAGCTAACAGCCAGAGAGGACGAGACGGTTTCCCAGAGCCAGCACAGCAGCTCCAGACAGCGACGCTCACAACTCTCCTGCTGCTGTAGCTAACATCACAACAACAGATCTTGGCAAACTAGAAAGTGAGCTGAATGTCCGAGGGCAAGTCATTTAACGTTACCTGACACACACATCATGGCTGGAGTAGTGCTGTGTGGCCCGGTCCGAGCCACTTTGTTTGTTTCCCATTCACAGAGCCGGGGCTGCGTACAGCGCATACAGAACGGACAGCTAGCGGACCGTGAGGAGATATTCACTGAATCTGACAAAAAGACGTGTCTCGGCTTAGAATCGCATACCCCACCTTTTTAAGTTTCCACCAGATGAGTTTCAGTAACCCTGGCTCAACATTAAAGTGGACTGAAACAAATCGTAAATATGTGTGTCTGATATGACGTTTCCATGAAGAGCATATCCTAAATTAATTCTGAAAGCATAAATAGTTTTTCTTGTTAAGAATAATCTTCAGCTGAAGCAAAATATGGCCTCGGTGACAGTTACATTGATCATAAACATATCAATTAATATTATGTGGAATACATCTTTGAAATACATTTTGAAATAATGTTATACATGAGTTTATTCTAGAATATTGAACCCTGAGAAAACACTTTCAAAATCCATCGGTGTGAATTCAAATAGCTGTGATGTTAATGCTGCATTCAACTAACTGTCTGCTTTTTCAGCTGCGTTACACTGCCTTAAAGTACTGTTGGCCAAATGTCATATTGTTACTGTAAAGAATAGCAAATAATCAGTGAGAGCATCTCAAAAACACCCCTGTAATGCAGGCAGTCATTTCCCCAAATATAAAATCTTCCAGCAACGTAGCTTTGTAGACACATAACGGGCAGAAGCAGAGAGGTTTGAAATGGAAATGTGCTGCAAGTCTCTGTCCAGGTTTACTCTCCTCTGAGCTCCTCAGTGCTGAGCTCTGAGCGGTCAGCCGTGCATGGCCACATGATGTCTCCATTACCTGGCTGAGTCACACACACACACACACACACACACACACTTACACCACCTGCTGCTTGTACACACTACAGGCGACTCGCTCCATGTGTCACCCTGTTCTGATTGGTTGGTTGCAGTAGAAGGAGCTGAAATTGCATCCAGGAGGTATCTGCACACACACATTAAGTCTCCTGACTGCCTTGTTTGTTAGTGGTTAATGAGTTGACAGGATGTCCTGACTGTCGCTGTTGGAGCCTACTGTAATCGACTGTATTACAGCCAGCTTTGATCCTTATTGCAGCCGGTTGCATCGTGAAGCTGATTCTTAGCACAGAATTACAAGCAGCTGACAGACATATGAATGACATATTGAAAATATAGATTTTATGGAGCATAAAGTTTCTCTGGTCGCTCAGCTCTCAAGAAAATTACTTGTGTTTGATGTTGTTGATCCTGTTTTTTACAGACTGAAATTTGATATCAGAATAAATAACAACCAATGAAAACCAATGGATGCTTGAAATAGTAGTGTAAATGTATCAAAAACTCATCAGTGAACATGCAAAGTGTACATGATTTGTAGTTAACGAGGATAACCTTGCAAGAAACCGGAAAGATCTTTCAATTGACTGATGTTTGTTGACCCTCTTATTGTCAGCAAACATCAGTAAAAATTGACCTGACGTGATCATTTCCTCCAGCGATTCGTACTGACACACACTAAACAGAAACACACCCACATGCAAGAAATGTAAACTTAATCTGCTGTATATAAAACTTTCCAGGGCAGAGCCAAAAGTGCTTTACAAACAGTATAAGGATAATAAAGAAGATAGTACAGCAAGCAATAAAAATGCAAGGCAAGCTCCTTTCTGTTGACTAGAATAATAAAGCAGGTCTGAAGGAAGCAGCAGCTCTCTCAGCTTTCTGTTCTTTCTCATAATTTCCTGGCAGAAATCCTCCTTTGAGTCTTCGTCGATACAAAGACGGTTTTATCTGGGAGATGCAGCAACCGGCGGTTACTTTTCTACTTTGTGACAGTATCCTGACATTCACAGTTTGACTCAGTTTTCTTATATTTCTTCTGCAGAGAAACTTTTCAAATTGTTTGGAAAAGTTTTGGTATTTCTCCTTTATTCTCTGGCTGATTTGACTAATTCACCATTTAACCTCACTGCAGAACGTGTGTTCAGGTCTGTCATGCAGCACTGGAGACAGCGATTGAAACACTGATAAACACACTGAGTTGGCATTTTGTTTGACTTCATTCATTCACAATAAGACGGTGTAGTCCCTCATTCGTCCAGGAGTGTTCTATCGTAGAAAAGGTTTCAGTCATAGTCATCTGGACACTGTTTTCAGAATCAAGACGTTTCGGCTCCCATCCGGAAGTCATTCTCAATTGTGAAAAAATTGGACGGGAACTGGAAATTTAAGCTAATCTGAGTTACATAAGCCCCGCCCTCAGGAAGGAGTCTACCTGAGTATCTGTTATTAGCTAGTTTCACCTGAAACTGACCTAATGGTTTCAAGATGGCCCAGTAATCAGTAATCAGGCCTATTGTTTTCTGGCTGCATCTACTTCATCACTGTTAAGTGCCTGATTAGCATGTGATAGGCGTGACCAAGGTGATAATACACTCTGATAGACTTTGGGCAGATTAAATCTCAGACCACCATTTCTGTTCAAAGAGGGGTTCTCTTTCTTCACAAAAATGGCTTCCTTGACACCCCGTTCAAACCAACTCTTCTCTCTACTAAGAATCCTCACCTCGCTGTCTTCATTTGAAGTGTTCAGACCACCATTTTAAATTTCCAGTTCCCTTCCAATTTTTTCACAATTGAGAATGACTTCCGGATGGGAGCCGAAACGTCTTGATTCTGAAAACAGTGTCCAGATGACTACGACTGAAACCTTTTCTACGATTCATTCATTCACGTACTTCATTCAACGACTTACCACCGTCCTGCATGGCCGTATGCCAGAACTTCAGTCACTGATCCGCTCATAAAGTTTGTTAGGGGAGGAATGTTCAAAATAACTAACTGGATGGTTGGAAGTCTTATTAGCAACTTTAAATCTGAACGCTTTATTTGGGGGGTGAGGAAGAAATCCTGCACCAACTTAATATACTTAATATGGTTTGTATTGACATTAATGGAAGAGACCTTCAAACCTGCAATAAGTGATATTTTGTGGCCATTTTGGGGCAGCACAGCAAGCGTTAAACATAAAGTTCATTTGGCAAATGTGTTAGCAAACAGTTGCGTATTCACACATCCAGCATACACAGAGCAACATGACCATTCAAAGTCATGTTTGTGTCCTGATGAATGTAAGTCCAATATTCACTCTCCTTTTTAGCTCTGGTGCGGAGCTAGCCAAGTTCTGGGAGATAACCGTACAGGACTGGGATACACAGCATACAGTCCTGGATCAGTACTAGCAGGGGTTGTTATTTTACCCTAAGCACTTAGTAGCCAGTGACAGTCAACACCGAAGCTGCCGCAGTGGCAGCTAGGAGCAGTTTTTCATGTCAATGGAATAAATATGCAGATTGAAATATTATTTCTGTAAGTCGACCCGACGTACACCAATCTGTACAGCTGTGTCAATCTCATCCATGCTAGCTGCCATTTTGTGGCTGTTTTTCTGGCACCATCGTTTCTGGCTCTGGCACAGGAAGATGACATCCCCGTTCCTGGGAAAACTCTGATTGGCTCATCTGAGAAACAGCTGTCATTTAGCACGACTACAAACCTACAGATTCTACATTCTGAGCTGAAGCCACCAGATGAAATGTTTTATTTCCTAGCTGAAGATCTATTTTTGGATCAACAACAAACTGTGTCCCCTCAACGTGAGACATGCCAGATACACAAACACAACCAGCTAAAACACAATGTCAGTCCTCACTTTGACGCACACACACACACACTGCTGCTGCTTTTAGTAGCAGACAGGGATGAGTGTTGTGCTTACTTGGGTGTTTTCAGGCCCACAGTGCAGCACTGATCCGTTAATGCATTAATGAAGGCCTAATCCTCCTCTGAAAAAATAAAAAACACTGAAGCTGCTGTTTCATAACAAAGCAGCTGTGTATCCTGAGCCCTCTGTGTGGGCTTCACCCAGCTGAGCTGCTTCAGGGCCCGCCCAACCTTTTACCTCCACTGCAGCTTCCTCCAGAGAGCCCTGACTGCAGGTGAGCATGCAGATAGCTGGCTCAGGCTGCTGGTGAAGCTGTTGTAATGAGCAGAAGTTAACCAGTCTGTAGAGAGGTCTGGCATGGCCCGCTCACCGGGTGGAAACGTGCCACGAGTCACCGGCCAAAAGCGTTATGTTCAGCTTTGGCAGTTTGTCTGTTCCTCTTATCTATCGTATGGAGGTTTTTGTACTCTTTTAAACAGGAAAGATTCAAATTATTCAGTTCTGTTTCCTGTTTTAAACCCTCTGTGCCTGATTGACGCATTTTGCATCAAAAATTGCACCCCATATTTAGCTTCCTACTTCTGTCAAATCAGAACACACAGACATTACACACCTAGTGCTGCAATCAGTACAACTCTTTTAAGTGACACCAGTATCTCTGTTGAAGAAGAACTATGAAGAATAAATCCACTTAAAATTCATATAAAAAGACTCAGACTTCAGATCTTGCCTAGGGGTGGGCGATTTGACCTAAAATTGTGTAGGGGGTGTTACGGTGACGGTATTATATCACAGTACTACAAAAATAAAAGGGATACTCCACTCAAAACATGATTCTAACTCTTTTCGCTCTATTGGCAATGTAAGGGAAAATATCTTAGGAAAACGGATGTGTTTATTGGCTCCAAATAGAAATGAAAAGGCCTATAGGCCTATATGTGTTTTGGGAGAAGTAGCCTGCGCCATAAAGTAGTTATTAAATTAATACATTAATTATTAAATGTATTGTGATTCATTCTCAGAGTGGTAGGATTAGGCATCTGAACAGCATTTATTTGGCAGAAAACCCAAAGTATATAAGTACAATAGTCAGTGTACCACGGGTCTATCAAGTATATTTACATACAGCAGCACTTGCGGTCTGCCTCTGTCACCAGATTCGTCACACATTCGCAAAACATATTACTGGCGATCTTCAAGTCGCAACTCGTATCTACTGCCGCGAATATGATTGTATAAGTGAGCAGTACGTCACAGCCACTTACCAAAAAAAGAAATGTAATCTGCTGTTATGTGAACACATGGGGACGCGTATGGGAACCAGTTAGTTTGAAAACCAGTTGGTTCATAACGCCGGCGAGAGCAGAGGGGGCTTTCGTGTAACAACAAAGCCAGTTGAGCGTTTAACGTTAGCAGTGCAGCATGAAGTTCCACAAAAAGCAACGTGAAAAAACAGTTTTCCCACATCCAACCTCCTACTCTGGTTATTTAATTGGCTTCAAACGCGGCGTAACATTCACACAATTTCTCTTGACAGTCCCTCAATATTACAACATTAGTCCAACATCATTCCAGCCTGTGGGAGTACAAAGGACGCTAGCCACATTAGCCCCGCAACAAGCTAACACCAAGTTCAACAGGCTAAGCTGCAAAATAAACAGTGAAGCGACATAAAAATGGCAAAACTTACAGCTTCCAAGTTTGAAGTTGGTATCGATCCTTCGTGAGCTTCAGTTTTGAAGCAAATCTCGCTTCGTACTGGCCCTCGTTGAGAAAGCAGTCCGAAGTGAAATGGTTAACTTAGCGCACACATATACATAAGAGTTTTCCAGTTGATGTGGGGACATTTCCATCAAAAATAAAGTTAATCCACTGGGTCTTCACTACCTCGGATGGTGGGAGTAGATGGAGACTTTTGTGTCGGTTTTTTGCAGCCAACAACAGAGAAATTTGCATGCTTCGCTCGTGACGTTACCTTCCACATCTTCATGTTACCGGAGTCGGCGTTAGCGAGGAAAATAGCAGTTACTGGATGTAACTCCAGTTCTATGAGTACGTGCGCAGCCCTCTACCTGCATGTTTTTGCATCCACAGTGAAGCACATTAGTTTTAATATGCGAAAACATTTATCACGGTAATGACTGTATTGCAAAATCCATGTCGTGGCAGAACGTGACACCGGTGGCGGTGACCTAAACCGGTATACCGCCCACCCCTAATCTTGCCTCATAATCATTATAATCTGACTTTTTCTTCAGTTGTTGTCTGTGTATCCATGGTTACAGTGCAACAGAAACTGCTAGTAGCTAATGCAGCGTGACTTTAATGGTGCAGATTTAAACAACTGAAGAAAATAACAGGACTGAAGGCTGAAACATGCTTTTCAAAATGTAGGTACAGTTTGTATAATATGCTACGTCTGACATGTTTTGTACGTTCTTCTGATGAAGGCCTTTCAGAACAAGTGGAAACACCTTTGTCCTTAGACGTGGTTGTAAGACCTACTGAACCCTTAAACATACTCCAGAGCTACAGACTCGTGAAAGGCAAGAGACAGACAGCCTGCTACTTTTGATTCTGTGTGTGTGAACGAGATGTCACTGACTCCATGGCAACATTACATGTCATGTTTGCATCACCCAAAGAATGATGGGAACTGTAGTACCAAAACTCAAAACATTCAACCCAATTGGAATTGAGGATAAGAAAAACGTGACGTTCTCCTCTTTCATATACAGACATTTCGCAAAATCTAACAATGTG
The DNA here is from genome assembly GCF_020085105.1 of Siniperca chuatsi. Lineage (NCBI taxonomy): Eukaryota > Metazoa > Chordata > Actinopteri > Centrarchiformes > Sinipercidae > Siniperca > Siniperca chuatsi. Next base: position 2,746,174 of record NC_058046.1, read on the forward strand.
TAATTGCATAAAACGTCTCTATAACTTTTCCACTTTTCCATAAAAACAGCCTAGCCTAAATTATTCTGAAAATAACAATCTATGTCTCGTAAATAGAGGGAGTGAACAGCCTATGTTTCAAAGGCTTAATCGTGTTTTAAATCTGTATTATTATTTTTTTGTGTGATTATTTTCTTAGGCATTTTTGCCTTTGATAGTGGCAGCTGGAAAGGTGGGGTGGGGGGTGGGGATGACATGCAGCAAAGGAATCGAACCTGGGCCGCTGTGGTGAGGACTACCAGGTGAGTTACCGGGGCGCCTGATAGTTTTTAAATTCTGCGCGTTGGATTGTTAAAGCAGGCGTCAGGACTGTCAACCTTGCTGCTTTGCTTCGCCTGCTTAAACCACGATGGCGCCTGATGTTAGAGCCGTCTCCAATTATCACTTTTCCAGAGACCCTGGTCTGATCTCGTCTTAAAACAAATGTGTAGAAAATCTGCAGATCCTGAGGTGCAGGATAACGAAGAGCGTTACGTCTGCTCTGTCAGCGGTCTAAGAGACTTTAGAGAGACATTCGGGTGTTAATTAACATCCAAACTTATTATGGTGATTTTTCACACGTTATTTTCACTTACCTCAACCATATAGAGCATATAGGCTCACATCTTCCTGTCACATATTCAGAATTTTAGCTGCTCTAAACAGTGTCTCCCCTTTTTCTGGCTGTTGTTTCCTTCAACACTTCTTTTTCTGCTGTTGGTTGTGTGGTTGACGTGGCTCTGACCCTTGACCCTTATTTTAAATGCTGCTTGACATGCTAATAATGTAAGAATTTAAGCTTCTGTACTCATTTTTAGATAGTCGCTGAAATATGTAATACAAGATTAAGTTCCCTTTTTTCACATTCTAGTCTCAGAAAGGTAAATTTCGGCCCGTCCTGTCTGAGGTGTGTGTGTGTTGTTTCCTGCCAGCTGTGGCTCACTTATATAACGTTTGTATTCAGTTTTATTGGCTCTGCAGCAGCGTCAGACATCTCCGGCTCTGCAAGGAGATCACAGAGAATTTGTGCAGCCAATGAAATATGTTCTCTGCTGCGAGGAGTCATAATGTTCAGGGTTACAGTACCTGCACTGAAACACATTATGATCCGCTCACTGTTCTGCAGTGCTGGTGTGAGCACCCACACATATGGCCTGTGTGTTAGAAGTCGAAGTTATTCAGTCTTTCCACTGGTCCAACAATCACCAACTCTGGTTTGGTCGAAAATAACCCTTAATTCACCAAGTTAGATGCGAAAAGGCAGCCACGAGACGGGCGGCAACGTAATCCTTGGGGACAAATGCGCCCGTCAACATACGTCCACTAAAAGTGCTTGTTTTTGCCACTGACAGGCTCCGATTGTGTCTGACAATATTATGAAAAGGATCCGTACGGAGATATACCTTTTTGTTAAAGAGTAAGATCATTTTTATTTAACCAGAAACAACCGTTATATCGTTCTCGCTCACCACCAGACTCCATTGATTAAAAAAACAATAATTTTACCTTTGATCATCTTAAAACACATTTAATTCAAACTGGACAGAAACTAAATAAAACTTTGTTTGGTCGAAATAAATACTTTTTCTCACCGCAAGACTCTGAACCCCAAACTGCTCATTTATGGAGAAAATCGAATGAATCGAATGAATGTAAAGTAATAGTGGTATGTATTTGGGTAGTGTGAACCAAATCAGAGGATTACAGAAAGGTTGCAAACAAAACTTTTGAACTATGGTTCAGACCAAAAGAAAATCTATTTTAAGTGTAATCACACCCTCACATGATACCCCATCTACACTGAACACCATACATAATAATCTGGCTCTGCATAAGTGTGACACACATCCTGAATCTAATTTACTGAGATCTGCACACACAATGAAATATGTTCCCTGCTGTTGATGTATTTCCACACATCATCACACAGAGCCTTAATTTGTAAGGCGAGACAGCATCAAACTGCAAATAAATTAGGTCTTTGGACACACAAACACAAATGTGTGTCCATTTTAGGGAAAGAAGATCTCATTACCTGAAGGTCATTCTGCATTATCTGTCAGAGAGGATCTCCACTTACCTACTGTGCTATTTACAAGTTTTGATTCTATATAATCTTACCAATTTATTATGAATTTGCTTTTCATTAGTTTTTGTGGTTTTGAGCAGTTGGAGTACTTTAGTTTGGACACATCATTTTGGAGCAAAACTCCCAAGTGTTGGAAAATGTGTGATCGCCAGCACTTGGATTATTATGAGAGAGTCTGTATTGCCTTTTGTTGTGATCAGACACAAAAGCTTTGATCAAATGCTTTTTTTTTTTTTTTTTTTTTACTTCCCATTCCACCTGGTGCAAGCTCGCAGGATTGCACAGGGCATTATTTGAAGTCTTGTGTGAACATAAAAGCCTGCTCATAAAAGTTCCCCGCAGTGAAAACGACCTAAATAAACACAGCCCTAGAATAATACCCTCCGCGGGTTCATCGAACCTTCCTCAAAATGGAGGCCGGGGACAGGAGAGGCTGGAGGAGACATTACGGCGAGAATACCTGGGGATGTGATGGGTTGGAGTGGCAGAGCGCAGCCATTTGGTGGATGTTTTTGTCCAGAGTGCATTACAGCAGCATGAGTGGTTGCATTTTTAGCAAGGCTGCAGTCTGACCTCTGACTATGGCAGTGTTACAGCCTTACTCTACACATTGGGAATGGAACTAATAACCCTAGTGCCTTGCTGCACACCACCTTCACGGCTGCCTGAGAGATTTTTTACACTTGAATTTCAGTCAGATTTGAAAAATATATAATAGCTGTTTGTTGCGTAACTAAAAAACTGTGATTTTCTTTTTGTTTGTTGGTCTGAAAGCATCATTCATACCTGAGTAGACTCTCTGTTGCTCATTGTCTTCATCCTGCCTGTGTGCTGCCGACCTCCAGCCTTCTGTCTGACAGCAGGTTTACTGCTCCTCCTCACTTCTCCTGCAGGTATTTGGTTCCTTACAGTATTAGGCCACATTCAACACAACGCAAACTCAAATATTTGGAGAAGTTGAACTTGAATATTGAAAAGACTGTACAGAATCTGTATGTTCTAATGTTGCTTGAGCTTAAGTCATTTAATTCACCTCATTATTTGCTATCATTTGGGCTACGGGCAGATTATAAGACATTAGCTGCTTTTCCACCAAAAGTACCAGGAACTTTTGTCCCCAGGAACTTCTTTTCAAGAACTAAAAAGTTCCTTCAGCCCATTGTTGTCTGCGTTTCCACCGCGGTCTAAAGACCCGACAAGATTAGGCAAATTAGTCCGCTGGCGTATTTTACACGTCATTTTTGTGCGCGACTATACAACAACACTCCAGTCCAGTGGGTGGCGGTACAACCAAAGAACAGCAGCAGGAAGAAGCGCCATATAAAGGGATGGACGGCGGCATTATTTGAGCCCCCGTGAACAGATGTGTAAAAGCCCCCACCTATCATGCACCAAACCTCTCCACTGTCGCTATCTAATAAAGGCAAAAAATGACCAAAATAATAATAAAAAAGAAAACAAAATTCCCTTTCCACAAAATGCAGTTGGACACTATAAAATATTATATGAAACCATCAAAGGAAATCTGTAATGCTGGTTATGTTATCTTAGCTTGACTTACTGTACGTATGCTCTGTGCAGCTGTATTATATTGGGAAAAATTTAACACAATCTAATAATACTCAATATTAAAAGACTCAGATCAGGATTAGGAAATCATTGCTGTACTGGCAACAGTATCAAACATCTTCGAACGATACCCAGTTCGACTAACTATGTAATTAGGGGGCATAGGGGTCCTGGAATTGACCCTTTCCCACCCCCTCTTAGTGCCTTGCTTGACAGGGAAGTGAACCGTTATCTGTAGCGGAGCTGGTGGCCGGCTCTGGGCCTCTTCGGTCATAAATAACCAGCCCTCATAACCAACCAAGGTTATTTGTTCTCCATGCACAACAAAGCACTACAATAACACGTCACTAAACTGTAGCGAGCCTAATTCTGCTCTCGTAGCTTAATTGTTGCAAACATTTGTCTTTGACTGGAGTTTAATGATATGATATTAATAAAATGAGAAGCTCTCGGAGGGTTTTTGTTCTCATCTGAAGATCTGAAGTTGGAGTGTGTCGTTTTCATTTATTGTCTCATAATGTGGCTGTTGTGAAGCCCTTTTGAGACGAACTGTGAGTAAAGGCAAATAAACTTGACTTATAGGGAGTAGGTGCGTTTAAAGCACCCAGTGTTTAGCCTGTGTCGTTCACTGTATTGGCTTTTGTTTATGTAAAGCATGTCAGTACGACTCGAGAGTTGTGTAGAAAGTCTATTTTTATTAAGAGGGGGAAAAAAAACCATCCTTGCTTAGTGTTCTCACTCTCTGGCCTGTTTTTTTTTTTTTTTTAATCAGCATTGTCTTTTTGTCACATGCTGAGCTCACCATCTGCCTGTACTGCAGCCCCGGCAACGTCCTTAAAAAGTCATTGCTGTATTCTTAATTATCTTCATTTAATCACCTCCCCTCTTCAGGGAGATAAAAGGTTATTAGAAAATGAGCCCACATGGGGAATTTCTTAAATCTGAGCACTGTATGCAGGTATATACAGCCATGGGTAGTACTGTAGGTCGTGTTGTCATGTTGTGTTTCAGTATTTACTGTTTTTTTACGGCATTTTGGCTGAAATCCCGCCCCTCTATGTCTGCACAGCTGTCTCCTCCGGCTGTAATCGTGTCAGTCTTCCTGTATAACTTTCTCCTGTTCTGTCACGTCTTGTTTGTTTGCACGTGGCGGCTGAGTTTTTGGACTGTTAGATTTTAGATCCCAATGCGAGTTTGGCAACTTACATATCTTGTCATAAAGATTTGATAGACAAAAAAAACCCCCAGAACAAACGGAGAGAGCTGGGATGTGTCGAAATCCAGCGAGTTCAAAAAGAGTCTGCACACCTGAATGTATCAGAATGTTCTTTTAATTCAACTATTGAAGTTTGTTTTAAGCACAGGGAAGCACAGACGCTTCAGCCAGGGCTTGCACAGTGAAAAAGGCATCTGTGATCCAAAAATCAATGTGTATTTTCTCCCCTTAAAATAGAAATTGAGAATATTGAAGAGCGTTCCGACAGATTTGGTTGTAGACCAGTCTGCTGGCTGATTTTACATGTTGGGCTTTCAATATGTTGTTTGTCCTCTAGAACGACACATAAGGACAACATAATTTGTCTGTGCCTTTCAATACGTTACAAATGGAAAATAAATCAGTTTTATGATGTGACAACTCTGTGGCTAAGGCTTGGTCAGTTTTAGGACCGTTAGGTTTAGGTAAAGATCATAGTTCGAGTTAGAAAAAGTACTTTAAGGTTGGGGGAGCGTTGTCATCGATCACGTTCATGCTTAAAAATAAAGCCAACAGAAATCTCCCGTGTTAATGTCTGATGTTTTGTTGACTCATCCATTCACCCGACCAACTCAACAACGTCACCTGACTTCCTCCTGTGCTCTCCAGCCACCAGAGGGCTTTGGCACTGAGCGATAACACGTCGTTTTTGGGCTGAAACAACTGATGCTGTCGTTCTTATTGGGCGGACGGTCTCTATGCTTTTCAGTGACGGCGCCATTACTGCTGTGGCAGTGAAAGCAGAGGTGTCTGGAGTTGATCATGGTCGCACCCTTCGACAGATGAAGGTAGCCTCAAAACACTAGTATGAAAAAATTTATGACAATGTAAAGATTTTGTCTGATTCTGAAAGTGCTGAGTAATTAAATCTGAGCTACCATTAGCCTACTTGCAAGCTTATTATTATTATTAAGTCAAAAAACAGCCAACTACAAGGATTTCTTGTATTGTATTTTTTATATATAATTAAATAAAGTCTGAAATCCGTGAAGTTGTTCAGTTGGAGTGTCTGGAAACTTTTCTGGCTAGCAAGAAATCTGCGGCTCCCCGCTGGCCCTGTGTGGGCACGCTGGTCCCTGGTCGGCCTTTTGTCGGTGTCCCACGCAAAAGAGGATTTAAGATTAATTATTTAGTGTGAAAATGATTTCATGGAGGACAGGATTATGGATTTTTTTAATTGCTAATATATCAGCACAGCCCAGACAGTGCAGGTTTGTTGATTTACAGGTGACAACACCTGCAGTAACTAGCCCGACTAAATTTCAATGAAAAGCTTACGGGTTTTTTTTTATGAATAGCGTTACTTGAGTGGCATTTCAGTGACTGTATTTTCATCTTGTAACATGTTCTACAGGATCTCCTGGACATCTTTCTTGGCAAAAGCGGTTAAAAAGTAAAATCCTTCACATACGTCACAGTGTATGTGCGCATGTAAAAACGAGATACTACCACAGTAATCGCTGGATTTATCGATAAAGAATCTTGTAGCAATGACTGCAAAGTCTGAATTCTGAATTATTTCGTATCCAAACTTGTCACTTACGTTGGCGTACGAGTAAAGTTGTAGTTGTAACCACATCACCTTCCTCTCTCCTCCGTCCTCCTCTGCAGCCTGTCATCGACAGTCAATTAAGTCACAGTTTCTCATCAGAGACGTGTGAAGCAGATCAGAGCAGAGGTGCTGCAGAGATGTGGCACGAAGAGGTGATGCATCGTCAAACCGAATACTGTGGCAGAAACTCGGCTCTGAATAAGACTTGTTAGCATTCATGTGTTGCGTTCCTGGTCTCTCTCACGTAGTAACGTCCTCCATTATTGAGCAGTTTTAAATGCTTTGAAGTTCTCCTGTTTGGGGAGGTTTCTTTTCCAAAACAGGGAGCGTGGGGCTTTGAAAGGCAGAAATCTCAGCAGCTGGCCCAGCGTGCCACACTGATCAACATCCTTTTCTTGATATTTCTCTTCAAACAGTTGCTCTCTGCTTGTTTATTTTGCTAGGTGGTTAAAACGTGCACCACCATAATCTGTTCTGCAAACAGAACAGATTATACTTGCAGCAAATACAGGCAAAGCTGTAGCAGTGAACACCATCAGCCTGCCCTGCTCTGTCATTGAAAACAAAGTCAAGGTGACGGAGAATCTAATTGACGCTCAGCTCGACCCCACCGATTCCCCCGAGATGTTATACAACAGCACCGCTCGCTCTCTCTCTCCACCACCACACGGTTACACCACAGGCTCAGGCGCACGTCTCATTAGCATTTGGCCGTGTGGGCAAAGCAAAGCAGCGTCATCCAACGCATTTAAAAGTGAGAATATATTCCGCATAATTTAATTAATTTGTTAGTGTGTGTCTGTGGCCAGATAACATTAAAACAATTTCACAGCAGCATCAAAATCAAAGTGGTTTGTAAAAAAAAAAAGAAAAAAGACATGGTTGGCTGGTTTATTTTTAATCAGGATAAGAAGCAAGTTTTTGAAATGTCCCATATTAAACATGAAGCATCTGTTCAGTAAAACCCATCAGAGAAGAACATTAGCAGTCATCTAGTTACACTGTGATATGACACATTACTGATCCACTTTAATGCCAGAAGCAAGAGGAAAGTTTATTCATTAAAATAAATCCAAAGTTTTCATTGGACGCCTTTACAGGACAGGTCAGATGATAGTTTGTGCTGTAAATGACAAAAAAAAAAACCGTGGCCAGACGTGAGAAACAGTTCGGTCCAAATCTAAATTTGCTCACATTATCAGGATTATGTTTGTTGGGTGAACAAACTGAAATGAAAATGCGAAAGCAATAATGAAGATAATGTTGACAGGTGTTGGGAGTACTACTGCATGTGTTAAAGTTGGTTCCAGAGGGAGCTGTGTGAAGTCTGATGTCCTCAAGTGATGTCACTTGAGTCGGCGTCGGTCGGGGATGAAGACTACAGGTTTGAAAATGGAAAAAATCAGTTGGTGTGGAGTTAGAAAGCAGCGAGCTCAGCAGACCTCTGCAGCCTGCTGCTCATCTCTGATCGAGGGTCGAGGCTCCAGGCTACATTAGCCGCTACTAGCATAACACTCCCAAATCTCCCACAGAACTGTCAGCTCTCGAGAGGCATTGTGGGTAATGTAGGCGCCAGGTTTTGACGAGGAAGAATGTGTGGAATAAACAAGACGCTATCTCTGGTTCTGCTGCATCGATTTTGATCCTTTTTAAACTGTCCATCGTGAGTCCGACAGTGTTATGAGTGTGCGAAAGAAAACCTTATGCAGCTTCTCTCTGATGAAGCCTGTCTGAGCCAATATATAAAGTTTCTGAAAGCTTTTTCAGTTTTTCATCTCTTGTGTTGTACATCCACTGTAGTTTTGCAGATGTTGAGAAAAGATGTCAGTGTTTGTGATTAATAGTTGTGAAATGTGAAGCACAATGGCTGGAAATCTGATGTTTGGGATTATCATTTTAGCCTTGATAACGCAGCCCCACATTTTAAGCATTTAGCTGATGCTTATTCAGAGCAGCTTAGAATAAGCTTTAAATCCTCGATCACCCACATTATAAGCAACAAATAGTACAAATACAAAGGTTAAAGCTATAACACCAAGGCAACAAATGTATAAACTTGTAAGTAAAGCTTTATTTGTATAACACTTTTTAAAACACACAGTTACAAAGTGCTTCACACACACACACACACACACACACAAATATAAACAAATAGATAAATAAAGATATATTACATTACAAAACCAAACTGAAACAAACCAAAACATAAGGCAGTGATGGAGATCTGTAAAGGGCTTGCCTATAGAGATGATTTTTAGAAGCCGCTTAAAGCAGTCCAAAGATTCAGCCAATCTGATGGAAGATGATTCCAGAGGGCCGGGGCTAAAACAGCTAACATCTTTTGTTTTGAGGTCGGAGCAATGGATGGATAAAAGGCCGAGATTTGAGGATCTGAGTGGTCGAGAAGTGGAATGAGGAACCAGGAGATCAGAAATGTAACAGGGGGCGAGGCCATGCAGAGACTTGTATGTAATCAACAAAATCTTGTAGTTTATTGTGAACTGATCATTGATCTAAGGGGTTGTATTAATAACTGGGACAGCCCTGGAGGTGAATGGAGCGGAAGAGTCAAAGGCAGATGTACACAAATCATTAAACCAACAAACTTGGTCGTTAAGATTAGAAACGTGAGGAGAAGTAGCTGGAAAACGTGCCTGCAAGAGTGGATTATACGTTTCCGGGTTAATGTAGTGGGTAGTAAGGGTGCATCTTATGGTCAGAGATGAAATGACATGTGTAGAGTAAAAAGTCAAGGGTGTTATGTGTCGGGCCAGAGACGTGCTGCTCAAGATTTTAAGATTTAGAGATGTTTATAAAATGTGTAGAAAATGAGTTTGAAGGGTTATCAATATGAATGTTCAAGTGACCAATTCTAATGGCCCTATCAAATTTAAGCACAAGAGCGGACAGTAAATCAGAGAAATTTATTGAGAAAACCCATATTTGAATTTGGGGATCGATAAATTATTACACAGCAAATCGGGTTATCGCACACAATTTTAAAAGCTAAGATTTCAAAACTGTTAAACGAAACAAGACTGAGTCGAATACAAGTGAGATGGCCTGTTAACTCAGGTGTATTCAGAAAATGATAACTCTGAGCCAGGTCTCGGTAAGAAATAGGATGTCGAGGTTATGGGATGTAATTAGATCCTTGAGAATGAACGATTTATTAGACACAGACAGAGTTTAGAAGAGCAAAGACAACTGGAAGTTGGAAGGCTTAGCTGAACTGGACTTACTAGAGCAGACTAATTCAATTATCTGACCTAGCAGTTGAAGACACAGAGTGCATAGGGTAGTGGGTTTTATATCTAGGCATGATCCTAACAGGAATACTGTATGAGCCCAGAGAGGTACGGCCAGGTGGACTCATTACAGGTCAGGAGGTTTGAGCTTTACAAGAGTGCGCAGTCAGTTCGATATCAGTTGATGTGAGGGATGGAGGCCATCTAGTTTAAAAAGCTGAGGCCTTTTTAGAAAGGCTACTAAAATGTCAACACAGAATATCTCTGTTCATGCAGTAAGCCTTTAGCCTGTGTGGAGTTGGCGTAGGCGACTGAACTTCACGTCACCAAAACGAGGTCCTCTGTCCTCTGATTGTTTATGTGTAATAGAGAAAAACAAGGTTAAAACCAGTTTTCTCCTCATTCGTTTTTTTTCCTTCCTACAGTGAGACTCTGACCGAGAGGCCAACAGCCGAGAGACGTTTGACTGCATGAAGAGGCCGAGTGACGGGACCCTGGTCCTCACCTAGACCCCTCCCACGACCCCCCACTGCCTGGACATGGTAAGCCTCAAGTGCACGTCTGCTGTTTGTTTATACTGGGTGCGTTTTAGTTATTAATAGATTCCAAACTGAGTCATATTTGGTCTGTTCTCAAACGGCTGTTGTACATACCTCTGTATACTCTGATCGTTCATCTGTGTTCACATCAGATAAACTACGTTGTGAGTGGAAGCAGACACAGCTAGTAACTTCCTAGGAAGAGGTAAAGATATAGCTGGAATTAAATTTGTTTTTTCCAAGACAAGTGACATAAAATAATTGATCATTTGCTGGTGATGTATTATTCCTGGTTGTTGTTTTGGCCGATCAGGCTACACAAACCGTATCGATGGTTTCTTTTTGGTCCCGAAACCTTCACTTTTGTTCGTGTACCCACCCTGAATTGATTTAGTTTGGAGTGTACTGGCAGCTTAAGAGTTTGTTTATAATTGTAGGCATATTCGACTGTTTCAGCAGAATAACAAGCTGAAACACTGTTGAAACATTTAATGTCGGTTTCTCACCACTGTCAGGTACTGATGAGTACTACGCCCCATTCACAAGCATTTGTAGTACACTACAACACGGACACTGCCCCGAGAATTTGAGTAAGTAAGTTTTGATGAATGAATTGACAGACTGCAAGGTCTGAAAATATTCCAACCTAGATTGATTTAAAAAAACAAAAAAACTGATGCCTACAACAACACGGCCTACGTCATTTAGTCTCAAACTTGTCTGTAAATTTGATGAATCCTAGATGTCGTCTGTGTGAATACTGCACTGTAGTTTTCATGATATCAGCATTGTGACTTTTATAAATACTAAATTCAATTATTTTTTTAATTTGTTTTCATCGAGGTAATCATAAAACCGCTGGTAACACATTATGAATGTGTTGTATGATGACCTTGATGAGGGCCACAAGCTGAAATGCCAGAAATCTTAACTCTGCTTCTGATCTTTGTGGATTTTCAGGAATGATGAGAGAGCAAACACAAACATGCTCGCAAAAACTTTTGGTGAATCTTTTGGTGCGAAAGGGACAAATCCAGAGACCCATCAGACATTAAACCACCAGAGGAAACCTAATGGTTTTTTCTCGTTGACCGTGTCGGAGCGGCCATTGTTGCTGAAGTTTTGACCAAGATTAGTCAGATTAGTTGGATGTTGTCAGTATTAAAATGGTGGTCGTGGACGATTCTTGCAAACCTTGTGTTTGACATTAAATAAGTGAAAAAAGTCGTTCTACCCAATCGAAAAGTCCTTCTTCAGCAGTAGGGACATCTCTTGGGTGAAAACCAGGGCAAAAATGAAAATGTTGTAAAGCTTATAAAATGATATAAACAAAGATGTATGTTTTTAGTTTTTGTCAGCGTTGTCTCCCGTAGTCCTCCTGCTTTTATCTACTCCATGTCCCATGTTTACGTCCTCCAGAGATGCTGCCAAAATTTAATTTAAGCTTTCTGAACACATTTGGAGAAAATGTTGAATACTTAGTAAAGGTTGAGAGCTTTTGAATGATCTTCTGATGTTATTATTAAAGTATCGGCAAAACACATCAGTCATAACAACACCAGTGATTATTTACCTCAATGTGAAGTATTTGGAGCAATTTGTTTTTGATAGAAAAAGCTTTTTACCCTTTTTTGGTATTGCAGGTGACGATTTGGGAATCTGATCAAGTGGCATCCTTTTTTCTATATATGTTATTCAAAAGCAGATAGAGATCAATATGTTTTACAAATATATGTGAAGAAAAAAATCTCTGTATAATCTCTTTATGTGCTGGTTATCTGTTGCCTTCACAGATGCTCAGTACCCTTCATATTCAGTAAACCAAACTGGTTTCACACCATGAACACATGGAAGTGTCAGACGTCATCCTCCTGAGTGATTTTACAGAGAACAGAAAGCGTTAAAGGATTCATTACTGATTTGTGTGTCAGATTTAAGTAAATGGCATCAACCGACAAACCTGCAATGCAATTAATTAAAGCAGTGAATGTCATGCTCTTCTAATTGCGGTGTGAGCCTGAACTCCCAGCTGTCTTGTAGGTAACAAATAAAAGGAGCGGGCCTGATGCCGGGACCCAGAATCAGCGTTGAGGCTGTGAAAGTCTTAATCTTTGATTTAGATCTCGTTAATGTTTGTGTGTTATGGTTGTTGCCGCTGCCCACACTTGCCGCTACACAGCCTGCAATGCCCCCGGCAGTTGAGCGAGAGATTAGCTAGGTCCTGATGAATGACCCTCGCAACTCCAGCACAAGCCCCCGAGACATGTGGCCATGAATTATTAAAGCACCGTCATAAATAACTCACTGTAATGAGGGTGTGCTTACGCGCTGCAGGCGGGGAGAGAGGGAGGACAGGAAAAAGGGAAAAAGAGAGGATCAGAGTTGGAAGAGGGAAGAATGATTGAGAGAGATAGCGGTTTGACCTTGGACTGAAAGCCTGGCGTGATGCTCGGCCCGCGGACGGACGCACTCAGGCTTGTAAAAACGAGAAACCAAGCTACTTTTGCACATCAGCCGTTTTTTTCCCCCCTCTCCCCTCAGAGAGATGTGCTCTATCCCTAAGTACATGTCATAAATGTTAATGTTAAGTAACGGCGGCTGTATCTAGGCCACGCAGAGATTGGCAGCAGCACAGGTCGCTTCAGGTGTTGCTGTCATCGTGCAGACTCTGATGAGCGTTTCTGACACCGAAAACAAGCTCATGCGTTTGCAGCAGAATGTCTGAGGAGGAAGTTGAGGAAAACAACACCAGGTGTTGAATTAAAAACGGCGTGTTCACGTTCCAGAAATCTATTTTGCTCTAGATTTCGTCTCCTTCCTCCAGCAAGTTAACAGTCAACACATTCTGATTCGTTTCTCTGTGATTCCCCTGAGCGAGCACTGCTTTGATGATGGTGTTTGATGATGAACGAGGATGATGATAATCCTTCTTTTAAACATAAAACCAGCTTTCCGTTTGTTCAGTATTGATGACCTTTAAAACATGGCACCCATCTGAGCTGGTTTGTGGCAGATTAAAGTTAAAAAAGCAGCATGAATATGAATATATGTGACATTTCTTTTCAAAATTGGATATCAAGCATGTGGAGAAAATTGGCACTTACCCTATATGGCCAAAAGTATTTGGACAGCTAAACATTACACCCATATATGATAGCAGTAATCTCTCTTCTGGGAAGGCTCCCCACTAAGGGTCTGCCGTATCATATCAGTGATGATAATACCGGTATAAATCTTAATAGGATAAAAAAATGTGTCATATCACAGTATTGGCGATATTGTGATGTGTTGATTCATTGATGTTGTGATGCTACGTACAGCAAAGTGAATGTAACTGTGCTGCTCAGCTGTGGGGGAGTTTAAAAAAAGAGAGTGACTGTGGTTATGTCGAAGTGTGGTTAAACAGGAGGCTGAACTTAGTTTGATAATCATGTTTTATCATGATAGTTTAACACATTTTACCCAATACGGTCTGCACTGAGTTGATGTTAGTTTAAAATTTGGTATTAATTAGCTGGGCTCAACTATTTAATACAGAAGATCACTATTGAAATTAAATATTATATGCTGTAGCATTAAGATTTCCGTTGTTTGGAACCATAAAAACAGCCAGATAAGTACGCTAAAGTTTGTGGAAGTTTGGCGATGGCCATGAAATCGGCTTTAGTTATGCATTTATAAAGCCTTATGGAAATGTAATGAAGACTGGTGATATTTCAAGTTCATCAGCGCTGCATAATTTAATTTTTCATTGGCAAAGTTGTGAGATATGAAAGCCTTGATTTCCAGTATTACTGTAGTGATGCTTGGTGAGCAGATTGCATCTCTACTAACTGCACTGCCATCAATATACCCTCAAGGTTGAGCCGATAATTTTTAAAAGCTTCTTATTGTTGAATTTTTGTAAAACACTAATGAGATAAGGCATATTACCTGCAGCACATGACTGACTGAGAGCAGTTCTTAGAGACTTAGGAGTCTACATTTAACTTCTCACAGACTTGCAAGTTTCAGTGCAATAATGCTTTTAGTCTTAGACCTTAGATCTTAGGAGTTTTAACGTTATGACTGGCACGCTTCTCCTAACTCTGCTAGTCAGGTGCTACTTTCAGTCTTTACTTAAATCAAGAAATCTGATGACAGTTGTTGGGTTGTTTGCTTGTGTTGCAAAGAAAACACCACTCTCAATGTAATCTGATCCCGGTGAAGCAGATAAGTTAGTCGTAAGATTTGAAACTAGGATTTCCTGTACTTTAATATAAGAAGGCATCAGACTCTTTTCACTTGTTAAGTCAGTATGTGCTCACTGACGGTTTAACAACCAACAACATTCCCCTGGATGACATTTAAGATGATTAATGATAATGATGAGGCAAATAGACCATTTCAAAGGTCACGAGTTGTAAAGGCCACAGGTTTGACTCCTGCAGAAGCCCATTTAGGTCCATTAGTGGACATGTTTCCTCTCTGAATGTCCTTGAGCTTCACTCTGAACCTCCACCTGCTCACTCTGGGTGATTCATACTGTATATGAGCATCAGCAGGAATGAAAATGTGCCTAAAATAAAAATGATAATGTCTCTGTTTCCCATCGTCTGAACCCAGAGGTCGTTCCGATCATTTGCAAACGACGACCGCCATGTCATGGCCAAGCACGCCAGCATCTATCCGGCACCGGAGGAGCTGGAGGCCGTCCAGACGCTGGTGTCCACTGTGGAGGGAGCCCTCAAGAAAGTCTCTGATTGGATGGATGGCCTCAACAAATCCTCAGGGAAGACCTCCACCAGTAACGAGGCTGGGGACAACACAGTGGAGAAAGACGCTGCTGAGACGAAGTACGTCCCGCTTCATGTGCTGTTATTTTAGGGTTGTTTAAATGTTTGTACTGTGATGATTAAAAGCACTGACCCAACTATCGGTCATACTGTTCTGTCCTGAGAACATCCCTGCTTTGATTATAGTAAATATTGCATGCACTGACATTTATTTCAACAGCAACTTGGCTTTCCAGGAACAGGCTCTTCGTTACTCTGGCTAATCCACTGAAGGCAAAATGTCAAAATACTAAAAGTCCAGAAGTATTACCAGTAAAATATTCTAAAGTAAAAGTACTCATTGTGCAGTAATATATTATTTGATCATTATTATTGATGTATTAACATGTAGGCAACATTTTACAGTTGCAGCTGGTCAAGTGGGAGCTAATTTTATCTAGTTCATATAAAGATGAGCATGTTAATCTATAACAGGTCATCATCATAATTTATATCGTATGTTTTGAATGTCAAATCTAAATCTACAAAGTTTCGAGTAACTGTAGCTGTCAAATGTAGTGCAGTAAAAAGTACAATATTTACTTCTGAAATGTAGTGGAGTATAAGTTTAAAGTAGCATTAAAATGGAAATACTTATTGTACTTATATTACAAGTACCTAAAAATTGTACTTAAGTATAATACTTGGAGAAATGTACTTAGTCACTTTACATCACTTTACATCACTGTAACACGGACAGTAATACTGTAGTTGGAGCACCACAAGTGAAATTCCACTGTATTAGAGTGGAGGCAGAAAACTCAGAGAGTGATATCTAAAAACTCAGGCCAATGAAACCGAAACTACCTGCATGGCTCGATACTACTACAGGTAAACAAGAACATATCTTCTTAGTAATTTGGATGAACTGACCCTTTAAGGTGGAACTATATGCTACTACAATAGCAGATGGATGGACAACAAGGATATGATGGTAACCTTTGCTGTGTTAGATCACTACAGAGTGCAGGTTATACTGGCTGGGACTTGATCTCTACAGCGTAAGAAATAATGGACAATATCCACAATCCTTCTGTGTAAAAATACATTTTTAAAGTTCAGCTGAAGCTAATACCATGCTTCAGCAGTTTGAGTTAGTGGGTATGTCTTTCCAGAGTTAGTCTTTTTAGTACCAGATTTCCAATTTGAGTTTCCTTGCTGGGAGGCAGTGGAGGGATACTGCCTTGTAGTCACATATAGGTTTCTTGCTGGGACAAAACATGAGCAATTAACCTTCACATGACAACCAGGATGAAGACACACAGTTGATTCTTCTAACTCACACTGCCGAAGCATAGAAGTTCGTTCAGCTGAACTTCAAAATGTAAACTCTATTTCTTACAGTGTATACGTGTTAGAAAGGAATCGCTTCATGGCCAGTATGGAGAGAAGAAATTGCCTTTTTGATAGTGGTGAAATAATGAGATGGAATAGTTGTACATTTAGAAATTCAATCAGCTGGTCCCTGCAGTGAGAGTTGAGGACCCGTTCTCAGGCTGGATTTGCGTGTTGTAAGCCCTCTATATGGCTGTGAGAGACTCTGACGCTGGCTGTCATCCATCTGCCCTCAGGCCGGATGGCCCGTCGGTGCTGTGCGGGGTAACACGTGTCGGTCTGGTGGCCAAAGGCCTGCTGATCAAAGGGGACATGGACCTGGAACTGGTTCTGATGTGCAGAGAGAAACCCACCAAACTGCTGCTGTACACCATCAGCGCCAACCTCCCCCTGCAGATCCAGGTACATTCAGCCGCACATCCAGCACTGCAGTGTTCAGCACGGTGCATCCAAAATAAGCCGTGAAAGCACAGCTGAGGCAACAACCTTGGGGGTGGGGAGGCTTTTAAAAAAGCATCTTTGTGATCCGAGCTTCAGTGGAAGCAACCACAAGTTCCTTATGTGTGATAAACGTACGAGAGTTTGTCTGGTGACATTGGAGAAGAGACATGCTGGCACCCTGAAGTGAAGCAGGACATGAGGAAAATAATAATAATACAAATCGTATAGGGATTTGCAAAGACATGTGGTAGACAGTATACTATGTACAATATTTAATTTGAATACAGATAATACATAGTGTATATATAATACAAAGTTAAATTTGGTCATAAGAGTTAAAAACACACAACTTATCTCATGCTGTTTAGTGTTGTTTCTGTGTACTTTAACAAGCAGTTAGAAATACCAGCAGGTAAAGGGAACCGTTAAAAACAAAAACATCCTCTGTCAGCTGTGATGTGTGGGTTTATTTTCATCAGTGATGGGTGATACGGGAAACAAACGATCTTGTGAGATGCTGTTAAAAGCTCTGAGATTAGATTACATTGTTAAACAACACAACAACACTATATTTTTTACACATTTGGTCATATAGCATGTCCTTATGCTTTTGCATTCTCTGTAAAATGAATATTGAATATTTTTGGATCAGAATGATATAAATTCCATCAGATATGCACAGGACATTATACAAACATGCTTCAGATTATTTAAGGTTAAGGTTCAGCTTTAATGTCATTATACAGTACAGGATTGCACAATGAAATGTAGCCCCTCCATGCTACACACACAGAAAATGTATAAACAGATATTCAAATACTTGAATTAGAATATAAACTAAAAAACAGGCAATAAAATACAACTATATAATATCACTAAAAGGAAAACTAAATTATATTTACAAAGAAGATATACAGTTATGTATTTACACACAATATGTGTAATATCAGTGTAGTATGAGTGTTTTAAATGATAATGCAAATACAAAGACTTGGTTTTAGTGGGGATGAGCGTGGTTCCATGTCATTTATTTATGGTGGAGTGCAGAGGATGAGGTGGAGCTGAAGAGTCTCACAGCCGGGAAGAAAGAAGCTATTTGAAATATTAACAAATCTGAGGTCTGTCTTAAACTAGATCACTACAAAGGAAGGTACACAGCCAAAATAAAACAATTTAAAAATGGTTGCATATACGCTTGCAGGTTTGGGGAAAAATATTTAGTTTTCTAAGAATGCAAAAGTACGCTAACACAGGGTTACACACCTTTTAACTAATGTCTGTTTGGCTCATACTAGCTAAATACTACTGACATGGCATGACATGAGGCACAAAATGATCCACTCAACCAAGTGAAATTTAAATACTGAGCCACCTCCATATCACCAAGTGTGAGTTTTTTTAGGGTCTAAATCTGTGTCCCTCTCTGTCTTTCCCAGTTGTTAGCTTGTTCTCGTTAACAGCTACAGTTACTCCTGAACACCAGCAGTTTTAGAGAGACGACGACACTCACGATTATCCCAAGCAGTCCGGTCTTCTGTGAGATCAGCATCAGATTAAAATTTAGCCGTAGCAATTAAATGAAACCCATTGCAAAAACACCAGTGATGCCTGCTGTTGTTTTTTCCAACAAAACAATTGCAAATATATTGTTTTTATTGGTATTTCAACCCCTCCTAATTTAAAAAATAATTCAATAAAAATAAAATACTCGTAACAAGGTTAAATCATTAACAGCACAAACCAGTAGAGAAGAGTTTAAAGGTGCCATTGATAACATCCAGCCACTAGATGGCACACTCCCCCCTCCCCCAGTTGCCAGTTTGTTGCACAACCTGCATATTTCATGATCGAGCGATGTATCAAGTGATGAATTTTTCGTGGTAGAGTAATGAATTCGTTTTGCAACATATATACATGAGCTACTCTGTGTGGTGGTGTTTATGTAACGTTATCTATGGTAATCTGAGGATATCTAGCTTTAGGCAACCCTTTTTTCCCCATCATTTAATAATTATTGGGGCCCTATGTTGCAACACTTACCGTAAAATGACATTTCAATCATCCTTACACTATAAGACATTAGGTAAATATTTACATTTTAATCCAATCAAAGAGTACAGTACATTGTAGGGATGCTATTAAAACCCACAGCGCTCGACATTAGACAGACAGCTACAGTAAAAATCTATATTAGCTAGCGTTAGTGTTAGCGTAGTTTTGACCTAACATTAGTCGAAGTGTTGCTTCTTGCTGAAAACAAATTTTGGATTATAAAAAACAGCTCAGCGCCACACAGCAACAATGGCTACAGGGAGAAAGGACAACTGTATGATCATGTCAGTATTTTCAGATTCGTATATTAACGTGAGTACCGTAGCTGCTGAGCTCAACGCAGCTGGCTACATGGCTAGCTAGCCACAAGTGCCTCAGCAAAGTGTCTCATAATTGGGCTAACGTTAGACTGCTATATGAGATGATCCTCAGTCACGTTTTGGGTCCAAACAGTATAATGAGCAGATTTAACGTTACAGTAGTTCGGCACTTTAATTTACCTTCGACATGACGCATTGGTAATGTATTGGGATCCCACGTCCACACCGCTCTTAAAGAAGAGAGACCGTTTTTTATTATTAAACCAGATGAAAGGATTATTTTTGGTCAGTAGGAGAAGGATGATTGAGATGATATAAGTGGATATGATATGAAAAGGAAGTGGCCTGTGCTACTGAGACCATACTTGATTTATCTCTGCCATTCTGTCTCCGTGAGATGTCTAAAGCCCAGACTGCAGTATCATCTTCACACCCCAGCGTCTGACTACTGGGACCCTCTCTTTCTTTATAGCACCGACGTCCTATTTCAGCTGGATATCATGCATCCCAGCAACCCTGAGAGCTTTGTGTGTTTTTAACATCCCAAATTCTGAGCTCCGGAGTTGTACAAATAATTTAATCAAAACATCTCTACCCTTCAAATGGTTTTCCACAGAACGCAATTCCCCCCCCCCCAAAGCATCTGCTAGCTAACAAAGCAGTGCCGACGTACACAGAGCCTAAATGTGCTTCCTGTGCCAGTTAATTACCTGCCATAGCTGTCATGCGTGCTTTATCATCAACGGAGGAAACCATCTGAAGCTCTCATTTCCTGGGCCAAACTGGGAGAGACTGACAGGCAGAGGGGTGATGGATGGGGTCATTTCTCACAGAGACGAGATAGAGCGAATGCAGTTGAAAACATGCCACTGAAGGTTACACGAATCTTGAGGAAAAACAAGATAGTTTGGCGTGCTGGGAATTGGCTGGCAGTAACAACAGGGGTAGAAACGCTGAATGAAATGTGGAGGAAAGCTGCATGTAAACAACAGTTTGTGCCTTTTCCTGTTTTGATAGGCCTGTTTGGTACAAAAACATAGTTTTATGTCAAATTATGTTGTCGTTGTCTTACTTCTCTCAGCACCCAAATATCATTATTTTGTATGAATACTGTAAATTCTCAAGAAAGAGTCAGTATCCAAATAATGGAATTGCATCAGTACAACTGAGTCATGTTCACTTTTGAACAGAAACACTTTTTTCATTCAGTAATTATTTCCAAACCCTTCTCCTTTCCATTCATTGTTATCTCTGTTATAATAAGTTATAATTCGTTGGAATGGCGGACTCCGCCACTAACAATGACAACTACTATATAGAGAGGTAATTAATGAATGTAAATGCATTAAATGGCTGTAGGATAAAAAAAATACCTACCGTAAATAGTTTAAAAATGGGGTTTGATTTCATGAAAAACTTATGGATTATAACTTTAAAATACTGTTAACGAACCCAACACTTCCTGTGTATGTTTCAAATTAAAATCCCAGCATGAAAGGGAGGGATTATTCCCTTTGAACCCCTAGAAGGATTTTATGGTGAAACTTCTGTGCACGTCAAGTGTTACGTTTCATTGACGGTATCTTAACTACGATTTTAAAAAAACCCAGCAAAGTGGAAGCAATTCTAAACAAACACAGAGCAACAGAATAGTGAGTGACTGAAAGGATACTGAAGGAATTAGTGCTGTGGAAATGCATATTATCCTGATTTTATCAAGGCAACAAGTAAACATGAAGGAAGTGTTGAGTTTGCAACAAAATCGACTGCAAATTAACAGGAGCAGATCGGAGGGAGGGAGGTTTCGCACTAAAATATGTTTAAATATAAAAAAAGATTAAGAATAAATAAGAATAAAGGCCTGTTTCTAAAGCCCTTTTCAGACATGGAATATGTAGCACTGGTGGCTTCATCTATCTGTTAAAGTGATGCTTTTTGTCATTCAGTGACTTTCCTAACGGCTGCATGCAGACATGTCAGGACATTT
This sequence comes from Siniperca chuatsi, assembly GCF_020085105.1. Lineage (NCBI taxonomy): Eukaryota > Metazoa > Chordata > Actinopteri > Centrarchiformes > Sinipercidae > Siniperca > Siniperca chuatsi. The sequence goes on from NC_058046.1 coordinate 2,767,393, forward strand.
ACGGAAAGAGCCACAATGCTCGTGTGGAACCGTAATTAATGGCCATAGTGATCCTGAGGGAGGCTCACCCTGCCTCTCACGGTGAATCTCCTAAACTTAAGTTGGGACACTGGTTTAATTCCTATTTACTCGCACTGTATCTAAAGCATTTCAATGGATAATAATTTTTTCATCCATGCAGTTACCAATCAATCATGCGCTTGTACAAGGATTTTTTACTGCCCCCACACTGCGAGGGCATAAATGATTTTTATAGACCCGATGTGACCCGAGAAGAATCTCGACAACAACATCAAATCGGCAGCGATCTTAATCAGGCGAACGAGACTTGCATTTAATTTCTCTCTGCATGTTTTACGTTGTGCAGCTGCAGCCTTTACATTCATCTGACAGCAGTCAGTTCAGCAAATGTTACAGGTCCGACTTTAAGTAAGATTGCCATCGTAACTTTTGCGTAAATTGACTCACTTATTGGCACTTTTTCAGACACGAGACCGACATGTAAAACTGCATTGCATGTCTGAAAGGGGTTTCCAATAAAGTCCTGATCATCTCTGCAAATAAAGTACATTTATTTAAATATATTTGAGAATTTATTTAGTGTTAATAAAGTATTTACTTGTAGGCCGGTGATTCTGCACATTACAAGGTTCAGAGAGTTCGTCCTAAACACATTTTCCAGCGGCTCCTTGTTCTTTACAAACAGCAGGAGTCGATGTTACGACTGTGATATTCGATTCTTAATTAATCGCGCAGCCCTGCCTTGCAGACAATGACGGAGGACAAATACAAGGTGCAGTCGTGTGTGCCTGAGGCTGCCATCCGGGTCTGCAGCACCAAAGACCCCCATCTCACCCTGAAGATCACCCTCTCCTCCTTAGCCATGAGGGAGGAACACAGCACCACAGAGGAAGGTATGTACTCCTCTTCTCCCAACCCCCTCCTGTGCCTCCTGTTTGGGAGGATGCTTCTCCTGTTTTTATTTGACCTTTATATAACAAGAGAGGAAAAGGGTGAGGAAGAGGGGGAGGGTCATGCGGGAATATTAAAGTACTACGAGACCTGAGCTTGATATGGGAGATAATCTGGGGAAAATTGGGAAGGAAGATGCATTGAGAGGGCTGAAGCTGAGAGGCGTGAAGGGATGATATGGATCTGGGTAAAGGGTGAAGGAAATAGCAGATGGCCGGTGAAGGATGATTTCCGCAGGGGATGTGTTGGATTGGGACTGGTGTCAAAGGAGACGTCTGTCTCAGGTGTCCTCTTGTTTCATCCTGCGTCTGACGAGAAAGGATTCAGCAATCCAAAACTCAGAGTAGGAAAGTTGTTCCTTTTGACCAGACAAAAACAGACATCATTTTAGGCCAGAAATAGATATATTTTAAGGAATTAATCCCTGAAGAAAAGGAAGTGAAGTAATCTCTCACACAAACAGGACAATTTATCTTTTGTGTCCAGTTGCTGTGAAAAAAATCATCTTAATTGACCAAAAATTGATGGGTAACTTAACTCTCCGTTCTGTCAGGTGTCTGTACTGTATGTCAAGGGCCGACGTTTGGCATCAGTGCTTGGACTGTGTTTGTTTCCCCCCCTAAATGGGAATGAAATTAAAAATGAATGAAAGGCGAGTCAGAAGTGAAGCGCTGCCATTATGGAACAGCGAGTCCCGCTGTGGTCCCGCTCCCCGTGGGAAAGATTGAGTCGAGCCGTCGCAAAAGGTAGAAAAATGGATTCTGCCAAACAGGAGAGAAGCAGCTCCAACGCACAGCTGTCGAGTAAAGAGTCACAACAAGGAGAAAACCATTTGCCTTCAGGTTCAACATCCTGTCAGCACAAACAAGGACAGTGGTTTGGTTTTTTTTTTTTGTCATTCGGGTTTGTTATAGCGTCAAATCCCATAAACAAATACTGTCCCTCTACCTGTCCTGTAGACCTGGCTATCCTGACAGTGTTTCCTATCCTGCACTTGAATAAATAGAAGAATTTAAATCGGTTATTAAGATTGCAGCCTCAGGGTTTCTCCTAGATGGTTCCCTGAAGAATCCCCTTATTTATGGTTTATGAATCTCTGCTTAGGGTTTGGGTCAGACAGCCGGTTCCATTTTGGATCCACTTCCAGGTTGTTACTCGCTGAGATCGGAGGCTAATAAATCTCTGATTTGAATCTTTTATTTCTTCTCGCTCTTTTTTTAACAGCAAAGAGAAATGTATTAAACATTAGGGTCGCAGGCTCATTTTTGAAACGCAACTTGAATACATCGTCCAGTTAATTTTCTCTCTGCGAGCTGTTACAGAAAGAAAGACCGCTCTTTAACACCAGTGTGTGATTGTGAGTAGGGGTTTGTAGTTCAACAACATCGACAGAGTGGTGAGTCTTTTCTTGTTAATGGATCAGCTGATCCCATGACATCAGTGTCAGAAGTTACATTTTCATGCCTATTATCTCACAATTACTGCAAAGTTCTTGCACACCAGAAACTCTTATTGACGGGTCAAAAGATCAAAAACTCTGAGTGTGGAAAAACAAAAAAACATCTTGTACACTTTACTCACTTTATTAACAGTATTTCCTCATCAGGTCATATATGTGTGTGTGTGTGTGTATATATCGAAACCCAACCCTATCTGTGCTACTTCACTTAACATGTATGAGGGTTCTTCAAGGAATATTCTTTCTGGTGAGTAACCCATAACAGTCTAACTGATTCCCTTTGGCTCTTAGCTGGCCCCTGGTTTTTACAGTGTACCTCCTGTAGCTGGCCTCTGCTCACTGACTGTTGGTTTTGTTGCCGTAGCTCCGCAGGTCGGCGCGCTGTGTGGATTGACACTTCTCTGCGGCCCCGCTGCTGATGAGGCGCCGCCCCCACCCAGCAGCAGGAAACCCCGGGTACAAGGGGCTTCCCCGACAACCAAATCAAACCAACCCACTCACTCTCTGCCTCAGACATGCTCCTCTTCCTCCCCTCCCCCCCTTCCTCTGTTGACTGGACTTCTCTCTGGGTCACCATGAAATTCTGGTCCATGTCTGCTACCGAGCACATAAACTAACAGGACAAAATGACTACATTACCCAGCAGCCATGTCCAGATCTGTGCTCTCTCTGTTGATCAATCTTTATTGGCTCAGAATGACATCCCATAATTTCATGTTGTAAAAACGGTGTTAATTGAATTAATCTGATGTCCTGGTCACTAATCAAAATTCCCCTAAGCTGATGATGATGTCAGGGAGAATTTAGTGGGGGTTGTCCTTACCTGTATGTGGTCTTGACCTGTGAGCGATGGTTCCTTCATGGCCTGCCTCTGGGAAACAGCGTACCAGGGGAAAGAAAGAATTATGGGAATCAATCATACTAAGATAAAAGTCTGTAAAGAAAATGAACGCATAAATACTTCAAAACTTTCACTGAAGAGCTGGAAGAATAGTAGTATTTCTCCAGCTCAGTATTTTTAGCCCCACAGTTATAGGCTGTTATTTCTGTGGAGTCTTGAGTATGCCACTGGAATAATTCAACGTTTATTGACCGACTTCAGTTGCTGCTGTGAATTGGATCTAATTTAATTTGTAAGTGGCACTATGCATACACGTGTTTTAAATTAAGGAGAATCATCTCGAAATGAAAGCTAATCAGTGTCAAATGTCAAAGCCAAATTAATTGCGAGATGGAATGTGATAGGCAGACAGTAAATGTAAGGAAGTGAGCAAATTAAGGCTGAAACTATTTATTGATTAATTTGATAGTAGAAAAAGTACAGTCGCTTATCATTCACTTACATTTATACATATTGTGAAGTGTGCCAAAAGTTGGGTGAGCATAAATGATGTTTCGACCTATCATTTGGCCCCACAGTGAGCCCTCTGACAGGTGACGCCATTCTCTAACCCTGACCCAAGCTGCCTTTGAATCCTACACTCACCCAAGCAAAGAGCGGATACTCGGCTGCTTAACCGCGCCTCTGCATCTGCTGAATGAATTACTCATGTGATCAGTCGATCGCAAGAAAAATGAATCGTCGACAATCGTTTATCAGTCATTTCTAATCGAAAAATGTTTTTAACAGAATGATCAATAATGGCAAAAAATATTTGCAGCCCTAAAGTATTAAGTTTTATTATTAAATCTTTTACTACATCAACCTGCACATTACTTAGCCTCCGCTAAGGGATTACAGGTGAAAATGAGCTTTTAGCTATATGTGGTGCAATAAATGTACTGTGTATTTTACTCCCTGTAAAATAAACAATGAAGTAAAGTAAAGTTAATGGATTAAATTTGGAGTTTCACTTTAAAGTTAAATTATTAATTTACAAAGTCAAAATAAGTTAGTGCAGTAGTTCAGGCAAATGTAATTATATTTTTATAATGTTTTCAGAGGTCTATATTCATTCCTGTGGCACACTTTAGACTCCAAAGATTTCAGTTACAGAATGGTTTTATGTTATCCCTGACAGTTTTAATGTTCATCTTCCTGAGTCCACAATTTAAGGTCTGACAGCACAAGAAGAACTATTTCTGTACCTTTAAGTGACTTTAGTTTCTTGCCACAAAGTATTTTTTAAGAGAGAAAAGTAATTTAATGGCTTTTTGTCAGGTTTCACTTCGGTTCCCAATTTCATTTGTTTTCAGGTTTCCAGGTGCACTGAGCAAGCAAAACTGAGGGAGTGCACCTGAAAGTGCTGGATTGAAAAACTTTACTCTTCCAGTTTACTTTGACAAATCATGCCATTAGCTGCAGATTTCCTGTCAGAGTGGTAAATTATATTACCCAGAAGTCCCAGGGGCAGAACATGAAGGTCCTCGGTCCTCGGTCTTGGAGGAGGAGTGACACTGGACAAAAACCCCGTGTCTCTCATCAGCTCCTTTGTTTGTCCTCCACCTCTTCCATCCTGTTCAGCTTTCACTACGGTCTCTACAGCAACAGACTGCTAAACCACACACATCGCTCCTCGGCTCACATTACAGCTGATGAATCACACGCAGCCGGAGAAATTGGAATTTGAATACTGCATATATTTGGAATTAGAGACTACACAGTAACCTCCTCCCAACGAGCAGGAGCTTTTTTTAATGCTCCGTGTCAGCATTACTGTCAGCTTTGTAGAAGATAGCCGCGATTTAATCTCTGCTGGCTATTGCTCATTGGAGCAATCTTTGAACCATAATGGGACTGATTCCAGTGTGATGAGACATTTATCAACATGTAGTATTTTAAACTTGGCAAGCTGAAGAATAAAGATAACGTTTCAAGTTTCAGAGAAGTCACTATGTTAGATTTCCTGGATGAGATCATTGAGAACCTGTGAGCCTTCACAACTGAGCTCTGCAGTGTGGTCTGCAGTCTGTTCCCCCTTTTGTTCGTCTGCTTGACTGTCCCACAGTGGGCACCCCTTAGCTGCTCCTGAGAACAAACAGCCTTCACTTTCTTTCCAGGGTGGCGTTCTCACTCTCAGATGTTTATGTTGTCGTTGTCATCTGCTGTCACTCTTCTTCTGCTGTCGTTCTCCCATGGCTCGGCCTCCAGTCATGGCAGGAGTGCTCCCACAGGAACCCGGTGTGGAGAGACTGTTTCAGTCAAACATAAACATCTGACCGACCCCGCAAGAGTGAAAATACTAGCATGGCGCCCCAGAAAACTGCAGAGCGAGCTACCTTTTTAAAGCAGGATGACTTGTTTTTCTCTTCAAGTAGAATAGCTAATGTGTCTGCACTGTTCCCTGCCTTTCCCCAATCTCAGGCCTTCCTGAGCTAGTATTTCTGAATCCACCAAATAAATGTCTCCCTGTTCCAAAGTGTTATTTTAATCTTTAATCTGGCTTTTGGCCCTGAGTTGTTGCCATGCTCTCATTTTCGTCCTGCGCCGTAATTGATAACACACTAATCTGGCGTGTTCCATCGCCTTCAGCCACTGATCTGCATCTAGAGTGAGACTCCGGCCGGGCAGCAAGACGCATGCGCTCACGTCTACTCCGGTTCCTCCTGTCAATGTTATGAAAGATCCTGCCTTGTGCATGAGAAACCCCCCTCTCCCAGAAAATCTCTGAATCTCTCAAATTCCCCCTCTCCTAGCTCATTCGGTCAGATCAGTGGGTTTGCCTAATAATTAGCCGTCCAACCCTGCTGCCTGTGTGTCTGTGTGTGAGTGTGGGAGGTCAGCGTGATCGCACTCAGTCTGTCCCGTCTCATCCTGTCCCTCTCTCCAGAGGAGGGCGATCCGGACGACAACAAGGAGAGGCAGGAGGACGAGGAGAAGGAAGAGGAGGAAGATGTCCTGGACAGGCAGAAGTGCCAGGCTGCGCTGGCTTCGCTCCGACACGCCAAATGGTTCCAGGTGAGCACAGCTGAGCCGATGACACAATCACTCTCGGTGACTTTCCATCCTGGCAGCCTTTCTTACCCTGAATATTCAACCCTGTCTCTGAAAATTACATTTGAATACTTTAATGTGCAACAGGAAATTTAATGAAGCGTAGCTTTAGTTCAGGCAGAGCACTGAAGCTGCTTCTGTATCAGCTGATTGGCAGCAGCTGTTTCATACGTGTTTCGCAATGATTGGCTCATTCACAGCTGTGTGGCGAGTAACATCCAATCATATTCATACAGGTGTGCAGCTCGGACATTAAAACCCGACACTTGTCACTACTCTGCTGATACACGCGTGCGAACACTGTGTGTGCGCAGCTCCTTCCACCACGGCCTCCTTCGTATGTGCTACGTTTTCGGTTCTGTTGATTTAAGACTAAGAGTTGTCCCTGCAGAATCCTTGTTGCTGCCCAGATTCTTAGATTTAGGAGAAAGGCTCTGGTCTTTGAGCGAGCTCTCTAACAGTATAACCATTTGCTATAAATGGTCAGTTCCTCGATGCAAGTATCGAACTAAAACGAACATATCTGAAAAGTAGCAAAATGTTCATTCCCAATGTGTCTGCAAAACTTTTTCACTCAGTATTCAGGATGTGAACCCTGGTCTCTGGTATCAAAGTAAACCCACCATCCACCTCAACCCCTTCCCTACAACTTCCGCGTGCTACATGCACACAACGAAAAACTTCCTTTAAGAGGCAGAAACCTCGGGCAGAACCAGACTCAGGGTGGGCGGCCATCCGCTGGCTAAAAACACGTTAATTCTAGGGATGCACCGATCTATCGGCCAGACATCGGCTGACATTCACCTTGATGACTGCTGACAGCCTGTCGGCCAATAGGATGGCTTTCACTGATGGCAGTGGCCGATGTTTAACTGTTGTGTCGCATAAATTTTGCTCTGGCTAAATTTTGTGTTGGTTATTTGTATTTGTTGTATATGAAGCTAAAAAGGCTTGTTTTTTTTTTTTAAATACATCTTTTTCGTGTGAAAAAAGGTTATATTAAAGGTTGTTTCATAAATTTGTATGATTGAATTTATGCTCATTCAAAGATAGTGTAATGATTTTTGAATTTTTATAATGCAGATTGTTTCCCTGGCACAAAAGGCGGGATAAATAACGACAAAAACTAAATAAACAACAACAAAAAAGCATCGGCTATCGGTCAAATTGTTATTTTAAACATCGTATCAGCCCAGAATTTTACAATCGGTGCATCCTTAATTCATTCATTAAAATTTGCACTACATTTGGATGGAAACTTGACTGAGTTCAACAGTGGTGTTACATCATTTGTTAACATCAGTATCCAGCCATTAGTTGCACAAACATCCAAAACCACATTAAGTGGTAAGTAAGAGTGTAATATAAATATTTCTGGAACTATCACGAATTGTAGATGAATATTAGGGAAAGAGCAGACAGTATGGAAACAGTGGAAATGTTATTTTTAGTGCAAGTAGAGGAAGAACGTGACAGAGTGGGATGTAACTCTGAAGGTCATGAAGAGATTCTTCACCAAATCAGGTTTCAGATGAGCTGAGTCCTGACAGAAATGAGTTCTCCCACTCCCGAGGAGGCAGGAGGGAGGCGAGAGTCAAGGTCAGGTGAAGCAGTGAGCAGCTTCCCTCAGGGAAGGAGAGCTGAATGCCAAGTGTTATCAGAGTGAAGAGCTGCACTGTGAACTGAAGGTGAAGCAGTTCAAGGAGGATTCTGTTTCATCATATTCACACAGGGATAATGTGACCCGTGGACCTCCACTGATCTGTAACGACTGCAGATACAATTAGTGACGTTCGTCTCATCCACCATGTCTGTGCGAATGAAAACACCTGAATAAAATGACCTACTTTATTGTTGTGAATAGTCATCCTGTGCAAATTGAAGTGTCAATAATCTCCAGCATAATTTGTTTTTTATGTTAACGTCATAATCATCTTCTCTAGTTTCCTCTCGTTCTTCAAGCGTTTCCTTTTAGTTTTGGTAGAACTTTGAGACGAGCGCTGTAAAGCATTTCTGGGACAAAACTTTATCAATTCAACCAACCAAGACGTTACCTGAGATTTCAACAGGTTTTATTATTCCATGTATTTTCATTTCACTAAATGCAGAGGCGTCACATGAGGTCAACCATACAATACTGCTGTCATGGCTATAGAAATGACTAGTTTCACTATTCTGAGGCAACACATAGAGGAATAATATATCTACAATAAATGTCTAGGATGCTTGAAGAAATTGGCACAGAAATCTACTCAGAGCATTTCACAGTTGAGTGCAGGGGGAAGAGGACTTCACAAAGAGGGCAACAGGGGCGTTCATATATGCTTTTCATTCTGTACTGTGCATCACAAATGGAAGTATTGTACAACACAACAGCATACATGAAGAAAAACATCTCAGAATGACTACTTTTGTTAAATCAAACGCAGGATAGATCTTAACATTGCATTTAACTGGAGACTTTTGAAAATGTTCAAATGTGAAAATGATGATTATGAGAGAAATTAACTAAAGACTTGTAGCAAGCAACCTCCAAAACAGATTTTGAAAACCACTTTTGTATCACACTTGTATAATCACAGTATTTCTCTCATTCTTTTGTTTGTTTCTGTCGCCCAGAAAACGACATCTGTTCTTGAGAAATATCAGATGATGAAGAGGGCACAGCTCAATGCTGCTGTAATAAAAAGGCAAAACGTCATTTTCAAATATCAGTTCCTACTAAAATTGTCCTTTGTAACATTTTTAAATAAAAATTCATAACATTGTAAAACCAGCATGCTCTGTAAGATAACCATTGTAATAACGTCTCGCACACAGTGGTTAGCTGGCAGTTCACATGCTAGCAGATCAGCTCGCTAGCGTTAGCACTGGCTCAGCGATCCCAGTCAGCCATGTGACCTTCGCAGGTCGCAGCGTTCCCTCAAGAGTCGCCCGTATTTAACTCTGCGGTGAGAACAACGCATAAGTCCTACAGCAAGAACCTGAAAAAAAAAAAACATTGATGTTGGAGTTGTTTTGCTAAGCTAAGTGTAACAGACTAACTTCACCATCAGAAGTATTTTGCTGTTCATTGTCTTTGTGAAATATTCCATATTCTGGTCTTGCTGCCAGTATTTAATTCTCAAAAATAAGATTTTGGATGGAGGATCACTGTTTAAACCCCTCAGAGGCTCAACTTAATAGAATTTCTGGCAGCAGATACAATTTTCTCATAGAATTGAACATAAACAAGTTAAATATCAAATTCAGTCTCTCACAACGGTATCAGCAGCATATTGACATTTCAGGGGTCATGAAAATACCTCTGCAAGCGCTGGAGATCCCGTATCTCAGAGCCTGGAAAGTGTCGTGGGCATGTATTCTTGGAGTTTGTGCTGCTCAGCCAGACTGCTGCCTTGTTGAAATGCTCCTCATGCTGTCACTGAGGTTTGTCTGTCTGTCCCCTCAGGCCAGAGTCACAGATCTCAAGTCCTGCGTCATCGTCTTGAGGATTTTCAGAGACATGTGCAATAGACTGCCTGGGTGGCAGCCTCTCAAAGGATGGGTAGGTGACTGCCACAGAATCTGAACGGCTTGTTGTACAGGGACATCAGCATCTCGCATTCAGTAGAAGATCGAGTTAAGCTAAGTGTAAACTATACAAACACTCCAGTGTTCACTCACACAGAATGGAAAACAGTTATTTTAAAAGTTTATGTCCCAGGCTTTAAAACAGCTTGCCTGCGTGTGTTATGGATGTGTAGTAAACTCTGTGTCCCAGGACCAGAACCATGACTGTAATTGACGTAGTTTATGCTGTGCTGAGTGTCCTCTCTCTGTCCGCCCTCTGCAGCCTCTGGAGCTGATCTGTGAAAAGGCCATAGCCACCTGTAACCGGCCGCTGGGTCCAGGCGAGGCCCTGCGTCGCGTCGTGGAGTGCATCGCCTCAGGGATTCTCCTGCCAGGTCCGTGATCAGTCCTTCGCAGCAGCCTCCGAGCTCTGTTTGTTTGTTGTCTGCATTTACGCTTTATTTCTCTCCTCTAAACTCCAGGCTACAGATCGTCCAGGGCTAGTTTAACGTTGTTTATGAACCCCATTTTAAAATGTGTTGAATTGCCAAGTGAGAGTTAGAGGCAGCACATACGCATACAGAAATTATAGAGAGATATAAACAAGAGGGGAACATGAGCAGACAAGTTCAATTTCTGCACAAGTGGAAAATGTTTCATGTTTAGAAAGAACTGCGTCAGTGCCAAGTCCTTTGGATCTTGTTGAGTAAAGAACCAGAGCAGTTCCTGGTAAGTGTCTGTCTGAGCTGTCACTGACAGAGTAAACTCCCTTTGTTGCAACAAACATCTGTACTGAGACTGGAAAAGGAAGGGGAGGCAGGGCTCAACACGGGGGGGGGGGGGCGAACTTTTGACCTCGACTGGAAATAACGTTGTGCAGATTGAGGACTTGAGGAACTCCCGAGGAGGCCGAGCTGGAGGACTCGGTGGAGGGCAGCTCTGTTGGAAGTCACTGAGATCGTCCAAAAGCTTTGCATTGGCAGGTCGGGGGCTGTGGCTATGGACTGGCAGACATGGGTTTTGGTTCCCATCTTTAAAAAAGGGAGGGTGTGTTTCAATTATCAGGGTATTATAGTGCTCAGACTCCACATGAAACCTTCTTTTATGGTTCTGGAGTAGAGCGTCTGGCTGAACCAGAAGCATTGTGGACTCTGTCCTGGCTGCGAAACAGTGGACCAGCCACTTGCTCCTGGGAAAGGCCTCGATCCATTTACCCTCAGGGGGTCTTGTTTGGAGCGCTGTGGGAATACAGGGCACCAGGGCTGCTGCTACAAGCCGTCCAGACCTTTTATGACCAGATTGATTCTCTTTGAGATTTCCATGGATAGACTCTGAAGGCACAACCGCGTTTGGTTTAGTTTGAATCATACATTTTGATATGGTGGATCTAACTGGCAGTGGACTTTATGTATTTTACAGTATTCTCTACTAACAAGGGCTCATGAGGTAAAAAAAAAAAAAAAGCACAATAAGCATTAAAAGTAAAATGATTGTTTTTATGGCGGCAGGACTTTGAAAAAAATGAGTCAGTGTTTAATCCCAGCATAGTTTTTATATGTTGCTGTGGCACACGGACAGGGTTCTCATGAAGGCAGCATATGGTCTGCCCTCTGTTGGATACATTCAACAGTTTTAATCTTATTAAAATTATGAAATTCTTTCAGCAAGAAATTAATATATGTGAGCCGTCGGTGGTTAAGAGTCGACCTTAGTGAATGAATCCAGTAATCGGACTCTGTACTCGGAGAGCAGCGAAATGAAATTACAAAGTTTGACTGAAATTAAAATCAGGAAGGACACTTGAGGAACAATGTGGCCCCTTCTGTTTAAAAAGAAGTGAAAAAATGTGTTATTGGATTTGAATGAGCGGAAATGTAGGCTTATAATTTTGTTTAAAATCATTGATCAGTGCATCTATTATAAAATGCATGTTTGCTGCAATAGCACTTTTCCAAAAGGATTCAACACGCGTTCGTCGTGAATAACATGCCTGGAGTGGAGTGGCAGCAGTTGTCCGTCACTGCTGAAGACTTGCTCAGTGTCGACTCTTTGCTCCAGACTCAAATCAGTTCGGATGGATTTCCATAAAATTTGGTTCAGACATTCGTGGTTCTCAGAGAATGAATCTCGATGACTTTGCTGATTCCTCTAGCGCCACCATGAGGTTGACATTTATGGTTTTGAGTGAAAACATCATTGGAAGGATTGTCATGAAATGTGGTTCAGACATTCATGCTCCCCTCAGGATGAACTGAAATAACTTTGGTGATCCTCTGACTTTTCATCAGGTCAGAATTGCCTAAAACTAGTACCTGCAAAACTAATAACATTCCCATCAGCCTCAGCTGTACTTGTTTAATGCTAATTAGCAAATGTTAGCATGCTAACACGCTATACTAAGATGGTAAACATTATACCTGCTAAACATCAGCATGTTAACATTATCATTGTGAGCATGTTAGCATGCGGACATTAGCATTTAGCTCAAATACAGTACAGTCTCTCAGAGCCAAATGGCTGTAGTCTTGTGACTGGATGTTTGCATTTTCAGCCATTTCCATTGTTTTTCTGATTACAGTTGGAAAAGTCCGAGGAGTAAAAATGCAGTGAATGCTGCCTGACATCCAGTTGCATTATGGGCTGTTAGCTTGTGAAATGGAGCTGAATCACAGCAATCTTTTAGTGAAACAATACAGAAGCTCCAACTTTAAAAAATAAAAAGCTTTCTCTCACTGGAGGGCAACATCAGGCGGCTCTGCTCCCCGTTCCACTTTCTCTCTGCGCTGCTTACGGACCCTGATAACAAACAAAAAGCATGTATGTAATGTTTTAAAAAGGAATCAGCCCCGGGATCGAAAACAAGGTTTAAAAGTAAGCAGGCAAATAAGAACCAAGAAGCCAACATGCACAGAAACAGCTTTTTTTTATTCTCAGGAGGAACATTGAGAAAAATCTTTAATGAATGTGTTTTAGGATAACCTCAGTGTTTGGCTGCAACCTCTTTACACACAGGACGTCCTAAAGATTCATGGCCTGGATAGCAGACTGTGTAGTGTCGCCTACACTTGGTCTTATAGTACTCTACAGTGCATTAATGGTTTGCAAATTGGGGTGCAGCTTCCCTCGGGCGGGGGGGGGGGAGAGTCCCAGTGGATTCACAGCAACATGAATGATGGTTTAATTTAACTTGTACTTGTATTTCATTCAGTAAAGGTTGGTGATGGAGTATAAGATTCACACCACTTTCACAGGTGTTTCCTAAATCATGTAAACATTTTTCCTCTCAGATTTTCTTTTTATCCTAGAGCAGTCCACATGAAAATGTTTCAGCTCTAATAAACAGAAAGATGTTCTCACATTTGTTTTTCTCTGCACTCTTTTTCTAGTCCTTTATCTGAGAAACCTTCGGCTCCCACGTTTGATGAGTACAGAGCAGCGAGTTAGCCTTTGTGATCATGTGATTGGATTTTTTAGATGTGGTTCAGGGTTTCCCTCAGCACTGAAATGGCATGCTGTTCCCTGAAGGCCCTGAATCATTGATGAGCTACTGCTGCATCCACAGTGTACACAGCAGAAGGCAGTAAATTATTTTCGGGTGTGTTTTCCTGTGTGGTGAAATTAAGCCGGTGTGTTGCTGTTTGGAGGCCTCTCCTGTCTGAGTCGGAACCCGGTGTGGAAACACTGACCTGGTTTTTCTTTGCAGGTGGTCCAGGAGTTCATGACCCCTGTGAGAGGGAACCCACAGACGTCCTGTCTGACCTCAGCACCCAGCAGGCTGACGCCATCACAGACAGCGCACAGGTCAGTTACACAAGGAAAGGTTGTCAAATTTGAGAAGCTGGAACCATCAAATGTTTGAAAAATGAATGAATCAATTATCAAAATAGTTGTAAAGTAAAGTAAGGTTAAGATAAGGTTTCAGGACCCTGATGAAGACCCTGCGAAGGCTGTTCTTCTCTCCTTGCTCTGCCTCAGAGTGCCTGAAGAACATTGTCCTTCCTGGTGCCGAAAAAGTGTTGAGGTTTGATACCCAGCTACTGGGCGGCCGGGTTTAAATAACATGTGCAATAAATCCCACAACAAAGTGAACCACAGGCTCGATTTAACAAGAACAGCTCAGAGGTTTGAGGAAAAGCTGCTGTTGACGATTAGTCGAGGGAATTCAACCCATGATATTCCTGTTTCATTTAGTATTTCCACCTGTTTCAGAGAGATAGTAGGTTCTGGTAGTTTGTCAAGATACTTTAGTTTTTCCTTTACTTGTCTCCCACTGGAGCAGTTGAAGGTTTAATACCTTGCTCAAGGGCACTTTGACAGTAGCTAATAAGGATGGTAGGAGCATTTCCCATCTACATTATCCTGTCTGCTCCAGCGGTATGAACATTAAAAGCTTCCATTAACAGGCTCTTGTCTCTCACCTCTGAGCCACAGCTGCCCAGGTTTTATCTCGTCCCAAAGGTGATGAAGTCAGTCACACACAAATAAAAAGTTTCCTGAAATTTAATCAAGTCTGGGATGAAAAAACATTAAAAGCTGGAGCTGCTCTGTCTTTAATAAACAGAGAGATTTGTGAAAACACAGATTCACTCTGTGTGGAAAATCATTTAGAAAGTTCTTGTGTGGTTTAACATTTAAAGCCAAGTTGGGGGTTTTTAAGTATTTTTAGGATCATCATCAAGTGTAGTTTAGGAGCAGAGTTTCTCTCTGGAGGTGAATTGATGCTGTAAAACCTTCCTGTTCTGATTTTAGACTTCTTACATAACTTCCATGATAGTAAGTCTTTCATTTGAACTGCTGCTGTATGTATGCTGTCTTGACACGTCCCCCTCAGAGCATTATAAAACTTCCCTTCCTGTTTTCCTGCTGTAAAACCAGCCGCAGACACTTACTTAGCTGAGCGTAATCATTAGCTGGGCCAAGAAAGTGAAAACTCAGCCGTGCGACTCGTGAGACCCTGAAACATCCCACCGGGGCACCGCCCACTGCACCAAAGTCAGCATTTCTTCCAGGAAAACGGACAAGTAACGGCCCGGCCCCCCCATTACTCTGACTGAAGGAGAGTTATTTAAAGCGAGTCCTCGGCCACCCCGGTGAAGCCCCGAGCTCACGTCAGCGCTATAAATAGCCGAGCGGCCGCAGAAGCCCGGGCTCTGACCTCGGATAAGCAGCCCCTCAGTGCTGCGGAGGCTTGACGAACTGGCAGCCTAATTAGCCACCTAATGAGTGTGGGAACACTGTTCCCCATTTACACCCACACCAACACTACTACCACTGCTGCTGCACAGCACATGGAACAACAAAGTCCGCCCCCGGGCGGAAAATATGGGCTCAGCGCTGAGAAATATGAAGACGTCCTCAAATTCATCTTTTCCTCCCTCTCTCGCTCTCAGTTTCTGCCTTCCTGCCAGTCTGGGAATATTTTTCTTTCTTTTTCTTTTCCTCCGTTGTTGATGCCCACTGAGTGTTTATTCCTCCCCTCTATAATGCATGAAGTTTCTCCCAACAGAATTAGTTGGTTTACACAAACGACTGGCCGCTCACACAAGTTTCCCCGAGAATTAAAGCGTATCGATCGGAGAATAAATGGTATCGTTGCTGCGTGTCCTCCTCTGACTGCAGAGTTCTGTTGCTTTACCAATACAGTGACGTGCCCTTATTCTGTCTGGTGTGTGTGTGTGTGTGTGTTTGTGTGTGTTTTTCAGTATGCGTTACGCCTCCTAGCCTTTGGACAGCTTTACAAGGTCTTGAATATGGATCCTCTCCCCGCCAGCAAGCCCTCACCAAGGCTGTTAGAAGGTGTGTGTTCAGTTGTGTGTGTGTGTGTGTTTTCATGAGAATCTGTCAGTGTGAGTTTTTCTGCATGCTGTTTTGTCTGTGTGTGTTTGTTTGTGTCTGTGTGTGTGCATCATTTCTGTTTTCATCTGTGTGTATCCACGTGTGTCTTGATTTGGTTTCCTATTTTTTATCTCCCCTCTATAAACTACTGCTCTTCTTTCTTTGCCGCCGTATAAAGCGGCTTGTATACTCTTCTGTTTAGACACATTCTGAATATAGATAAAGGTAGTAATAATATGTTTAGATGACCTGTGTGTGTCTTCTCTCTTAGTCTACGAGGGGCGTGGGATGTTTCAGGTGATCAGTCTGTTTGTTTCCGCTCTGCAGGCGGCTGTCAGAAGAGGCTTCGGGAGGACGTCGGGTCGGATGACAGAGACTTCATCAAAAGGATGAAAGGTGACTTTCAAAGAATCACAGTTTACTCAGATGATCTAAATCCTCTTCCCCTCACCTCTGAAACACAAGCAACACTACAGTCGACTATTGAAGGTTTTGGAATACAAAGAACTAAAGGCAGACTGATTATATGTTGCAGATAGTAGCCTTTTTATATGTATTATATCTATCTACACTAAATACTGTGTTTAGGGCTGTGGGATCGAAGTGCAGTCACAGCTGAATCAGCCGTCATTCAGTTATGTTGAATATGGATATTCCCATTTCACAATGATCACTCAATTCCCGCTCGTGGTGAAGCCGTGTTTGTTTTGGTGAAATTCGTTACTTTGAGTTCTCCGAGCTGAGTAACACGGTTATGATGGTGGCTCTCAGTGTTAAATACCTCAACTCACTACCAATTATTTTATCCTCCTCTGACTGCGATGAACAACAGAATGACTTTGTTCACATTAAAAAGTCATCTTCCAGGAACGCACACTTGCACATATTAGTAAATGCAGCGTGTTGTTGGATGATGATGTGTTGCGGCAAAATGTTCAACTTTTTTCCCCCAACAATCCTTCCTTTTACTGCCAGAGTGTGACTCGTGAAATAAATGAGTTTTTGGACACAGTGCTAATGTCGGTGTGCAGCCCGGGCCGTCCATCGGGAGAACTCTCCGTGTCCTGGCCAGCTGATTGGCCCCGAGTGCCAGGCCGGTGGTAAAAATGCAAAATGAAATGTGTAAATCAAAGTGAAAACAACATGGGGCAGCTGCAGTTACTCAGAACTGGAGACCGTCGGTCGGTGCACGTGGCCGAGCAGTGTGGAGGAAAAATGGAGGAGAAAGAGAGATGAGAGAAGAAGAAAAGGTGGAGGTGAGAGGAAGTGGAGGACAAAAAGCTCTGCAGGAAAGCGACGCTAAATGCTGCAAAATTACAGATATGTTCACGAGAAAGGGACAGTTAGCGTTAAAAAAAGAAAGACATGCTAGCGCCGCCCTCGGCACGTCATAACATCACCACCTGGGAATTCGTCTGCATGGAAATAATAGTCTTTTCTGTCAGGTGGAAGTGGCTTCAGTTACTCAGAGCTACCAGAGCTTCATGATGATCAACTAAAGTCCAGTCAGGAAACGCCAGGTGCAAAACAAACGCTCCAAAAGTGCACAAAAATGATATTATGAATATTTATTCCTGTAGCCTTCATTATGGAAGTGCACTTGACCAACTCTTGAAACTGAAGACACTCAGCTGTTAGCTGTTTTAAAGCAGTTGTTATACAGAAAAAATATTTCTATAAAACAGTTACAGTATTCGTGGTGTGTTGTGGATGAGTGGAGACTATTATTATTATCCCGGTCCGGTCCTGCCGGGAACAGCAGTGACTCGGTTTGGACTCTTTATTGAGTCCGTCTCCCAGTTTGTGTCCCCTGGTGCTCTAAATGCTTTTTAGATGCCTTTTCAACATGATAAGATTGAAAACTGTGAATTTTGTAAAATGGAAACGGCAAAATATTACATGTAAGCACAAAACATTGGGTGTCGGGCCGATATTAGAAATCTGTATTGGTCCCATCATGTGGAGGCTGACTTCACAGGAGAAAACTGTTTCTCTTAACAGCAGATAAGTGGATATCGATTGAGGACTTTGTCGCTAGTTGTAGCTAATGACAAAGACAAAAGGCTCTGGTGTTCACTGTTGTGTGTGTGTGTGTGTGTGTGTGTGTGTGTGTGTGTGTGCGTAAGTGTGTGCTGGACGGCTGTAAACTACAGTTGACTGTAAACAAGGTGCTTTCTGACAGACTTGGTGTAAAAGGTGGAAAAGTGAGTCAGTGGAGCAGAAAGCAGTGAGGCTGAGCTTTTCTTAGAAATCAGGACGTTCTGGCTGACGAGGATCAAAAGAGCCTGTCAGGTAAAAAATGGCGTCGTGCTGTCAGACGGTATTCACTTCAATCTCTGTATCAAAGCAGCGAAAGCCCCCTGACCCTGCCTGAATGTGATCCATTGTAGGCCAGTGGTTGAAATTCAGCAGTCATGTCTGATATCTTCACAAGATCATAATAGGAATCCAGTTTAGTGCATTGAATTGTCACCAGCTCAGCCTATCGCCGCATCATTCACCGTATCACCCAGCTGCATGAAACCGGTTAAAAAAGAAGTTCGAATTCTTCAAGGAGCTGTTGCAGCAGCGACTTTTAAGTGAAACGTTTCCTCAAAGCAGAAAAATGTGTGAAGTTATCAGATTTCCAAAGAGCTGCGAGAGAGGACAAAAAAGGAGGAAAGGAAGCTGCTGCAGCTGAAGGAGACATCGAATCTGCTCCTGTGTCGAGGTCAGAAAAGGTCAGCGTCGTCATGTCCAGGTCTTCTTCAGGACATAACAGAGAGGTTTATTCAGCTCGTGAGATTCTGTATTAAGAGATATATATTTGAAGAGAAACAGTAATGGAATAAGTTAAGTGTTTAAGCACAGAGGCTAAAACAGACAAAGAACTATAGAGGTGTGCAAAAGTGTTTGCCCCCTTCCTGATTTCTTTTTTTTTGCATGTTTGTCACACTTAAATATTTCAGATCATCAAACAAATTTAAATATTAGTCAGAGATAACACAAGTAAACACAAAATGCAGTTTTTAAATGAAGGTTGTTATTATTAAGGGAAAACTAAATCCAAACCTACATGGCCCTGTGTGAAAAAGTGATCGCCCCCCTAAACCTAATAACTGGTTGTGGAGGAATTTTGGCCCACTCATCTTTGCAGAATTGTTGTAATTCAGCCACATTGGAGGGTTTTCGAGCATAAACTGCCTTTTTAAGGTCATGCCACAGCATCTCAATAGGATTCAGGTCAGGACTTTGACTAGGCCACTCCAAAGCCTCACTAGAATGCTGTATCAAATTCACATCTGAATCCATATACGGTTCGGCTATTATGCAACAGATGTTGAATAAACATTCACAAATAGTTTGCTCAACTTATCTCCACTAGGCCACTCCAAAGTCTACATTTTGTTCTTCTTCAGCCTTTTAGAGACCCCACAACAACATCTAAAGATCTGCAGGCCTCACTTGCCTCAGTTAAGGTCAGTGTTCACGACTCCACCATAAGAAAGAGATTGGGCAAAAATGGGCTGCATGGCAGAGTTCCAAGACGAAAACCACTGCTGAGCAAAAGGAACATTAAGGCTCGTCTCATTTTTGCCAGAAAACATCTTGATGATCCCCAAGACTTTTGGGAAAATACTCTGTGGACTGACGAGACAAAAGTTGAACTTTTTGGAAGGTGTGTGTCCCTTTACATCTGGCTTAAAAGTAACACCGCATTTCAGAAAAAGAACATCATACCAACAGTAAAATATGGTGGTGGTAGTGTGATGGTCTGGGGCTGTTTTGCTGCTTCAGGACCTGGAAGACTTGCTGTCATAAATGGAACCATGAATTCTGCTATCAACCAAAAACTCCTGAAGGAGAACGTCCGGCCATCTGTTCGTGACCTCAAGCTGAAGCGAACTTGGGTTCTGCAGCAGGACAATGATCCAAAACACACCAGCAAGTCCACCTCTGAATGGCTGAAGAAGAACAAAATGAAGACTTTGGAGTGGCCTAGTCAAAGTCCTGACCTGAATCCTATTGAGATGCTGTGGCATGACCTTAAAAAGGCAGTTTATGCTCGAAAACCCTCCAATGTGGCTGAATTACAACAATTCTGCAAAGATGAGTGGGCCAAAACTCCTCCACAGCGCCGTAAAAGACTCATTGGAAGTTATCGCAAACGCTTGATTGCAGTTGTTGCTGCTAAGGGTGGAGCAACCAGTTATTAGGTTTAGGGGGCAATCACTTTTTCACACAGGGCCATGTAGGTTTGGATTTAGTTTTCCCTTAATAATAACAAACTGCATTTTGTGTTTACTTGTGTTATCTCTGACTAATATTTACATTTGTTTTGATGAACATTTAAGTGTGACAAACATGCAAAAAAAAACGAAATCAGGAAGGGGGCAAACACTTTTTCACACCACTGTATTTGAATGAAATTTTATAAAATTAAGTAAGAAATTAGAGAGGTGACATTAAAAAAAGCTATACACAATATATATTATATATATTACAATATCTACAAAAGAGATGCCAGTGCTCTAAAACCAACAGGAAGTTAGTTATTGTAGTTTGTCTGCTGATTTGAGTTTGTCTAACGCAATCAAATTTTATTTTACTTTTATTTTCAGCCTGACTTAGTAGGCAGTAGCCATGATGTTAGAACTATATACAGTATGTAGGTATAGGTATGAATAATAAGTAAAATATACATAATATATTTAAGTATATAATGTTAAATAAAATAAATATGGATTATGTGTAATACACACACTTTACAGTAATAATACTTTACAATGCTATGAAGTATATATAATAGAAATGGAAGAGAATACCATGATATAATATAAAAATACAATTAAAACAATAATACAGTAAATACAATATTAGTATATAATGATATAAGTAATAATGTAAAATGAAGTGGTGTTAGAAATGTTACTACTTCTTATACTACTACTCTCATAGTAATAATAATACTGGTAATATTTGCTCCGTGAGGTTGGTTTGGTGCTTTGCAGATAAGAAGACGAGGAAACGCGCGACACTGTTGCAAAAGCAAAGTTATTTTAGACACTTTTAAGAGTTGCGTCAGCAGCATTACTATATTTTATTTGTCAGCTCCAGCTACACGCTGAAGTTCAGTTATTGATGTTGAAATATTGATGCTACGTCAGTTAGATGTCTAGAAAACCTTCACTTTAAATTTCTATACAGACACACAGGCATCTTTTTCTTTACAAATCAGCAAAACTGCCTCACTGAGTGCCCATAAAGTTCAATCATCAGCTGATTCTAAACAAAATCTTGGGAGTTGCTGCACTGTATTGTGTCACTTACCAGCTGCAGCTCTGTAGTTCAGACCTGATCGGCCAACCTCGCATTCAGTTTTCATTTTACCCATAATTTGGAAGCTCTCGGTGTTTATTTGCCGCCCTGCAGGTTGACTGGCAGTCGAACAAGAGAGAAGCGAGAGCGAGAATCCAGAGATCATCACAAGAGTCGGAGAAACAACTGACTTTAGACCGTTTTTTTTTAGAACTGACATGCGTCACTACTGGACAGAGAAATATGTTGATGGAGACATGATTTCTCTTATCTGACGCCACAAATCAGCTGCGCTGGAGGAGGCAGCTGCTATCTTTGTGAAAGTCAGAATGAGTGTTAGTATAATGATACTGGCAGAAAGTAGCCCCCCCACCTCCAGGGGGCTGAGGTAGGCTGCGTTTGTATTGTTGCAAGATTTTCTTTTTTTAACTCTGCTGTTTTTATATCGTCATATGTCATACTGACATAACGTCATGTGGTGCTGTCGAGATGTGATTTACAGTCTGGACCCCCGACTGTGCTGTTCTGCTGGTATATTTTAGCTAGTCTAGAGTTGTAGTCACATGTTTTTTGTACAACCTACAAAACCTTTCACTTTTCATTTCTTACTACTAAAAATGCATCTTTTTAAATCTACTTTATTCTAATACTGTATCTGAATCACTCAAACTAAACATCAGAACACGTCTGTATGTTTCCTGAAGGTCGTTTGCTCTGGTCCTGAATCAGTGGATGAGTTGGTAAACTTGTTGCGGTTTCCTCTTGGTTCGCTTTCTCTTCACACAGGAAAAAATTCAAGTAAACCAAAATACTTCACTCTCATTAGTGTGTGTGTGTGTGTGTGAGTGTACGTAAACACAAGCAGAAGGTCCTGAAGAAGCTGCTATGTGTCCAAATCTCAAGAAGGGAACTTTGTTGCTAGCCCCGGTCAGACCTCGATCATGGATGCATTATAAGAACTGGATACGGACCCTGACCCGGATGGCGCCTATTTAGTCCAATGAGAATTGCTCGCCTGGCGCATACGCCAGAGAAGGTTCTAGCTTCCGGGTTTACTTCCAGGGTAAGCCGCCCACTGAATATGCGCAGCAGTGTTTCTCCTGCTGGCCCGGAGACTTCACATTGTTTTTCTCGCCTTGAGGAAAGTTTGACGAATATAAAACCTCCATGGATCATAAATTCATAAGAGTCATAATTGACCTTGTTTGCAGTTCGAGGTGTCCTGTCACGTCTCTCTTATAATGGTGGCCTGTGGGGGGAAAGGCTTTTTGGGCCGCAGGGGAATTTTGTGCTGTAATACCGCGAGTGGCCACTGGGCAAAATTGGAAGCAAGGCTGAATCCAGGTCTTATTACACATCCAAGACCTCGATTTATTATCCAGCTAGCTGCTAGCAAAGTTGATTTCACTCGTCCACAGCCCAGCATGCAAAGCTCGCCTCAGTACAGGAGCCTTTTAGCTCAGACTTGCAGAGTCTGCCTTGTAGTCCGGTCAGATCGAGGTCAGATCATGTTCCCGCCACAAACAAACCGCTCCAAAAACTCAGATGTGACCAGACTGAGACCACTTCCTCTAAACGCTCTCTGTGTGGTTTTTTGACCCACACCTGAGTACGACTGCTGTGTTCTGCCCAAACAAACCGTACCAAGGGAGAAAACCTGATTTAACCGAACTAAACTATGCAGATCTGAAAACGCCCTAAAAGACAAGCAAACAGTCCTTCCACTGACGGCTACAGCCTCCATCCTCCTCCCTCCCTCCCTCCCTCCCTCCCTCTCCCCTCTCCGTCCTGCCTGTCGGTGTAACAGTAATTAAATCGGCCCTCACTGGGACGATCGTCCCCGGCGACTCTCATCTGCTTCCAGTTCAAAGGAGGTGACGGGAGGCAGCGATAGAGAGGGATTAAAACTTCAGGCTGCTGCCACGCAATTATCTCACCGCCTCCCACACACACACACACACACACACAGCGCATTAACACCTCCCCCTCTCTTCCTCCCAGCACCTGTCCATCAGTACTTTCACATTCATCTTCTTACACAGCGTCTGCATCCATATTCACACTGAACCACACTTGTGCCCGTCAGAAGCCCACAGTCATTACAGTGACTGCAGCACTAAAGACAGGTATGTGTAGAGGTTTTCTCTGTGACACCTGTTATACAGAAGGTGACACCTGTGGAAAGAATTAATATTGCAGTAATTATCACAGTATCTGATTAAGTTTTTTTTACTGAAGTATTCAAAATCACGTTAACACTAAAACAAAACAAAAAAATCTAAATCATTTTGTTAAACATGGCAACCGTGTGCTAGGATATCTCAATATAAGATTTATTACAGAATATTGTTATACAGAGTGACAATAAATGATAATACTGAATTATCTCCCAGCCCGTGTCATCAAGTCCATCATTGATTAGAAGCAGTAACTGAAGTTTAGCTTTGAAATATCTCAGCAGAAGACAGCTGTTAAAAGTCCGTTTGTCTCCTTTAGTTGGAGGCTTGTTGGACCTCGTATATCAAGTTTCAAAGGCCCAAAAACATTTCTTCAGACAACTAGAAGTCCACGCGTACAGACCTGCTGGACAATAATGTTGTAATTAGTCTATTAAAGCTTTTCCATTAGTGTTCATAATTTCAGAAGCTGCTTTGTTTTGAAGATGTAAAAAAACAAAACAAAAAAACCCCGTTTTGTTTGCTTGCAATATTTTATGAAATAAGCTATTATTTAGAGATTACAGCAGAAACACATCTCTTAAATGCATCCCTTCCAAAGAAACAACAACCGCTCTACTGAGACCTGATGGGAAAGCCTCTTCTTCATGGAGCTAACTGCGCACAGGGCTGTCCACATACTTTTGGCCATCCCTTTGGATTCTTTCAGTATAAAACATGAAATGCCGTTAAGGCTGGTAAATATTAAGGAGATTTGTGCAGTTTACTGACATTATTCCGCCATTTTACAGCGACCTCCTGTTGCTGGCCGGAGCTGCACCGCTGCGTCGAGTTCCTCCTCGATAAAATAATCTTAAACAATCTTAAAACCTTCAGAAAGATCAACAGTAGCCTTATGGAACATCTGGCCCCTCTGACAGTATGTGACTGCTGTTTCCGTACACTACAGTAACACTGAAGCTCTCATTTTAATTCAGTCCGTCTGGTTTTTATTCCAAAGTGTTTACGTAGTAAAGTAAATCTTTTGTATCTTGAAAGCACAGTTGACAAAGTGGGACTTTAAGCGTTTATTATGGAGACAGTCAGCAGTTCTGTTATAATGGATGTCTCCAAGTGTCACGGGTTCATTTCCAATTCATCTGTGAGATATTACTGCTCAGGAGCTGCGGGGAGGCAGAGAGCTCTCCTCATCTCTTGTTGGTGTGGAGGTGTGAAGTGTCGTCAGTGTCATCTCGGTCTCATCAGCTGCTTATTAGAAGTGAGGGAGCTCGGCGAATGAGACGGCTTCTGAGACTTCCTGGTTCTGCGTTGTTGAGTGAAGTCAGCACTCTTGATTTATTACTCATTCGCTTCATTTATTGAGGGAGACTGACGCAGTCCGTGCACCAGAGTTCAGCACGTATTTTTAGGTTTTCTAAAGTGTTAAAAATTTTCTTCGCTCTGAAATTCAGTTTGTCAGCACATTATTTTACACGAAGAGAAAAATGTGTAAAATTAAAAGCTGTTTTTGCATCGTAATACAGTTTAAAGGACCGTACCTGAGGTTTTGCATGTTTTTAGCCAATTTACAAATCAATCTCATAGCAGCAAAACGTTAAGCTGTGACATAAACTGTTGTTACAGCAGTTGAATTTCGACTCTGCTAGAATCGCTCCTTTGGGTTGACGTGAGCTCGAGTGTCGCTGTCCTTCAAATTCTTGGTTGCTGTTGTTGAGTTTGATTTAACTGAATGTTATGTGATCTGTAAAAGTTACTTTTACTTGGATGTAGCGCTTATGAAAGGTTCTTATACAGTTTAAAATCACCTTGAGACAAGATGAACTGGCAGACGTTTTCCTCATGTAAATCAAACTGCATTTACAGACACAAGTATGAACCTGAGGCTGTGTCTTTATTATGTTATGTATTATGACCCGGTGAAGAGAAATGGCCGTCACAGTCCTTTGTGTTTCCAAAGCAGCTGCTGTTTTAATCTTAATCTGTCCATAAAATACGATCTGTGTCGACTCCGCAGACTCCGTGCGGCTCAGTGGCTCTGTGACAGCTGAACATGATGAACAGTGAACGGAGGATAATAAATGTTTAGGCGTCTGATAAACCAGCTGACATGCGCATCTCTCCTCCTTTAGTCCTGGACTGGAGGATGACGGATCCAAACCACCCCATGAACGCTCTGATGCGTCTGAATCAGATCCACCCGGGCCTTCAGTACCGCCTGCTGTCCCAGTCCGGCCCGGTGCACGCTCCGGTCTTCACCATGTCCGTGGACATCCAGGGAACCACCTACCAGGCCACCGGGAACTCTAAGAGAACCGCCAAGCTCCAAGTAGCCCTCAAGGTAGTTACATGACACTTCAAAAAATCATTGAAATCTGGGAGTTGTAGTTTAACGACTGCTGGATAGAATCAAAAACCAAATATCATAAATAAAAATGGAGATTTTTTTGTCTATTGACAATAAACATCCATGACCCCTCACTACCCAACCCGCTCCTAGATAACACTGACCCGTGGGTTATTAGTTCACTGTGGAATGAAACACTTAAGTTTGCATATGACCCGGCGTTTACACACACGACCAAAGATTTAAAGACACACAGCATATTGTACTCTCAGAAGCCAAAGTACAACAAGGAGCAAAAGGACTGATTCAGTTTGCTGAATCAAGACATTTTAGATCATTTACAAATTAGAGATTATATTGTAAAAAAAATAAATAAAAAAATGTTTGAAATGTCACATTTGCATCACCCAAAGCATGATGGGAACTGTAGTGCCATAACTCAGAACATCTTCATAACAAATGACAATAAGAGAAGCAGTAGTAGTGAAACAATCCATGACAATGATCCTGTTTGTTCCCATCAGCACAAAGGCTGACACACTGATATCGTCTGTGTTTTAAAAACCTTCAGACGAACAAAATACACAACTGTTGGAACATGACGGTGTGTCTGAGGAGCCTAACCTACCTTGAAAATATGACATGCCTAGCTAAGCTGTGTAGTAACTGCTGTGTGTGAAGGGTTTAAAACCACTTCAGCAGCCGATTCCTCTCTGTGCCTTTTGCCGTCATGTCCCTCACTCAGATGTTCAAAAACCGGAACATTAACTCAGACAAAGAAAAAGAGACAAAGAAACGGTTTTAAACCGATGAGAGCGTGACGAAGCTTTTACTGGACTTGTTAACTTTGACTGCTCACACTTTGTGTTCTTCACACACATTTATTCATTCAGCTACACAGTCACACTTCAGAGCTGCCCAGTACAGCCAGCCTTTGTGTTGTTGTTGTTGTTGTTGTTGTTGTTGATGGCCACTTTGCAGCCTCACTGCAGCAGCTGTCAGGTGGTTGAGTGCCTTGCTCAAGGACAGCTCAGTCATAGATGATGGAAGTGTGATTCATTTCCCGTCTGTGGTGAGTTCAGGGACTGTCAGGGCATTAGAGAAAGTTTACCAGTTACTTTTCTAATTAGATGATTGTCAGCCTGAGTGCAGTAGAGAGCCGACTGTTGAGATGTCACTGAGAGGCAATGAGACAGCTGTGTTCCCTCCTCAGGCGCTGCAGGCTCTGGGCTTCGTGCTCGGCAGCGACGCAGACGTGGACTCGCTGAGCGCCGACGAGAAGTCAGATGGCGAAGGCAAGAACGACAGGATGTCCACCAGCTCCAGCTCCACCTCCATCACGTCCTCCACAGACACACAGGAGGTGGGGAGCACACACAGTACACATTGAGGGTTAGACTGCTGCGCAGACGGACAGTGGCCTTTTGTGAAATATCATGTACCTGTGACGTGATGGAGATTCCTCACTTATCACAACAACGGTTCATTTAAACTTCTAAATATTTCTAACTTCTTTAGTTGAAGCTGCAAACCCTCAAGTGAAGGCATCTGCCTCTGTTTCAGTAGAGCTTTCTGTTTGTTTTGAGGGATTCCCCTAAAATACTTCGATGACGTGGAGCTCCTGTTCCTGCAGAGGCTGAATACACTAACTGTAGGTCACTTTGGATAAAAGTATCCCCAAATTAATGTAATGTTAATGTAAACTGTAATATTGTCCTGTTTCTGAGGCTTTATTGAATAATCTGAGCTCTTGGGAGTAAAATGGTCTCATTTGTAAAGATACTGCACAAGCCCTCTCATGTTGGTATGTTTGGTTTAAAAACATAGTAATAATCTGTATTTTTATAGCACTTTTCAAAAACAGGTTCATAAAGTGTAACAGAGTAAAAAGAATACAGTAAAAAATAAATTGAATACAGGAATAATGGGATAAAAAAGTCTTTTAAAGCAGAATCAGTTTGTAACGTGGTCAGCTGTTTGTCCCCTTTAGATTTGAGTTTAGTTTGATTGATAACAAAAAGTTCCTGTTCTGATGGCACAGACTTTGTGAATGATCGTACCGTTTAACAGTTCAGCGATGCATTCTGGGACTTTTCCACTTTGCAGCACAGGTTCCCTTTTTATTGCAAAACATACATATACAATATACTAATGATAATATACTAATATACAAAGTCTGCCAGTGATTCCTCACAACAGGTTGCATTTCTATGAATTGGGCACAAGTGAGAAGTTCAATCAAAGATTTTCCCTTTTCAGATGATTTTATTTGAATAGTTAATAAGAGCAGTGTGTAGCAGAATTGCGTTTTCTATTTTTACTCATTTGCAGCGATGTGGCGACTCTTTAGATTCACCTCAGGTTAGTCACCGCTGCCTCACGGGTGGTTCACATCATTTTAAAACAAGCTGGGATCCAGTGTGATGAAGCTACACCTGCAGTGATGTGAACGAGTCGTTTTATAGGCCGTCGCCATCCAGTCACTTCCTTCTTCCTCGCCTCCTCTTCATTCTACATCTTCAAAACAACAAGATAAAATAGTCAGGTTAAAGAACAGCGAATACAAAACAAAGGCGCTTCTGAAATGATGAACATTAATACTAAAAATTTAATTATTGTTGTTTACAACTTCATAGACCATAAATCAGAACCTGATTCATCTGCATGGTCGATATTATTAGTTTATCAGAATCAGATTTATTGCCAAGTAGGTTTTCAACATACAAGGAATTTGCTTGGTGTTTTGGTGATAACGGTCACAATAAACATAGTAGGAGATATATATATATATATATATATATATATATATATATATAAAATAAATGCAGGGGATTCTTATAAAAATGTTAAAAAACAAGTATTGGCTGACAGAAGTTAATCAGATGTTTTTATCAGTGGACTTTACTGTAAACGCAGACTTGAACTAGTCAGGGAGCCCTGATGGTCGTTAATATTTTTCATTCGTTTGTCAGTGAATCTGTCAGATAATACTGAATACAGTCCGTCTGTTTTTCTTCACACAGTCTTCCAACGTGTAGATACATGATGTGACAGGACTTACAGGAAATCTCACTCAAGGCTCACTTGGGGGAAAACATGAGCACTTTAATATATTTTGGAATATAAAACAAACGTGCGGCCGGTGTCGCTGACTCTCTCTCTGCCTGCAGTCCAGAGCTCCAGGTCCGATCCTGACGGCGGGGGGGAAAAACCCGGTGATGGAGCTGAACGAGA
Source organism: Siniperca chuatsi (assembly GCF_020085105.1). Classification (NCBI taxonomy): domain Eukaryota; kingdom Metazoa; phylum Chordata; class Actinopteri; order Centrarchiformes; family Sinipercidae; genus Siniperca; species Siniperca chuatsi. The sequence continues at coordinate 2,796,198 of NC_058046.1, forward strand.
AACGCCGGGGCCTCAAATACGAGCTGATATCGGAGAGCGGCAGCAGCTACGACAAACGCTTCATCATAGAGGTAACGAAAACACACACACTGCTCCATTTCATAGATTTCCTGTCTTCCTTTCAGAGGGTCTTATTAGGAATTGATGAGGGAGGGAGCGCGTTTGATGTTCGGCACCTCGGTGCTTCCTGCATATCAAAACATCTTCACACATCTCAAAATGCCACAAAGACACGAAACCAGTTTTATCCTGTGAAATCCGCCTGAATCACACTGAAGGAGTTCATTTTTTACCTTCTGTACAAATATAATGTTTTATGGTTTCCAGTCTGAATGTATTCAAATGATTAGGCACCAGGATCTTGTTTGCTTTGAGGTTTATTTCTCTGTTGCAGTCATGATGATTAATGTGAACACACACACTTTGGCAAACATACATGAGAAGTTTCCAGCTTGTTTAGAATAAACTAAAGAAGAAGTGTGTAGTGAGCATGAGCAGTAACACCCACAGTGATTGGACGGATAAAGTGTGTCATCTACAGAGAATCAAATGAAGACACTGGGCCTCATGCAAGAACATATTCATATTCTTATCCTGAATGTCAGGTGTGTGTTTATGAGATTTCATTATTAGCATAATCTACGCCCCTAAAACTGCGATATAAGGCTGCTTGTTCTGCTCCGTTTGTGGGCAAGTTTCAGTCACAAAAATGTCATATAAGACTAAAAAGAAGAATTTCACACCGCAGAGCTTCAAGTCCTGCTGTCAGAAATCAGCAGAGTCAACAGTCGCATTAGAACAAATTTCAGGAAGGCACAAACAAACAAACACAGAACTATAATTATGCACATAAAAGTAGGCGAAGACATCAGTGTGTATATAAACATATGTAAAAAGAAACAAAATGGTTAATTTCTGCATCATATTTAAACTCCAGATTCAGGCGTTATGATTCCTGGTCCACTGAGTGTTTTCCCCTGTGAAGAATCTATCTGTAGCGACTCGTTCGACAGGTCTGGACCACTCGTAGATTAATTGGTCGTTCATGAGGCCCAGTGCCACAGTCCCACCCACTCTGTTTGACAGGTGCCATCATGGAGGTAAAGTTATGTTTCATGTTTTATTTGATAAGGACAGATACAGTATACACAGAGAACAATTGTACAATGCAATGTATCGCAGCATTTATAGCTACTGCTAATTTCCAAAGCCCGTCGCTAGAAGGGCCTGTAAAAAAAAAAAGAAAAGAGTCAAAAACCTCAAATGTCATTAAAATACAGTTTGATGAAGCTGACCACAAAGTGTTATATTTTTGTTTAATAAATTACATTACTCTATCTAGGGCTGCAACTAATGATTATTTTCTCAATTAAATGTCAGAAAATAGTGAAAAATGTTTCCTAAATCCCAAGATGTTGCTTTCAAGGTTGATTGTTTCGTCCGTCCAACAGTCTTAAAACCCAAATATACTCGATTACTGTCACATAAGATAAAGAAAAGCAGCAGAGGCTCATAATTTAGAAGCTGGAACCACAGAACATTTAGTATTTTTGCTTGAAAAATGACTTATAGTTGGTTTCCTTTCTTTAAATTTTTGTCAATCAACTAATTGATTTGAGTTTTAGCTCTAATTCTATTAATCGACTAATTGTTTCAGCCTTACTAAGAAACAAACATTAGACAAACTTTATCAGAAGACATCCTCCTCTCTGTGTGTTGTGACAGGTGGAGGTGGACAAGCAGGTTTTTCGGGGGACGGGTCCCAATAAGAAAGTAGCCAAAGCCAGCGCAGCACTAGCCGCCCTGAACAGCCTGTTCTCTGGCTCCAAATCTACGAGCAACAAGAAGAAACGACCCAACAACCCTCCTGTGAGTAAATGAAGTGCTGCAGGTATTATACTGCGTCATGTGCGGTGCTGATTTGTTTTGGGTGTGTGTTTGCGTAGCCAAAGCGACCCGTTGCCTCTGTGCTGACCCTCCCGGCCCTCGCTGCCAGACCTCCACGAGTTCCCGTCATCCCCAGAGCCCCGTACATCAGCACCCCACCCGCACACGGATACATCCCCCCAGGTGAGTCCAGCAGCATGACAAACTACCTGAACACGCCTCACGCCATTTTATTTATATAGCGCCAATTCATAACAGAAGTTATCTCATTGCACTTTTCCTATAGAGCAGGTCTAGACTGTACTCTTTATAATATTATTTACAGAGACCCAACAAATCCCACCATGAGCAAGCATTTGGCTACAGCGGCAAGGAAAACATGCCTAAAAGTAATTAGTGATTTATTAATCTGAAAAATTGTCAAAAGGCTCTACATGTTCAAGGTTGCACTTCAGAAAGAGGAAATTTAGGGTTATTGGTTAATTTGCGGTCAGGTTACAGTTTAACGGTGAAGTTGAGCAATTAAGTGTTTAAAGAAATGAAAGGTTTTCATTTTGGGAAATACACTAATTCGCTGAGAGGACTGACACCGCTTTCAAGTCTGTACAGTAAATACAATACTGCCAGCAGCCAGTTAGCTTAGCACAAAGACTGGGAACAGTAGGGAAACAGCTAGCCTGGTTCTGTCCAAAGGTAACAAAATCTGCCCACCTGCTCATTCTCACTAATTAACACGTTAGATCTCGTTTTGTTTAATCTGTACAAAAACCGTAGTGTAAAACAACAACTTGACATTTTATGAGCCGGTGAGCTTTAGAGATGCTGGTAGATGAATTTTGTTGTTGGACAGATACAGGCTAGCTGTTTCCAGTCTTTATGCTAAGCTAACCGGCTGCTGACAGTAGCTTCGTACAGACGTGAGAGTGGTACACATCTTCTCATATAACTCTCTGCCAGAAAGTGACAATGTGTATTTCCCTAAATGTCAATCTGTTTTATTTTTTTTAAAGAAGAGGTATCGTGTTTTATCCTGGGCTGCTTGATAAATATCTTGAAGTCATCCAGTCTTAATTTAAAGACATCAACCTCTGGGAACTTACCATGCATTTTGTGTCATTTTATAGTAAACGATTATTAATAAATCAATACACTTAATAGATAATGAAAATTATTTAACTGCAACCCCTAAAGTCAAGCTAATCTAATTTAAATGTTTGTTTGCATTTAAGTAAAAGTCCTCTAAATTTGCATCTGTATCAAAATAAACACAGTGATAGACAATTATAAGACGCACAGTGTTCATTAAAGAAATTTATAATCTTCACTTACATGATGACGTTTTTTGGCCCATGGTGGGAACTTTCCGTCAAAGTTCCTTAACGTCTGAACATGTTTTTGAGATCTTCTGTAACAAAACAAACAGGAGTGAAAACAAAACTTTCCAGGCTGTGGATCGCCTGATTCAACTGGATAAGTTTGTGTTCTGTGCAGTAATTAAACTCAATCATACTTTCTCTGTTTTCCCTCACAGGCTTCGGTGCTCCTTATGGTTACAGCCCTGCAGGCGCCCTCCCTCCCTACGGTAAACTCACACTCGTCACTCTGATTAATAATCCATCCTTTTGATTTGTTCATCACTACATCCCAACATTTGAGTTGGTTTTTTTGTTTGTTTTTCTTTGCTCTTCCTCAGGTTTTTCCTCCAGAATGCCCTCTGTAATTGTCCCAGTCATCAGAGTCCCTACAACATACCCCGTCACCCACTTCTACCCCTATTAGGACCCTCCCTCACCTCACAGGAAGTCACTTGTTAAAGTTATATCCTGACTTTTTTACTGCGTGTTCACGGCAGAAGCTTAAAAAACCTAAAACCAGCACTGGATTCCACAAACTTTTGACCAGTATCCCCAATCAGCATCAGATCAAAAAGTACCGTTGATGTATACATGTTCCCTCTGCACTACATTAGCAACCAGCTAGATTAAACTGGCCATTAGAAAGTTGCGTGGCAGCGTTATTACTAGGTGTGTGAACAAAGAGTGCCAAATAAGCTCTTTGATCGTCAAACCATTACGCAGTTAAAAACCAAGTTCAGCATTTAGTGAGCTGCAGTGTGTGAAAGAGTGGTGAGGTAAATATTACACAGCAGGGAGTTGAAAATCTACTATAGGGAACAAGTTAACAAGTCGCTATCAGTAAGTGAACTAAATAAATCCAACAGAGACTACTAAACATCTCCTGTAAGGAAATAAACATCCTCTGTAGGAGAACTAACCCGACATCCACCATAGCAAAGTAAGCAAACTACTAAACATCCTCTTTTGGGAACTAAAGAAACAGTTCCCCTGTTGTGTTAAGTTCCCTAAACTAAATAATAACCGTAGCAAGAACTTAAAGAAAAAAACCAAACTAAATTCATATCCACTGTAAGGATCCAAACATCCTCTGTTGGAATTAAAGAAACAATTAGCCTACATTGGATACTTAAGATGGTATTTTGAATGTTTTTTTAAGTTCCCTACAGTGTCCAACTAAATATTCAGTGTAGGAAACAAAACAAATTGATAACCACTGTAGGGAGGGAACTAAACATCCGCCACTATAGGTAACTAAAATAACACTAACTGCACACCGACAACAAAATGTAGCGAACTAAATAAATAAACTGTAAAGGAGCTGAACATCTTCTGTAGGGAACTAAAAAAAGACAACATAGCAAATTAAAACCAGTCACTGTAGGGAACTAAGTAACACCAAATACGCAAAATGTAATTGAGCTTCTTTTTCCTTTAACAGTCACTCATCGATGTGAACGTTCTTTATTTTAATTTCTGTGTTTCCTATTGATGTTTTTAAGTTTCTGTGAAGAGAGAAAAAACAGGTTTACAATAATCAGTTGCACTGAGAAACCTTTTCCTTTTGTTGGGATATTGAATGTTTGAGTTTATAGTTGCTTTTGAGCCATTTTGTGTTGAGTTAAAATACTTTCTTTTCAGAGAGAGATTTTATTTTGACCTGTTTGTAGGTTATATTCTGTTTAAATAAATGAATATTTTTGTCAACGGCTGAATAACTTGTGATTCGTAAAAGTTTTATCATGATTCATACACATTTTATCCACACGTCCAGGTAAGACTTGCAGTTACTTCATTTTCAAAAAGGAATTATTTTGCCTCCAACGGTATACTATCATAAAATCGTTTTTTACATTACGCAACCTCCTGTTGTGAAAATTTGTGAAATATGAAGTTTGTATCATTTAAACAGAAACACATACTAAAAATACGTTTCTTTACCTCATGTCTCCATTGAGAAGCTCTTAAAGAATAATTCTGGTTTATTACTGCTTGGACATTATCATTGGCTTATTTTGTTTTTATCAATAACAACAACACTGTACTCACCAAGTTATTTGCTGAGATCTGGGAGTGCAACGACATCACTAAAAAGAAGTCGAGAAACACAAGCAGCCAAATGTTCTGGGGTTTTATAAAAAGCCAAATGCATTTGGAAAATAAAAGGCAAAGAGTACAATTATTACCCAAACTGTTATAAAACATCCATCACAGTTTACAGACCCGACATTTCAGGTGCACTCACTTTCAGTTTGACGTCGCCATGTACCCAGATCTCAGCAATTACTTTGAGTACAAAGTTAAAATGGTTTGCTAAACTTCTTTCAAACAGTAATAGACCAATCATACTTTAGCAACCGTAACTAGGCACGTCAGGTTTGTCAAGCTTTGGATTTCTTCATGTTGAAGCGGTTAGCACGGAGCTGTAATAACAGAGATACTCTATATATAGTTTAAAGAGGGGTTGGGGGGGGTTTGCCTTTCCAAACCAAAAACACAAGCTCAAGGAATGGATTAAGTGTGTGTTTATCTGCTGTAATGTATTGCACATCGTTAGCATGCCCAGCTAACTAGCTTACTACCTACAGGAGTAAACAAGCCATAGATCATCATCTGGTGAGGATGATGACTTCTGGCCTGGGACATTCAGCTCAAGCCTCAGTACATATTTAAGACCCCCGTTACAATGTTTTCGTCTTAAGAGACAGCATTTTCAAACACATGGAGCTAATGTTAGCTAGCTAGCTGCAGTGAATTAAATCTGTTAGTTCTCATTTCAGCCGGCAAAATCAGTACCAGTCTGAAATCAAGGACCCATTGTTTCAAAAAATTCTATGGATTTAGATTTCTCAACTGGCCATTATTATCACTAAAACTTCATATGTGCTACGCGAGAACATACAGTTTGACAGGCGTAGCAACAGGAACTAAGCAAAGAAAGACCTAAGTTGTAATAAACTAGAACTATCCTTTAAGTTAAATCTGCACCAGGCTCTTTCACACATTGACAGACCATTTTAGCAGCTTGTTATAACTGCTTTGCAAACACCCAGAATTCAGCTGTGATAGAGACTTTTGTAGAGAGAAACAACTTTGTAGTCCTTGCTAGGGGTCAATAAATGTGACAATAAATGCACTAAATCTACTTACTTCCCCCGACCTTTAAGAATCCTGGGAGCTACTACAATTTTATTAGGCCTCCTGACAACAGCTATGATAAAGTATGTAATCTGCTAAACTAGTTTTCAGCGATCACATGGTTGAAGCACTTCATAGTTCTGGAAAAAGAGGATCCATATTAGTGATAATGAATATTTCTGTTCCTGTCTGTAGGCGGCCTGTATATCGACAGTGCCTATTACCAGCCGCAGACCATAGCCACACCTATCATCATCCACCTGGGTCCTCAGGATCTTTTCTGACCCCGCCGATGTACCGAGACCAGACTCTGCAACAGCCTCGACCTCCTGTTTAATCCCTCACCCTTATTAAACTCTGTCAGCGCCTCTCAATTACTGCGGCACTGTTCCCCCAGGTTCCTCCTTCCACACGAGACACAGCAGCAATATTGAAAGCAATATGGAGGAGAAAACACCTCGGGCAACACTCTGTCAAGTCCGGGTCGGTTTTTAGTGAAGAAGAGGCTGCAACCGAGACTTTGTTTGACCCAGCTCGCTCAGAAAATGTCAATAAAAACACAAAGCAATACTTCTTCTGCCTTCGGGAATCTCAACGTGTTCCAAAGCGACTTGACTCGAGTTGCTGAATTCAAAACAGACCATCAGCACCGGCACATTTACACTAATGTGACCTTCTGTATGTAAATACGATATTTACTATCTGTATATATGGATGTATGTGAGTTTTGAATATGTAAAACCCGACAACGGGTAAAGAAACATATTTATAATATATCTCTGAATGTAAATAGTGACTGAAGTAGCTTTGTATTTAAAGCACTCTCAGATATGCTATATATATGCAGATATCTATAAATATTAAGAGTTAAATACATTTTACAAGCTGTCTGTAACACTGTATTGGTATATAATCCCTATTTAAACATGATTACATGTAGTAGACTAAGTAGTAATTTTCCATTTCAAAGCACCAAGACAAATATCACTTACAATTGGACAATACCATGTTTTAATGATTTATTCTCCAACTAATAAGCTCTTAAATTGAAGTTTGTCAACTCTGCTGCTGTTACACATCCGGTTCCCAACCCGGGAGCAGGGGCCCCCAGAAAGGGTCACGGGACAAGATGATTAGCAGAACAAACATATTTCTACACGTAATTATCTTTTACAGATTATTAAGCCAGTGACAAGGGGTCACAAATAGATTTTTTTTTTTTTTTCGTTTTTAAAGGCTCTCAAGACAAAAAGGTTGGGAACAACTGGTTTAGAAACGTATCTGTTAAGAAATACGATTACTTTTCTCATATTTCTGGATTAAAGCCTTTATTACAGTATATGTAATTTTATATCGCAATATAGTAAATATTATAGACAAATTATGAATGTCTGTTTTTGGCTAATCCAATTAATTAGCTGACAAGTCGAGGGACTTCAATGACATGGATGCAAAGGCCCTGTCCAGTCCTGCTCGTTGTGTCGGCAACAATAGCCTAAAACACAGAGATTAAAGGGACGGACATCGCACGGTATGTGTCGTCCGAACACCCAACCACTAATTTATATTTACATATTTCTAGCCATGTCAGCAGTCTTTAAACTTAAACTAAGCTAAACCCCATCAGACTTGGCCAAGACATTTGTTAGCAATGCTAATGCGGAACATCATCTTCTCAGTTTTACATGCTATCCATCTGCAAACATTTTACTGTACGCAGAGCTGAACTGAAGGTGGTTAGCTTTTGCTTAATTTGTTAGCATTCAAGAACTACAGCTCCCATGGTGCTTTGAGAGCGCACTTAGATGTATGGTCATTACTAATGTGAGCTGTAGTTGAATGCTAACAAAATATCTTGGACAGAAAATCTCTCATGTTTGAGGTTTATAGAAACCCCCCGTGTAAAAAAACAGATGCTAGTGGAACAGAGTGTGCGGGACTTCAGCTTTTTATAGAGGCACCTGATACTAACTGCATAAAACAACTGAAACTTTAAATGATTACTCTAAAAGAAGATTTCCTGGTTGGACAAATTGTGGAACTTTCCCTCGAGAGAATTTATATAAAATTAATCTTAATTGGCGAGAAACAATTTAGCGAAGAAAACAAGATACTGTTGGAATAAATGGAGCTAAGACGCCAGTTCCATTAGCACATCACTGTACAGCAAGCCATTCACAAAAGCGTATTTACACTGAGAAAAAATGATTAGATTTAAAGAAATGATAAAGTTTTAAGAAGCGGTACCAGATTAAATAACTAAAAGATGTCTTTGGTGCATTATTCCTCGCTGCAGCCTGACTGGAAAGCACAAGTGTCTAAAGCAATATTCAACTCAGGAACCTTCAACCCATTAAAAAAACCACAGGAATGCAAACTTAATCTGATTATGTGACACAAATTGTCAACAAAGCCTCTGTACTGTAGATGACCCGATGCTTTGACAGAACGTGAATGCCACTGTGGATATTTTAAGTGTTTTGATGTCCTGTACTGTTTGTGTTGATGAATGTAAAACCACATTTTACTTCTTCTGCAGAAGATTAACAGGCCAGAAATCACAAAGGTCAAAAGAGTGTTGGTTTAAACCAAGGTACAATGTGCTTTTCTTGTTTTCATTTAACAATTTAATTCAAGATGGATTTTAAGGTCTAAATTCTGTCTATAAGCTTCTAGATTTGGCTTAAAAATTGTACATGTGAATAATAAAGGACGTGACCTCTTTAATTTCTTAAATTGTAATTACAGTCCTGGCCTCTGACCGTATGGAAGTTCATTAATGACAAAAGTGCGCGCACAGTAAAACATTTGTGCTGTGATTTATCTGCAAGTAGAGCACACAAGGAACGATTCTTTGAGCACAAAATAAAACCTTGTTATCAGTTTAGAAACTTCTCAGCAGACAAATTATATGAATTTAATAACGTGGAAGTGCTAAAGAGGCAGCGATGAAAAAGCTGACAGAGCATGATGGGAAGGATATCAACTGCCAAAACAGAATAGAGGCAGGCGTTGTGAATATACAGTACATCACTGTATATATAATTTTATATCATGATCATAAATGTTTTGGAATTCAATTGAGAAAATTGTTTTTAGATAAAATAACCAAATGGGAATTTTTTTTTTTTTTTTTTTTTTTTTTTAAATCAAATCCTGTGAATTAGATACTAACTGAGGTATTTCCAGTGGTGGAAGAAGTACTCAAGTAAAAGTCCTGCATTCAAAATCTTAAGTACAAACATTAGCATCAAACTGTACTTAAAAAAGTAAAAGTATGTGTTCATCACTTTGATGTTGCTGCTGGTAAAGGTGGAGCTAATTTTAATGACTTTATATACTGCTGGGTACCTTAATCTATAACAATATATCATAATTTATTAGCTGATTTATAATTTGTATTAAATTAATCTAAATCTGCAAAGTAACTAAAGCTGTCAGATAAATGTAGTGGAGTAGAAGTATAAAGCAACATAAAATGGAAGTACTCAAGTAAAGTACAAGTACATCAAAGCTGTACAGTACTTGAGTAAATGTACTTGGTTACATTCCACCACTGGATATTTCTTCAGAAAGTATGTAAATCTCAAACTGCCATAAAGCAGCGCTGCTAATCGATTTGTTGCCCACTATAGCCTAATACGACCCGAGATGTTAAATTGTCCACCTCCACCAAATATCTACCAGTAGACAAATGTTTTTATTATCTCACGGTACTGTATATATGCCATATTAATGTCATAGGGGAGTTACCATAATTACCAGTTTCCGACTTTTAAATACACTTTATACATCAGCACTCAAGTTGTTATTTGTTGGGTCTCTGTAAATAATACTATAAAGAGTTCGGTCTAGACCTGCTCTATAGGAAAAGTGCAATGAGATAACTTCTGTTATGAATTGGCGCTATATAAATACAATTTAAATTAATTGAATTAATCACCATCGTGTATCTTGGATTTTTCTGTCAGATATGCTGACTTGGCGCTTAATAAAACGTAAATGCATGAAAAGGCAAACAATATGGACGCCTCACATCAGGTCCATGTTCAGGGTAATTAACCCAGAATTGTATGGATATAGAGTTATATTGTCACTGCACAACATTGTTAAACCCTTACCAGACAGCATTTTGGTCAACTCTGGTTGTTTTTAAAACGTGCTATATAAATAAATGTGACTTGACTTACCAACTCTGCAATCATACAACCGTCTTGTTTGCCTGACAACATGAACATTTGCATGTTGTAAACATGGAAATCTTTCCTATCTGTACCATCCATCATATCAATATCACGTCTCCCAACCTTAACTGAGAGCAAAAGGAGGCTCTACTTCTTCCTCAAACCTAAAGACACAGCTCCTCTGGCAATGTGACTACATTCACCCTGTCTTCACTCTTTTTCAAAACGTGTTCTGTCTTTGCATGCTCTTAAATCATAACTTACCGCTGAACCGCTGTCTTGGTCGCATTCAATAGTTTTGTCTTTTCTGAACTTCCATACTAATATTTCTGTACAGCTCCGGCAGTCTTCTGATCTCTGTCTGGCTTTGAGTTTGTTTCTGGCAACACAGCCAGGATTTCTTGTCTTTACTGTGTGAAATCAGAAATGCTTCTCTGATCTGTAACAGTCGTGCAAAAACTTAAAAAGAAAACGTGTAACAGGAATAGAAGAGGCATAAAAGACGTTCGAGAAATGTGTGTCGTGTTTGTTCCTAACCTCATCTTCATCAGGGAGAGTGTTCCTCCTCCTGTCACACTTGGCTGCTGCGGAGCTAATTACATCTGAGCGAACAAAAAGACAGTGAAAGGACTGTCTGATTACACACTGCGAGAATCAAATAACAGCCCAAAACAAGACATTTAAACCAGCTGTTTATATGAAAAGCTGTTGCACTTAATGAGAAAAAAATGTGTAGGAAGGCTGTTTGTAACTCTGCAGGAAGCTTATTTGGTCTCGAGTATCCCACTGATGTTCCCCGAACACCTCCGTGCTACATGACGCATACAGCAGTTTGATCATTACATTTCCCACTGCATCAGAACCAGTACCACTTATTGTCCAGCTAACATCCACTTTATTGTTCTTGCCAGGAGCAGCACGCAGCAGAGGAAAATAAAAACACTCCATTAGTCAAACTGTTGATCTTTTTCCCTCTTGGAATATTTATTTCTATTAAATAAACTTTCACTTCTCCTGCGGCAGTGATTTGTTTGGCTTGAATATTGTTATTTTTTTTACAGCGCTTCTACTTATATTGTCACTGTTGAGTGAAAAACCTCGTCTTTTGGGGGGATTTTCGGGAGAGATTCTACAAACCTGCATTTTCCTAAAAAAACATTTAATTACAAACACCTGAATGTGGTCAATTTGAAAGTTTCCATTCACGGCAGCTGACATGCAGAGACGCAAGGTTTTCACCCCTCTCAGTAATATAAGGATGTCTTGTCTACAGTTTCTATCTCTGCCACAGAGGTCAGCGTCTTGTTGAGCGACTATAATTAAGATCAAGTATGATTGAAAAACAGTTGTTCGGGTCCAGCTACAGTAAAAGGTCAAACACGTGTTAGCAAAAACAAAATTTCTAACAGTGAAACACAGCAAGGTGCCGGCCAGTGTGAGCTTCAACGCAAGTCCATCAAAATCAAAACACGTTGCACAAGTTTATCAGCATGAAAGTTCATTCTTGACATGGGAACAGTAGTTTGACAAAATTATCTTAGCGCAAAGTCCACTCTGGATCTAAAGGAAAAGTATGAAACGTTCTACCACCAGTAGCCGGTTAGCTTAGCGTGGCAAAAAGACTGGAAACAAAGGGAAACAGCTAGCCCGGCTCACTACAAAGATAACAAAATTCGCCTACCAGCACCTCTAAAGCTCACTAATTAACACGTATTATTGTTTAATCTGTGGTGTGGGTAAAACGGACAATTCACAACAAAGCTTTTAAAATTAGTGTCATTTAGTCAGGTAGTTTATAGAGCGGAGGAGCAGCATGGAGGTTAGGGCGGGCAGTGTGCCCTGTTAGCCTTGAGCCAGCGTTGTGTGTATTAACGTTTGGGGAGATTTTCATTGGTGCGATTCCATCTATAAATTCTTCACATACTGTTTACTCATGCCAATATACGGACGCAATTCACATATTTAATGTTGTGTTACATATCTTGGAGCCAGCAGCTGGCTAACTTAGCATAAAGACTGGAAACTGCTAGCTTTGTTTAACGGTAACAAAAGGAGCTCTAAAGCTCACTAATTAACACTTTCTATTTAATTTGTTTAATCCTTACAGAAACTAAAGTGCAACGACAATAGACAGAGCCAAGCTAGGCTAAGCTAACCTGTCTTCTGTCCTTGTGCTAAGGTAAGCTTACCAGCTGCTACTGGTAGCTTCATATTAAGTGTACAGACATAAGAGTAGTATTGATCTTCTCATCCAACTCTCAGCAGGAAAGCGTATTTCATATAGAGGATGCCCTTTTTCAAACTCAGCCACTGACCGTCAAAATGACGGTTCCTGTCAGTAGTTAACAACAATCCATGCTGACCCGACAGGCTTTGCTGTTACCATTTTCTCATTAAAGTGAAACTTTAAATCTCAAAAATGTCGACTGTTCAGGAACTGTCTTGTTTTTAGCTTGATGTCAAAGCATTTTTACATGATCCAGTGGACTTGTAACGCATTTCAAAAGCCTAAAAGATTTTATTTTGAGTATATGGTGTTGAAATGCAGACTGACACAAATCAGCACTTTCCCAGATTTGTGACAGTGCTGAAAGTGACTGTAGCATTTGGACATTGTACACAGAGTGTTATATACTGCTGTTTACATCCAGTGTCTTAAAACCCATGTCCGTCCCCCCCCACCCCCCAAAAAGTGTCCTGCTGCTGACCCACGATGACCCCACCCTGCATCAGGCCTCGCCGGGCCTGCAGACATGAAGCGGCATGATCCTTCACGACAAACTCAGGGTAGAAAGAAACGAAAAACTCTGGAAGCAGAGAGATAATTCTTTGTTCTTTCTAGTTTCCAAATTTCTTATTTCAAGCAGCATCTTCTTGATCCTTGCGACCGTGAAGACCCTGTTCGAGTTGATCTCTCGTGCTTTGGAAACCACTGAGACAGTGCGACGCCTCTGTGTTAGATGAAATCAGTGGTACGGATGTTTTGTGTTTGTTTTTTTTTTTTTTTTTGTGAGGCAGAAACACGCGAGTGCCGACTGCGAGGACGGTATCAGATGGAGGTCGAGATCCTGCTGATATTTTTAGCGGTGAGAGAGAAGCCAGAAGGTGTTGGATTACGCAACGTGGGCACATGCCGCCTGCACTGATGGCAGTTTGTCATCTTATCTCAGCACTCAGGACCATGATGCACTGCAGCATAGACGCACTTCAGCTGCAGTTTATTCAACTCCTCAGACCGACACAAACACCTCGGGCGTCAGCTCAGAGGACGGAGGACAATCACACTGCGGAGATGGAGACTCATGATGTTTACCATTTATATTTATGACGATATTTTGGATCATCATTATTATTATTAGTAGTAGCAGTCGTAGTTATATTACCCCATTAGTGGTGTGTGCACATCCCGACAGTGTATCGGGTATCTTTTTCTTAATATTAGTTCATCTGTGACTGCTTTAAACTAAATTTATTTGAATACTGCTTACTGACCTTAATGTTCTTCTTTTTATATATATAGTTTTTGTGTTTGTCAGCCACTTATATAATAATAATAACAATAATCTCTTATCTGTTTTGGTCAAAATGTAATGATCAAAACTTTATCCTCTTTTTCATCACCTTGGACCAAAAGGTTTTATTTTCATTTATTTACTGATTTGTCATTTTATCTCATCTCAACGTTATGATATTTCAAAAAGTTGTTAAAATACATTATTGACTGGCATAACATACCTATTTCGCCTGTTTTCCAAAATTTCTTTCACAAATATTCATGTTTGTGTTCTGAGAAACAAAAAGCCAATAAATAAAATAACTTTTCTCACCTCCAAACAAAAATGTAGATGTTTAGGGTTTTTAAAAAATATAGGTTTAGATTTTAAAAATATGATTTGTAAAAAGACTTTTTATTTTATTTTTACTATTTATTATATTGACTTTCTTGACTTAAATGTTTTACAATAGGAAATGGAGAATGTCTGGTGTGTTTTATGTTGAATTTTACTTACATTGTGACTTGACATATTGGTGAAACTTTACAATAAACAAAATACTGAGTAGTTACAAAGGAAACACTAAGGAACTAATCGGGAACTAAGTGTTTCCTTTATGTTATAGTGGAAGTTAAAGTGCTTTGCAGACTCAGTGGAAAACAGCTGGAAAAATACGATAGAGATAAATGACGTATTAAAAAGTGGAGACTACAACACTAACTGATGCTGTACAGTAGTAACAGGTTGAAAATGTGGAAACTATTAAGTATAATATACAGTACGCTAAAACTTTAGCTTTAAGGTGTCGCAGAGGTTGTTGTTCTCTCATCCTTCTTTCCATCTGAGCTTCAACAAATCCACAAACACAAGGTGTGGAAACGCCAGCTGAGATCAGAGTTTTAATGTGTGACCACAGCGCCCTCTGCTGGTGGAGTTTCCTCTGAGGTGAGGATGCTCGCTGAGCAGCTTTCTTCTGACAGACAGGCTTGCGGTTTTCTTGAAAGCTGATAGAGGTTATCATGACAGGAGGCCTCGGGGAAAGACAGTCCAACCTTACAGAGGCTAAAACAAAACTAGTTCATTACCTTAGTTCCCCTTAAAGGCTGAGAAAGTGGTACACTGGGAAACTTCTACATTACCAGAGACTACAGTACAATAGAGTTACAACGTTATGTTTCTCTACCTCCTCTCTTACTCCCCCCTTCTCCCAGCTCTACCTGCCCAATTTCCTTTCCTAACTTCCTCTCCTTTGCGTCAAAATCTACACCTTTCCTATACCTCCTCCTCCTCCTCCTCCTCCTCTCCGTCTATACCTTCTCATGTTCTGTCAGCAATGTTTTTTAAGTGTCAAAGCAAAGAATTTGAGAAAGGTTGAGAATAAATAAGGTAGAAAACAGAGAATCCAGAACAAAACGAGAGAATTTAGACGAAACACAAAAACGTTGGGAAGAAAAAAGGAAAGAGGAAAGATGAAAGGGGGAAATACAGAAGGAAGCAAAGGAGGAATAATGAAATAAAATATTGTAGAAAGGAAGACCGAGGGAAGAAACTAGGAAAGGAGGAGTGAGGTAAAAAGGTAGGAAGGCACTGGGGAAAAAGAAGTGACAGTAAAAGAAAGGGGAAGAAAAGAAATACAAAATGGAGTCTTTGAGGCGGTAAAGAAGGCAAAGAGGGAAAATGAAGTAAAGATGATAACAAAGGGAGAAAAGGAGGAAGAAAAAGAAGATGGAAAGAAAACAGAGAGAAAGGAGGAGAAGAAAAGGGAAACAACAAATAAAAAGAAAGAAAAGGAAAGACCGGAAAGGAAAGAAGTAGGAAGGATGGAAAAATTATTGATGCTGATTTCTCCACGAATCGATTGATTGTTTGGTTTGTAAAACTTCTGAAAATAGAGAGAAATGCCGTCACAATGACCCAGAGCCCAAAGTGACGCCTTCGCAATGTTGTTGTGTCCAACCAACAGTCCTAGTAGTTTATAATTTATAACAAAACATCATATTTTATAAACTCTTCATATGTTTTGTGTGCAAAAATCTGTAAAGTAACTAAAGCTGTCAGATAAATGCAGTGAAGTAAAAAGTACAATATTTCCCTCTGAGGTGTAGCGCAGCAGGAGCAGAAAGTGGCATGAAAAGAAAAGACTCAAGTAAAGTACAAGTACCTCATATTTGTACTTAAGTAGAGTACTTGCGTAAATGTACGTAGTTACATTCAACCTCTGGAGACAATCGTAGCTACTTTATAAGAGGTAGCTTGACAGACTTCATACCTTGTCAATTTAAGAGCCCAATGTGCAGCAGTACAGTGGAATAATCCCCACAAATCCGAAATTGACACGTTTAAAGAGGCCTTAAAGAAATGGTTGACATGTAGCATATTCAACTTTATATTTTAACTTTTTATAACCAAGAAAACATGAGCAATTATTGATGCTTTGAAAAGAAACTCTCCTCCTCATCAGGTGTTAAATTAAACCACTAGATGGCAGCAAACCTCTCTGACAGCCTGTCTGACCTGAGATCAGCCGCAGCAGCAGAAACACTGGCCGCTTTGTGTCTTCTAACACTGGAGAGACGCATAACTCTGAAATGAACAGAACACTTTATTGTCTGCTAAATGTTTGACTTCATGCATGCGGGCCGTTATCACATGCTGTTTTTATTTTATTCTGATCACGGCCTCAGTGAATCAGTCAACTCTTCAGGCTGCTCTGCACACATTTCCAAAAAGGTACCGAGTGTTTTGACCGCCAGCAGCAAACAGCTCTGCATGTTCGTCACATGGAAGCTCTGAGGTTCATTCAGTCCAAAAAAAAAATAATAATAATTTAACAAACAACAGTTTTTCCCCATCGTGCAAAATCCCAGATTACACTCGTTAAACATCTGTCACGGCAAAGACAAAACATAAAAGAGAGAAACTGAACAGGAGGAGCTGAGAGGACAGACAAGATGTAGTTAATTACAAAATATAGATATCAGGAGATGTGTGTGATGTGAACGGCTGCTGTTGACATTAGTGAGGTGTCAGATTATTAGAAAAAGTACAGGGGTCTGGACCGGTCGGTGTAGATTTTATAAAAACGCTGCCGATGTGCATTACACCTAAAAGAAAATTAGAAGCAGGCGTTTATTATTTTACCTGAGATATTTCAATTCTGAAATTAGACATATCCATAAATGTGAGGGTGAAAATCTGTATGTCTGTTTGTTTTTTGGGTGAAAATTCCACATACTGTATCTGTATCTTCGTAACAGCAGCTAAAAATATTTCCGAACTCTGACATAAGGATTTACATGTAAATCACATGCGAGTCACAACATGTAACAGTTATTTATCAGAGAGCGACAAAAAAGTGACTCAATGCAACGTTTTGGTATTTAAACTCAAATCGGAGCTGGAACGATCGGTCCGTTAATCATTTAGTTGAATAACAGAATATTAATAGGGGAAACATTTTTGAAAATCAGTAAATTTTTTAAAACGCTCTTTTTTCTAGCAAAAGCGCCCAAAATAAGCTGCTTGCAGGAAAGATTTCCCGTTTTATTTTGTTTTATATGATAGTAAATCTTATCTCTTTGGATTTTAAGACGTTTTTGCGCCAAACAAGCCATTAGACACGTCATATTGGGCTCTGGGAACTTGTGATGGGCCTTTTTTCACTCTTTTCTGATATTTCATAGACTAATTTAACGATTAATGAACAAAGTATTTGGCAGATTAATAAAAAATAAAGAGTTGCGGCCGTAACTCAAGGTGAATAAAAGATGAAATCTAAGTCACATGTGAGGCTGAAGATCAGTAAGATCTGGTTTGTGTTTTGCTGCTGAACCTGCAGATCATGAGACAGACTGATAACAGAGATGCTGTCTCTCTCCTCAACACTGAGCTGTATTGTAGCGAAGCCGCCGCAGGCTAATCGATCCGGCCGGTCCCAAAATCAGCCAGACTCCCCCCGAGGATCCCCAGAGGAGTGGAAACAGGACAGAAAGAACAAACATCATCCATTATATTGTTCGTTGTTCTTAAAAATCCACGACAAACAGGGGAAAGATTTCCCCTCTAAGTGCTCTTTCAAAGATAATTGAAAGAATTATACAGGAACAGATAAATGAACATATTTCAAACAGTAACCTTTTATATGAGCTGCAATCAGGTTTTAGAAAAACCCTTTCTACTGAAACATGCTCGCTTTATCTAATAGACCTGATTAGAAGAGAAGTGGATGGAGGGAGGTTTTGCAGTATGGTCATGCTGGATTTGCAGAAAGCATTTAATACAGTAGATCACAGCATTTCATTAATGAAATTAAGAGCCATTGGTTTCAGTGGGCTGACCCTGAATTGGGTCCAGTCATACCAATCAAATCGTACTCAAATGGTTGATATGAATGATTCTTGACTCATCATGGGATGTCAAAGTCATTTTGATTATGCTGATATCTCCTGATACACCAGATTATCACAACATCTCAAAAACAAACTACAAAAGGACACTGTTTTCAGAATTGAGAAGTTTCGGCTCCCAACCGGAAGTCATTCTCAATTGTGAAAATGGTCTGAGAGTCTTCCTGAGTGTCAGCTGTTTACCCTTCCTAGTTTCACCTGAAACTGACCTAATTGTTTCCAAGATGGCCCAGTAATCAGTAATCAGGCCTATTGTTTTTCTGGCTGCACCTCCCTCATCACTGTTAAGTACCTGATTAGCATGTGATTGGCTTGACCGTGGTGATAATACACTGAGGTAGATCGTTGGCAGGTTGAATCTCAGACCACCATTTCTGTTCAAAGAGGGGTTTTCTTTTTTCACAAAAATGGCTTCTTTGACTCCTCTGGTTTGAGGAGTCAAATAAGCCATTTTTGTGAAAACAGCAGAAACTCAGGAAGACTCCTCCCTGAGGGCGGGGCTTAATTAACACAGAGTAGCTTAGATTTCTGAGTTCTCAGACCATTTTTCACAATTGAGAATGACTTCCGGATGGGAGCCGAAACGTCTTGATACTGAAAACAGTGTCCAGATGACTACGACTGAAACCTTTTCTACGATGGACCACTCCTGGACGAATGAGGGACTACACCGTCTTAAACTACAAAAGGCTAAAAAAAAAATATATATGCAGGTTATATTAAAAGTACACATCTTGATCCTGCACATTTTAAAAAGGCTTAACTGGTTGATGGTGGAAAAAAGAACCATTTATATTAAGATGCTGCTCACATACAAAAAATTGTTTAAAAAATATGGTACCAAACTACTTAATTCATTATTTCTCACTATTAAGAGACAGTCGGTGGCGGAGGAAGTATTCAGATCCTTTACTGAAGTAAAAGTACTAATACAACACTGTAAAAACACAAGTAAAAGTCCTGCAGTGAAAATGTTACTTCAGTAAAAGTATGTCAGTATAATCAGGAAAATGTCCCTAAAGTATTAAAAGTAAAAGTACTCTGTGCAGTAAAATGTCCCTGTGCTGTTGTGCTGTTATATATTCTATATATCAGATTATTATTCCTCGTGCATTAATGTAAAAGCAGGATGTTGCTGCTACAGCTGGTTGAGGTGGAGCTTATTTTGTATTGGACTGCAACTAATGATTATTTTCATTCTGGATCAATCTGCTGATTTCTCCACGAATCGATTGATTGTTTGGTTTGTAAAACTTCTGAAAATAGAGAGAAATGCTGTCACAATGACCCAGAGCCTAAAGTGACGCCTTCGCAATGTTGTTGTGTCCAACCAACAGTCCTAGTAGTTTATAATTTATAACAAAACATCATGTTTTATAAACTCTTCATATGTTTTGTGTGCAAAAATCTTAATTTGTAACTAAAACTGTCAGATAAATGCAGTGAAGTAAAAAGTACAATATTTCCCTCTGAGGTGTAGCGCAGCAGAAGCAGAAAGTGGCATGAAAAGAAAAGACTCAAGTAAAGTACAAGTACCTCATATTTGTACTTAAGTAGAGTACTTGCGTAAATGTACGTAGTTACATTCAACCTCTGGAGACAATCGTAGCTACTTTATAAGAGGTAGCTTGACAGACTTCATACCTTTTCAATTGGAATAAATCTGAAATTGACACGTTTAAAGTGGCCTTAAAGAAATGGTTGACATGTAGCATATTCAACTTTATATTTTAAACTTTTTATAACCAAGAAAACATGAGCACGCTGACATAGCTACCCCGCCGCATGCTATTTCTTTTTATATGTTGATTGTATTGTCTTTGCTTGCTGTCTTGTAGTTTTGCTTTTATCTTGTTGTGTGTTAAGTGTTATACCAGAGGACCGCAATGGAAATAAGCCTTCGGGTTTTGTTGTGTTTTCATCCTCTGTGATTTTTAATTTAAAGTAAGTACACAAATACAGCCACTCAATGGCATGAGGAACAAAAAAAGTTACTCTGGATGTTTCGGGCAGGATGCTGCCTGGCTAAAATTAAAAAAATTAACCGATCACTGAGTATCGCTGACATTTAGATTAGATATTTTTAATTCAATTTTGAATCAAATGACAGACTAGGGAGGAAACACTATTTTAAAACTCTCAATGTGCTCAGTGTTTGCTCAACAGTATTTTTGTAGCTTCTAATTGAATCATTTTGGAGTTTAGTTTCACTCTGTTTTACTGATGTTGATGATGTTTGAGTTGTACTAATTTAAATTTTAATGCAATACTAACATTTCCTGCTGTTGCTGCAGCACAGCATGAATGGTCACAGTTAGAGTTGCAAATATGTGCTGATTAATCAATTTGTTTCAGACATTTCTTTGAACAGAAATACCAAATATTTCCTGGTTCCAGCTTCTCAAATATAATAGATTTGATGCTTTTTATTTGTCACACATGATCGTTAACCCGATATCTTTGGGTTTTGGACACCAAGAAGACATTTGAAGATGTCAAGTTGGGCTGTGGGGGAATTATGTCGGACATTTTGTACTTTTCTGACATTGTACAGAATCCATTCACCAAGAAAATAATCGTCACTTGCAGCCGTAGTCGCAGTTGCTCAGCACGGCACAAGTATCCTCATCCTTATTGAAAATAGCAAAAGTTTCATCAGGTGGACACAAACAAAACTCCTTGCTCTATGTCTGCTGTGTAAATACGCAACTGTTTGAACATGCTTTTGTTGAAAGAACAAACATCATCCATTATATTATATTGTTCGTTGTTCTTAAAAATCCACGACAAACAGGGGAAAGATTTCCCCTCTAAGTGCTCTTTCAAAGATAATTGAAAGAATTATACAGGAACAGATAAATGAACATATTTCAAACAGTAACCTTTTATATGAGCTGCAATCAGGTTTTAGAAAAACCCTTTCTACTGAAACATGCTCGCTTTATCTAATAGACCTGATTAGAAGAGAAGTGGATGGAGGGAGGTTTTGCAGTATGGTCATGCTGGATTTGCAGAAAGCATTTAATACAGTAGATCACAGCATTTCATTAATGAAATTAAGAGCCATTGGTTTCAGTGGGCTGACCCTGAATTGGGTCCAGTCATACCAATCAAATCGTACTCAAATGGTTGATATGAATGATTCTTGACTCATCATGGGATGTCAAAGTCATTTTGATTATGCTGATATCTCCTGATACACCAGATTATCACAACATCTCAAAACAAACTACAAAAGGACACTGTTTTCAGAATTGAGAAGTTTGGCTCCCAACCGGAAGTCATTCTCAATTGTGAAAATGGTCTGAGAGTCTTCCTGAGTGTCAGCTGTTTACCCTTCCTAGTTTCACCTGAAACTGACCTAATTGTTTCCAAGATGGCCCAGTAATCAGTAATCAGGCCTATTGTTTTCTGGCTGCACCTCCCTCATCACTGTTAAGTACCTGATTAGCATGTGATTGGCTTGACCGTGGTGATAATACACTGAGGTAGATCGTTGGCAGGTTGAATCTCAGACCACCATTTCTGTTCAAAGAGGGGTTTTCTTTTTTCACAAAAATGGCTTCTTTGACTCCTCTGGTTTGAGGAGTCAAATAAGCCATTTTTGTGAAAACAGCAGAAACTCAGGAAGACTCCTCCCTGAGGGCGGGGCTTAATTAACACAGAGTAGCTTAAATTTCTGAGTTCTCAGACCATTTTCACAATTGAGAATGACTTCCGGATGGGAGCCAAACGTCTTGATACTGAAAACAGTGTCCAGATGACTACGACTGAAACCTTTTCTACGATGGACCACTCCTGGGACGAATGAGGACTACACCTTCTTAAACTACAAAAGGCTAAAAATAATATTATATATATATATATATATATATATATATATATATATATATATATATATATATATATGCAGGTTAAATTAAAAGTACACATCTTGATCCTGCACATTTTAAAAAGGCTTAACTGGTTGATGGTGGAAAAAGGAACCATTTATATTAAGATGCTGCTCACATACAAAAAATTGTTTAAAAATATGGTACCAAACTACTTAATTCATTATTTCTCACTATTAAGAGACAGTCGGTGGCGGAGGAAGTATTCAGATCCTTTACTGAAGTAAAAGTACTAATACAACACTGTAAAAGTCACAGTTCACACAAGTAAAAGTCCTGCAGTGAAAATGTTACTTCAGTAAAAGTATGTCAGTATAATCAGGAATATGTCCCTAAAGTATTAAAAGTAAAAGTACTCTGTGCAGTAAAATGTCCCTGTGCTGTTGTGCTGTTATATATTCTATCATCAGATTATTATTCCTCGTGCATTAATGTAAAAGCAGGATGTTGCTGCTACAGCTGGTTGAGGTGGAGCTTATTTTGTATTGGACTGCAACTAATGATTATTTTCATTCTGGATCAATCTGCTGATTTCTCCACGAATCGATTGATTGTTTGGTTTGTAAAACTTCTGAAAATAGAGAGAAATGCCGTCACAATGACCCAGAGCCTAAAGTGACGCCTTCACAATGTTGTTGTGTCCAACCAACAGTCCTAGTAGTTTATAATTTATAACAAAACATCATGTTTTATAAACTCTTCATATGTTTTGTGTGCAAAAATCTTAATTTGTAACTAAAACTGTCATAAATGCAGTGAAGTAAAAAGTACAATATTTCCCTCTGAGGTGTAGCGCAGCAGAAGCAGAAAGTGGCATGAAAAGAAAAGACTCAAGTAAAGTACAAGTATCTCATATTTGTACTTAAGTAGAGTACTTGCGTAAATGTGCGTAGTTACATTCAACCTCTGGAGACAATCGTAGCTACTTTATAAGAGGTAGCTTGACAGACTTCATACCTTTTCAATTGGAATAAATCTGAAATTGACACGTTTAAAGTGGCCTTAAAGAAATGGTTGACATGTAGCATATTCAACTTTATATTTTAACTTTTATAACCAAGAAAACATGAGCACGCTGACATAGCTACCCCCGCCGCATGCTATTTCTTTTTATATGTTGATTGTATTGTCTTTGCTTGCTGTCTTGTAGTTTTGCTTTTATCTTGTTGTGTGTTAAGTGTTATACCAGAGGACCGCAATGGAAATAAGCCTTCGGGTTTTGTTGTGTTTTCATCCTCTGTGATTTTTAATTTAAAGTAAGTACACAAATACAGCCACTCAATGGCATGAGGAACAAAAAAGTTACTCTGGATGTTTCGGGCAGGATGCTGCCTGGCTAAAATTAAAAAAATTAACCGATCACTGAGTATCGCTGACATTTAGATTAGATATTTTTAATTCAATTTTGAATCAAATGACAGACTAGGGAGGAAACACTATTTTAAAACTCTCAATGTGCTCAGTGTTTGCTCAACAGTATTTTTGTAGCTTCTAATTGAATCATTTTGGAGTTTAGTTTCACTCTGTTTTACTGATGTTGATGATGTTTGAGTTGTACTAATTTAAATTTTAATGCAATACTAACATTTCCTGCTGTTGCTGCAGCACAGCATGAATGGTCACGGTTAGAGTTGCAAATATGTGCTGATTAATCAATTTGTTTCAGACATTTCTTTGAACAGAAATACCAAATATTTCCTGGTTCCAGCTTCTCAAATATAATAGATTTGATGCTTTTTATTTGTCACACATGATCGTTAACCCGATATCTTTGGGTTTTGGACACCAAGAAGACATTTGAAGATGTCAAGTTGGGCTGTGGGGGAATTATGTCGGACATTTTGTACTTTTCTGACATTGTACAGAATCCATTCACCAACAAAATAATCGTCACTTGCAGCCGTAGTCGCAGTTGCTCAGCTCGGCACAAGTATCCTCATCCTTATTGAAAATAGCAAAAGTTTCATCAGGTGGACACAAACAAAACTCCTTGCTCTATGTCTGCTGTGTAAATACGCAACTGTTTGAACATGCTTTTGCAATCTGTTAATCAATGCACTTCCACTGATACTACTAAATATAAAAGTATTTAAACACAGTTAGAATTGGCATTGTGATTGGCCAACCCAATCAGCCAGAATAAAATGTATCAATTGTACATTTCGGCAAACCACAGATATGTGCAATCTGTACAATTCAAACATTTAATCTCTACGTTTCAAACGCTGTGGTTAAAGTCTGGTTAGGTTTAGGCACAAAAACCACTTGGTTAGGATCATGATTTGGGTTAAAATACCCGGTTTTGTCACCATAAAAACAGCCAAAAATGTCCCGACGCCTTGCTTAAAACATCAGGTTTTTTTCGCTGTTATTGTGGTCTTGAACAGTGGTCTCTGGTACTTTTCCAACTTCCAGCAATCTGATATGATTACTGATCTCACCACCATCCAATCCCTCCTCCTCCTCCAAGTAAGAAAATCAGCTCCTGAAGACGTCATCTTACCTATGTCTTTATTGTAGGCCTACAAATGTTGATATGATGCATATTAGATGTATTAAAACGTAGAGATTGCATGTATCTGTGGTTTGCAGAAACGTACAATTGATTTTTTTCTGGCAACTGGGCTGGATTGACGAGGCAGGGCTTAACATAAGCTTTTGTTTGCAAGAGGAGAAATGCAAACAGAAAAGGAAAAAAAAAGACCTGTCCCCTGAATACATATTTTGATATGAACTGCCGTTTATATGCTAAGGGTATAGCTCAGGTTAGCTCATCACTGGGGAATAAATGCAGTCAATGGAAAAGCCTCACAGCCAAAGTAAAGACTATGTGTGTGGAGAGACAAAATTAACTACATTAAAAATACATTTCACACTATTCGACCCAGAACTTCCTCTGCAGCAGCAGGAAGGCCTCAGCCGCTGGCTGCAGTCTGAAATATTAATGCAACCTCTATATAACTCCATACAGACTTCTGCTCCACTCCCACTGTTAGTCAAATATTAATTGCAAAAATGACAAAAAGAGAATGGAAGTTAACTGAGGCCCTTAGTAGATAAAGAGCTAACAGTTTTAAATAAAATGCACCATCTGTATTTCGGACATCCTGAATGAAAATATCCACCATTCAAGGAAAAGGAGTAAGAGACACATTCTTCACTCATTTACTGTTACAGCTGAGTGTGGATTTGGTTCATTTCTACAGTGTGAACAGACACTTGAAAAGCAACGTCATCTTATACATGACTTTTCCCTGTCCAGAGTTGCTACTGTTAGTGTTAATGTAAATATCAGTTTACCACAGGAAGTGGTAAACCCATTCACAGCAACTTCCTGGTGATTAACTTTATAACGGTTAACTTTACAAGTTGCTAAGGAGCAAAAAAACATTCACTTCTCACTTGGTAAAGCTGGACTGGCTCATTTAGGGAGGAACAGCAGGTTCAACTGAGCCTGCAAGTGATCTGAACCCATCTTTGTGGGCTGCTGTGGGACACAGCTACTGTGTACTCGACCTATGAACTTCCATTTGAAGGCAACATATTAGTCATATAGAGATTTCCCAAAGGCAGAAATTGTGTCAGAGTGAAAGAACTACAGATTTTTAAAACCAAAATTCACCCAGTCATCTTTATATATACACATATACATATATAAAATACAAAACAGAAGGTGGTATTGACCTCTTGTTCAGGATCGTTGCCTTTGTGTGAATAATTGCGTGGTGAAATAATACAGCAGCTGACTGGCAGTAATGTACAAGAGATATTCTAGGCACAGATTAGATTGAGAGATAGATTAAGAGATAAATAGAGGCTAGCTTCAACAGTTTATGCGTGCAACCCTGAGTAGCGCTGCAACTAAAGATTATCTTCACTTTCAATTAATCTGCTGATTATCTATGGCAAATTGGTTGGGTCATTATAAAGTCAGAAAATAGACAATTTTCTTAAACCCGATGTGATGTCTTCAAATCACTTGTTTTGTCCGAAGATATTCAGTTTATTCAGCAGCTGGAACCAGTTAATTTGAGGCATTTCTGCTTGAAAAATGACTTAATGAATAAATTGATTAATCAAAATAGTTGCAGATTAATTTTCTGTTGATCGAATAATTCTAGTCTGATGTTGGCGTAATAACATGCCTGAGGGCAAAAGAAAATCAGAGAAGTAGGAGAAAAGGGCGCTAATTTGATAAAACATGTTAATTATTTTGCCTTAAAAAAGTATACTTGTTAGCATGAAGTAGCCTTTTAATTTAGCTGACTAACACCGGAGATAAGCGGTTTACAGAGGGGAAAAAAAGGCTTTGATTCATGTCAATTTCTTCTTATGAGATGTAAAAATCACAAAACAGCACACCTGAATAATAAAATCTCCTTTGCTAATCACCCCCAGGCTGAAAAAACTAATTTGCTGCATTGTCACATCACTTTACTGATGGACTAGGACTGCATGGCTGAACAGCATAGCAACCCGACCTGTAGGGGGCGTAACTACAAGGAGGAAGTCCTGTGGATTTACTGTCGAGTCCTCCTCGCAAGACAGAGGAGGGAAGATGCTGGTGTGACGATTATAGCAGCAGGAAGCAAAGCTGACTACCTGCCTCCCGCGCAAACCCATCTCCGACCTTCATAGCCTCCATACACACACACACACACACCTGAACCCTAAAATAAACAGTTAACTTTGTGTGTCCCCATAATGTGACTGAACTGATTCTTGTCCCCACAACATCATTAATATAAGTACACACACACACACACATTCTCCATAGTGGTCCATAGATTACTCTCCTGCTGTTTTAAATGATTAATTAGCTGCTCGTTCCATTATTGATGTTGTGTTTGTGTGCAGCAGAGAAGCTGAATAATAGATTGAACCCCGACTCTGCTGCTGCTTTTGGGGGAGGGAGGGGAGGGGGAGGGGGAGGCGGGGAGTAAGGGAGCAAGGAACGGTAGGAGACAAATTAGGGTGTGAGGAATAGAGGAAGGAAAGGTCATGGGAAGAAGTCACGATCCTCTATATTTACTTTGCAAACACTCAATGTGAGAATACATTTTTGTTAAATTTCCTGTTTAGTTTCAAATGTGCAAACAAATCCCATGATCAGATAAGTCTGTACGGATATAAATGATGATTTGTAAATCATAAACAGAGGATTTTAAAACAGGTTAGAGTTGATATACTTGGTATCCTGCTTCCCTTCAGAGCATTGGTTGTGCGTGTTTACAATCTTAAATCATCTTAGTTATGTACAGTTTGGTCGTTGCTTTTTAAAAGCTCCCAGAAGATAAAAATATCACCAATAATCCTGTTAGTTTTACATTATTACACAACAACTACAACAGTTACAAGAATCAGGGAGTTATGTGTTGAACTTACTATGAGTCTGTCACTGATAAATCTACTAGCCTCAGGTGACACATACTGTAGTGTAAAGACATTAACATACTCAGGGTTCAATAACTGTTTTTATAGGCACAAAGGATCTTTTTTTTACCTTTAAGAAATTCATCTTTTTGATATATTATCAGCAGTAGCTCACAGAAAGCACAGCATCTCCTGAGGTCAATGTCACTGATTGTATCTGATCTCATCCGCTGAGAACGTTTGCCCCGATTTCTTTAATTAGAAGACTCTGGGAGAGAAGTCGAAGAAAAAACGTGATCTCTCCAAAACATACAGTATTTTGCAAATGCAAAGTAGATATGAACGAAATTTGTAGAATATAAAGGTTTTAAACTAGACTACATAGCTAAACAAAGCTAAAAATAAAGATAAAAGTTGTGCAAACAGAATCACAACAGTGAAGCTCAACATTTAAGTCAGGTGGTTCTTAATCTGTAAATAATTAACATCTAGGCTAAATTATATATATCAGTTTGCACTAAAGTGTTGGAACGACCAACCGAGCGACCAACAGACAAGACAATGCCATCCCTAGCGCCCTGCCGCTAGCATGGCTAATAAAAACGTATGCCATCAGAATAACTTTAATGCTAATTAAGATGGTGAACATGGTAAACATTATACCTGGTTAGCATCAGCATGTTAGTATTGTCATTGTGGGTATGTTAGCATGCTGACATTAGCCTCACAGAGCTGCTAGCATGGCTGTAGACTCTTAATGCTTATCTTTTCAGCCGCATTTTTCAGTCATCCGTCTCATGCGTCTGACAGAACAGATTTGCTTCTATTTTAATCAATACAACTGTCCACACAGGCTGTGTAACTGCCGTGTTCACTCGCACTTTACACGTGTAGCCGCGTATTTTTACGCTATTCTTTTTTTCTTCCGTTTAACGCATGTGACTACAGTGATTGTGTGTTGGGCTCTGAGCTCTGCCAAAACGCGGTTGACACTGATGGAGGACTGAAGCTGCTGCTCTGCTAACGTGTTGCTTTTGCTAAGCTATAGAAAAATTAGGCAATTCCAGTGAAAATTGGTGTAGTCTATTTGTTGCTTTCAGTCCAGTCCATTCAAGTATCAACTTTTCATAATAATAATGATAAAATACAAATATTTCAGTTGGTCTGTGGAGCTGCTACAAACAGTTTGATACTCTATCAGGGGAGAAAAACAATTGTTACTGGAAATGAAGCCTATTTGTTGAACATGTTCCGTTGTCGTATACTTGTGAAGAGTGTAAGCAAAGGTTTCAAGGTCCCAAAGTCCTCGAAAATCATTCAGCAACATTACATCCTCGTGTAAACTCTCAGCTCAAGTCAGAAAAGGAAAACAAACAGCGGAGCAGTTAATGTAGTTTCACTGCAGAAAAGAGCAGCGTGGAGTGAACTTGGAAGGTGCCGAATGTTATTACAACATTTATTCAAATCAATTCAAAGTGAAAACAGCTTTGTTAACGTGACAGCTGAGGTCTGCTTCTGCCAAAGCCGCACAACAATCTAATTTGTCGAGCTTGGCAGAAGGAATGTGAGTGTAACAGTGATGAAAAGACTCTCATTATTAACTGTGGAGAAACCCTTAAAGGGCAGTTGTCCCGGTTATTTTTGGCTCCATGGTTGTTCATTTGCAGTGTTTGTATCTTGGTAGTGTGTCATCCCATCAGCTAATCAAGTGTTTATCAGATTTCCACATGTAGCTGTGCTGAGGCCACTGAGACTGAGTTTGTGTCTGTTTATGTCCATGCTGCAGTGTGATGCATTGATAATTATAGTTAAAAGGGCAGGTTTGGGTCTTAATGCCACCAGCTCCCCCTACAGCCCAAATCATTCTTGTGACAATCCAGAAAGCCTCTCTATTATTCGTGTTATAATCAATAACGGCTCCACTGGGGTGGACATTGGACGCAGTTGCCCCAATCAGAACCAAATCAATTTCAAAAGTCCACCCGTGGTTTAACGACCACACCCGCTCCCTGAAGAGAGAGGTATGCAAAGCAGAGTGCAAATAGAAGGCCTGCATACTCCACGTATATTATGAGTACATGAAGGACTTAAGAAATACAATGCTGCAGTTAATGATGCACGAGCAACTTACTTTTCCACTTGAATCTCTCAGAATGCCCAAAACTCAAAAGTACTGTTTAAAACATTTGACCGGATTATTGGTGCCCCCCTAACATTAACTTGCTTGCAACACCTGACCTCTGCAAGCAATTTAAAATATTTTTTACTGAAAAAAATTGAACAAAAACAGAATCCCGGCCAGCCCCATAATTTACTTGTCCCAGAGCCTTTAACCCACAGATTACTTGATGTCCCATCCTTCAGGTCCTTCAGTGTCTCTTTCCGCACTCAATGATATGGTTCAGCACATGAAGTCATCTGCTTGCCCCTTGGATGTGGTCCCTACCAGACTACTGAAAGAGACTATGCCTACTGTTGGCCCTTTCATCTTATCTATTGTAAATCGCTCTCTGACCACCGGCTCTGTCCCCACTTGTTTTAAAACTGCTCTGGTTGAACCTCTCCTTAAACAACCCAATTTAGATCCCTCAACTCAGGATAACTACAGACCGGTTTCAAAACTCTCATTTTTATCCAAGATCCTAGAAAAGGCTGTATTCAAACAATTATTACCACATTTGACAGATAATTTATTCGAATTGTTCCAGTCTGGTTTTCGATCCCTTCACAGTACTGAAACTGCTCTTCTCAAAGTCTGTAATGACCTTCTGTGGGCTGAAGATGCTGGTGAGTGCACAATTCTAGTTCTTTTGGACGTCAGAGCTGCTTTCAACACAGTTGATCATAAGATGCACATTGACAGACTGGAAAGGTGGGTAGGAATCACTGATGTGGCCTTAAACTGGTTCAGGTCCTACCTTTCTAATAGATGTTTCTCTGTGACTATGGCCAGCTCAGTTTCATCCCCCACGAACATGCTCTATGGTGTCCCACAGGGTTTAATTCTGGTTCCCATTCTATTCTTCATCTATATGCTCCTTTTGGTGACATCATCCGCAAATATAATGTCCAGTTTCACTGTTACGCTGATGACACACTGCTCTATATTCCAATCAAACCCGGCGACCAGTCTAACATAGCAACCCTCCTCTAGTGCCTTGCTGAAATAAAACACTGGATGGCACGCAACTTTCTCCAACTAAACCTTACAAAATCTGACGTCATTGTCCTTGGTCCCCCCACAAACAGAATTCAAATCACGGAAAACCTAAGTGAACTAGCAACTTATGCAAAGCCCTCAGCCAGGAATCTTGGTGTAGTTTTTGATAGGACTTGTGTTTTGAACCCCATGTAAAGAAAGTTGTTCAGTCATGTTTTTATCATTTGAGAAATATAACTAAAGGTTAAGACTTTTATTTCACCCCTAAAAATGGAGAAACGCATCCATGCTTTTATTTCTTCCCGCCTCGACTACTGTAACTCCCTATATACCTGTCTCAGTCAGAAATCAATCCACTGCCTAAAGTTAGTCCAAAATGCGGCAGCTCGGCTTTTAACTCAATCCAAAAAATGTGACCATATCACCCCTGTTTCAGCATTCTTGCACTGGCTGCCCGTTTATTTGAGGATTTTAATTACTTTTAAGGCTAGGCATGGGCTGGCCCTCTCTACATTTCTGACCTTTTAACCCCGTATGAGCCAGGACGCAGACTTAGATCCTCTGGTAGGGCATTGTTAGCCATTACAAGGTCTAGGCTGAAAACCAAAGGAGACAGGGCCTTTGCTGTCAGGGCCCCTACACTCTGGAACAATCTGCCAAAGGAGATCAGGCTTGCAGCAGAGTCAGTTCCCTGTTTTATCTCACTTCTTAAGACACATTTTCATTTAAAAAAAATGTATTTTGATTTGTTTGCATGTTTTATATTAATTGTTGTAAAGCACTTTGTTACCTGTATTGAAAAGTGCTATACAACTGCGTTGTTTTACTTAAGAATGATGATAAGCTTAAAAAAATGCAATACACTGTTAAAGATTAAACCAGTGGTTTCCAACCTTTTGGCTTGTGACCCCTTAAATAACTGTTTGAGGACCAAATAGGTCAACTTATCCAATATCTCACAAAAAAAGATTAGAGAAAAGTCCCCAAAAAATGAATAAACATTTGTGTAGCAGAACTTTGTACCCCCCAGATTTATCTTGTGGCCCTTTGGAGGGGCCCGACCCCTAGGTTGGGAACCACTGGACTAAACTAGCTAACTGTTTATAAAGTAGTTAGAACTAACTGTATATAAAGTAGTTAAAACTAGCTCCACCATGAGCAGCTACAACAGTAAAATGCTGCTCTAACATTGATGCATCAGTATTAATAATCTAATAATGTCATATATAATCATCTATCAGTCATTTTCTATGTAACAAGTTCTTTTATTTTTCATGCTTTGTGCACATATTGCTGATAATACTTTAGTCCTTTTACTTAGGTAGGGTTTTAAATGCTGGACTTTTACTTGTAATGAGTTATTTTTACATACGTATCTAAATACTTCTTCCACCACTGCTGGCCATTAGGCGATCCCTTCCTAACATGACTACAAGAAATATGGGGGAAAATCCACAGTCCTCATTCTGTGCAAAAATGCATACTGAAGTTCAGCTGAAACTAATATGAGGCTTCATCGGTCTTGAGTCTTGAGTGAGAAATCAAACGTGTTTCTTCGTCCTTACAGTAGTGTATACGTTTATTTTGTTGTTGGTGTTTTGTCCTGACAACAGATCTACTTGCAACTAACAGTATGTATCCCTCCACCAAGCCTCAGCAAGGAAAACACTGTCTGTGGGAACACAAAGAGAGAATTTTGTACTGAAACGACTGTACATGTGAAAGTTTTAATGATTAAAGCGACCAATAACTGTTTCAACGTACATATGCCATGTGAGTATTGTTTAAAATCCAAACCTATCCTTTAAAGTTAACATTCCCCCCCAGATCCTCCTAAATGATTCATTATTATCAGTCCGTGATTTTCATTAATTTAAATTCAGTTTATTTATTTATATAGCGCCAAGAAGTTATATCTCAGGGCACTTTTCATATAGAGCAGGTCTAGACTGTACTCTGTATAATATTATTAACAGAGACCCAACAATTCCCACCAGGAGCAAGCATTTGGCTGTAGCAGGCAGAAACCTCAAGCAGAACCAGACTCACGGTGGGAGAGCCAAAGTAGATCAGAATGTTATATGGCCCTAAAAAGAGATTATGAATTGGCAGAATATCTCTCTACTGTCAGAGACAGAAAGCAGAGACAGATCCTGACCAAGTACAGGCTCAGTGTCCACACACTGGCAATCGAAAAAGGAAGACACAAAAAATCATGGCAACCAAAAGAAAACAGAACATGTGGCCTCTGTTCGACAGGTGGGGATGAGACAGAGATGCACTTCCTCCTGCAATGTACAACATTCAATGAAATAAGGAACGTTTATTTTTAAATTCAACTCCGTAATCTCAGATTTCAAAGAGCTAAATGAGCTCTCAAAATTAAAAAGAGAGAGAGAGAGAGAGAATGAGACTGGGCCGATCCTGCTGGCTAATATATATCAACATGCTACAACCTGAGGACACACGCACACATACACTCCGTTTAGTTTTCACTTTTTGTATTTGTATTTTAACTGCAAGTCTACAATTTATTATTATTATTATCCTATCTTTTAATATCACAATTCTTGTGTTTATGTATGTTTTTATTTTACATTTTCTCTGTTGCCCATGCCAATAAAGCCCAATTGAATTGAAAGAGAAAGAGAAAGAGAAAGAGAAAGCGAGAGAGAGAACATACAGTTGAACAATGCAAGTTCCAAATGGAGATGTAAAGTAATAGTAATGGCAGTGGTAATAATATTAATATTCATAAAAATAATAATTGTAATAATAATGATAGGAATAATAATAATAAATGTAGCAGCAGTTGTTGAGCAGGAACATGGGGGCAGCAGGAGGCCGACAATCACAGATCCAGACTCTGCAGCTCCGGAGGCAGAAATACCTGCTGAAAGCGACTGAATGGGGGGGAGGAGAGAGACGAGAAAGAGGACGTCGAGTTACAGTAACATGCATTGTTGGGATAATTACATTCCAGGAGTTAGTTTGTGACGTGTTTAATAATTTACTTTAATGCTGTATCCATTCATTCCTTCTTTGCTTCTACCCAAATAGCTTGTGAACACTAAAGCGTGTCCACTAAAAGTCATGCCCATTTAGGTTGGAACCTTAATTCAATATAGCCTTATACTTGGCCAAGAACATTGTGGTCTGACGTCCCAAGGGGAGGCTGCATAGAGTACAGCCTTATCCTGTAGGCATTTGGGATGTGACCAAACATGTTGATGTTTAACAGGTATATTACCATGTTCACCATCTTAGGTTATAGTGCTTCCATGCTTTTGGTGAGTAACACTAAACACAAACTACAGCTGTGGCTGATGGGAATATCATTAGTTTAGCAAATATTTAGTCATGAGCCAAAGCATTGGACAATTTTGGCAATTTTGATAATGTACTTCTTACGCCACTTTATTTATTTGGCAGCTATACTTACGTAGCAGAGAATTATTTTAAAAACCTGTAATGAGCATATATAATATAATTAGGGCAGGGTTTCGTTTAAAAACATTACGATACCAGTACCAAAACCAGTACCCGTTAAAGTGATACCGATACCAATAGAGTTCTTCATTTGATACCCATCATGTGAATGGAAGCATTTTAAGGTATGAGGTATGTGTAGCCTATAAACAGAGAGCCAGCACAACAGACCAGCCTTGTTTATCAGAGTGTTGAGTAATAGGAAACGTTAATTCTGAAGGACTATGAATTAACAGTTTGAGTCAAGCATGCCAGGGCCTGCCTGCTGCTGCTCCTCTCGCGGTCACTTTGCCTCCGGAGCCCCCTTCGCTGCCGGAGCATCTCTGGGCACACTCCAACAGCACTCCACACACTGGTCCGGAGCTGGGTCCGGGTCCAGCCTGCCAGAGAACAAGGCGAAGAAGTGCCCACTGTGTGTGAAGGGGGAGCCCGGCGGCAGCCCGCTGTATGTAGCTGCTAGCTGTAGCTGTGGTAGTGGGCCAATCACACGTCGCACTAAATCAAAGAACTCTTGCAGTAATTGGCTGCGAGCAAAACCATACAAATAGTTTTTTTTTTTTTTTGGGGGTACAAAAAGGATTGAATGCAGGTATCGTTTGAAGAAGCTGGATAAGTTTCGATACTATTTGGTACTGGGTTATTTCGGTCGATACCTTAAAAAGGTATCCAGCCCTGTGATATCCATTGTTATACAGTAAATTAAACTTCCCAACAGTATATGAAATGGGTAATATTAACTCTAGCCAGCTACATCATTAAAATGCTGCTATGTTAATGGATCAGTAATCCAGCAGTGTAATACACAATACAACACTGACAGAGCCCATCTTGCCTACTTTTACTTTTATACTTTAAGTACATGTTTCTGATAATACATAAGTAAAAGTATTCAAGTACAATTTTGAATGAAGGACTTTTACTTGTAACTGAGTATTTCTAAACTGTGATATTTCTACTTGTACTTCTTCCACCACTGGCACTTTTTCCATGTTTTTGTTTTTTTAACATTGATTTCAATGGAATGTGTTTACTACATCTCCTCCCTGCGGTTTGAACACTGAAACATTATCTCCTTTCACAAAACACTTGCATCACTACTGTTATTTAACACAGTGAAAAGCTTGTTGAACCTGTAGAAGTAATGTATCCTCACATTGCATCTCTGACGTCTATAAATTGAACAAGCACAGTAATATTACTGGGATTAAAGATTACATTCTACCGCTAAAAACTCATTTGTACTTTGGTTGTTTTCATCTTTTTGTCTCAATCACTCACTCTCCCATGAGCTGATAAAATTCTACGAACTTGCTTTCATAACAAGGCAGATAAGTTGAAAAATGCATCGCCAACAAGCTATAACCAAGAGTTGTTTGTTCCTGGAAAGCCGAAATGTTGGCGATATGAGTTTGATAATAAGCAGACGTGTGACTGGAAAGCTGACAGGGAAAAGTTTCTTTCATGTCCCTTTAAAGCTGCCATCACGTGCACTCAAGCAGAGACACTTTGATGTGATTAAGAGACTCGATACAAACTGCAACTCAAAGAACACCCAGATGTTTGGAATATTTTTATGACACATTAATATTAAAGTTTCTACATTCATCCTTTAAATTTCCTAAAATGGTTTGTTAGCGTTGTTAACACGCCTCATTTAAACTGAGAGCCAGAACCAGCTGCTGCTACAGTGGGAAGTCTGAATGTTAAGAATGCTAACAGGGTACTTCAGGGAAACGGAGGGAGAAATGAAGAAACTGCTTTAAAATAACACTTTGCTTGGAGTCAAAATCCACTTCTGTCTTTCTCCTGTTTGGTAACTCGCTCTGACAGGATTCAGTGCAGATTCGACACGCACCTGAAGCTTGTTAAATAAATCAGATTCTCATTAAAAAGAGATGACAGCAACAGGGTTTTTTATCAAAATCCAAAAATGTCTTAACAGCAGCCATGTGTTGAAGTGTGACTGTTGTTACTGGTATGTACAGTCAACACGAACTGGGCCACATGTTCTGACTATAGAGATGAAATGTATGAGTTTAGCAATAATATGTTTGTGTATAATTATCTGCGAGGACCGATTTGTGTTGTGAAAGCTAGTTTGTGAGATAGCCGCAGCTAGCCGCAGCTAAAACTAAAGCTAAGTTTCGTTATTGACATTCCCCTAGTTATCTGCAAATGAAAAAACATCCATTTTGATGAACTGACATTTACATTTCTCAGTTTGTTATTCTACATAATTAAATAAGAAGGAGAAAAAGTAAACTCCTGCGGATTGCTATCTAAGCTAGTGAATTTCTTTTCATGGACTAAATGCATTTTAATAATATGGATAATCAAACTAAAGTTAATTTTCTTAAACAAACTAGTTAAAATGGATCAGAAAGCTGAGACGTCACATGCTGTTGTTAGACACGTATCTGCATTTTATTTTTTTTGGTATTATGTGGGCTCTATGGCATTTTTTAAGGCTAAAATAATCATTTTAAAAAAGACATATAATAAATCCGTTTGTCGTCCAGACTGAAAACTTTAAACCCTTTTTCTCAACTTCACTGCTTCAGTAGCTACTGCTCTCCACCTTTTTAGGGCAGAATACTTTAAATAAAAAAATTTAAAAATTGTCCTGCTTACTGTAATGAAATGATCAACTTTAGGTTGGAAAAAAAGGTGCTTGACCACTCAGAAAGACACACAGAGAGAGTGTGAGCAGTGAGTGAGCGAGCTGGAGAAGAATGACAGGAAGTGAGGATAATGACCAGAGAGGGAAGCCGAGGAATTTCAGCTTTCTGTATCAGAGGTTCCCATCGCAGACCTGCTGAGCTCCAGACCTTACACTGCTAAAAATGTCAAAAGTTATTTATTTTGCCAGTACAATGAGGCAAATTATATTCAGTTACATAGTGGAAATCCACTTGTCAAATTCACGTTGAATGCAACGTGATAATCTTGGATAAAGTGATCCACCTACAGCTAATATATATATACATACATATACACACACACACAAAGTGTGTACAAAGTACAACGTGTGCTTTTGCTTTTACTTGCTCAGTCACAGTAGTACAGATATTTGTGCGGTAATTATTTATGATTTATGGATGTTAAGGAGCTACATTAACATTAGTGGCAGATATTTTTTTACAGCGTAGTGTTCTTTGGCCGTGATAATCATCAGTGTTTATATTGTCTCTATTTCTGGTTATCAGGGTCTCTCACACACACACACACACACACACACACACACACACACACACACACACGGACCCAGATTACATCATGCTGCTATTAATGAATTCTATTTTTGTCAACTGTAAGTCGGCCACACAAAAACGGCAAAAGGTACAGAAAAGATGTGTTTGTGCCCTCTTGTGTACTTCTGCCTTTGTGGGGACCAAGTTGAGTTACACACCGGAAAGTGGGGACATTTTTTCCCCGTCGTCACTTTTTCAAAGACCTTTTTGAGCGTTTAGACTTTAATGGTTAAGGTTCGGGTTAAAAGTTAGGATTAGGGTTAGGGTAATGTCAGTCTGGGGCCTCATAAGTATAGAAGCAGAATTATAAACGTGTGTGTGTGTGTACGTGAAGATGGTCATCTGCATATATGTGTGCATGCATTGCAAAAAAGTTCGCTTCAGACTGAATCCATCACACTGAACATATACCACAATTATTTTTTGTCAAATCAAAAAATGTCCAATTGACGGTAAAATGCTATATACAAAATGTTATATAAGTAAAAGTTAGTGTATTTGCAGTAAAATGCATTCTTGTGAGGTACAAAGTTAAAAGGTACCCTATCAAGTTTTTGATTGCTAGTAGCACTGTGGAGCAATGTTTTTATAAATGGGTCTCCATTTTGTTTGTTGTCATGCAACACGCACAAGGACACGATACACATTCCTGCCAATAGTTTCACACTATTTCAGTGATCTACAGGGGGCAGCAACGCATCGAGAAACGCAGCAATTTGCCAGCAAAGGCAAGGAAGAAGAAGACTGCGAGCTAGTAAACGTGTTTGGAAAGAATGCAGGTTTCAAAATTTAAAGAAAAAGTCAGACGTTTTAGGAAATGCATTCAACACATTTGTTTGACCTCAAGGTGTTTTGGTTACAATGAGTTTGTTACATAAGAGTTCAATACTGTATTTCTATAATACTGAGGGTCTGTATATTTGTACAATAGCATCAGCTGGAATCAATCAAAGACTTAAATAATTAAATGGTTTCGATCACACCCTCTGACAGCCTTATTGAAGGTCCTCCTGAACGTAACCTACAGCTTGTCCGTGTCCTGATCAGATGTTGATGATCATTTCATCACTTTTCCATTTGAATTTGTTGTTTAAACAAATTCTAGCTAACATATCAGGTACAAGCTAGCATGTCAACTACTGTAAAAGTCTCTGGGCTGACCCGACTTCCAGAGGACCGGACCTGAACCACGTATAAGTATGTAAACCTTAGTTATTGTACCCATTACATCTCATTTGTGCTGTGTAATTAAACTGTACAATACTCTGTGGTACATATATTTTTACTAGGAATAATTCCACACAATTATTTTGGACTGTTGCTTAATTGTGTTTTATCGCTACTGCTCCAATAGTTATTTCGTTGTGCGTTGGGGTTGATTATTCCGAGTATTAGCCACAGCCCAGACTGTTTTGTCCGACAAACAGTCCAACAATTTACAATTTACAATCATATAAAACAGAATCA
The DNA here is from genome assembly GCF_020085105.1 of Siniperca chuatsi. Lineage (NCBI taxonomy): Eukaryota > Metazoa > Chordata > Actinopteri > Centrarchiformes > Sinipercidae > Siniperca > Siniperca chuatsi. The sequence goes on from NC_058046.1 coordinate 2,835,295, forward strand.
AACAGAAAAGCAGCAAATCCTCACATTTGAGAAGCTTGGACCGCTGAGTATTTGGCATTTTTGCTTGATAAATGCTTTAAATTATCAATCGATTATTAAAATTGTTATTGTATTGGCGGTCAACTAACTGATTCAAACTTGCAGACTCTTCTTTAATATCAACATTGGCTAAATTTGCCTTCTGATAAGTTAGCTAGCAAGCCAAGTTTTTTCAGGTTAACTGAGCTGACTTTTGCCAGGACAAGGACACGAAACTTTTTTGTAACCTCATTTAAGAACGGGAAAGGCTTTCTTGGCTGTTTCTTGGCTTGTTTGTCAAAGCCATTAATAACACTCAGACAGTCAGACCTCCATTATGGCGCCAGTTCGAGCTTCTACAGGAGTAATAATGTAACTGCGAAACCTACAATGGTTAAAAAAAAAAAATGGCAGATATCTCAAATTGGAACACAACTCCCCACGAGTTTACAGTATCATCATCAACACGAGGTATAAACCTGCCAGACTGCAGGAAGGTCTTCATAGCACTGACTTATACATCCTCATTTCACATTAGATAAACACAGTGACTGATATTAGATGTCATAACCTACATTTACGTTTAAGTATGCATCTGAAACATTGTTTTTCACTCTGGTAAATAATAAATTGGCGACAGATAGCTCGTTAGAAAGTTTGTTAACTGACAAACACTTTACAGACAAGTGAACTGGGTTTTATTCCAATGGATTTCAACACTATTACCTCATGTTCGTTGCTCAATACTCCCAAAATACAGACCATTTGATGAATACAGGTTTTAACATAAATAATCAGATTCAACAGTGAGTTTTGCTTCCACGCCAGCAGACATCACATTTATCAGATCTCACGTTGGAAATGATAGTGTGTGGGTGGAGGAGAGCCGAGCCGGACCGTTCCAAGCTAAATACATAAAATCTCACCCACTTCTAAACCTTAACCCCCCCTTTCTGCTCTCAGTCCTGGCCCAAATTTGGCACTGTTGGCCTCTGCGAAAAGGCATTTCTCCCGGGGGGGATGGAGGCTCTGTGTAACTCTTGACTGCAGTCCGAGTCTGACAACATCATGATTTTCCCACAGGAAAATAAAAACATAAACTTTGACATAACATGTTTTTGAATCAGGAGATCAAAGCTGTGAGAGGAGAGGCTTCGTGGGATCCATGTGTGCCACGCAACAAACTCAATGTACAGCAGGAAGCAGCTTCCATTAGGATTTTCAAAAAGCAATCACACAGTCAGGACGTAGAGTCAGAAAGATATGAGGCAGTGCAATGTTTCTTTGGCATGTAAGAGTGTAAAAAGAGTAAAAAAAAAAGTGTATTGTCGCTACTTGTGCTTAAGTAACAAGAACTGACACTGAGAACTCAGCAACATTAACTGATGTACTGGAAGAGTCTGACACTGCGCCATCATCAAGGTTTTTAGGTTTAATAAAAACTGATATGTGCTGAAATGCGCAGGTTTACACATTTGAGAGGACATGCACTGGACTCCTACATTGTTACAAGCAGGCTTGGATGGATATATATTGGGCTGATAAAGCTGCAACCATTAGTCAATTAATCCATTACACAATGTCAGAAAATTAATTGCCAACTATTTTGATAATTAATTGTTTCAGTCATTTTTAAGCAAAAGTGACGAAACTTCTCTGGTTTCTCCAATCTGAGGATTTGCGCTTTTTTCTGTTTTAAATAATGGTAACAACTTTAATATCTTAGAGTTTTTTGATATGTTGTTAACCAACGATTAATTAAGAAAATAACTGGCAGATGAATCAATAATGGACATAATAAGTTAGTTGCAAGCCTCAAGATCAGAGATCAAAAGTTTGATGGAAGTTTGTGAACACAGCTGGAAAGGGCTGAAGAACATTTTTCACGTATTCAGTTGTGTTTTTTCTAAATCAGTTCATCATTGAAAGATTAGACGATATGACGATTTACTCGTCTATACCGTCAGATATTTGGCCATCCTGTTTATACTGTGGTAGCTATTCCCTCACTGTTGCAAATACAGTGATTAGAACTGCTTTATGGCAATATCGCATTTTTATTATTAATATTTTTGCTTTAATGTTATGATGTGCTCACTGGATTAGGCTTTCATAAAAAGCTGCTGACCCAAAAAGATTTTTATTGGTCTGGATTTGTTGGTGAGTTTTAGTGTTCAGTGATGGTCTAAATGCTGTTTTTGAGACTTTTTTTTTTTTTTTTGGCATGAAAATTATTAATTTTATTAAAAATTGCAATCCACTTCAGCCCACAAATATTAGTATTGGCTTTTAGAAACCCTTATTGATCAAAACCCAGTAACATCATCACAGCATTTCTGAAGAGCGGTCTGTATCGACAAAAACAAACGTTTGTGTTGGACCTTTCGTCCACAGCATCTCTCTTTTATGTCAAAGCTACAAGATGGTGTTGTGGACGCTCTGGAGCCCGGAGCACACAGTCCGGATCTCAGGGAGACAATTCCACATTGTTCAGTGTACTCTCTCCCAATCAGTAACTTTCATGTGAGCCTAATCAATTGCATCAAACACAAATAGTCGCATCATGTGAGTGCGGCAGGACCGGTTGCTTGGCACGGAAACAGAACAGTCATGTGAGCCAAACAGAGCTGGACTCTGCTGAGGGACAGAGTCGGAGGAATGCATTACATGAGGAGGGATTATAGCCATCACAAAAACACATCTGGACTGGTTCTGTAATCAGCTACAGTAGGATAAAACACAGCGACATGGTAATCACACTACAAATTATCTGCCGGACTAGAAACATCTTTATTTTCATACGTCTGATTTTACATTTATGGGGAGTGAAGTTTAAACTGACTCTGTGGAGTTAGACATCAAAATTATCCAAAAACAAACCGAGGTAATCAGATAAAAATGTACTGTTGTATTACTTAGTAAGAATTACTTTGTTAAGAATGAATATTGTCTGAAATTATTTAATCCAGGAAATGTAATCATCAAACTGATTTAACCCCTTAACAAGCACCGTCTGTCTGTGCACAAGTCAGTGTACAAAAACATCGTACAATCAGGCTCCTGTTCTCTTCTGTACTGTTGATTTTTTGGTTTTAAAATTCAGAATTAAGGCACCAGCTTTTATAACGGCAAAAAAATTAGCCACAAAGTCATCAGTTCAACAGATTCACTCACAAGTAAATCAACTCAAATGTTTGACGTCGAGTTCAACTTTGGTGAATTCGCACCGTTAACCAAAAGCCAACCATCTTGACAGTGAAGACCTTTGAGGAAACAGAGAATCTAAAATAAAGAAAGTTATTGTATTATTAAGTTTTGCCGAAGAACAAACTGTACCACAGCGATGAGACAGGAGTCAATGGTACGAATACTGTGAGAACTTATTGTCCAGAACTGACTAGCTTGCCAACTGCATGTTCCCTGGCTGGTTAGCTCCTCAGCTACAGTAGTTCACCACTTAGCTCTACAAGTAGTCACTACATCACATAGCTATGTAGCACCGCCTATTTTGCTGGGACGTGCTGATGAACTTCACTGTGTCACTGTGCCACGGCTTAAAACTCTTTGTGAATTTAGATTTATTATTTTTTTAGGTTACGGTTCATATGTACTCCTATCAGAAAATAAGCAACCGGGTCGGCAAATTTGGAACATGTAAACTGCGATTTGCATCATGAGATAATTTCCTTGTGGCTTAAATGCGACACGCTTCACTAACCAAAACAAACACCATACTTGCAACCCAAACTTTAGCTTGAAAGAGCTCTGAAGAAGCGACAATCACTTATGAAGCGTGATGTTGCTGCTCACAATTCTGAAGCCTGAAATACACTTGTGAATGTAAACACCAAAATTTATTGATAATTGACATGACATTAATATTTTATGATGCACTTCATTTGTTATTGACTTTGTCTTATATGTACATAAAGCAAAACTAGTTTTTCTTGTCCGCTCTTGTCACGTCTCGTCTGTAGTCTATGAGGCTGGAGAGGGAATGCTACGGTTTTCTTTTATGCTAATATACACTGTTACAGATACAAAAAGATGGCGTGCTGCATCCAGTAATTCAAACCAGTAAAGTATCTGTTATCGCAGTTATCATAAATGAGATGTGTTGTCAATATGTTGTAAAATACAAAAAAAAAGTCAACAAAACAGCTTTAAACAATTTTGGAAAAGTGGCTGCTAAAGAACCAGCCCAGTGGACGTTTGAAACCCCAGCAGAGACGTGACGGAGACGTGGTACAACCAGAACGCCCAACACTTGAGGGGTTAGGCTTCAAACCAGATACAATCCCGAATAAGGTAACAAATCCCCCTCCCATCCCGTATTCTGGGTTGTTATGGGATTAAGCAAGTAATAGTTAATCTCGATTAGATTAGGCATTCTCAACTGTACCGTAATAACTAGCTTGATGGCGCATTTTAAGGGGTTTTTGGTACCAAATCAATCCAAAACACAGTAATCAAATTATCTAATTTTAATCACACAATTACAATAATCTGAAGTTCAGATCACATGCTGAATAGCAAACGGCTCAACCAAAGTTAAGGTAATAAAAGCCCTTTCATTCAGATTTTTCTTCTACTATTACTGATTTGTTGTGGCTTGAGGAAAAGCCAGCATGCTGTATTGCACTGACTCCCACTGTTGAGCAGCATCGCACTGCTGTCGAGGGAAAATAACACAAAACTGTGTTTACAGTCTTTGCACGTTAATTGAGACCTTTGATGCTTTACCTCTTGAAACTTGTCAAACTCTGATGGCATGACGTCAAAATAAAATTGTTTTTGTTGTTTTAAGCTCCTTACAAAACTTCACTTTTTGCAGATTTGCGTCAATTTCGTCCCGACAGCAGCGACAGGAGAAGTTCACGGGCATGCCAGAAGGTTTTCTGCAGGTCATTCGTATTTTCTGACATGAACCACAGCAAACAGGATCTCTTGGCCCTCATTAAAAAATATGATAAGCCATCTGTGTTACACAACATTAGTTAGGATACGAAGACAAGGAGTACAGTCAGTGAATTGCTCTCAGTAGCATCATGAGACAGGAACATCGATTCAGACTGAACCAGAATCATGCAGTTAAAAGTCTGTCGGTGGAGTATCTTTCACAACGAATCGAGCAGGAATCAAACATGTCAGCACTTTGCAGGAAATTACATTTTCATAGCAGATACTGTATACATAACACATACCGTTACATAGAAAAATGTTATATAATGTCCTACAGTTAAACTGCGAACACTAACTTTATTCTGACCTCTGACCCCTGAACCCCTGTGGAGAAATGTGGTTTCTCTAGAGGGGAAATGCAAAAAATAAAAAATAAAAATAAACAATTCCTCATCACCTTACAGCAACAGCTGCTTTTAAAGTCACAATGAAATAAAACATGGCTCCTTTAAAATTAAAATTCATTTGCGGACATTAATTTGAACATCTACAAGTCAATGACAACTGACAACTTACTTATTCTCCATCATGGCTGAATTTAGCTAGTGTCGCAGTTATATGGGCTAACAAAATAATATCATCAAGATATCAGTTCATCAAAAAATGTCATTTGTCATTTACACATAATAGTTGAGGGGGAAATGTAGCTTTAGCTAAGGCTAGCTGTGGCTAGCTTGTTTGAGCTTGATTTAGCTCTCTCTCTGTGACAGAGAGTACGGGAAATGGGACAGCAGGTTCTTTAGCCTTTTGGCTAATTCTGGCTTGTTTACAGCAATGTGTATCCCTGTTAAATAAACCAATAAATAAATAAAATACACTACAAATTACAAGACCAGAGTGCAGCAACTGTGGTTCGGTTTTTAGTTTAGTTTTGTAGTTTACTGCAACTGTTGCATGCTGTTTTTACAGAAAATATACAGTTCTATAATGTTTTTTTAGATAAAACAGTAATAAAACATATCAATTCTGATTTTTCCTTTGCCTTTGAAAATACCATTGTATGCAGTTGCATTGAAATTTCCCCTCATTGAAAACAGCCCCAGGCAAAAAGTACACATAAGTATGTGGTCTACCATTGGCCATATAGTGTTATAATGTTTGTATTTTTAAACAATCCTCCCATACAGTTTCTTTCTTTTTTGTTTCCCCTTCATTTTCAACCACAAATGTCAAATTCAGGAGCAAGACGCTCTCAGAAATGCCATTTAATTGTGACTTTAAAACCAAACTCTACATCTTAAATCTTCCTGTAGCATATAGAGAAACACTTTTCCTTCTTCTCAACACTGTAAAAAACAACAACAAAAAAAACAGGTTCAGTCTCAAGTGCAGCATGTCAGACCACTTGGCTGTGACAAATAAGTTATCTTATAAAACATAACACTTTATCCACAAAATCATTTGTAATCCTGGAGGTCTACTTTACATCAGGGACTGCCAAAAATCCCCAGAAGAGCACAGTTAGCCACTGTTTAAATATTTAAACTCCGGAGTGTATTGACATGAAGCCAAAAAGGCCACAAGCTGTCCCTGGCTCTCAGAAAAGTGCTCTGACCCTCTTACACTCTGAGGTTGGGCTTGTGATGCACAGCGATAACACTTCTCTTCCACTTTACACTGATGTTGATTACAACTTTACATGGCACCCATACAGAAATTTGGCTTCATTCAAGATCGCATTCAACATTTGACTCAAAAATTTAAAATCAAACTAGGCTTTTTATATAGAATTAAAGGAAATCTGTCTTCTTCCAACTGTAAAACTATTGTGCAGTCAACCTTCATGTCTGTCCTCGACTATGGAGATATTCTGTATTATCATGCTGCCCCAAACAATACTTTAGCAGTTAAATCCTGGGTATCACAGTGCTTCACGCTTTATCACAAATGGTAAATTTCATAACTTCATTGTTCTCTGTATCACATGTTTTGGATGGACTTCCTTACAGTCAAGACATTTCATGTTATTCATCTATAAAGCTCTACTGTTGAAGCGTCCAAACTACCTCACATCTCTTCTCTTTAAATCTAGTAACTACAGCACACGATCCAGTAACTACCGAACCTTAGATATCCCTCATGTACGCACTAATGCAATATTGCACCTTTTAAAAGGAATGAACTGTCTTACATTCCCCTTGGAGATTTTATTATCTGATGTTTTTTTTATGATTCTTGTGTAGTTGTGTTGATTCTGTTTGATTCTGCCTGATTAAATAAAGATGAAATAAAACAGCTATCAGCTGCCTGAAGGCTAAAAAGAGAGACACGAGCAATAAAGTTACAGATTACAATGAAGTTTGTCTTTGCATCGAGGCCATGTGGATCCCGGCTAACAGCAGATTTATTATCAACACTGAAATTGACTGCACAACAAGTCAGGACGTGATTATCTTATGGCGCTACATGGCTTGTGATTTACAAGTCATGTATCTTTTCAGCTGAGATCAACAGCCCAGAGGCTTAAAGAACTGCTGATAAACCTGAGGAGGAAACGCAAACAGAGAATAAAACTCTCCAAATAGATACAATTTATTTATTGGCGAGGATACGCCAGTGTCTGCTGGCAGAAAAACTTCCCGGGTCAGCGGCCATCTTAGAAAGTAAAGCTTATTCTTAAATCAACATTTTCATGTGAAACCCGGGACTGTGTAAACATACTTGGAGCTTCCCACTAACACCCAACTTCAATAGAGAGGAATCCTTTTCATAAAACACACATGAGCTCCTAAATAAACCTCAATCTTCTCTCTGGGAAATGAGCTTAAGGTCCATCCGATACACATTTTTAACTCACACACACACACACACAGGCTGATAATCAGATTATTTCTTGGTAAATATTTTTTTCATTCAGCCATTAACTCATTAGCATCTGGAGTTCCCTAAGGAAAACAGATCAGTAGTCTGTTTCAACCTTTTTTTGAATCACCTACTTCTACCCTGAAAGAACCAAGACAATTTGCAGATTTTTCAGTCAGGCTTGAAAAGATTTAAAATATATTATTTGCATTTCAGTGGACTGCACAACACAAGTCGTGTTGTGTTTTAATTTTTTGCATCTGGGAGTTCTTAAGTCAGTGCAGGCAGAAGTTTATTAAATCCTAAGAAGTGACATGAATCTTATTCCTACAGTCCACTTTCTTCATCAATATAAGACTTTACTCGGTGTTGCCAGCTTGTGATCCTTGCAGCCGTGAAAGAGCAGCATCACACCGAAGAGCATTTGAGAAAGACCCAGAAGGAATTTCACAGACTCCCTTTTCCACAAAATCAGCCTTTGAGACGACCGACAGGCATCTGCACAGGCACCTCTCCGTGCTCAGTGCAGGGGGGTCCTCAACACACTTCACTGCGGGACCAAAAAGACCTGTGTCATGCTACACAGCTGAGAGCAAAACACACAGGAGGGCCGATGCCTCCAATGTGACCGAAGCAAATCCATCGTCGTTAGGGCTCATACTTGGCATCAGGGGTCTGGTCGCGGGCTGACCGGAGCTGGAGCCTTCTTGGCATCTGTGCAGCCGAGGCAGGAAGGGAACAACGGGCTAAAGAGGCGGCCGAGACCTTTCCGGAAGACACTGTTGGAGAGGCTGTAGATGAGACAGTTACAGAAGCTGTTGCTAATCGCTAACCATGTTGTGAGGAAGGACGCCACCTTGTGGTGATATAGCCCAGCGCTCTCCAGGAGGAAGTAGAGGATGTACGGCATCCACAGCACATAGAAGACGCTGGTGATGCGGAACAGCACCATGGCGTAGCGTTTGTCTGGGCAGCCCTCGCACCGCTCGCCTTTATCACCCTCAGTCTGTGAGCTGAAGCGGGCGTGGCGCTGGGTGATCTCCTTCGTGTGCTGCCGGCAGATCTTGAATATACTCCCGTAGGTGAAGCAGACGGTGAGAGCTGCTGGGGCGTAGAGCAGCCCCACAATGAAGGTGCTGAACCCTGGGTTGGTCTTCCAGGAGTCTGCGCACCACTGAAATATGTCCCCGTGGTAACCGGGCTTCCCCCAGCCGAAGAAGGACGGCAAAAAGATCACAGCAGAGTAAACCCAGATTAGGACGATGCACACCCTCAGCCGGCATGGCGTCACTAGCGTGGCGTACGACAGAGGCCGGGTGATGGCGATGTAGCGGTCCACGCTGATGCACGCCAGCGAAGCCATGGAGACGCTCTTCAGCACAGAAACCATATAGCCAAACACCTTACAGGTGAGCTCCTCATTCAGGCCTCGGAGGTAGTGGAGGAGGGACAGCGAGGGCACCAGGCAGCTGACGCCCACCAGCAGGTCGGCATAGGCCATGGTCTGGATAAAGTGGCTGGTGGTGTGGTGGTGCAGCAGTGGGGCGCAGTGGAAGACGAAGATCACCACCAGGTTGCCGGCGATGATGAGCACGGTGAGGAAGAGGATGACGACCACCTCCAGCACGCAGGTATCCAGGCTGTGGGAGTAACCCACGGCGCCCAGCAGGCAGAACGGGGGAGAGCTGCTTTGGTTCGCATCGGAGGAAGAGTTCATGTTTGGACTGGAGGGAGCAGGAGGGGGGCGGTTTCAGCTCAACGCAGCGGTCATCCTGTCATCCAAGTCTCTTTTTTTTTTTCTAATCCTAAAGTTGCTCGTCCCGTCTTCTGCTCCAAAAACAAAGCGCGTCTCCTGTTCTTCTTAAATCAGCATCTCTTCCCCCTCAGCGGGCAGGTCCTTAAAGTAGCAGTAATCCATCTGTGTATGCGAAACACAGCCGAGCTCCGCTGCTGCTGCTGGGTGTGAAATATGTGCATGTGTGCAACCTCGAGAAAAAAATCCCCAACGTAGAACAAGAGATGCCAGTCTGATGCTGCAGTGCAAACCGTCCTCCCCTCGCAGCTGTTTATCATATCCCCCCTTGACTGCAAATCCTGAGGTAAGCACTCTGCTCCGGCACGCAGCCACCAAAAAATCCAGCAAAGGAAAAGGGAGGGAAAAACAATGCCGAAATTCCCGGCAGCTCCGATGTTAACACTCCTCCGCGCTGACAGTGACGGCTGTCTCAGCAAACAACAGCAAGAGAGTCCAAACAAACGGCGTCGGATCTGGAAGTGGCGGCCTCATCCGCGGTCCGTGGACAGGGGGGTCCCGGGGACAGACGAGCGCAGGCAGGCGAGCATCCAGAGGTGATGGATAATGTCACCAGGATCTCTTCTCCGTGAAGCTTCCAGTGAGGCTCAGAAGCAGCCGGCTGACTTCCTGTGTGTGTGTGTGTATGCATGAATGTGTGTGTGTGTGTATGAGAGAGAGAGAGAGATCAGGGAGGCAGGCAGTAAACTGCCTCTCTTCTCTGCTGTAGCGGCAGTAGTGATGATGCAGCGCTACCGCTGCTGCTTCCCTCTCCTAACCCTGCTCGCTCGCTCGCTCGCTCACTCTCTCTCTCACTCTCACACACACCCTCCCCTCTTTCTCGCACACACACACACACCTTTCCTCCTTCCCTTTCTCCTCGCTCCCTCTTATCCTGCCTTTCCCCGCCCCCCTTTTTCTTTTTCTTTTTTAAAAACACTCTTTCCGACTCCTTCTCTTCCTCCCTCCTCCATCTCTCTCATTCTTTTCCCTTTTGTCGTTCTTCCCCTCTTCCTCAGAGTTACTGTATTTCCACCGTACAACACCATCACTGTAGGAAAACCTTCTGTGGGCGAAGACAACATCCCAATAAGGATCGATTTGTTTGATTTGCTGGTGGTTTAACAGCATTTCATTTACATATTTGAGTGTGAAGCAGGTCCTAACTGCGCAATGAAATATAAATCACTAAAATGATGTGGGAGCAGCATTTAATCAGTATGTGTACACATTCAAGGAATTTGACTCTGGTTTTAAGTTGCTCTCAATGTTAGAAACAGACATACAGCTAAAAACAAGGACAACGAAGACGTATAAAGATCTATGTACATACAAGTAGGTGGAAAAAATATATAAATATATATATAAAACACAACATGCACTGTCTATATACAAGTCCAATGTTACTGTAATCTACAAGTCTAAAAAATTATTACATTTTTATACCAAATTTAGCAATGTTTTAACCTAGAAGAGTGGACGGCTTTTTACCTGTAAATTACCAAATCCGAGCTCACCAGGATCACCTCCAGGAGCTTCATAACAACAGACTAAATCATCATCAAATCGTCATAAAGGTCCTAATTGTGTCTAATGTCTCTAATTTTACAATAAAAGCTCGAACTACCTTCCGTGTTTTGGTAAAGACAGATTTCCTGATAGTAAACTCATGCAAACTGAACTGGAGTAATTTTTGTCAGAGTTTTACGCAGTGTAGCTAAATCTTGGATAAATTCAAGCACAAACGTTGAATATAAAAAAAAAGTGTAGAGACACAACGAGGCTGATGTTATCCTTCAAACCAAATAACAGTATAGAAAGCTGGTTTGTACCCCATCAAAAAAAAAAAAAAAAAACGACAAGAAGTGCCATTTCCAGAGACGGACATTTTCAAACTTAATCAATTCAATGCCTTCCTGTGGTTTCCAAAAGACGTCACTTTGTTTTTTGTTTGAGTTTCTGGATATTTCGACTACTTACTACACTGATAAATCATGGTTTTGAAAGCATTTTTAATTCTATCCATTTTGGGGATCTTTACAGCCCTTTCTCCCAATTTGAAAACACACAGGATGTTTATGCTATCCCACCCATGGATCTCTCTTTGCAGCAGTAGATGGGAATTTAAACCACTTTAGCGACTTGAGGAGACGGAGGTCCTGCTACGTGAGATTAATAAATTATTTCCTTCAATTCTTTTTAAAACCATCATTCAAGAAGAACTGGGTCGTGTTGAAATATAACTGTTATGGGGTTGTTGTTTTTTTTAGCTTGGTCGTGTCTTATTCACGTTTCTGTGGATGTTAATGTGAATATCACTGACATTTTTTCTTCTTTGTGTTTTTAATTATAGAAGTGTATAAAAGAGGAAGTTAACGTATGGGACGAAATGAAGAAAATGCTGAGAAGGGATTACCACATTTTGCTGTTTGTTTCGATTGATGGTATGTGATGAAAGATGGATTATATAAGCATTTTCAGACTAAATTAAACATTCCTAATTTAGGAAGTAAATTGTTTCATCACAGTCATCATACCTCAATCAGTAGATACAATACATTTTGTTAAATCATTACAGTCCTGCTCCTGTTAAAATGTGACTTCACCTCTCTGCTGTATTTCCTCTCCATCTTCCTCGGGTTCTTCCTCACTGTTTCTGTAACTGTACGTGCCCCGTGTCTCTGCACCCCTCCGTCCTCGTCTCCGTAGACCCTCTCACCGCTCCTCGAAGGAAGCCCCTCCCCCTCCGTTAGCCAATGAGCATTAAGCAGGTTTCCATCTCCACAGAGACTGTTCACGCCCACCCATGTGCACACACACACACCCACCCTCCCCAGCAGGCTTCCCTCACGTATGAAGTGTACCCGTGCAAATGCAATGACACAGCACACACACACACACACACACACACGTGTTCAGAGACACAGCGGGGGGGGTGTTCATACACACACAAATCACAGGAGAATAAAGTGAGGCTAATCTTTTATCCAATGAAAGGAGAGACAAAAAGATGGAAGGAAGATAAAAGATGGAAGAGAGGATATATGATTGAGCCGTTAAAGGCGTGATGGAAAGGACAAGACTGGAAAAAGATGCAGATCTGCAGCAGTCCACAAACACACACACACACACACACACACACACACACACACACAGCTTGTTAAAATGCAGCAGGATCAGCCAGACGCCACCTGCAGTGACTGTCAGGGTGCAACAAAACCAGCACAACAAGGCCAGGGCTGCAGTGGTAGATAAAACTATTAAAAAGGGTCAGTACACCCAAATTACACAAACACATATTTTTCTACCTCGTTCCTTGTACTGTCTCCTCATGCAGATCACTTTGGGTCAATGGAAATATATATTAACAAAACTGTGTCCTACTCTAGACAACCCACAGATCTGAATGAGATCTTTTTCACTGGAACTGAAAAAGGTGGCGCTGGAAACTCGGTAATGTACATGTGCTCTAAAAAGAGGTGTTGCTGTTGTATTTAAAAAAAATAATAATAATAATAATACTTCGGTATTTGGAGCACCACAGACAAAATTCCATTTACCTCCATTGTATTGGTGTGGAGGCAGAAGTCTCAACTCAAAGAAACTGAAACTAGATGCCACTAGAGGCTAGGGTTGTCACTTTTTATTCAAAATTCGAATCTTTGTTCAAATGTGAAATTAAACTTATTTGAACTGTAATGACCTGTTCAAATTCAAAATCTATAAGCGCAACAGACTGTTTGACAGACACTATCAGCTCGACCTACTGCATGCCCTGCTGACCTATCAGTAAACTAAGCTAATAAATAATAACGGAGGAGGACACCAGCCGGCAAAGTCGTGCTGATCGGATAATCGCGACACCGAAGCATCTGAGAAGCGGAGTGCAAATATGCCAACAAAGATAAGACGGTTTACCGACTTTGTAAAAAGCTGCTGCTGCTGTTGCTCTACAACAACAAATCTGACGGCTCACCTGCTAGCTGCCACCCAAGTGAGGTAGCGGAGGCAGCGGAAACCAGTGGGGGGCGTACGCTTTATGGGTCGCGCTCGAATTAATTCAAACAAATTACGTGTTAGTTCGTATTTGTTCTTTTTGAAAGCGTGACAGCCCTACTAGAGGCTAGTGGGAAAATGTTTGTCATTCAGGTGAACTGCCTCTTTAAGCTAACCCTAACTACATAATGGGCCCAGATATATACACAGTAAGTAGGTACATGTATCTGGCTTAAAAAGCTCTTTATACTGTTTCTGTTTATGGATGATATTTCATATTTATTATAAACTATATACATCCTGCTGTCCCTTGTCGTCTTGTTGTCCTTCATGCTAACACGCTGACTCAGTCAGATTTCCAAAATTATGACTGCATTGCAAATTAACTTCAGTATTTAGTTGACATGGCAACGGAGAAATAAACAGATTTTATCTTTTAAATACACGCTGCAGTATCTGCTATGTCATGGCATCAGATTATACCTGCACGTATCACAGAAGTCCAGATAGAAAATGGAAAACCTCTGAGTGCAGCTTTTCGCATGTCACACTGTTAGAAATCATCAGATTTAGGTCAAAAGCAGACAAATATCAAAACACTAGTGGGGTACAATATGGAAGGGAGCTGTATAGCTGCATATGTTCACATAACACCATTATAATCTTGTTTTTGAATTGTATTTATTCTGTCACTATTTGCTTCTGTAGGACTCTCATATCCCCGCAGGAAACACTGAATCTAGGTCTATTTCTTTTTTTTTTTTTTTTAATGAAACCATAAAACTAAAATACCAAAACAACAAATAAAGCACCGAATGAATAACTGTGTGCGTCATCACCCAACTGCGTTGTCTGCTGATTCACCACATCAAACCAAAGCATCTCCTGTGATATTTGGTTCAGAGGGAACCGGAGGGGTCACCGCCACGTCTCTCCCTTCCAGGCCGGCTGTCGGTTGGGAACAGCGACGCCATTCAGACACTGTTTGTTTTTTTTGTTACCATATGGTGAGCGTCGAGGAGGGTAGGAAGGCCATTAGCCGCCATGTTTACATCTCTGTTTTTGCATTTATTTTACAGGTTAAGGGTCAGAGGTGCCACATCTGCCAGAGTTATGAGGCCGAACGCTGGGCTGTCTGGCATCTTGTAAGACACGTTAACATGAGCGCAGCCATCAGCACCTCCACCACGTTCCCATGTCAACACACCGCTCTGGGTAAACAGCAGGCAGGCAGCAGACAAGCCGGTGGGGAAAGCTACCTTGTGACCGAGTGTTTGGAGAGGAGAGCGTGTGATGCCGTGGTTTGAGTCCCAGCAGGCAAGATCTGAAAATCACAACAGTTACGGCGCAGCCCTGAAGCGAAGGCTGTTACAGAGCAGTCGAAGATCTGAGGGTCAGAGTTTCTGCAGCAAAAGAGCTAAAAAGGCTCCCATTGTGGGAATTCACATTATTCTTTAATTATATGACGTCTGTTGAAGGATGGCGATGTTAAGATTAGACTTTATGAGACAGTTAAGAGACATCAATGGATTAAAATAATCTACAGTCACAGAAAATTATTCATAGATTGAGAATCAGCTGTTTTATGCAACACACATTTTCCCACTGTCATTTGTACCCAGAGTTTGGCCTTCAAGGCTTTTTGACCAACGGCAGAGATCGTACACATATTTCTTCGGAGGTCAGGAGGCTCTGTTACCGTTATATAACCCAATAAATATAGAGAAAAAAGTACAGAACTTCTTATATAAACAGCAGAGCCACTTTGATCATATTTACATTATATTTCCATATGATCACCATTAAAATTCATAGGAAGACGACAAAACTGAAATTTATTAAACATATACTTAATAACAACACAGAAAGATGTCATCAATATCTGTAAAATAAGTAAATTAGGCAACTTTGCTTAAATGTAGGGTTGCAAAGATAGATACACCCTTGATTCAATCCAACAAGTGTGTAATATATATAATATTAGTATGTCCACCCTTATTTTTAAGAACTGCACAGACCCTTCTTGGGATCGAGTGTACAAGTTCGCGACATATTGTCCCGTCTATCCCGTTCCACTCCTGAAAGATGACCTCCTTGAGTGCCTTGATATTTGATGGGGGGGTGCTGCTCAACGTCTCTCTTCAAAATTCCCCACAGGTGCTCAGCAGGGTTGAGCTCAGGTGACGTACCGTTCGCCTTGTTCTTCCAGAAGAACGCAGCAGCGGCCTTGGAAGAATGTTCAGGGTCGCCGTCATGTTGAAAAAGTGCCCGACGGTGCAGATGATGCCACGAATGAAGTACCCCACACCTTCAGCACTCATACATACAACAACATAACCCTCTCTCATTACTGTCCACCTATCTTACATTCTCAAAACAAAAACAACAACAACCTCAAACCAGCTTTAAGTTGAACGCCGCTCCAACGCTCGTATTTCTGCTCCGGGGAGCGAGGAAGGATCTCTAAGGAGACGTGAGCGACGATACATGAGACCAGCCTTTGCGGAAGTCTTTCACCGGATCGACACACCCCTTTATTGGAAATCTGTCAGTGATTGGACGCTGCCGCTGATCGGACTGATCTGATACTTCGTCACAACATCGCCGCAGTTTTGTACCAAAGTGGATAAATGGCAGAACTCAAGAGTACTACTCCCAAGTTTTAGATTTTATGGATGTGTAGGTCTGATTGACAAAAAGAACCATAAACAACTTTCTACGTTCATTAGAAAGAGTTTTCTGTTCATGATCTGAATAATATTATAGTCAGGGAGAGGAGGAGAGTCTTTCAGCAATAAACACATTTTATTAGTCCATCTTTATTTCCACTCAGTCACGTGAGGCTGAAAATCCCAGTGAGTCGGGTAGAAACATAGTTTGATGTGAGATGTATTTACACAATTTACACTTTGGGCTGAATCATTTCTACATTATAAACATTATTAGGCATTCTAATCATTTCGTTGATTGTTGAATAATGCATTAACAACCAGAATATCAATAAACGCGGGTGCAAATAATTATTACATTTAAAAAATAAAATAAAAAACGGTTGGTTTCACATTCAGTGTCTAAGCACACTGTGGTTTGGCTAATCTGAGCACCATATATATAGAGAATGAAGGTTTTTAATAAATGTGCAGAACTTAAAAATCACTGAACTTTAGTATTTTTGAAACCTTTGGGATCTCCACTAGAATACAAAACATGTAATTTTGGGGAAATGTGTATAAAAAGATGCAAAAGACATCGAGAATACGTTCATCTGATGGGACGAGGCAGCACAGAAACATCGTAGTTTTGGTTTTGAATATTTCACTCAGTGAAAACATCATAGAAACTTAAATGAAGCGGTGGAACAAGATGAATCATATATATGATTCTGTCAGACAGAGGGGAATAAGACGATTTTTCCTAACTTAAAATTACTTAAGGAGATATTAAAGAAAACTGGATGTTTAGAGGTTAAAACCTTTTCGTTGTGTAAATGTAAGACAAATATGTGCGACCAAACACAGAATATTTAGCGAAAATTAAATTATTATGTTAGCCTGATAATCAGACTTAATTGCCATTTTCTTTTCACTTCATTATTCACAATGACATTGTGTTAATGTTAGCTGTTTTTGAGAGCGATAGCCTATTTGACAGCGTCTGTATTTTCCTCTAACCGAACCGGTAGTGGCTGACGTATCTCTCCTGTCGATGTCGTTTTCAGTCTTTGCCAGGAGGAGCTAACTTTTGTAAGTCTTTCGTAAGTTTTCGTGGCTATTTTTCTTGCTCTGGAAGATTATGTCCCCATTCTTAATCCCGCCTACAAAACTCTGATTGGCTCGACTGTTTCTCCAACCGGGCGTCATTGAACACAACATCAGACCTTTTTTAAAATCATTGAACAAATCTGAGATGTGACCAGCAATTCAGAGGTCTGAAACCAGATTACTTTCTCATTTCTGACGTCTTTATTCCCCGTTACTGTTTCAAACGCCTGGCACAGTCAGTGCACGGCTCACCCATAAAGTTGAACACTAAATGGAAGAGGCAGCTGGTAAAAATGGAAAATCAGACCAATTTCATCCTTTAAAAAGCTTAAAGATGATAGTAACTGTTGACCGATCTGATTTGTTTGCCAATTACACACCAGAAGAACCAAGAGCCAAAAACTGATGCATGCGCCTACTAACCAACTTTACAGGGTTGTGCGTCAGAATTGAGATGGAAGCAGTGCATTTAGTGTAAATAAAGCCCCATTCTGACGGGATTAACGTTCAGAGGGGGGTGGGGAACGAAATACTCACTGTGCTCCTTTGTAATTTAATTAATTGTTCCGGACAGCATTATAACCACTGCTAAACTGAAGGATGTGGTGTGTAATAGACATGGACATTCAGCAGGACAAAGACAAAAGAGAAAGATAAAGCCTCCCCAGGGGGGGCACAGAGGGAGAGACGTGAGGCAAAGATACTGAGATTTGAGTCGAAAATCGTCACAACTCAAATCTTAACACACAGATATGAAACACATATTGTTTTGACTTACACTTCCTGATATCATTATTTCTGATGTCCATCGTGAAAAGAACATCTATTAATCCGCTTAAAAATGTGATGGTTCTCAGATTGAAGCGTCTTTTTTCTCCGATTTCTAAGGTTTTCAGTTTCAAAGTGATCCAGTGATAGTTGTCTGTACATCCAAAAAGGTACATTGTAGGGCTGACACTTTGTCCAAAAGTTAAGTCTGAACCAATCTGACCTAATGAAATTTTTGTTAATTAATTCAAACACAACTTATATAGCATAACCCAACTGTAGCTGACATTACAACAGCCCATTACGATAGGTCTTACTCTTCTGACGGCTTTATTGGTTCCCAAATAGGCCATACATGTTGGTGTTAGCATGTCTCCATCAGATTAACAGAAACATTTTTGGCTTGACTTGGCTGATTAAAAAAAAAGTAGACGGACAAGCAGGTCTTCCTGTAGAAAAAACTCAGATATCCACTTTAAAATACAAGATTGTCGCTCCAGACGGATTTAAATTCACGGGGAGGGACCAACGAGTTCACTGAACAACGGGAGGCAAATGCGGCTGTAACTATTACTGAGGTGGGGGTAAAGAATTACCCACATACGCGCGCAGGACGGGATTAAAATGTTAAATGTTAATGTTGAAATAAGTCAGGGGTAAATTATATAAACACTGATGCAAATGATGAAATTGTTGTCTGTACCGTTTGACATCATGGCAGAGAAGTGAAAAATAGAGCCTGATTTGAAAAATACAGGAATTATCATGTAAGAAAGAACAGACTCACACAAAGTTGCTATTTTATTATCATTTATTTATCCTTTGTTTATGCAGGGGGCCTTATGATTTATGGGGGGCCTTATGATTTATGATTACCTTATTTAAGATGTGAAAAATATTTGTTTAACAAAATGTAAGGTTGCAATTATTTTGATCAGGATAATCGCGACATGAAATTTCCATATCGTCCCATGGCTAGTTGTGGGTGGAGCATCCGTCATGCGTTGGTTGAGTCTCTCGTGACCTTTTAGTCCTTCAAACTATTGAGAAAACTACATCCTACATAACTGAAAGTCGACTTAACTTCCACACCAGCTGTTTACTTCAGCAGCCACGTCGTACAGAGTCTGTTTTTCCCCGCTGCTGCGGTTTACATTTCCTCATAGGGCAGTGGATGTATCAACACCTAGAGGTCAGAGGTCAGCCATGCGGGAATAAGCCTTCCTGAGTGATGTGGCCCGGAGACGGAGCTGCACTCTGCCCGGCGATCGGCTGCCGTTTCATGGGAAACAGACTGTCAAAAGCTGCTTATTGTAACTTGAAGTTATTCAGCACATTTTACAAAAACATTGTCAAACGGCACAGACACGGAAAAGTAAAGAAAATCAAGCTAATGTGACTCCATACCTTAAAACATTCTGCAGATGGAATGACATAACAGAAGCCATAAAGGTTTTAGCTCGATTTTCTATACTTTTTAATGGCCATGCACTTTTTAGTTTTGTAATAACTTCTTGTGTATCCGTTTTCAGATGAATGGATTTTGTAAAATGTGCTGAATAACTTCAAGTTACAATAAGCAGCTTTTGACAGTCTGTTTCCCATGAAACGGCAGCCGATCGCCGGGCAGAGGGCAGCTCCGTCTCCCGGTTCACATCACTCAGGAAGGCTTATTCCCGCATTAGTGGCTGACCTCTGACCTCTAGGTGTTGATACATCCACTGCCCTATGAGGAAATGTAAACCGCAGCAGCGGGGGAAAAACAGACTCTGTACGACGTAGCTGCTGAAGTAAACAGCTGGTGTGGAAGTTAAGTCGACTTTCAGTTATGTAGGATGTAGTTTTCTCAATAGTTTGAAGGACTAAAAGGTCACGAGAGACTCAACCAACGCATGACAGATGCTCCACCCACAACTAGGCATGGGACGATATGAAAATTTAAAATTAGGTATAACAAGACCATTATAATAAGTCCAAAGTTCATAATGTTTTAGAACATCATAGAAACCAGACATTTAGTAAATTAGGTTTTATTACAGTGTCTCTTCCCGTGATAACGTCCTCCTACTTACATGCAAATTAAACTCTCTCTGGATAAAAGCATCAGCAGAACTCCTGAGGAGCAAAGGTGACTGAGTCCGATTCAGAGTCACAGCTTTAGGTAAACTAACGGGAAAATTAAACAACTGCTAATTTTCCAGCAGCAAAATTAATCTGTGTATCATCGCAAAATATTTGGTTCAAGAAACTTGGCAACGCAGTGATACTTAAAAAATAAGTTATTGTTGGACTATTGAAATACTGTAGCGAGTGAGCTAACTGCTAACACCTTAGCCAGCTGGACTAGCGCTAGCCAGTCTTTTGTATTTATTTTTTTGTCTGTACTGTGCTGTTTACTGTTTTTTTTCTCGTTTCATTTCGATTGAGAGAGTTATTGAAGAGAGGAAAGAAAGCTCTCTGAGCTAACTAGCTTGCTAAGTTAGCAAGCAAGTTAGTTCACACAGTTTATTGAAAAGACATATTTGTATCATGGACTCCTGTCTCATAACCGTCTAAAAACCATTCTTCTTTTGTGGAGCGGTTTATTCACCGACAGAGGGGGTTCAATAAAACTGGATGGTACAACTCAGCTAATTAGCTACGATAGCTTCCTCCATTTTGGGCTCTCTGTTCCCTCAAAGGTCAGCTCTGTCAAGACGCTTGATATTGGTCAACAATGCAAATTTGTGGGTCAAAGTTCAGTAAAGCTGAACAACGCGATTCCATTGGAATTAATTGATTTAGCTGCAAAAATCTGAGCGTTTTATCTCACCGTTTTTTGCTGGTGTGACTGGACCTCGAGTGCCTCACCTGCTCAGCCTGTCTGAGCACAGACATCTTGCCCAGGAAACTCAATTTGGCAGCAATTTCTTTCTTTCAGGCACTACTCAAATCTCGTGAACCACCATGTCGGTCTGGTATAACATCAGTATCACTAATCCATCTTTTAAGATCATTCTCCATCTTACCCTTACCTTGTGAACAAGACACTAAAACACTTCATTTCTTCATTTGGGGCATCAGCTCAGTCCCAACCCCAAAGAGGACAATCCACCATGTTTTAGCGTACAATGGCTTCATCTCTCATCCCAGCTGCAAACCCCAAAGTACACACTGCAGGGACACAATCCGGTGGTCACCAAACCGAACACTCTCCACTCCTTGGCTGCACTTATGGATTAATTATTAACAGAAGCGGTGACAACACACAACCATGACAGCCCTCTTTAGCTTTATGGCTTCCTTCACCGACCCGCCGACTGATCCTTTCTTCCCCGGAGACATACGGCCTGTACCGGCCAATCACAGCCAGCACGTCAAAACATCCACTTCTGTCCCCAACACACCCACTTCTGTTGACGCCGTCACGTATTTCTGTCAAAACGCACATATTTCCAAGCTGCTCTGGACCGCAGTGGCCTGAGATCAACGCTGCCTCAGAGAAATGTTTGCATAAACTCCAAAATAAGGTCAAAGGTCAAAGGTTTGATTCAGCTATGTGTCAGTCAACAGTCAAATATTCTGTTGAGGTGTCCTTGAACAAGACACCAAACACTGACCCCCTTCCACACTAAGAGAAATAACAAATAAAATCAGTTTGTGTGTAAGATGTAGAATCGTAGCCTGCTCACAAGCATAGAAAATACTTTCACTCATATATTTAACAGTAAATAAATAACAAACTCACAACAACAAGTAGACATAGGCTACCTGTAATTAAAACAAGTCATAAAGTGACAAACTACTCATTTCATCGGGGTGTTTCAACCCACAAGCTCAACAAAGACATATCATGTCGGCTACTTTGTGTCATTTCAGTGGACAAATGTAAGCAGAACGATCACAAAATACATCAAAAAGAAAAGATTACATTACATTTCTGTTTCTCTGCAGCCGCTTACATCCTGACATTAATATCGCCAACGCAGCAGGTGTTTGATTTCACGTGCAGGAGGAAGTTCGGCCAAACCCAATACGATAGCAGCACACGCAAAAAAAAAAAAAACGATTTTAAAACCACCTGTGGAAGAATTTGTTAAACTGATTTCAGCACTAGATATTTACACGCATTTTCAACATTTTCATACGGTCGCAATGGCCTGTACAAATATTCATTCATTTAGTCCAGGGGTCCCCCCCTTAAACAAAACCAAGACAGCTGTGCCCCCCCGGGGAGGCGCCTCACAGTTTGAAAAACTCTAATTTAGTCGATTAACAGAAAATGAATCAACAACTTTGACGATTGATTATATTTTTAAGCATTCTTGGGCTAATTATTACCACCTTTTGAACTAAAACAAAACAATTAATTGATTAATCAAAAATAAATAATTAATGACATAATTATTGCAGCCCTAGCTGTATTCACTGGCACAGTGTCACAAAGCAAAGCAAGGCACTGCTACTTGCAAGGTTGGGGGTTTGATTCCCTGTGAGTCATTTTATATGAAAGTATTTGATTTAATTATAAATACACTGCGTTTCTGCTGCAACACAGGAGGACCAGTGTGGCTGTAAGCTGCTCACCCAACATCATAATAACTTAATAATCACAATTACATTCCATTGTTTAAATGGAGGGCTGCAGATTAGCTGGCTCCCTGTAGGTTAAACACACTTTTCCCAAACAGGCGTTTCATCTAATGGCTCCCTGGAAATATTCCCACGTTAAAATCATGATGAACAAGGCGGGGGCCACCACTTACAGCACACAACACACCAAAACACACACACAAACAGCTGGCAGACCAGCGCTAATTTGAGCTTTTAGTTAAAATCACCGCCTCTTGGATTCATCTCAGGGTTGTGATTAAGGACAATGCTGCGCGGTGCCAATAGGAGCGGGGAAAAAAGTGCCTCTGGATTTTGCTGTTCGACGGCGCTTCACGGCTTAGCACGCTGACGGATAGCAGATCCGAAACAGCTCAGCCATTTCCCCACACATGAGTGATTTTCTTAATTAGCACGGCTGAAGTGTGCAGCGAGGGGAGGGGGAGGTGTGTGTGAATGATGGCAGGCCCGTGTGCATATTGAGTGTGTTTTGTGGCTCTTTTTTAGCGAGCGCGCAGTAATCACGTGTGTCGGCATGTGTTCATACATTATGCATGTATGTAAAGCGCGTTTGCATGCGAGACTGCACATGTTTCTGTTTCTAAATCTCTGCACACTTTTGTCAAGTGGCCAAAATTATTAGTCAAAAGCTGCCGATTCGATTCAATTTCAACGCTTTTCAGGACAGAACTAGAGAACAATTTCATAGTTTTCACAACCTCTAATTACCACATACAGTCTATTCATTGAGGCTCAGGCTCATAAATATGCTCAGTTTGATGCCAGAAAGACTGAAAAGATTGAGATGTGATTATTGTTAGTGATGTGTGACTGCAGGAGGGGATGATGGAGGGAACAAACAGAGAGAAGAGAAGGAAATAGAGGGCAGTCGTAATGATGGAAAGAAGGATACAGCCTCTTTAAATGATGTTAATGAGCAACTAGCATCTATTCATCACTGCTGCAGTGAAGAGGGAGTGAAACAGGAAAGAGGAAAGAGAGGAGAGGCCGAGGTCAAGAAAGGAAATATACAATTCAAGTGTGTTTGTTGAATGAAAACCGTGTGTAAAAAGTGTGGAAGCTGCTAAACCCGCATAAAAACAGACGGATAGATTATTGAAACCGACAGACCAGACTCCATTCACATAATTACCTTTTTAACTGAATTCTTTATAGTCTTAACATTAAAAAAAAAAAGATATTAGATATATTTTGATGCCTTCAAATACAACTTCAAGTATGTGATCGTTCAAGAGGTTAAATGAACATCGAAGTGTTTTAAAAAAAAAAACGTGTGCTAGGAACATGCAAAGACTAGACAACAAAAGTCATTTATAAAGGGTTTTTCTTATGTTAGCACATGTTACAGCTTGTGTGCTTTCACTTACGCAGTTTGTGCTGAAATGGTGATAAAAAGGCATTTGTTACAATTACATCTTCTTTAAAGTCCGAGAGAATAAATGTAAGGAAAACTTTAATTTTAAGTTTTATGATTATGTTCTTTGTCTCTCTTTGTTACATAATCTACATACTGCCATTGTGATTACAGTCTTATATCATTTAAATGAGACTTTTTCCTCTCCCTGCACATTATTTTCAAGGTTTTTGTTGTTGTTTTTAAACAACTTATCATAACTTTGTGATTTGTAAACATACAAGAAACTTCTAACTGTGGATGGCCATATCAGTAGTTAACAAAAAAAGCCAAAGAAAAAACAACAAAACAGCAACAACACAAAATAAAACACATCCAGTCATCATCATAAATCATATTAGAAAGCATCGTTAGGCCTTTGAGCAAGACATGACCAGAATAATAAAGAAAAGGTGAAATAAATACAGACATAAAGACAGAAGTAAGAAAGAAATTAGGATAAAGTAGACACAAAGACACAGTAGCTCTATCTCAAATACTTTGTTGTTGGGAATAAATAAAACGCAGAGAGAGACAGAAACACAGGTAGGCCGCTGCAACAGGTGTATCCACACACAGTTAGCTTAGCATCAAGCAGCCTAGCTAGCAGTGTTTGCAGGCAGAAGTGTGTCCCAGCAACTGTCCAAATTTAATCCACAACAATGATTTACGCTTACCTTTCGTAGCGGAGGGCCCGACATATACTTTGCAGCGAGTTTAATCCGCCTTGTGAAGCTGATGCAGCTCAGAAAACGTTTTTAAAAATCCACTCAGTTTTGGTGTTTTTCTCGAGTCCATTTACCGTTTTGTTTTGATTTTGTTGTTTTCTTTAATGGCGGCGACTTCAATATTCTCTCTAACCCGCCATGAACGTCAGCCATGACACCTCTGCCCCCTGGATGACCTCTGACCTCTGACCTTTGACCTCCTTCTTCTTCTTCTTCTTCTTCTCCTCCTGC
Source organism: Siniperca chuatsi (assembly GCF_020085105.1). Lineage (NCBI taxonomy): Eukaryota > Metazoa > Chordata > Actinopteri > Centrarchiformes > Sinipercidae > Siniperca > Siniperca chuatsi. The sequence goes on from NC_058046.1 coordinate 2,860,357, forward strand.
TCCTCCTCCTCCTTCTCCTTCTTCTCCTTCTTCTTCTTCTCCTTCTCCTTCTCCTCCTCCTCCTCCTCCTCCTCCTCCTCCTTCTCCTTCTTCTCCTTCTCCTTCTTCTCCTTCTTCTTCTTCTCCTCCTCCTCCTCCTCCTTCTCCTTCTTCTCCTTCTCCTTCTTCTCCTTCTTCTTCTTCTCCCTCCTCCTCCTCCTCCTTCTTCTTCTTCTTCTTCTTCTTCTTCTTCTCCTCCTGCTCCTCCTCCTCCTTCTCCTTCTCCTCCTTCTTCTTCTTCTTCTTCTTCTTCTTCTTCTTCTTCTTCTTCTCTTCTCCTCCTTCTTCTTCTTCTTCTTTTTGTTTTAAGGCTGTTGGCATCCAGCTCATTTGTGCGTTACCGCCACGACCTTTGACCTTTAGCTAACTGGCTAAATTTAATCCAATCAGCAAAGAGCAATCAGAGTATTTTTAATGGTTTCTATTTGCACTGTATATTATAAGTTTTATTCATTACCAAATACTTTCAAAACTAATGGCGTCCCAATCAGCCTCAGCTGTACTTCAGTGCTAATTAGCTAATGTTAGCATGCAAGCAAGCTACAAAAAAAAAGACAACAATTAGCATAAACACAATTAAAAATGTTTTATCAGTGAGTTCTTGAAAGGGATATTAATGATAATTTAATTTTTAATGTGCGTGGGATACTGCGAGTAAGAAAATGACAAAAGTTTATTAAAGGGATGCGAATACGTACATTTTTTGTCTGTATAATCGAACAAATAATTAAGTATGAGAGTCTGTGTATACAGTATGCATATGTATGTGTGCCTGTGTGTATGTGCATATACAATGTGTACATGTTTATGTGTGTATATATATATATATATAAATGTATATGTATGTATGGTTGTGTTTGTATGTATACGTATATTAACTTACCTTTTGTCCTGTATTGCACTCTTTGATGTATCACTTAAATTACAACAGGAGGCTAATTTTCTTTTCTCAATCATTTATTTATTTATTTATTTATTTATTTATTTTCTCCTCCATTTTTCTTGTTATTGTTTTCAGATGGTGGTATTGTAATTTTGTTATGTGCGTATGTTTATCCTTTTGACCTTGAGTAATAATTGTAAAAATGTATTATTAAGTAGTAAAAATGTATTAATTAAAAATAAATGTTAGCATGCTAACATGCTAAACACATACATACAGTAGCGTGAACTGACCGTTGTGTTTGAGTGGTTAGTATATACAAAAATAAAACCTGCTACATCAGACGTCGGTCAAATTGCAACTTTCCTATGATTAAATTTTTTTATTTCCAATATTTTTCTGGAGCTGTTTGTAGTATTTAATATACTGTCTGGTTTGAATATACTTCATTTTGTCACTTTTCCAGTGTGAGCACGCTATATACTAACACAACCCCTCACACCCGCCTCTCTCCCCATGTTTCTTGTCAACCGACTCTCAAATAAGGGCAAAAAAGTCAAGAAATAATCTTTAAATTAAGAAAAAGGACTAGTATGTAGTATGGATGTGGGACACGCTGCTAGTTGGATAAAGTACGGTATCAATCTGAAAAGTCTGATGGAAAGGAAACAAAGAGAGGTGATGTGGAGACTCCACACTGACTTCACATCATAGTCTTCATCATATTTTATGACCCAGTTTTTAATTTAAATATATTTAGTTCAGACTGATGTATATTATTTCCATTCCACATTATCCGCGGTACACTGATGGATTCGTCTCTGCACAGATACATTTGTTACAGAGAATCCACGGGGGACTTCTCCAACCTCCTGTTTCACATCTTTTTAACTTTTTAGAAACAGAATAAATTGAGTGAAAATACTTTTTGGTTTTTAAAAAATCGTCTCTCCTAATATTTTCACTGAACCACTAATGCTCATACTGATATAATGTTGTTTGTGTTAATGGGGGCGACGTTGGTCTGTCTCCAGTGTGTTGACTTTGACTGCGAGGGGGGAAAAGGGCCGGTATGTTGCCATTCATTTTATCAGTAATGTCACATTTCATCAGTTAGGGAAACGTGGGGATTGTGAGGACATTGTCAAACAGGGACAGGAGGGACAGAGTTTTAGAGTGACTTACTGAGCCTACTGTAGTTTGTTCTATAAATATTTGTTGCAGGTTGACCCAGAAACATTTAAGGTCATGAAGGCAGCTGAAAAACTACCACTCATCTTAAAGGAACAGTTTGACAGATTTGGGAAATGCAATTATAAAACAGATGAGGGGTCGACCCCTGATGATTAATAGCATAGAAGAAAGAAGAAAACGCAAACTTCTGATACACAAATCTGAGTTTACACGTTGCGACGTTTCTATGATCTTTGCTTTGTTGTGAAATATTGGATCATTTGACCAATTTGGGCCTTTTTAAATGAAACCATGTGAGAAGTTTAGAGGTCAAATCTCTCTCTGGGGCAACTGCTAACAACTCGTAGACATCTGAAACATGACGAGGAGCCACAACTCACAATAAAACACACTGTCTTTATGTAAGGGGGTCACAAGTGAAAAAGGTTGGGAAACACTGGTTTAATCTTTAACGATGTGTTGCTTTTTATAAGCATTTCATATGTTTATATTTTTAACTAGTAACTATAGCTGTCAAATAAATGTAGTGGAGTAAAAAGTACAATATTTCCCTAGTAGAAGTAAAGTACAAGTACCTCAGAATTGTACTTGAGTAAATGTACCATCTGAAGCCCACGTCAGCTGGAAAAACTGTAATCTGCGGTCGCTTGGCTCCACCCGTTGAAGATTAAACTCAACCAATGAGATTTTTTTTCTGCCTCAGAGAAACGTTGGCGTAAAACCTCCGTCAGCGCAGACAACGAACCTGAGGCTCACGTGTGTTCATCCATCCGTTTAATCCGTCTACTGTACTGTGTCCAACCTCCATCCATCCATTCACCCATCTGCCAATGTGCATCAGATCACCCATCCACCTCCACTTCCATTAGATAATCCATCTGCAATGGCCTTCACCCCCACTTACACTTCACACGCATCCATCCACAATCTGCAGGTTAACGCTGTCAGCGTATGGAATTAGAAAACAGCGGTAAATGATTTGCATTTAGCTGTACAGGCTCTCTGAAAACATACTCACTGTCTGATGTACATGCAAAGAAAACACACACACACACACACACACACACTCTTAAAATACATTTCTTCATGGAGAATATAAGCCAATCATTTACTGGAAACCAACCCCCGTACAGTAACAGGTCATTACAGGCCATTTTGAAAATCAAATCAAATCAAAAAGGACACATGCTAACAGATTAGCCACCAGCGGGTCCTGTTCAACGTCCAGTGAACAGCAGCGAGGGGTCAGCGGATGAGTAATGGGAGGAAACAGGGATGCCTGCCGCTGAAACAAGTCGTCGGGAGCTATTTCAGGCCTGGAGTCGTTTAACAAAGAGCCCTTATTTCGTTCAAATGGACCATTTATAAAAACAATGGTTGAGGTCTGGAGCCGGAGTTGGTAAAGTGAAGGGTTGAAAGTGCTCGTAAATGTCAAATAGGCCACCTGAAGAATGGCCTGGGGTGCGAACGGCTAATATTACTCCAGCTATTATTGTACTGGACCTGACAGAGGAAGTGTTGACTGTGTAAAGGCTGACGGGTAGAGCTGAACTACATTTTTAAGTGAGATATATTTATTTTATTGGCATAAATCAAAAGTGGAGCTGCAGCAAAAGGACATCCTACACCAACCAGCTGCAGATTTGATCATATTCAGACATTTATTGAGTTACTTTCCACTTCTACTGCACTGCATTTCAGAAGGACAGATTGTACTTTTTACTCCACCGCATTTATCTGACAGCGAGTCTGAAGATGCATTAATAGATTTCTACCCAAAACAAAGCAGAGAGAGTAAACAAAGTAAGTAAACGTTCATCTTAGTTTAGCGTGTTAGCATGCTAACATTGCCAATTAGCACTAAACACAAAGTACAGCTGAGGCTGATGGGAATGTCATTAGTTTACAGGTATTTAGTCATATAACAAAGTATTGGACACATATAAATGTTGACCTGATGATGGCGCTACATGACACATCAGAGAATCACCAAAGTGATCCATTCATCCTGAGAGGAGCATGAACGTGTGAACCAAAATATGTCAAGCCATCCAACAGTTGTTGAGGTATTTCACTCAAAACCACCACATGTCAGCCTCACGGTGGCGCTAGAGGAAACGTCAGGGGATCACCGTCGTCATGAGGATTCATTCTTTTGGGAATGTCTGCGTCAACTTTCACGGCAATCTGTTGACGTATTTCAGCACCACAGTGGCCGACCAACACCGACATCCCAAATAAATCACGCAGCTACTGTAGCGAGACTAAAAACCTAATTTGCACATGTAATGCGGCCTTGGGCAATGCTTACACTGAGCCGCTGTCTGTGGCCCACCTTTCTCACCTGCTGTGGTTCAGCAGGTAGAGCAGGTTGTCCACGAATCGCAGGTTGGCAGTTTGATCCCCGGCTCTGCGTGTTGAAATGTTACCAGAAAGTTCGGTTTCCTTTTAAGATTCTGGGGAAAAACGATGAGTTTGGAGAAGGGTTTAAGTTTCTCGTTTGTTTTATTTTTTTTTTAGGGATCTGTTGATGATTCGGTAAACATTAGGGCTAACATCTCCGATTACGCTCGCAGACCAGGTGAAAGTTTTTGACGTAATTTTCCTCGGGTTCACGATAATCAGTAACAAGAGTAAAAAAAAAAAAATATATATCAGTGCTGCAGTTTGCAGAAGAGACCGAAAGGTAATGAGAAGACCTGGTCATTTTTGTTCTTACAGAGGTTATTTTATTCGTCTCATTTGTCTGATTTGGGCCACAGAGTGTTTGTCTCGCTTTTCAGCACGTTTAGATGTGGAACTGTAACACAAAGGTGGGTTGTTTCACATACAGCAGGGATTATGGTTATGGTGTAGATTATGGTGTAGGACCACCTCCTCCTGCTATCACTGAAATAAAAGAACAGAACTGTGATAAATGAAGCTTCTTATCTTCGTCTGGAGACGTGTGTACTTATTTTGGATCGCTAGAGGTGTTTTCTCTTTTCTCAGCCAGAGCAGCTGCTTGAGCTCTCTGAAGCAGACTTTGAGTACTGCTGTATAATAATAATAATAATAATAATAATAATAATAATAATAACAATAATAATGTTTCAAACCCACTAAATGATGAGGAAAGGTTTAAAGGAATAGTTCAACACGTTTAGAAATAGGTTTATTCTCTTTTCTTGCCAAGAGTGAAACCAGAAGATTGGTATTAATCTCATGTCTGTGCATCATTTTGGAAAATGCATTTATTCTCTTTCCTGCAGAGTGAAACCAGAAGATTAATACCGCTCTCGTGTCCGTACAGTAAATATGAAGCTGCAGCCAGCAGCCGGTTAGCTTAGCTTAGCATAAAAACTGGAAACAGGGGTAAAGAGCTAGATCGGCTGTGTCCGTAGGTAACAAACTCCACCTATCAGCACCTCTAAAGATCACCGATGAACACTTCGTTTGTTTAATCTGTACAAAAGCCAAAGTGTGAAAAAGTTTTGCTGTTTTACGGCGAGTTAACGACCATTTGTGGTTTTAGGGGGGAAGCTGTAACGGCTTCAGGACAAACAGTTTATCCATCTGCCCAGGACTTCTGTGCAGTGCCTCCGGCTGTGAAAACAGATTTGGGTGTTGGTCTCTGTATAGAAGATCCTGGCAACTTCACTATGACGACTTTTATTCTGCAAGAAACAGTTCCAGCAGGTAACGCCCCCTAAAACAAGCAAGTTACTGCAATCAGTGAGCTTTATGTTGTTATTGGATCATTATTAGCTGTTCAAATCAGGTCTTCAACACAGTGAACTAAAAGTTTTTGTCATGACCTGTTTGCGGTTTGAAATAGAGTTGTTTATTTCTTTCTATCGCCTGTAGGAACAAAACTCTTAATCTTTCCATATGATGTGACGGAGGCGAACACATTCCTGGCAGGAGAAATCCTTTGTCTGATCGTGTTAGTGATGTTAAAAATGATATGTCTGCCCCATAAAAAGCAAAAAGCTGCTTAAAAAGGGAGTGAAACAGAGAAAAATTGCTCCATAGATATTTTTTACTGAGCAGCCAAATGACTTGACATGTGATCTTAGAAAATGCAGTGAATTATTGACTCAGTGAGGTTTTTCCCCTGCTGACCGAACGCAAGCTGACAAAAACTGACTTATTTTAATTTTCTGCACATTTGAGTAAAGTTATTGCATTTTTTTTTTGCTTTGTAAAGGCAGATTTAACATAAGAACACTATTAGTAGGTCAGTCAGCGGGGGGGGGGGGTCTCTGCTCTGTAACACTCCTCTCACAGCTCTCCGTTAGCGCAGGCCTTCATGGACGCCATCCTGGCAGGTCTGAAGCCGCTGTACTGTCCGTCCGGGCTCGGGTACGCCTCCCTGACTCTCCACACACAGCAGCTGGGGATGGCAGGGTGGGTGTCGTTGGGTGGGACCCCAAACCTCCAGCTGATGTACTGTCTGTAGGCGCAGTGACGCAGGGCGGCCGTCTGGCCTTGATCAGCGGGCGGAGACAGAGGGTCCTGGTACAGAAGGACGGCCTCCAGCAGGGAGCGACGCAACACGAGCTGCTCGAACAGAGGAGACGAGGTGATGCAGGCGCCGCCGCTCCGCCGGCAGCACAGCTCCTCCTGAGGGAGGGAGGAGGGACCGCAGCGCTCGCACTTACACCAGGCTGGACGACGGGGTTTGTGGTTCGGGTCGGGTTTATTGTCGAGGGGAGGCTGAGCATCACGACCCACGCCTACGCCCGGCTGTAGCAGACAGAGAACGGCTCTCAGATGTCCTGCGTCGTCCTGTCAGGACAAGAACACGTCACTGAAATCAATGACAAGAGTGAGGCTGTAATTTACACTTTTTACGCATGAAATTCACCTAAACCACAAAACATATTTCCTCACTTACCTCTAGTGGTATCTACCTGTGCAGTTAGTTGTTTTTGTCCAGGTTTAGAGATACAGTCTCTACCACAATACAATGGAGGTGAATTAAGTCAAACAAATCTGCATTTCAAATTTGGATTTGATACATTAATACTAGTACAAAAGTATGTTGTGTGTTTTAATGTGTTGTCCAGGTTGTCACACAGAAAATCCACTTCCTGCTTTGCGCTCAGACAAAAAACAGCCCAGCAGCGTAATTCACCTTAAATGTAAAGTATAGAAAAGCTTAATGCTGAATCTGCAAAACTACAATAATGCTTCAAATCTGGTTTCAGATCAATCTCATTAATGCAACCCCGAAAGTTTATTTGATGTCTTGGAGCGAGTGACAGATTTTAGGTCTTAATTTCACTGGATTTCATCAGTAGAAAGGGACCGTTCCTACGTGTTGTTTCCCTGATCTAGCCTCTCTGCAGCAGGTTTACCGTGCGTGGCTCAACAGAAGTCGGTTTGACGTCTTGTAAACTTTTCTTCTGTGATCTCTTCACCAGTCGAAGGTTGTCCTCATCAACGTAGGACACACAGAGGATGCACTGCAACACAGTCACATCACGATGTTCAGAATGGTCAGAAACTAGCCGAGTACAGCGATTTGAAAAAGCTATTAGATTGTATTAAATAGTTTGTTTTAAAAAGTCTGACAACTGGTTTACAGCGACCGAACATACAATATCACATCGTCGATCATATCAAACCATTCATCACCTTCTGTTTGTCTTGGACCGACTCCACTTTCCTCTGGAAGTAGTTTTGTCCGACCTCTGCAGAGTAACAGCTGGTTCCAATCAGCCAGTCGATCAACATGGTCGTCTGGAGGAAAAAGACACACAGAGCTTCACGTGAGACGGTCACTTCATCAGCAAACACACCAAATATGGCTTTATTTTATTCAAATAAACCGATTAAATTTGCACTTTGGCGTTCTCAAATCACAGCGAGAAATAAGAGTTTGAATTTTTGCGATGAACTCTGACGTCGGTGAACTTCGCCAGACGTACTGCCGCAGCTCTTTGTGTGATGGTGGTAGTGGTGAAAAGGTCAGCGTCAGCTGTTGCATTTCAAATTGAAATTCGAAAAAGGAAAGTTATGAGAGAGGAAAAAGGGTCTAACTTTGGTGAGTCTGGCTTTCTCCAGACCGCTGCTCGGGAGACTTCAAGCAGCACCAACCACAGCTGGCTGAAGCCGGTCTGAAGAGTCTTTAGCTGCACTTCCTCTAACCTCTAGCCTCCGAGAGAACCCCCCAGTTTCCTGTCCAAAGTTTTTTTTTGGGGGGGGGGGGCTCTCATCACCTTCTCTAATGCTCGTCTAGGTGTTGATCTTGAAAATAATAGTTTCAGTAATAAAATTTTAAAGGCTTCAAAACAGGTATTTTTTTCATGTTTTTTGTGGTGCGTTTGTCTTGACTGACTGCAGCTCGCTCACCCGACCTAAGCTTCACCCAGGACCTGCCCCCCACCACCCCCCCGCCTTTGAATTTTCTGGCTGCAGTAACATCCCAGTCCGACCTACAGTACATCGGCCTATCTGAATGCTTCGCTGCGTGTCAGATGACCCTCCTTTGGACCACGGTTGGACTCTGAAAATGAATTAAATGATACAGATGTTTAAACGTTAATTACCCAACAGCCCTAAAAGAGTGAGAGGTAACTAGAAAGTGTGCATGTGTGGGCATGCACGAGAGAGCGAGTGGTGAAACTGACACTTTAGGAATAGTTTGCATATTTTGCTCCTATTTTGGTTGAGTGTCCCGCAGGAGGCTGTATTGGTGAAGACTGTCTGTCACTGTGAATGTGAAGTATAAGAAAGGCGTGTATTTAATTTGACTGTGTGTGTACGTTGCTCTCCTGACATGCTCTGTTTTGTTGTTTCAAAATAAAAAGCAAAGTGAAAGAAAAGGAATAGTTCAACATAGTTCCCCTATGTGCCTTCTTGCTGTTTCACCCTGTTTCCACTCTTTGTGTGCTACGCTAAACAAACCGCCTGCAGTTTCATTTTTAAAAATCTTCTCTTCACCAGAAAGTGAGTAAGCGCATTTCCCAAAATGTCTAACTATTGCTTTAATGTTAATTTGCTAATTATTCAACGTAATTCAGTATAATACTGTGGTTTCTCAGGAAAGATTTGAGTCTCTGCTCACAGTGACAACCGGTATAAGTGACACAGACAGTAGTGAGAGGTAATGTCGACCTCCAGACTGAAACCTGTCAGTTACATCAGACACTTCCTCCTCCATGACTTACTAACGTGGTTTCACTCTTATGATTCATCACTGTATGGCAGTGGTGGAGGAAGGACTCACATCCTTTACTGCAGTAAACGTACGAACACACACAGTGAAAATACTCCGTTACCAGTAAAAGTCCTGCAGTGAAAATGTTTCTTCAGTAAAAGTGTGTGAGTGTAATCAGGAAAAAGTCCTTAAAGTATTAAAGCAGTGCAGCGTCCCTGTGGCTGCTGTGCTGTTATATATTCTATCATCAGATTATTATTCCTCGTGCATTAATGTAAAGCAGGATGTTGCTGCTGCAGCTGATCGATCGATCGTTCGTTCGTTCGGAAAACTCGTGAAAATAGTGAGAAACGCCGTCACGACGACCCCGAGCCCAAAGTGACGTCTTCACCGTGTTCAGTCCAAAGCTCGACGTTATTAACAAAACATTACAGTTATTACAGTCATTCAGAGGAAAAGCAGCAAATCTGCACATCTGAGAAGCTGCAGCCAGGAAGTGATTTACAGGAAAAATTACTTCAATGATTATCAGAATAGTTGCAGATTAATTTCCTGTCAATCGACTAATTCATCGACTAATCGTTGCAGCTGTACTTGTATAAACTTCGGGGCGGTTTTATTTATAACAAAAACATCATATTTTATAAACTCTTCATATGTTTTGTGTGTAAAAATCTTAATCTGTAAAGTAAAGCCGTCAGATAAATGCAGTGAAGTAAAAAGTACAATATTTCCCTCTGAGGTGTAGCGCAGCAGAAGCAGAAAGTGGCAGGAAAAGAAAAAACTCAAGTAAAGTACAAGTGCCTCATATTTGTACTTAAGTAGAGTACTTGCGTAAATGTACGTAGTTACATTCCCTCACTGCTGTATGCACCATAGTCCACAGTGGAAGACTATTCAAAGACACGTCACTTGTTTTCTGCTGCAGTCACAGTTCTTCATTTTAATCTTCATCTTCTTACAGACTCAGTCTATGCAGCTCGTCTCTAGTGAAATTCATTCAGTTTGTCCAGATGCAGCCACCGTTAAAAGTCCCACTCTGGCCTCTAACACTGGCTGCCACTGTGCTCGGTACTAATGGAGGAGGAGTGCATGAATGGACACTGTGTGGTCTCTCACCAGAGCGTAGTACGACAGCGTTGATCCGATGTAGATGATGAGCTGGATGAAGCTGAACCTTCCCGCCTGGAAAACAGATCAAACTGTCACTTGTTTGTTTTTATTTCCCACATTCTCCTTCAGAGTTACAGACAAAAGTATCGAGATTCTGAGGTGATGGTTTCCTGTGTGCAAACAGATATTTCGCATGAGTAATCAGTATTTTATTTTATTGATCAGATATGGCATCCTGGACAATTTCCTCAACAACAAAAAATAGATGCCTAAACTAGGAAATATACATTATGTAATTTCACAAAGCCCTAAATGTTAAGTGTAAAGATATTAAGTATAAAAAATGTTTTTACTGCACCCAGGCTCCTGCCTTGCACTGCCCACTAGTGGTGACAACGTGCTTTTTCCACAACCCGTGCAGCAGTGATGTAGTTTTGCACTATAGTACGACGTTGCATCGCAGCTGGGTGTGGTCACAAGGACAAACAGAGTGTAGCACATCCAAACGACGTCCACGGGTGCCGGAAAAAAAAAAAAAAAAAAAAAAAAAAAACAGCGGCTGCACGCTGTCCTGATCATCAGCTCCCAAACACAAACACATTCATCACTCAGAGTCAATCTACTCTCAGACTGGACCAATCAGAGCAGAGCTGAACAGCAGTCTGACACTCCCATACAAGGGAAAGGGCAAAAATAGAAATAACTAATTAAGAAAATATTACACAAGAACATATTAAATATACGACTACAGTGTATAGAAAACCTCACAATCATGCAGAACGCAACCACTGAGCGATGAGGGGGGGGTTGTGTATTTGGCGACGCCTGACGAAGACCTCCAAACGCTGCTCTGTTGCATTTGCTGGGAGCTGATTATCAGGACAGTGCGCGGCCTTTTGTCTGACTTTTGCCTTCGGTTTGGTCACAAGTACAACACACCACACCTGACCACACCCAGCTGTGGCGCTGGGCGGGCGACCCACAGAGGTCAGTGCAGTTCTGTTTGTCCTCCTCCTTCCAAAATCTAGTTGTAGCACTTGTGACCACACGAGGCTGTGATGTAGCAGACAACAAGAAAAAAAAAAAAAAAAAACTACAGAAACACAGAGAATGTACAGAAGAAGAATAAAATGGGAGGAAAACAAACCCACCTGTCCGAACACCATGACCTCAAACCTGATGCCGAATGCTTTGTACAGCGTTCGCTCCTCCACTCCGTTCACCGTGTTGTACTTTGCATACCTGATCAGAGGACAGCGGATACGATAGATAATAAAAACACTGCAGCTTGATGCGACAGAGGAGCCTTTAACACGAAGCAGGATTATTATCCAGCTTCTTTCATTCTGTGTAACTTGTATAACTGACTTGTCTTCAACAGAGGCTGGTCACAGTGTTTTCACAGACTGATACACCGACATTTTATTACACATCAGCATTCATTGTCCTCCTCAACCACAGTCTATAACAGACTAAAAACCTGCCGGGGTTTATTATTTCATCTTCAGGAGCCAGATTTCCCCTTCCTCTTGATGGTCTAAATGTTGTTTCCATGCCAACAGAAATACAAACACTGAAGCCTTAATTGTTTTCGTGTGAATTCGTGGACATAAAAACGTTATGGATCATCACACTATCAGCACAAACTTCAGTCTAAAAATGACCAGAGCTCCTGTGACGGTCCCGACTGTCCAGAGATCAGGAACGTGCACGCAGTGTCTGGACACGGTAAAGTTCACCTTTGACCCTCGCTCACCTGAAGTTGAGGCCGGGGTAGAGTGTCTTGTTGCTCTCTTTCTCGTCCAGCCGTCTGAAGGAGTATTTGGGCAGGCAGCGCTGCATGAGCCGGTCCAGGTTGCAGTCCCATTTGATCTGGATGCCGATGACGCCCCCCTGTGGGCAACAGAGGAAATGGATTATTAACCACAAAAAGGTTAGGAGGAGTCTTTTAGCTGGAAAACTCTCAGTGGTGGAAGAAGTATTCAGATCTTTAACTTAAGTCAAAGTATAACAGTGTAGAAATATTCTGTTACAAGTAAAAGTCCTGCATTCAAAATCTTAAGTACAAAAGTTTTAGCATCAAATATACTTAAAGTTTGAGAACGGCCCATTTCAGAATCATATACGTCACATTATTGGATCATAAGTATTGATGCATTAATGTTGCAGTTGGTAAAGGTGGAGCTAATTTTAATTACTTTATATAATGCTGGGTAGCTTACCCTTAATACTACATCATAATTTATTAGTTGATTTATAGTTTGTAAGGTAACTAGTAACTAAAGTTAGCAAATAAATGTAGTGAAGTAAAAAGTACAATATTTGTCTCTAAATGTACTTTGTTACATTCCACCGCTGAAAACTTTGCTGAGGAAAACCCAGATTTACTAAAAATCATCATTTTCACTGGCAGGATGATGAAATATTCTTACAACACTGACAGACTTTTTCCACTTGTGTTAAGAAATGAATACATAAAAAAAAAAAGGGAGTGAGACAAAAATGATTTGGTATGAAAGATTTTTACGCGAAGAAACATCAGCTAATTAATTATCGTAACAAAAATGAGGAATTCTTCTTGGGAAAAGACATTTATTTTTAATATCTACTGTTATACTGACAATATACTGACAGTTTGCTGTGGAAACACTTCCTTGTTTTGGTCGTTTCACTTCAGCTTTTCTTGATCTCCTGCTGAGGACAAACTAACGTCTCACTGAGGGAAACCCAAAAAAAAAAAAAAAGAGAAACTGCGCTGGTCTCGCAATGATGCTGCATCCTGAGATGTCAGCAGTGAAGTTAGTCTGTGAAATGTTATTATAAACGGAGTGATACAAAAATAAGACCCAGGTTGTGAGAAACACTTGAAGGTGTAACTCCACCTCTACTGCCATTTCAGAGAACTTTTCTCCGGCCTCTCGCACGATGTCTCCCAGTCTGAAGATGGGACACAGCGAGTCGTTGCCTCTCTGACAGCTCCTCAGGTAGGCGTCGTTCATCTGTGGGAGGATGTTCCTTCTGTAAGACAAAGCAGACTCTAATACTCACAGAAAGTCAGTTTCTCTCCCACTGAAGAGAAGCGATGAAGAGCTGCAGAGCCTTTAGAAATGTCATTAGTCTGTTTTCAGCTGAGAGCTTCAGTGTCCTAAGATGCTCTAAATGTTTCATAGGCTTTTCTTAATTGATAAGAGGGAAATATTCATTTTCACCATGATAAAATGCAAATGTGATGTGATAAAACATGCTGAATGCCAGAAAACACTGCATGATTTGTGATAGAAGTAAACACAGCTCCTTCTATAACGGCCGTGAAAATTAACAAATTAACAAAGCAAAATTATTTAATGCGTCCTCAGACAGACTCTCTGCAGCTGCATTACTACACGGAAATTAATCCACAAAACGTTTATATAAGTAATAAAAACAGATTTTGTACATTTCCACTGAGGTGAAACGTGTTTCCGTGCACACACAGCTGTGGCTGCATAAAGTTAGGAAACTGTTTCAAACAGCCTCAGTAGCATCAGTCATAAAGCAGCCTCACCGGATGAAGTTGAACGCAGGGAACCGGATGTTGTTTTTGATGAGGACTGTGAAGTTCTCAGCGGCTGCCAGCAGAGCAGGCCTGCATCGTGGGAAATTCAAACTGTTACAGTCAATACAGTGCATTTTAATAACAGCAACAGACTGAAATCGACTGCGCCTCCGTCTGAACGAGAGGCTGTGAGATCCCAAAACAACACTGAATACTCGTTCTAAGCAACTTTTGAATATGTAGTGTGTTTACAGTGGAAAAGTGACAACAAAGTATACTTTAAAAACTGATTTTTGAGCGTGTACTGTCCCACAATACAACGCACAAAAGAAACTGAGGAGCTACTCACAGCAAAAAATGTATTAAATTAATTGCGGACGGCAGTGAATCATCTGCAGGAATGCCTTAATTGGTGACAGTACTGTTATTTCCTCTTGGTATAAAACAAGTATGTACATTTCTTGTGTACTGACTGCAAAAATAGTATATTAGGAAGTTCAGTACACAGTGCGTACTGTGTACAGTTAGTATATAGTGTGAAACTGAAATACAGTTTAAGTCTGCAACCACACTGAAGCAGCAAGCTGTCTGCTGAAGCTCATTACACACCAGAAAACACGATGGACAAATTCAAAATAATAAAGGGACAACTTTGTTTACGGTTTGCCCCCCGCTCCAGGGGAAAGATAATGTTGCTACCTAACTCAAAAGGGCGTATCCTCTGTACAGTGGCCATTTTCTTATCAATCATTTCACAAAATGCTCAGCTTCCGTCTGGATAAGCTGTTTTCTGTTCAGCTGTACTTTCGCATACTAACCTCAGCGATGGTTTCACACTGTTCCACTGATCAACAGGTGGCGGTCACATGCCAAGACATGCTGCAACGCACCAGCAGAGATAAAGAAGAAGAAGACTGCGAGCTAGAAGTCAAGTCAGTTTTATTTATACAGCCCACTATCACCAATCTGCCTCCAGGGGCTTGGACCCTCGAGTCGGATGAGGAAAAACTGCCCCCCAAAAAAAACCTTTTAACGGGGGTTAGTAAACATGGATGTAAACAATGCTGGATTTAAAACACTTTAAAAAAAAAAATGGAGTTTTGCAGTTGCATTGCAGTGGTTTTAAGGGGAGTTTGTTAGACCTGAACGATACTGTTTTGGTTACAGCTGTTTTCAGAGAAAAAGCTGTAAAAAGCCGCTGTACACGAGCTGCTCAGCAGCAAACAGCAGTCAGAGAGCAGCTGCTGAACATAGCGGAGCATCTAGCTGCTAAAGAGGCCAGATGTTTCCCTCAGCAGCTGCTGGAGACCAAACACAGAGCTGACGGAGAGAAGACCGGCCTGACGTCCATCAGGAGACACAAACTCGCCTCCTGATGAAGCGTCATGTGACTCTGTAGCTGCTGCAGGTGGAGATAAGCAGCTGTTTGATCACAAGTTAAAAAAGGTGCTGATGTGTTGTGTTCACGCCTTGTTTCCGCTGCCCCCAAGTGGCCAAAAAAATAAAAAAAATCAGTCATTGCAGGTTTAAGTTAAAATTTGACCTGTTGGTGCCACAAAACGATCCGAACAAAAACAGCAGGGTTTACCTCGGAGGGTTCGTCTTGGTTTCGATTGGACACCACGCAGAAACCTCACAGGTTTTCTTCAACACGTCAAACTTCACACATGATCCCGTCTGAATCCCTGCAGAAGGAAAAAACACACAGTGCTGCATTTAAACTCTACTGATTCGGTCATAACCGGCAGCTGATGAGGCGCTGAACAGTGTCATCTTCTTTAACCCAAATCTTTAAATCGAGCGGAGAGCAGTACTGTTGCTGTACTACAGGCTGAAGCTGTAACACCTGAAGGAGAAATTCCTCTGCTTCTTGTGGAAACAGGCGTCCGCCGGTACCAGCCCACCTCCCTGACAGCAGAGCAGTGAGACAAAACGTTCTCCTATTCAAAATAAGTGAAACTCACACAAAGCAGCCTCTACAAGTCTACATGAGCCAGTCTGCACAGCTAAATATCTGACTTGTATCACCACTGCAGTTAAAATAAGTCCGCAGTTTTCCAAAATGAGGTGCTGCATGCATGCGAGGATTTAACAGTATCCAGGGTGATCCAGGTGACAATATTGATGATTTGACATGAGTCTGGATTTTTTGAAGCTGGAAGTCATTAAGCCCAAACCTGCAACAGCGCAGCGCGCTGACAGCTGGACCACGCCAAAGACGTTTTAGGGTGAACTCAGCTCAAAGATTCTGATTCTGTTGAAGGCATTTAATTTAACATTAAAATGGGAATTTGTCATTTGAACACTGAATCTTATTTAATGATTAACTGCACTCGCAGCCTGGCCGCGCTCACTGGGAATATCTAATGTTCAACAGGGATCAAAGTGTGGAAACACAATGCAGAACTAAATGACAGAAAATGAGACTTATGAATTTATCTATCGCCCCAGTGCATGCTGGGAGGGTTCCCAACACTCCTACCTCATGTACCTGCAAATCACATGATCAGCACTCTGCCAATCACGTGAATGCTGGTCATGGTTTCAACTCTCTCATTTTTTGCCTGTATTTCAAAATAAGAGCACACTGTTACTCAAGATCTCAGTCCTCAAACTGCTTTCAAAGATCCAGAGCAGCTGGATTTCGCATGTTAGTCACATCTGAAGAACAGGGCCCAGGATACTACAGCACCTGGTTTCCTGTGTGCATGCTACCGTACCGTGACTCCACTGATCCCAGTCTCCTTTCTCACAGTCCTTATCAGTCCGACACAGTCTGCCTTTGAGGGGAACCTGGAACATAAACACTGCTGCAAAATAAGAACGTTCTGCTAACTTTTCACCTAAATCTCCGCACCGTTAGCAGAACTTTGAACGTGGATCAGCTGTCGCTGATGGTGGACCTCAGTTATCACACTACTTCAACTACTTAAAATGTGATAATAATAATAATAATAATAATAATAATAATAATAATAATAATAATAATGATCTATATTTGGTGAAATGATGATGAAAGAGCACCTCTGGGCATTTTCCCTGCTTCTGTTTCTCTGTCACAATGACGTTGGTCACCACAAAGAAGGAGTTTCTGTCCTAAAAAGAAAAAAGAAAGCATCTTTAAATTCTGGTCTTTGCCAAAGGCCCCGAGGACCCCCGAGGGCCGAGCTCCTACCTGTGAGGGCCCGCTGTAGTCCACCGCATCCCAGACCACGTCCCCGACCCCGAGCATGTGGGTCTGAGCTACACCCTTCACCTTGGTAGTGACAGAACTCACCACCAGGTCGAACTCCTGGTACTTCCTGTTCCACAGCATCATGATGCTGCAAAATAAACAGCAAACTGTTTCAAACTAATTCCACAGATTTTACACATTAAAGGTCAGTGTGTTAGTCGTGCAGGGGGGTAAAACCACCCTGATGACGTCATCTCGGCCTACAGTGGCTTGACCCACGTCAGGCACAACGAGCCAGGTGCAGGGCTGCAACTAAAGACTCGTTTTCCTGATCGATTAATCCGCAGGCCATTTTCTCAATTAATCATTTGGTCAATAAAATGTCAGAAAATAGTGAAAAAGTCAGAGGTAACTTCTTCAAATGTCTTGTTTTGTCCAAAACCCCAAAGATATTCAGTTTACGGTGATATAAAAACTGCACATCCTGACACTTGAGGACAGAATCTTTGAGCATTTTTGCTTAAAAAGTTTCTTAAATGTTTAATTGATTAATTTTCTGTGGCTCGACTAATGGATTAATCGACTAATCTGTCTCTCGAGAGTTAAAAAAAAAAGAAAAGGATTTGCTTGTGTTACATATCCTCAGGAGGTGGTTCAGTCTCAGAAACACCAACAGACTGCTTTATAATGAGCACTTCCCACCTCGTGCAGCCGCGGCTGCTCCGCAGCGACCGGTGAGCCGGTTTCAGCGGTACCGGGACTCTCTCGGGCCGCTCCCCGAGCACAGAGACGCGTTCACTCACCAGATGAACAGCAGAATGAATCCGTTCAGGCTCCACTTCAGGGAGCCCAGCCGGACGCTCTGGATCCGGACCAGTTTGTTGGTTTCATACTGACACAGACCGAGAACCCCGCAGCCCGGCATGGTGCTGGTCCTGCTGGTGCTGGTTTTTGTTGTTGGGTTTTTAGTCCGATTTTCTTTGTGAGGAATCTCTGACTCATTTCTTGACTCTTCTTCTTCTTCCTGTGTGGAGGGTCACATGTCCGGACTCCTGCAGCTGCTCTCACTTCCAACATCATCACTGCAACACACACACACACACACACACACACACACACACACACAGTTTACTGTAGAGGATTTAATCGACTTCATCTTTATTTATTTGGATCCCACAAAGTGTTTGCTAGTCTTTTTTTTATTCTCCACACAAACAGCAACAGTAAAAACAAATTTAAAGTTTAAAATCACACAGGATCAGTAAAACAAGAAAAGACAAAAAAATAAACCAAGCCAAATACAAAGATCAGGAAATAATCCGGCTCTGCAGGAGAAGCAGCAGACACAAATGCACAGCAGCAACAAGAAAAGATCAAAACAATCAAAAAGGTTCCAATTAATTAAAAGTAACACGTGGCATTCATCAATTTTCGATGACTTTTTGAAAGAAAATCTGCTTTTGATGAGTCAGATGTTGGATTAGTTATTGGCCCTGAGACCCAGGAACCAAGCAGACTCTGCACAGGGTTAAAAGACACAGGGCCACGAGATGTGAGAGGTGATAACGGACCCACCTCAGTTGATATTAGTGTTTACATGCGCACGAGCCTGTTTTTGATCATATTCTGGATATGGCGTTTACATGGAACGTGAAAAACATGGTTGCTGACATCCCTGTGCACGTGATCATGACGGTATCCAGGTTCCTGATCCTGTGTCTCGATTTCTCACCACCTCAGCCAGCACGATGTGCACCAACGAAGACGGTTCAGAAACCTGGATAAGGTGTTGACACGCCACAGTATCCTGGTTTCTGCTCCAGGTAGCATATCCAGATTTCCCAAAGACAGGATGAGAGCTTATCCAAGTTCCTGAAACCAGGACGTGATGTTTACGCGCCTCGATTTGCTGTAACAGCCTGTTCACTCGTCTTAATCAGAAAACTCTGACACGACTGCAGACTGTACAGAACTCGGCTGTAAACCAGGACCGAGAGGTCTGACCACATCACACCTGGTTCAGCCTCTTTACATCGGCTCCCTGTTGGTTTCAGGACTGATTTTAAGATCTTGTTGATTACTTTTAAGGCTCTTCATGGCTCCAGACTATATTTTAGACCTTGTAGTCCCTTATGAACCTTCACCTTCTGTCTGTTCCTGAGTCCAGGATGGAAACTAAGGGGGACAGAGCTTTTGCCATCAGGGCCCCGAGGATCTGGAACAACCTGCCCAAAGACATGAGGCTGTCTGAGTCAGAGTCTTCGTTTAAGTCTCGTCTCAAAACACATTTTCATCTGAAAGCAGATCCTGATTTTACCTGAACTGTTTATTTTATTGCTTTTGTGTATTTTATTTCTCTTTTTGTGAAGCACTTTGTGCTTTGTTTTGATAAGTGCTCTATAAATAAAGTTTTATTATTATTATTACATGCTTAACAGATAACAGGGATACTAGTTGTTGTACTAGTGTTGCAAATTCCAGTGAAAATGTCATTAAATGAGGTGAAACTAACTGACGTGCACTGAACCTGCGTCGGTTGCCCGCCTGCCCGGTTGGTAGTCCAGCCTTGTCTAGTCTGTGTGGACTCCAGATGCCACCAGAAAAAGCACAAATGAGAAGAAGTTATGCTCCTTCAAAAAAACAAACAAACACAAGATGTTGGTAAAATACTGGTTTGACGCGTAGGATGTAGTGTTATTTTGGTACTCGATTAATTGTTTTAAGCTATTTATGAATGAAAAATGCCAAACAGTCTCTGGTTCCAGCTTCTCCACTGCGACGATTTTCTGCTTTTTCTCTCTTTTCTAATTTTAGTAGAACATGTTTGCATGTTGCTCAGAGAAAACAAAGACGTCACCTTAGGCTCTGGGAAACTGTGATGGGCTATTTTTCACTATTCAAAGTATTGATTAATCAACAAAAAAATATGGTTAGATTCATTAGTTACAGCCCTAAAAGGGGATTGACAGACACAGTATATCACTACACTACTTATAGCTCAAACACGCACTAGATGTCAGTGTTGTCAGAACTACAAGAAGGATCTGCATCAGTTAACTTCAGACTCATCCTGAAAGGATTTCCTCACCGAGTGTGCAGATGAACACACTGAGGAATAAAACCGATCATCTGTCCACAGTATAAACATCTGAGAACACGTCTTGTTTGTAAAAAAAAAAAAACAAAAGCAAAAAGTCTGGATATTTCATTTGGACTTTTTTTTTGTTGATTTTCTCGGGAGATAAAGACCTTCTTGTTCCCAGCCGGGACAAAGACCAGTTCGGACAAACTGTCCAGTGAGAAAACAATGGCTCAGTCTCTGCAACAGTCATGTGTGCAGAGCTGGAATGTGTCTGAGAACATTTACTCAAGTGCTTTACTTCAGTACAACTTTGGTGAACTTGTACTTTACTTGAGTATTTTTACTTGAGGGAAATATTGCACTTTTTTTACTCCTCTATGCTACATAACTCTGCTAGTAGACTAGTTTCTGGTTGTATGGCAGTACTGTATGACGCAGCACCAACTAGACCAGCTACAACATTACATTTCTGCTCACAGGTCTGAAAGGGGCTATTTTGCATAATAATTATTTGAATAATGAATACTTTGGGTGTAATTTTGAATGCAGGGATCTGAAAACTCCTTCTAGATCTGCACGTGTGTCCATCAGCAGCTGCACGTCCTGCTGAAGTGTCTATGAGCAAACATATCGTACATCTCATATCATCACGAGTGTGATAATACACTTTAAAATGTCCGTTTTTATTTCTGCCTTCACTCCAGCAGGTTTTTTGTAAGTCACATAACCTTGTGTTTATCTGCAAACTAAATTTCAGAAGGCAGTTTAGAAGTTGACAAAATATTAAACAAGTCGGTTTTTATACATAATTTTGATTATTAATATTTGTGGTCTAGGGATCATAAATGTGCATTCATTCATAACAGCTCAGCAGGAAATAAATACACAATGAGTTGTTGTAAAGAACATTTGTGCTCATTTTTCCTGGTGAATATTTCCATCTGAAAAGTTTTAGAAGAAAACTTCAGTTTCACAGTTTTTATTTTGTAAATTTCTAGATTTTGTTCAGATTTTATTGCATGAAAATGAAGATTATTTTGTTGGCAAATCAAATTATGTTTGATTTCTGCAGGTAGAGACCCAACAGCAGTCTTTACCTAAATCATATAAACACACAGCCGCACAGTTTTCCAAACCGTTTAATATCTGGAAGCTGGTTTAAACGCTTATTCAGTACTTCATGACAAAGCTGCACAGGAATTCTGCTAATAAAATCCCCACACAACCATGAAATGAAAAACTAATGAAGATCATTCTCGACATCAGGGACAGTCGCGTTTAAACAGAAGCTTCTTCAGATGAAAAGCCTCTGAAACTTTGGTTTGAGTGTCTCCAGATCGCTGCTGTTCTGCATCTTCTGCGCCAGGCTGCTCGCGCTCATGATCAGCTCGTGACCTTCGTCGAACAACTTTTCACCGAGCTCCTTCTTCACTCGCTCTCTCCAGCCGATCAGCTTCGGCCGGCCTTCAAACACATCCAGGCCAGAGCCAAAAGGCTGCAAAACACACAGCAAGCACAACCTGAATACACGAAAGGTAATACTGCAATTACATGAGAATAAATACACATCACATGAACATGAAACGTCTAAAAGGGTCAGGATCCCTCGTGGGGTCAATGAACATGCAGACAGGGTCTTCAGAACTTTCTAATAAATTGATATTCGTCAGATATATTTTTCATATAAATGCAAATAAAATAGGCCTTAAATATATCATCATAATTCATTCTGAGCTCCCGCAGCGGTACTAATTCTGGGTTGTACATATCCTGAAGTAACGGCCGTATTTTTCACAACAATACTTTGAATTTCAAGTCCAGCGGCCTAGTGGTCCAGGCGGGTATCAGGTGACCACAATGCCCTGGAGCTTTGATGCACGTCATACTTCTTTCCCTCCCAGTGTTTGTCCTTACCTATAATGTAAACTGTCCAATGAAGGCAGAAATACAGCCCCCCCCAAAAAAAACTATATTTGACGTTCCATCAGTTTTGTTTTGGCTCAGCTTTTCCTGCCACGGTTAACGGTCGGCTTAACAAAGTTATTTTGGTTAAAGCAGTTCTCCAGCAATTCAGTACTGCACTTCCGTAAAGTCGGGGGGGGGCTCACAAGAGACCGATTAAAACAAGAACTGATTTTTAATAACATTTATTATTATTTATTTTTTCAATTATTTATATAGCACAATTCAGAATCAGTTACAAAGCGCTTTACAATTTGACAAATCGAAACAACATAAAGACACAACAGATAAAAACTAAGTTAGAACAATAAAATAAAATAAAAATCAATAAAAAGTCTAGAGCTCTGAAAGCAAAGGCTGATGTCCTTTGTGTCTAAGTCTAGATCTTGGAGAGACTTCAGAGGATCTCAGAGCAACATAAGGCACTAAAAGGTTAGACCTCACTTGGGGTGCCACCGCTCAGGGCCTTAAAGCTAATCAGAAAGATTTTGTCATCAATTAGAGAAGCGACGGGATGCCAGGACGTGAAATGTGGTCGTGTTTCTTAGTTCCAGTTAAAACCCCTGGCAGCTGAGTTTTGACTCATCTGTAACACGACAGAGATTGTGTGCAGACACCGGAGAGCACGGGTTAGTTTTAGTCGACAGGTGATGGCGGCCTGAAGAACAGTTTCCATGTTTTTGGTAGAAAGAAACAGTCTAATCTTTGAAAATGTTTCTAAGATGCAGAAAACGGGACTGAACCACAGATCTGATGCGAGTCTGGCACAGTGTGGGGTTACAGAGTGAGACGGCGTAACTAGAGAATATGAGAATAAGATATTTGCACTGTCTGCACCTCTGATTAATATCTCTCATCACTTATTCTCTTGTGTGGGTCAAACTACAAACATGCTGGATCCTACATTTCCCAAAATGCAACTCATACTTTGGAAAACTCCCTCCAGAGCCACAGAAGACATGATGCAACCGTTCACAGGCGGAGTAGTCCTCCTCATGACTAGTAAACTGAACTTCATGGGTAAAATTGGTGCCCTTTTAAGGTTAGCCTAACTTACATTGGTTACATTAAGTAGTTTTACTTTAATGCAAAAACACCCTGGTTCATTTCACCGGGTTGTTGGTGTTCTGTGTAATTTTAGAATTAGTTGTAGAGAGTAGTAGAAATCCTGCAGTAGTAGAAGTAGCAGTAGTACCAGGTAACCCAGGTTCTGTGTGCTATATAAATAAAGTTTTTACTTACTTTTACTTACCAGTAGTAGTTGTAGTAGAAATAGTAGTGTTATTACCTGCATGATGTCAACTATAGCCACCAGATCAGCCAGAGAGATTTTGTCGCCGATGATGAACGGTTTGTTCTGCAGGAATTTCTCCTCCAGCAGCTTGAGCGACTGATTCAGATCCTCGACAGCAACGTCCATCTTCGCCTTCGGGGCCTCGGAGCCCATGATGACAGGAAACAGAACCTGTTCGGAGAGACACGCAAAGATCAATCAGACTTTGTTAGAACCAGCAACAGCAGTTAATGTAGCAGCACGTCTTTCCCATATGACAGCGGCAAATTATACCTGATCATTAATATTCTGCAAGAACATTTAGAAAAAGTAGTCTCAAATGTTAAATGTGCTTAGCATATTTTTAGCCACGTTAGCAGCATGGCGCTAGAGATGACAATCTGACAGTCGGTTGGCCGACATCTCAACAATTATTGAAGGATTGCCAAAAAATGCGGTTCACACATTCACGATCCCCAGAGGATGAATCCTAATGACTTTGGTGATTCCCTGACTTTTCCTCTAGCGCCACCTGCAGGGCAAAGTTTATACTTGTCCTGTGAAATATCTCAACATCTACTAGATGAATTGGCACAACATTTTGTACACACATTCAGGTTCCCCAGACGACGAATCTTAAAGGTGGGGTATGCGATTCTACTCCAAGACACGTCTTTTTGTCAGATTCAGTGAATATCTCCTCACGGTCCGCTAGCTGTCCGTTCTGTATGCGCTGTACGCAGCCCCGGCTCTGTGAATGGGAAACAAACAAAGCGGCTCGGACCGGGCCACACAGCACTACTCCAGCCATGATGTGTGTGTCAGGTAACGTTAAATGACTTGCCCTCGGACATTCAGCTCACTTTCTAGTTTGCCAAGATCTGCTGTTGTTGTGATGTTAGCTGTAGCAGCAGGAGAGTTGTGAGCATCGCTGTCTGGAGCTGCTGTGCTGGCTCTGGGAAACCGTCTCGTCCTCTCTGGCTGTTAGCTTCGCAGCAGCAACTGTAGCGACAGTTTGCTAACCCACAACCTAGCTAACGTTACATGCTGTGTCGTCGTTCGCTCTGTATCATGGTATTGGATTTCTGCAGAATCGCATTCCCCACCTTTAATGACTTTTGTGATTCTGTGACACAGTGGCGGTTTTGAGTGAAATGTCTCAACAACTATTGGATGGGAATTTCAGGGATAAAGATACTAGTTGTAGTAGTAGGAGGAGACTATCAATTATTATAGATCTAAAAATGTTGGTGCAACAAAACAAACAAATTAACTCATGTTTGAACTGTTGAAATGTGTGTACTGAAGTAGGTCAGGCGAGGACCCAGCACCGGGTTAATCTGGGACTCGTACCCTGAGCAGGAAGACCTTTGAGCCGTGAGCTCTGAGGTTCATGTGCTGCCAGGACAGGTATTCATTAACGCGAGCTCGCTGCTGCAGGTTAGCTGGATACCAGTGATCTGCCACTGACGACGAATATTTCTGCACCAGGTACTTCAGGATCGCAACGCTGCAACACAGACAGCATAAAGAACATCAGAGGAACAAATTTATGTTCTGACCACAGCAAACATGACAGAGAATCTGATGTGATGTTTGTGAAACTGTTTCACCTCAACCCCTGTGATGTGCAGATGTTCAGAACAACAATCAGATACAATCAAATAAGAAATTAAATCAACCTGTTAAAACTCAACAGCGTCTTTTGTACAGCGTCTTTCCTCTTTTGGAAAAGAGTATAAAAGTTACACAAAAATAAGATGGTTTGCTCACACAAGTCCTTAAAGTGACAGTCTTGAAAGTAGCCCGAAGACCTCACATTTGTAATTTACTTGTCTGGGGGCCCTCTACAGGCTGCAAAGCCTTATGAACCCACTTAGCTTGTTTATGTCTCAGGCAGATGAGTGGAAACTGAAATCCATTCAACTCCATTGTTCTGGGATGGAGGCAGAGATTTGATACCTCAGCAGGTAAAACCAGAACTATCTGCGTGGCTAGCTCCACCTAGGGGGCAAGTGGAAGAATATGTTTTTGTAATTTGGGCGAGCTGGCCCTTAAAATGATGAAAGCAGCCTTCGAAAGAGCTCAACAAACTCTTCCTCGCAGGTTTCCATCATAACTTGCTAATGCCTAAAATATGAACAGATGGACTGATCAGATTTCCAAGACACTCATTGTCATTATTTGTAGATGTAAGGAAGTCAATCCTAAACCCAAACCATCGTTGTACCTTTCCGTCAGAATGAAGCTTCCATCCTTCATGACAGGAACCTTCTTAGCGATGCTGATTTTTCCAAACTCCTCGCTGTACTGCTGCCCTGTGACACACACACACAAATGAGATTCACAGATTTTAGGCTGGGACACCAACGGAAGTTATTTATACTAAATAACAATTTATTTACAACAAAATCATCAAAGCAAGTAGGTGGGAGGAATCTGTAAAGTCAGTGGTGTAGGGAGTGGATGAGTAAAAATATGCTGCATAGATGTTGTGCTGTAAAAACAAAGAAAAGGAAACAAAGCAACACCACAGAGGATTGGCTGCTGCTCTGGCTTATAGGCATGGGGCACACCGGGCCCAGGTCTGCCAATAGGTCTGCAGCCCTGGACACAGAGAGCAAAGCAACAGCAGAGTGAACCAAGAAATGAATACATGCACCCAAAGCACATAACTGAGGGTTGTTCCGCCATTTGGAGAAAAGGAGTAAAAATGGTGTTTTTTCAAACTCTCCCTCCCCTTTTCCGTCTTATCTGCTTTGAAACGCTTCTCTTTCCTTTATTTTCTTTCCCCAGCACGTCTCCGTTATACTCGATCACCTCAGGGACGCAGGAACGTTTTGTCTCGATGCTTTGACCTCCGACCCCGCGACATCCCGCCCACTGTTTGCTCGTAAAGTCGGTTATCTAGGAGTTAACGTAACTGTACTCCTCGCCTCGCTGGATGAGTCTGGCAGCTTTCTGGGTGAAATGTGAAAATGTAAACTGATCGCCCAGAGGAGTGTTGGAATGCTTACAGAGCAAGTTCAAAACCTGCTGGACGTTCAACTCCCAACGCCTGCAAAATGTGGTTACAGAGTTACAAACCCATAGAGATAACAATGGCTGGAAATATAACTATGCAGATTTCTGGGGCTGGAGCTTATGCAACAAGTTTAAAGTTTGCAGGTCATTCAACTCTGCAAACTCTACAAACATCTGGTGACTTTTTGTACATTTCAAAAAGCTCAAAATAAACTACTATTTTAAGGCAGAATGTGAACTAAAGCCTAAACCTTTTACTAAAACATGCACAAATCATCAATGCATGAATTCAAGAAGTCCCATCCCTGTCCCTGTGTGTGGAATTACCTGCAGCGAGGTCGACAAGCTTAAACTCAAAGGGAATCCCGACCGCTTTGGCGAACAGGAAGACGGCGCGGCAGGGCTGGGAGAGCAGGTCGAGGTAGAGCTCCATGATGTCCGAGTCTGAAGGCAGCAGCTTCGTTTCCACCACGTTCCCTCTGTGCTTCGGTCCTCTCCTGCCGCGCCTGTTATCCTCTGTCTGCCCAGAACTCCGCCTCTCCTCGCTGAGACGCTCATTGATTTTTAAATGGTGGCGACAGTTCAAAGTAAGCAGGCCGTCGTGGTTGAGCAGTCTGACCTTTGGCCTCAGCTTGGCCCGGTATATTGTAAACACTGCTGAGATCATCACAGTTTTATCTGCTTGGCATTCCTCTAATCTGTGTTTCAGTGTCCTCTTTATAATGTAAAGCAATTAAAGGTAATTAACATGACACACAGTCAATGATGTGATCATTGAGTGTATGTCAGACTTTACCCGCTTTTCACTAATGTCTGATTGTTACTGTGCATTTGAATTACCTTTAATTACTCTACATTATAAAGACGACACTGAATCACAGATAAAGGTTTTCAAAATGCATTATTTGTTGCTTTTTTCCTCTTGTGAAGACTCTGCCCTCACATGATTTGCACAAATCTTCACTCCACTTATTACATAAACTATGATTTTGTATCAACTAGCTGGTGTCTACAAAACTACATTCTTTATCATATTTTTAAATAATATAATTCTTTCTTAATTATTGTGTAGGGCTGAAAGTAGTAATTTAGAATAAAATAAAAATATTCAACAACAATTTTGACAACCAATTAATCGTTTATGTCATTTATCAAGCAAAACTGCAGAATATTCTCTGGTTCCAGGGTCTCAAATATGAGAATTTGCAGCTTTCCTTCATTTTAATCACTGTACATTAAATATTTTGACCGTTGGTCGGACAAAACAAGACATATGAGAATGTCAGATTGGGCTTTGGGAACTTGTGATGGGCATCTTTCTCTCTTTTCTTACATTTTTTTAGACTAAACTATTAATCAGTTAATTGACAACAATTAGGCTACTCAACAGAATAATCCCAATAATTATAAGATAAGAGATAAGAAAGACATTATTGTTATCCATCTGTATACAGTGCAGTACTGTACATAGAGGAATGAAATTGTTTCTCCTGGCCCTGGTGATGCAACATTCAGACTACATATAAGGTGCAACAACAAGATACAAAACAAGGTACAGACATGTAGTGCAAAACACAGGACAACTACACAAGAGTTATAAAAATATAAATATAAGTAGGTGCAAATAAGTGTAAAGTGAAGTAGTGCAGTAGCAACAGTTTGTGTGTCCCTGAGGATATTTATGTATACAGGATATGTATGTTGTAAGGTGCAAGTGGTCAGACAAGCTATGGTCCAGTGTAGAGGTGAGTGGGTGGGGGTTCCACGGGTGTTTGCTTGTTATGTTGAGCTTGGGGGCAGCAGGGTGTTGAACAGTCTGACAGCCTGGGGGAAGAAGCTGTTGCAGTCTGGAGTCTTGCCTGGATGCTCCGGTACCTTTTTCCAGACGGCAGACGGGTGAAGAGCCCATGGGAGAGGTCTTTTATGATCCTGGAGGCCCTGTTTGTGCAGCGTTTAGTGTAAATGTTGATGGTTGATGATGGACTCTGCTGACGTCACTATCCTCTGTAGGGGCGCAGACCCGCAGTATAAACCAGGTCCAGACTGTTCACCCCTCTGGTTGCAAAGTTGACATGCTGATAGAATTTCGGATGAACAGTTTTGAGATTTGCGTGGTTCGAAATCTCCGGCCACAAAGAAGAAGCTGTTGGATGTGCCGTTTGAAGTTCACTGATGGACCCGTACAGAACAGATCGTGACTCTTCAGTGTTCGTAATGGGAGGGATGTACACTGCCACGATAATAATGGTGGTAAATTCCCTCAGTAGATAGAAGGGACGACACTTTACTGTCATATATTCAACCGTCGGTGAACAGCGGCTGGAGACCACTGTAGCATTAATAAAAAAATACTTTGCAATCTGTAAATGTTCAGAACAGTAATTATATAGAAATCTACACAAACAGATCAGCAGTCAGAACAGAAGCAGGATTAAAGTGAGTAAAACCTTTATTTTGAAATAGGGCGGTGGGATGAAAAACATTCATCCTTCTTACTATTGACTGGATTTGGTTCAGCAGTCTGCAGAGGTGGAGGCTCCTGCCTCTGAATCAGCCTGCTGAGGAGGATCAGACGGGTCAGGCTGAGGAGCCGGGTCAGACGGGTCAGGCTGAGGAGCCGGGTCAGACTGGTCAGGCTGAGGAGCCGGGTCAGACTGGTCAGGCTGAGGAGCCGGGTCAGACGGGTCAACAGAGCTGGATGTCTTGTGACTGCAGAGTTTCCTGAGGGACAAACAGAGCAACATTATTCATACAAAGAACAGATTATACATCAAAAACAACAAATTTTGTAAAACAAGAAAAAAAAAAAAATTATAGTATATTTTTATTTATTTATTCACTTGGCGGCAGCAGAAACAGACATTTCATCACCCTATAAAGTTGATATGGCAAACGTGTTTTTCTGTATTAAGTCTAAACAAAGGAAACATGTGAACGAAAGTCAGCTTTTTGGCCATTTATACTGTAAGCATGCCTTGTGCGTGAGGACAAGGACAGGACAAACAGGACTGTTTGCGGTCCTACAGATCTTCCGTCGCAGACTGAAAAGTCATCTGTTCACACTGCACCGTGGCCCATAAAAAAACAAAAAACAAAACACCCCTTGAAGCAGTTCATCATATTTGATGAAGTTGATGTGTTTGCATAATTCTTGCAATTTTTGGATTGTTACTTTGGATAAAAGCATCAGCTAAATAAATGTAATGTAATGTAACAATGAATCCCTGTGAGAGCAGATCAGGCAGAGGAGGAATGTAGTTTTTGGAGCATTCGAATGCAGAGTGATAATAACATTTTTACACTGTAAACACGGATGTGACCCAACACTGCCCCCTGCAGGCAAAGCACTTGAGTTTTCAAGTCACAACAAACCTGTTGAGAGGCAGCTGGGTGCTGGTGGACGGGGCACCCGTCCTGGAGATGGCTGGTTTGTGTTTCCACGTGGGTCGAGGTACGAGGCCGAGGTCGCCTGGCCTGTAGCGAGCCATCAGGAACAACGGATCTGTGGCCAGGTTCAGGGTCTCTGCTCTGTGGAGGAGAGACAGGATGATGGGAACAGGAGCTGACTGTCTTGGCTCAGGATGGTGGGACGCTAGCTCTATTCTTTAATACAGTTTTGAGGTTTTTTTATACTTTATACTTTCCTTTTTTGAGAGACTTTCTATTTTGCCTCCACTACATTTCCATTGTACAAAGTGAAGTTTTACTCCACTACATTTATCAGACGCTGCAGTTAACAGTTTACATGTACAGATTTTACATTTAGCTTGAGATAAGCTCATAAAATATCCCTAATATCACTCTTCTTTACTTCTATCCTTTACTGTATTCTCTCTTCTTAATTTATAGAAAAGATAAAGATGTTGATATATAACTACTCAAAACTGCTTTTTTCTAAATATATTAGACATAAGTGAAGATATAGCAGAAGATTTAAAGCAGGGACACAGGATAAGAACTCATTTCACTGGGGTGTTTAAAACTTTACAGTCTTACTTAGAGAGGAATGCATTGTTTGAATATTTTGATGAGACCAGTCAACAGCTAATCTGGTTCTGGTGGGACTCAAACCTCAGCAGGACTCTGATCCAGCCCACTGTGCAGCTGCAGTGTAATCTGGGCTTTTCTAAACAGGAAATCAGCTGCCAGCAACACCAGTGTCATCACGAGTCATAAAACTAACAGACACGGTCCAGTGGAGAGTGATTCCAGTACCTGACTGGTTTGGGGCCAGTGGTCTGCAGTTTCTGTCCTCGACTGCTCTTCTCAGTGGAGTCCCTGAGGGCGGAGCCTGTTCCCTGGGGGGCAGTGCTCTCCAGGACCTCCAGCAGCCTCTGCATCTTCCATTGAGTCTCGGACCCCTTCTCTGAGTCCTGCAGAGGACAGAGAACACCAAATCTTCAAAAATCAGAAATTATCTCATTGGTTGAGATACACCTTAGTGGGCGGAGCCACAGAACCACAATTGTTCTCATGTTATTGAGATGTAAAAGGTCAAAACACTTTATGTTTATTTATACTACAAGTGAGTTTTTTTTCAGTTCTCCATGCACCTTGGAAGTAGGTTGTGCCAGAAATTCCTACTCTGCACAGGCAATAAGTATAAATAGCTAATAATGTTAATGAGCATTATTTGTTTGTAATAATGTTCATTTTAATGAGCATTATTTTCTTACATATTTGAGGGTGGAAACCTTACTAATTCTGTATTTAGTGATATTTCAAATGTTGTAAAGTCAATAAGGTCAATCAGTTTACATAAACATCAATTCACAAACGATTCAATCAAACTGTGGTAGATGATAAACAGCACAGGTGAAGGAATGCTTGTAAAAATACACTGTTATTTAGGTTTGTACTGTGTTTTATATTTTGTCAACCTTTAATGCAAAACTTTTACTTGTAATGGAGGATTTGACATTGTTGGAGTGTTTTGACTTGCTAGAGATCCTTAGTAAAGGATCTAAATACTTCTTCCACCACTGGATGTTTGTCTGAGCAGCAGAAGGTAAATTGGATGTCTGACTGTCCTGGATTAAAACCAGCCAAATTGAACCAATGAATCATCTTCCCTCTCTGGAATACAGCTCCCACAGATATTATGATATTTCCAAAGCCAAGAGTCTCCGAGGTTTCATTTCAAGCAATCAGATGCTGCAGCGGGAACTAAAGCAGCTGTCCTGACACTCCTGTTTTTACCTCCTGGATGTTTCTGATAATGATGACTGCTTCCTGCATGACGCCTTCCAGCTGCCTCTTCCTGCTCCTTTCCCTCTGTAGCTCGGCCGCCAGCTGATCTGTCTCTGATATTTTTCGACAGCACTCTTTGGACACTGAGGCCAGCTCCTGCCTGAAAACACAGACAATACAGTGACAATAACAGTGTGATGACTCTAGCAGTGGGGGTATAGCTCAGTGGTAGAGCATTTGACTGCAGATCAAGAGGTCTCCGGTTCAAGTCCGGATGCCCCCTGAACCAGCTTTATACTGTTTCATCCCCTCAGTAACGTATCTTGGATTGCCTGTTTACTTCTATGAATGGAGGCAGTGGAGTCGGCCGTAAATACTATCAAAAATGGTGTTTGATGCTTTGAATCTTGAGGATTATAATGTTTATGAAATGCACTGTATTTAATCTTAGGTATAGACTATAAACCTTTACCTGAGAGTCTCTTCCTTGGCCATCAGGTGCTTGTGGGTGATGCTACAGTCCGTTAGCTCCACCTCCAGTTGTTGGCACTTCTTCGTCAGCTGCTCCACCTCCTGAAGAAGGGAAGATGTTGAATGATTTTGGTGATTTTTTTAACTCGAAAAGGAGGACAAGGTAAAGGAGGTTCTATTGCTAACCTTGTGTATTTGTTAGCAAACTGACTGGTGCCTTGGCCCTTTGTAGATCAAACATCTGTGACCCCGGTTTCCAACCTACAAGTACAAGTACCTGGGAATACACATGGACAATAAACTGGACTGGGCTAAGAACACTCAAGCTGTTTTCAGGAAGGGCAAAATGCTACGTTAACAGAGTGTTGACTACACACTGTATCTATCTTAAAACAACACTCGTATAACTCAAAATACAACGTTTTGAAACTGCATATAATCATATAATATGTAGGTTCTAACAAGGGTTTTTATCAGTTTGTCGCATGGGCTTTGCATTAAGTTTGTTCACCTGCTGCATGCTAGAAAGCACAGCAAAGGTGTGGGGGTATAGCTCAGTGGTAGAGCATTTGACTGCAGATCAAGAGGTCTCCGGTTCAAGTCCGGATGCCCCCTGACCCTAGTTTATGCCACATCACGACAAATGTACTTCCTTTCTGTGTTTCCTACACTCTAGATAGTAAGCAAGTAAATGCAATGTTTCTCAAGCTCCAAATAAATAAATAAATGCTTTAAGGTGATGATACTCTATGTAGCCTGAGTTCGATGAATTCATTTGTTATAAGGAGCCAGGGAAAAAAATATTCTGTAAAATGTTTAAATCCCCTCTAACGCATCCATTATTTTCTGACATGTGGACACTGACATTGTAGACGAGGTGGCCGAGTGGTTAAGGCGATGGACTGCTAATCCATTGTGCTCTGCACGCGTGGGTTCGAATCCCATCCTCGTCGAAGTTAAGTTTTCAACAAATTCTCTTGGGATAAATAAAGTTCTACAGCTCCATCATTGTACTATGCTATGACTTTGGTGTGGCCACAAGAAGCAATAACAGAATATTGTAGAAAAGGTTTCAGTCGTATTGGCCAATAGGCCTGATTACTGGGCCATCATGGAAAGAAAAGAAGGTTAGTTTCAGGTGAAACTAGGCAGGGTAAGCAGCAGGCACTCAGGTAGACTCCTCCCTGAGGGCGGGGCCTAAGCAACACACAGTAGCTTAAATTTCTGTTTTCTCAGACCATTTTCACAATTGAGAATGACTTCCGGATGGGAGCCGAAACGTCTTGATTCTGAAAACAGTGTCCAGATGACGACGACTGAAACCTTTTCTACGATGGAACACTCCTGGACGAATGAGGGACTACACCGTCAATAACAGAATAGTTAGTTGTGCATGTTCTCTCACAAACACTGAGGCCATGTCCAGCCTGAAAAAACGACGACGACAACGACACATACTTCAGTTTGTCGCATGTTCTTTGCCTTAAGTTTGTTCACCTGCTGCATGTTAGAAAGCACAGCAAACGTGTGGGGGTATAGCTCAGTGGTAGAGCATTTGACTGCAGTTCAAGAGGTCACCGGTTCAAATCCGGTTGCCCCCTGGTCACTGATTTATGCAACTTCACAACAGACATACTTCTAAATGATGTCTGGGTTTCCTACACCCTAGATGGCAAAAAAAACAAATTCAATGTTTCATAACATACAAATAATACATGCTTTAACATTCAACCCTCTCATATAATGAGACTCTGGGTAGGCAGAGGTTAAATTAATTTGTTGTAAGGAACCAGGGAAGAACCGGATCCCACATCCATTATTTTCTAACATTACGACACATCATGTCTGACTGTACTGTACTGTATAGCGCCTTTCTAGTCTTCCGACCACTCAAAGCGCTTATCACTACATATCACATTCACATCACTGTGCATTACGTAGGTAAGGCATTAGTGAAAGAGGTCTAATTGCAAACACAGCTTATTTGTCCAGAAATATTGTGATATAAATAGAGACCGGAAGTGAAAACAAAACTCAAGAGGTCTTTGGTTCAAATCCAGATGCCCCCTGAGTCACAATTATATCACTTCTCTGCAAACACACTAATGTTTTTTAAACTCGAAAAGGAGCACAAGGTAAAGGAGGTTCTATTGTTAACCTTGTGTATTTGTTAGCAAACTGAGAGATGTAAAGGGCCAAGGCACCAGTGACCCCGGTTTCCATCCAGGGGGTCAGTGTGGACATGGTAGAAGTACCTGGGAGTACACATGGACAATAAACTGGACTGGGCTAAGAACACTCAAGCTGTTTACAGGAAGGGCCAGAGCCGCCTCTATTTTCTCAGGAGGCTGAGGTCCTATAACATCTGCCGGACAATGCTGAGGATGTTTTATGAGTCTGTGGTGGCCAGTGCTATCCTGTATGCTGTTGCATGCTGGGGCAGCAGGCTGACGGTAGCGGAAGCTTACAGACTCAACAAACTGATCCGTAAGGCCGGTGACATTGTGGGGGTGGAGCTGGACTTTCTGGCGGTGGTGTCAGAGAGGAGGATGCTGGCCAAACTACATGCCATCTTGGACAGTGTCTCTCACCCGCTCCATGACGTGCTGGTCAAACAAAGGAGCTGACAAACTGACAGATGTTTGATCTACAAAGGGCCAAGGCACCAGTGACCCCGGTTTCCATCCAGGGGGTCAGTGTGGCTTAAGTTTGTTCACCTGCTGCATGTTAGAAAGCATAGCAAGGGTGTGGGGGTATAGCTCAGTGGTAGAGCATTTGACTGCAGATCAAGAGGTCTCCGGTTCAAGTCCGGATGCCCCCTGAGCCCAGTTTATGCCACATGACGACAATATCAGTGAGTCACAATTATATCGCTTCTCTGCAAACACTGTTAATCGTTGTCCTCTTACCTTCTTGCGGGTGAAGCTCTCCTGTGTGATCTTGTTGAAATCTTTCTTCAGGTCGTCCAACTCAATGAATAGATCATTCTCTCTGCCTTGCAGGGCGTCCTTCTCCTTCTGCAGGGCCACGGCCTCGATCCGCAGGAACCGGAGCTGCCTCGACCGCTCGCTGTGCTGGGCCCTCTCCTTCTTAAGAATGTTGGAGGTCTCCATCTTAACGCAATCGTCCACTGCTTTCTGCCTCTTCTCAATCATCCTGTTGTTGGAGGACAGGGGACGGTAAGGGAAAACATCTACTGTTCGCTGACCATCTTTTTGAAGCAACAGTCAAACCAACATCAAAGAAAGGAGATCAGCATGAACGCTGCCCCTGCAGACGTAATGCCGCCTGTCAGCTGAACTCCTAGACTTTTACTTTTTCATCCCCAACTCTGCTTCCTTCTTCAGGCTGTGGATGGCAGCTTCATGCTCTTCCTTCTGACTGACCAGCTGCTTCTTCAGAGGCTCTTTGTCGGACAGCTGCTGCATCCACTGCATCAGCTGCTCCTGCTGCTCCTCAAACCTTGCCGCTGAGGGGAGGAGAGGAGAGTAAACAAGGAGAGGAGAGGATGCTTCCCACCGTAGGCTTCACACAAAGTGCTTGGGA
Organism: Siniperca chuatsi; assembly: GCF_020085105.1. Taxonomy (NCBI): domain Eukaryota; kingdom Metazoa; phylum Chordata; class Actinopteri; order Centrarchiformes; family Sinipercidae; genus Siniperca; species Siniperca chuatsi. The sequence continues at coordinate 2,895,991 of NC_058046.1, forward strand.
CAGTGTTTGAAACCCCCTCCCACCACACCTTTCCAACGCCAGCATATTGAACCCTTTACACAAAAACTCTGAGTACTTCAAATTCTCCTTTAAACGCTGTGAGAACCATATCCAAACATTTCATGCCAGGTGGAAAGACATTGAACTCTCCATTATGAATGATCCTCCAATTTACGCAGTATTGGCCCACAAAAATTGTTTTTTTTTTTAAATCTCTGGACGGCAGAGGAAATAAAACAGCTTTTGTCCTGATTTATGTTTTGAAATATATACTGCTGTCCCAAAACAAAGAAAAAATTAAATAACAGCCAAACCTTTAAAAAAGATTCATAGACTTGTCCTGCACTCGGGGACTTGACACGAAATTGAATCCACAAGGCTGTGATCATAGATTATGAGGCGACCCACCAGCCACTCCAGTCATTTACCTACCTGCAGATCTACCATCGTCGCTTAATCGATTTGGCCAGCTACAGAAAATTAATCAACAGCCATTTTTATAATCGCTTAATCATTAAAGTTGTTTATAACACTAAAATGCCAAACACTTGATTGAAAAAATAATCAATCAGTAATGAAAATGACAATAATTAGTTGCAGCTTTAGTTGTTTCTGTGCCGTCGTTGCAAATCGCAGAAATTGAATCCGTTCTAAGAGGGTGGAAGATGAAGCAACGAAATACTGTGTAACTATTGAACAATTCATCGAAATCGCAATTTGGCCAAGCGCAATATCCAAATCACAGAAGCTGCAATTTTTTGATAAAGGTCAAATGTGTGACAAAACAGCTTTATAATGAAGTACAGCGGTGCTGCAGAGACGCCCCGGCCTACACATCTTGTTCTCCAGATGTAAGAAAACACGTTTGTTTGGTACAGACCCCAACAAATGTCACATCATTTTGGCACATCCAACCTGCCCAGCGTTTCAGCTCCTGGTCTTGTTGCGTTGACCCCCCCATTTTAACCACGTTGTGAAAAATTTGGGGGTGAAATTAGACAGCAGTCTAAAATTTGATAAGCAAATTGATTCTGTGGTCAGGGCAAGCTTCTTTCACCTCCTAGCAAAGGTTAAACCCTTCTTGAGCCGTTGTGACCTGGAGAAAGCTATCCATGCTTTTGTTAGTTCCCGCATAGACTACTGTAATGCGCTCTATGTGGGAGTTAACCGAGCTGGTCTTCACCGTTTGCAGCTTGTGCAAAATGCTGCGGCCCGCCTGCTCACTAACAGTCGGAAACACGAGCGCATCACACCTGTCCTGTACTCCCTGCACTGGCTCCCTGTCCAGTTCACAATTCATTTTAAAATTTTGACATTTGTTTTTAATGCAGTCAGTGGCCTCGCACCTTCCTATTTGTGTGAGATTTTGAGCCCTCACCGACCCGGCAGAGCTCTACGATCTGCTGGGCGACATCCGCTGGAGGTCCCCCGGTCCCGGTGCAAACAGTGGGGCGACCGTTCTTTTGCAGTGGCCGGTCCGAAACTCTGGAACTCTCTGCTCGTTGACTTACGTCCATCACTGACCTGCCTTTGTTCAAAGCCAAACTTAAAACCCACTTATTTAGAATAGCTTTTAACACTTAGTGGCCCTGCGACACTTCTCTTTATCTTAATGTTGTAATGTGCTCTGCTGACCTATTTGTACTTTTATTATTATTTGTTATTATCATTATAATTTTTTTATCTTGTTTTTAATGTTGTACAGCACTTTGGTTCAGTTTCGGTTGTTGGAAGGTGCTATAGAAATAAAGTTTGATTGAGTTCGATTGACATCGTGACTTTAATAGTTTTTTCAGTGATAATGAATATTGTGATGCAAAAATGATCATTCCCGCTAATCCTGCAGCGCTACGTGTAACAAACGTTTGTCTCACCCCGCATCACGCTCTCTGAGTTAAGTCTGTCGACTTGTTCCTGCAGCTCCTGTATCTGCTGGCTGTGCTGCAGCTTCAGGGCCTCTCGCTCCTGCTCGGCAGCCTGCTGCTGCTCAGCCAGCTGCTCAGCCAGCTCGTCCACCATCTTCTGTTTTGCAACCACGAAGGGCTTCAGGTGCTCAGTGGTGTCTTTCTTGTCCTTCTCCAGCGCTCCGTACTGAGAGACGAGGTCCTTGTTCTGTTTCTCCAGGTTGTGGCATTCAAGCTGACATCTGCAGGACGAAGAGGGACACGTGGGTTTAAGGCAACAATCTACTATCATTTTTATCATGCTGAAACTGTGACTGAAGCCTGTCCTCAGTTACAGTATGTCAATAGCGAGGTGAAATATCGTGATAATTCTAGGAGCCAATAACTGGAGATGGAATTTAGAAAATTTCAATCACATTTCAATGTTTTACTGTGTGAAACAAAACTTAAAGGACCACATACCGTACAGTTTTTTGTATATATTTTTTAATCAAATGAGATGATACACAATGTGCAACATAGTGGATGTAAACCTGAGGTCAATTAAATGAACATTAACACAAGACAGAAAAATAATAGACTAATGTAAACGACCATTGTTGACTAACTTAAATACTGAAATAGTGTTTGAGGGCTGGAAGTAGAGCTGAAACAATTATTATATAAGAATTAATTCTTCAACTTCAACACAAAATTAATTAATCAACTACTCTGACAGACTATTCGTTGTTTCAGTCATTTTTCAAGCAGTAATGCCAAACATTGGTTGGTTCCAGCTCCTCAAATTAGAAGATTTTCTGCTTTAATTTGTCATGTGTGATAGTAAATTGAATATCTTTGGATTTTTTATACTGATGGTTTAATAAAACACTACACTTAAATACATCGCCTTGGGATCTGGGAAGTTATAATCAGCATTTTTCATTATTTTCTGACATTTTATAGACAACTAATCAAGAAAATAATCGGCACAGCATGGTAGTTAATGTCACTTTATATTAATTCTGGGTTATATTATATTTATTATATATTTTTTGTGATCAAACATTAAAGCTAATGCAAACACACTTCCTTCCCAATAATAGTGGATGTTGAGGTTGCTTAGTTCCAATATTTTTAGTTAAATATCTAAATTTTTTAACACATTTAACATGGTGGCAGTGACAGAACCATTTTATGTGGCACAAACATCTTAAAAGGCACAAACTGGTGCTAATGCTAACATGGCTAACACCACTCTCGCTGATGTTAAAGGGCTATGCAAATAAAGTAGGATTTTTTTATTAGTTAGGTTATATTTTCTAAGTTTAAAAGACAAAAACTAGTGAATATATCTACATTTATGCATCATTATGTGTTTAAAGAAACAATTACGGCTTTATTTCCCCCCAAAAGAGAAGCAGCTCTGCAGTGTAGCTAACGTTAGCTAACAGTCTTACCTCTCCAACCGCTCATCCAGATATTGAATTTGTATCAAATATAACGACTTCTCTTTGACGCCAGAACCGATTATTTCCGTCATAGTTCTGTGTTTGTCTTTTTCCTGTATATTGTTTGGCTTTCTGTTGTTTATCTCCGCTTTTTTAATCCTTCTTTCATGGCATTTTTCAAAGAAAGTTCACAGAAAAATCTAGGCTGAGAAGCTAAGCTAACGTTAGACTGGTGTTGCTAGGGAATGATGCCTTCAGGGACTGCTCGGAAAACTCTACGCTTTTTAAAATAAACTGACCATCATCAGAAACTATTCAGAAATAAATATATTATAATATAAAATAATCTAATATTATATAATATAATATATCAGAAACTTATTTCCCCAAAAGAGAAGCAGGTCTGCAGTGTACCTTAGCACAATCTTGCCTCTCCAGCTACTGCTCATCGAATTTGCATCAAATAATATAACGACTTCTTTAGTTTATCCACCATAGTTATGTATTTGTCTTTTTTCCTGTATAACTGGCTTTATGTTGTTTATCTACACTTTTTTTAATCCTTACATGGTCTTTTCAAAGAAAGTTCACAGAAAAATCTAAGCTGAGAAGAACTAATCTCTATGTTGTTTGGCAGGGAATGCTGCCTTCAGGGACTGCCTATAAGGTTCTACCATTTTTAGAAATTAACCAACCATTATCATCTGTTTCAAACTATTATTACTAGTACTATTACCATTACTGTTATTACTATTCTCACTTTATATGAGTATGTGACTTTGTACTTGTAAAACTTTAACATAATCATTTATTCATATGATTATTAGTTTATTTATTGAACATTTTAAGGCTTCATATGTCTGTGCCATTGTCTGGCTCAGATGGCGTCACTTTCATTCCGATAAATGAATGAAAATGAAGGTGGAAACACTACCAAGTCAATGCGTTTCGTCTTCAGTATCTGAGCCAGTTTATTCTAGCTATGCTGCTCTTTGAGTATTAGTCTTAGTCTGGTAAAGGACCTGACCCAAACATTGCTGTGTGGATGATATAACAGCAACATCACTGTGACAACAATAACAGACACATATACACGTAAAGATACAGACATAAACAAAAACAAAACGCTCAGACTGTATGTCAGGTCAGCTCGAAAATCTGTAATTGCTCAGTTTATAGTCAAGGTCTGTTTTATAAATGAACAAAGCAGTGATGTCTAATTTCTATTTTCATGTGCAGCAACATTCACCAGTGACTCGAGGGGAACCGATTTGCATGCTGGGTATTTTCATTTCCTCTGTAAGGACGCTGAGCATGCCATTCTGCTCCGAAGCCGGGAGGAATGCAACAGGATCCATCTCCGCTGGGCCTCTGCAACCATCTTTGGACCTGCTGATCTGAAGCCGAGCGGCACCGCCCTCCTGCTGGTTCTGGGAGTGCTCGCCAACGTCTTCAACCTCGGGGTCATGCTGGTGCAGCAGTGGAGGGCCGGAGGTGTGAAAATCGTGGCCGCCATCATCCGCTTCATCTCGATACAGATCTCCACCTTCGTCCTCGTGGCCTCGGTCTGGGCCAGGGTGCTCTGCTGGCTGGACTTACCTTTCTTCTTCTGTGTCACCCTGTTCGTGTGGCTCAGCAGCTTCTGGTCTGTGCGTCCTCTACTGCGTGAGGGTTTTGAGCTTCTCCTCAGCTCTCTTCTCAACCATCCTGAACGTCACCCTGGTGGTGACCTTACTGACCTCCTGCGTGGTGTTCACCCCTTTCTTCTGTTTCCAAAGCAAAACTCTTGTTCCAAACATGACAGAAAAGGCTGCTTGTGTCATCAGGAAGCCTCTGTTCCCCGCCTGGGTTGACGTCAGTGTTTATGTGATCATCTTCATCTGCTTCCTCACCCTGATGCCCTTCATGCTTCCGACTTCACTGAGGCTGGTCGTCTACCTCTCTGCAAACACGCCTTGTCCATGCAGAAGAAGCAGGGCGGCTCTCACACTGCAGAGTCGTACCTGCTCGTCTGCAGGCTAACGGTGGCTCTGGTCTGGGTTTACCTCACCACGCTGCTCACCATCTCCCTCTACTATTTCCATGCGATCTTTGCTTCTGGGTTGAGCACGGACATGCTCTTCTTTGGATTGTCCTGAGACCTGAGAGAGAAGCTCAGAGTGCTGTTCTGCAGGGGAAAGAACACAAACACTCTGGCCAGCAGAGCGGAAGATAAGAGTGGCGTAACAGCAACAGTTTGACTGAAGTTTGAGTGAACATGTATCCTGCATCTCATGTAATAATCCTCACGTTGAATTATGTAAGGTACTAATTCTAAAATGATGTGAAAAAGGGTTATACTGATTTATGACGCACTCATTACAGACCAAGTTACCCAGAAGAAGCGGTGCCTGCGCTCTTGCTTTACCCACGTACCGAAAATAGTTTTAATTCAGTAACTATCAAGTTTATAATTAACGCTAAGAGTAACTGCAGTGGCAGCTGGTTTGTTTTCCGTGTTTTTAAGTGCCAAGTTGGACACATCAGAACTTTTCAAAAGATCTGAGTGTCCTAGTCGTAATTACAACTTGGTTGTGGACTTGAACACTATTAACATCGGACACATAACATGAACCTGGCATCATACCATGACCACAGAAAATACTTGTTTCTAATAGCTGTCTGTTAAAATAGACCTTTTCCTGTCATAGAAGGAAATGCTAAGGTGTAAATAATAACATGTTTGATGGCTCTGTTCCATTTAGGTGTTTGAGTGGTTCCAGACTTCCTACGTCTCAAATGTTGTGACATTACTGACAGCAGCCTCTTGATGCATGAGAAAACACTCATGCATCAATACAACACACAATAAAGAAATCACCTGGAAAGCTCGTGCTGCCAGGGGTGGGTGGGGGTTTCTAAATTGGAGAAAGTAATTTGTTTCGGGAGGATGATTTATGCGTAGGCTACATGTGGATTCGGATGATGTCAGAGCCGCGCATCACTAGTAGAACAAACATGCTGTAGAAATTTTTGATTATTCAGGTTACCTAGTAGAAGGTTGGACCGTTCACACTTGAACCAAACAGAAACCTTCCAGATGAAAACACGTCCGCACTGAGTGGAAACGCTGAAGTGTGTGTCCGACAGACAGAGCTTCGTAGGACGTATTACAAATGGGAACCAGAGCCAGAAAATGACCACGCAAATGGCCATAAGCGTGGATGTTGTTGTCAGTCGACTTACAGAACAACAACTCTTAAATAGCCATATTTCTTCTCTGTTAGGTAACGGCCTCTGGCAACTGCTACCACAGCTTCTGTGTTGACTGTCGGAGGGAGACGTCACTCACTGTTCGAGCAAAACAAAACAATACAGAAATCAGCACACATGAAGATGATGTCAGACTGAATAACGCTAAAGTGAAACAACTGACACTGGCACATCTAAACGGAGTGCTGCCATTATTGGTGTTGTTAGTTACACCTGTGTCCAGCGTCAGAGAGGTCTGGCATGTAAATAGAATAATCCACATTTTGCAAATAGCACTGAAGCTGTAGGGGTGAGCTGCCATTTTCTCCTGTCGTTGTTCGTTTCACCCAGGTGAGTCAGCACTTTCTGAGGAGGTGGATTGTTTTCTTTGTTTATTTTGGCAACAAAACAAACAAAACAAACAGCTTAACCACCGTTAAATCTGTGCTATGTTAAACTGCAAGTAACCATGGCAACAGCACTAAAGCAATAAAAGAGCCATAGTGCCCTCTCAGGTGTCCTGGTACGAGAGGAGAGTCAATGGATCTTTCTTACGCTTTTCTTCATCTTCACTTTCTAAATCTATCATTATTTTATCATCAACAATCAACAATTAATGTGCCAATACTGTTATTAAATATCTGACATCAGCAGGTCGCTGTAACTATAATGCTGGTTACTTAAAGTAGTAAAATCTGCACCGCAGTTTTATATTCTTTGGTCATTTAGGTCTGCATTGTAATTATTATTATCATTACTACTGCTATTATTATTATTATTCCAAAGTTTGATGTTGAAAATGCCTGATTGTAAAATGTTTCCCGGTAAAGGTAAAACATTTTTATTGGATGGTGATAATTACAATTACTTTTTGTAATTGTTATTTTATTCACTGTATGTTTTATGTTATTTCTATTGATAGGCAGATAATGTGCACTAATAATGAAATGAATGATGGGTTGATTGACTGATTGACATCTCTTAGTGTGTGTGTGTGTGTGTGTGTGTGTGTGTGTGTGTCTTAAAGGCAGTCCTTGTTGTTGCAGTTCCTCCTGATCACCAACAGAGGTCCCTAAAGGCCCTGGGTTCCTACTCACCCCTTGAAGTTCACATCAGTTCATGTGAGGATCTGTGCGGTGGAAGTCATACCTGCAGGTGAAATATAGTTTTGTTTACCGAGGAGACGACTCTCAGAAACTCTCTCAGCTCCACCTGGAATGCAAAAGAAAGAGGAAGAGGTCAACTGGGTCATTTTATCAGACTGACTGACTTGACTTGGGTCAAAATATTACAGCAGAAAATCAGAAACACCAACCTTTGGAGCTCTCTGTAGTGATTTTGCTCATGAATTGTAGTGTTTTTACCTCAAATAGGAGCCACATGATTAACCTCTTGTTGGCTCTACTTGCACTTCTGTTGTTTATGTACAATTCTTCTCTTGTGTGTGAACCTGTTAGAATTTCGCTCTTTTGACTTTTTTCTTTCTATTTTGTACAAATGTGTAAATAAACAAACTGACATCACCATAAAGCAGATATCTCCACAATATTTATGAGAGCTTGCAGGTTTTTTTTTTTTGTCAAATCCCTCCAATTTATCAGAATTTTTTTTTTGTCAAAGTGGAAGTAATTTAGTAATTTCTTCGAATTTTCAACCTGAAAAACATGGCGTCTGTTCTGGAAAGGTCAAGTTCTTACTAAACTATCCACCTGAATGAATCTGAGGTAAAAAACAAAAACTAAAAACATAGATCATGCAGATACATGTCAATGCTTATTGTTATAGCTTCAACACCTATAATAGGTTTGAACAAGGTTTTGGGGTTTTGGAAAGGCGGTGTGTTACGTTAACATCTAAGCGTTTGCTGATTTGTCGAATGTGTATCTGACTGGGCTGAATTAGTTCTCAAGTGAAGCATGTGCGTTCATTCTTGACCTGGGAAATAGTAGATTGACGATACAATCCCAACTCAAGGTCCACTTACTGGCTTTTTCCCGAAAGTTTATAAGCATGCTGGATAGATACGTCCTAAAAGTGCTATGGGTGAAATCATAAAAGCTACCGAGTTGCACGTCAACAGATCCATCTTCACAACAAGTGAGTAAACTCTAATCGCTGATGAAGACTGCATGATATGGTCGAAAGCTTTGGAAAAGATAGTAAGTGGACCTTAAGATGGGAAGATCTCAAATGGTTGTTTCCTCACTTATATCTCATAGTGAAAACTTAACATGTGGAAGGAAATCTGTTAAACATTCAAATATTCTGCATATTACTAAAATTGTTATAATAATACCAATGAAGATTGAATTACCATAAAGTATAATAACTATAACACCGTAAATCTATTCATAAAAGTAACATGTAATTAAACTGTGTGAGATTACTGGATCGGCTGCATGTATTTTATCTTAATGCCACAGTTAAGGCTAGCTTATCGGTCCTGAAGTAAAGCTGCTTTGAAAAGCAAATGATTTCAACCATGCTGACAATCAAAACTCTTGAACGCCCACAGCTTCAGACTTCTTTTTATCACAGAAACTGCAGAAAATTGATTTTTGCATACGTAAACTCAGAACAGGAAAACTCATTATGTGACCGCAGAGGATGCTGAGGCATGACGTCGTTAAAGGAAAACCAAGATTAGCACTTTTCTGGCTCTGTTTTGATCTCCCTTCTTTCTGCCTTCACCCCTCTGGCCCTTTTGTTGTGGCGAGGCCTGCCAGGGGTCAGCCGGGGTCACGCCAAAAGGAGCGAATGAGGGTTAATGCCTTCAAACCCACTAATAACACCCACTGCGTCCCCCCTCCAGGGTCATTTTTCATAGCTCTAGGAGGCAGGCAGCTGGAGGCTGGTCGCTTCCATCCTTCTGGTTTGCATTAAATGGACACATGTGGTCTTTGTTTTGAGCAGTGCGGCTGACACGAACCCATAACCAACCGTATGAAAAATGGATTTCTCAGGCAGCGGATTTAAGCTAAACTTTGTTCAGGGCCAGTGTTTCACTTTAAACAGGAGGTATCGTAATGACAGGAAGCGGATGATTTGACTTGAGCCCTTTGTTAAGGATGACGGGCAGAGTATCGCTGCGATGTGGAACAGTCGGTCTGAGAGGGACGTTGTGTGCGAGTCGGTTGCCAGATATGAATCTATTCCCAAGATAATGTATGTTAGATGTTTCGGCTCAAACGTATATATATCACACGTCAGAGTTTTACAGCTGGATGTTGCCGTAAAAAGCAACTTTTCTGTCCACGACTGAGTTTTATACTCCAGGCTTTCACACAGTGGCTCAGTGTTTAGCTCAGGGACACATGGTGGTTGATGGACACATTAGCTGTGGCAGCGATCAAACCTGTGACCTTTTTTTATGATCGGACAATCTATTTAACCACCAGACCACCCTGTAACAACCAACAGCCACTGGATACTTCAATGAACTTTCTTAAAGGATAAGTCTGGTGATATTCTATATTTTTGTTATAGTCAACAAATCCCACAAAAAGACCAAAACCAACACTGAACGTATCTACTAACAAGTATTGTGTGTGTATCGAAGCCTTATATATCTACCTGACATGTTCCTTCATTACACACTGTAGTTTATTCTGACTCAGTCCCACACACACCGTCCTGCTGCCCCAAACACTCGAGCACCAAATGTGGATTCATCCGCCGCTGGAAATAGTCCCCAACAAATGCACTATTTCCTCCTGTTTGAGTAACGTTTGCTAAAATCTGCAGTGTCCAGCTGTTTTTAAAAAAAAAATGACTGAGCCTTTTCTATTTAAATGAAACAATCTCACCACCAGGTGTATTTAGTGGCTGTTCTGGAGCTTTCAATCACGACACATGATCTTCATCAGCAGATGAAGTTGCCCACGGGATTGTAGATGTTTAAATTTCCGTTTTTTCCCCCGATCACTTCAAAGACTTCTTATCCATGTTGGCTTAAAAGTTAAGGTTCAAAGTAAATTCTTTGAGCTTGGAAACAGCGGTATCCACCACAAGGTCCATTTAGTAAAAGTTCTGGAACTTTCGATCTTATCACATGATCTTCATCTGTTTTTAAAGATTTACATCTCCAGGCACCAATGGGCTTTGGGTTTACCACAGGCAAGGAAGTCAGAGCGTATTGAGAGTCAGACTCATTGTTGGTTTTGGATTTATTGACAATGAAAAAACTATAGAATAAAGACAGAATTATCCTTTAAAGGGACATTTTTAAATACTTCCTTTATATCTTGATACGACATCTGAGTAGTTGCAGGTATATCAGCAAATTTGCTTCCTTCAGGAGAATTAATGTGGTCCCATTAATTCTATAATACAGGAAACACTTACCAAAAAGCAAGATAACACTTTACAGTAACCACAAGGGAATCTCGTTTTATGAAGCCAAGTTGAGCCTTTTCATTTCAGTGGTGTGTTGCGTAACACTCTGCTTCCCTTCAGTCACCTGAAACCAACAGGAAGATTTTTCTCACCTCACTGAGCTTCACTTAGCATGAATACTGATTTGCAGGAACACACACAGTATCTGTTGTCTCGGAAAATAAAAGAGTTTTTATAATAACATTTTAATCTTTGGGCTTTTGGGATATCGAGTCATTCCAAGTCAAAAGTCCAAGGGAAGTCACGAATCATTGGTGTTAAAGTCAAAGTTTCACGTTTTGATCCTGTCAAGTTATGTCTATAAGCCACCAGAGTTGTCATGCAACTTAAAAGAAAAGTTTGACATTTTGGGAAATACGCTTATTCGCTTTCTTGTCGACGTCTGAACGCTAAATATGAAGCTAGAGCCAGCAGCTGGCTAGCTTAGCTTAGAACAATAACTGGAAACAGGAGGAAACAGCTAGCCTGGCTCTGAACAAAGGTAACGACAGTTCACCGTTTCACAGGGGTTATGTGCCGGACTATTTCTTCGCTGGCGGGCAACCAGTGGAGACTACAGGAAGTTACTGCCAAGAAATAGCCCGGCACACAACCCAAAGAAACAATGAATTGTTGTTTTCACAATTTGGTTTTTGCACGAACTAAACAATCGAGATATATTGTAATTTAGAGTTTTAGAGTTAACAGTAGGAAGATTTTGTTACCTTTGGACAGGCTAGCTAGTTTTCCCTGTTTCCAGTCTTTATGCTAAGCTAAGCTGAATGGCTACATAGTTAGCATACAGATATGAAAGTTAGGGATGTCCCGATTAAGTTTTTCTGATCAGAGTCCTTTCGGTATTTTCCACAGAGTCCAATCTGATACTTATATTTGCCTAAATGTTGATGAAATATGTGTCTGACACATTGAAACACCTTATTTTTCACAAGCTACTCGATCCAAATACTGAAGGCCCTGATTCAAAACTATGACGTTAATCTAAATGCAGCACTGTAGAGCCCGGCTGTCATTAAAGCGTGGCAACTCCAGCAGGCTGAGGTGGACAAAACACAGCGAAGTTCAGTAAAGAAAGGATTGGCCTTTGATCAGCTTTATTTTAGCCAATACAGATCATTATAATCAGCTCAGGACATCCTTAATGAAAGTGATATCAATCTTCTCATCTAACTCTCAGCGAATAAGCATATTTCCCAAAATGTCACACTATTCCTTCAAGTCCACACCTCTCCTCACCTTCACACCTGCAGAGTCCAACCACAGTCTGAGCTGTTGGCAGCTGCAGCAGTTGGGGATTATGTACCTTGTTCAAGGGCACATCAGCTGAGGGAGGGTGAAGTATGCTCAGATTTATTCTCCAACTTTTACCTTATTGTCACTTCAAAGTCTTTAAATTAACTTCATGGGTACATTTTCAAATTTCCTGGGATGTGTGAGCTAAGGTGTGCACGTGGGCAGATGTAGCGAGGGTTAACCTTGGACTGAACAACCGCCATCACACACACACACACACACATGCAAACACCAACTCAGCATTAGCTCAGTGGAACGCCACGTTGTGAGCCTTTTTTTAATTTTTTTTAATGGTTTTTGCATTTTTTACCAAAAACAAAACACTGAGCTCCATTACAATAATCTGTGCATGTGATAAACAGACCGAAGAGCCCATTCATATCGGACCAACAGCTGCTGCATCGGGTCCGGATGGAAACCACTAAATCTTTTCATCTGAAAAGATCTTCAGCTTGATTTCACCTGGACAAACAGACGTTAAAACAAGGACTGGATGTAGGCTTGGAACTAACGTGCAGGTGTCAGATTGGGATAATCACTATGTAGATATGGATATTTATGTTATGTTTTCAATAACGAAAATGTGTATATGGATATTGAATGGATAATGTATACATGAAGGGTTATACCCTGAAATACTAAGCAGTATTAAAGCTAGGGTAGGTAATGGATTTGCAGAAGCATTTTTTGTTATATTTGTTTAATTTCTCTTTATATCCCGACAGGAATCAATAAATCTAATGCTCTGAAATAAAAGGAAAAGAAATCCGGTATCTGTGGCCTTCGCAGACCTGTAATCAGAATCAGAATCAGAAATACTTTATTGATCCCCGAAGGGAAACACTTTGTTACAGCAGCTCACCTTTACGTCAGTGCACACAGGAGAAAGTACTAGCAAAAAAATATATAATACAATACACTATAAAAACTATAAAAAACAGGTCAGAAAATAAATTAAGTACCAAGTGGGTATAAGTATAAAATAAAATAAGTGTGAAGTACCAAGTGGGTTTACCGGTTGATGATGATAATACGGTATAAATGCAATGTAATAATATAAGTAATAAGTAGTATAAAGTAATAAGCTCATCCAATCATTTCATCCAGCCTAAAAGAAATGATTGGCTGGCCTACCTGCCTGCCTACCTGCGCACACTCTGCAAAATCACCAAAATGCAATAGGCACTTTCTTGGAGCCATCTTGGAACTGCATCTTAAAGCATTTTGCATTGTTTTTACATTATTTTTTAACATTTAGCCATGGATGTTGCCATTTGACCTGACCCTGTAGTCTCTGATAGCCTGTTTAACCCCTAGTTGAATGGGTTTCCCATGTCTGTCCTTTTTTTGTGTGTTTTTAATTACATCCTTCTACCTTAATCAACATGTTATGTGAAACTCCAGTTAGTTTTCCGCGTTTCCTGCACCAGTATCACTCAGATTCCTATATCTTTATTGGACTTGGCAGTGACTTGGATCCTAATTTAGAAGTGTATTTCTCATCTAATTGAGAGCTGTTGTCATGTGTTGGAACGCAGCCACCTCTTGTAAAAAGTACTGAGGAGGAAAATGTATTGGGACCATCTGTGGGGAACATGAGATAGCTAGTTTATATAATTTACGTGATGACAACGGCCAGTGCAGTGCAGGTTACTTTAGAGTTACAAGAGCAGTTTTAAGTCTTAAGACAACAAAGAGTTCAGAGAAGTTCAGAGTCAAATAACAGACCAGCTGCAGATCAAGAACATTCTCCTCTCAAACACGATAAAGACATATGGAGCACGATGGAAACGCAGTAGATCTTTAAGTTACAAACTTTTCTCATATGCATGCCTGAAGCACAAATGATCTCGTTGGTTGAGTTAAATCTTAATGGGAGGAGACGAAGCTACATGCTTTGGAGCGTAAGTTAACTGGCAAACATGAACAACAAAAACAAAACAATGATAAAACATAAACGACAACTTCTTTTTCCATATGAAACTCTTGCACTTAACTACCATTAATGATTTATTACATATCGACTGAACTATTGCAATGCACTCTAATCCTGTGTAAGACAAAAAACTAAAACTTCAGCTAGTTCAGAACGCCACAACCAGACTTCTTGTAAAAACTTTTAAAATCATTTTTAAGGCTCAAAGTGTTAGCTTCGAAGTATTAATGATTATTGCTGAGTGTGACCTGTTATCCTATTAGCTAATTTGCTAACCAACAAGTAATGCGGTTAGCAACAGCTAGTAACTTATACCTATATACACCAACAATTTGAAAATGAAAGTTTGCATTGCCAATTTCTGGTGTAACTGAGCCCTTAAAGGAATAGTTCAACATTTGGGGAAATACATTTTTCTTTTTTTGTGTCTGTGCGTTAAATTCAGAAGAGTGGGTTGGTGGTTAGCCTAGCTTAGCATAACTAGAAACAGGGGGAAACAGCTAGCCTGGCTTTGTCCACAGTGAAAGAGTGCGTCTCCCAGCACCTCTAGAGCTCACTTGTAAACACACTGTATCTGGTTTGTTTAATACAAACAGAAGCATAAAAACAACAGTTGTGGTTTTAGGAGGAGTTAGAAACTATTCCTTGGCGAACAACGGCCGGCGCAGTAATTGTGCGCCGCTTCCTGGAGTCTTGTCATCACAGTGAAGTTGCCAGGTTTGGCACCATCGTCCATGTACAGAGACCAAAACCTAAACTCACCGACCAAACCTGGCAACCAGCACTATAGAGGCGCAGCCCAGAAGCACCGGGTGGATGGATAAACTGTTGTTCATCAAAATATAGCTCCAACTGACTTACAGAGAGCTTTACCAGCACAAAGGGACAAAGGCAGGTAACTCCACCTAAAACCACAAATTGTAATTTTAACATTTCTGTTTGTCTATGTTTTTAACAAACGAGACACAACGTGCTAATTAGTGAGTTTTAGAGGTGCTGATAGGCACATTTTTACACTTTGGACAGAGCCAGGCTAGCTGTTTCCCCCTACTTCCAGTCTTTATGGCATGCTAAGCTAAAGTCGGGACTCTGTTCGATCTTCGATCTCACTCTCAGCCAGGAAGCAAGTAAGAATATTTCCCAACATGCTGAACTGCTACCAGTATTTAATTGCAAAACTATAGCTTTTGGGGGAGACATCATGTTAAACACGTACTGTGAAAGTTGTTTGTTGCTAGCTGTTATTTGTTTTTGGACCAATGTCACAAAGATATGAGTCTGTAAACTATACAAATGTTGAAAACAGAAATATAATCCTTGATTATTACATGTTATTGTGTCACTATCTTCTGTCTGCCTGCATCAGCCAACACACTAACAGCTTAAATGAGAGGGTGCAGGCCAAAATCCACTGACATCTGACCAATCCAGTGCCAGCTTTAACTATAATTGGCCTCTGTACATAACACATCTGCATCCAGCAACAGTCTCCTGTCCAGAAATTAGTAGTTTCACTTTCTTATAAAGCCTTTCGCTTTTCTCTTTCATTACACTTATAAGATAACAGGCCTGATGTGGTGCAGAACTTGCAATGTCTTTTTATTGGAGCCCTTTTTCGTGTCCAAATAGCCTTCAGAAACCTGACAGCCATTACACAGGAAAGCACTGCTAAATTCTTTGCTGCTATTAGTGGTTGTAATTATAGAAATGATCTCAAACTGACTCACAGAGAGTTTTTCCTGCACAAAGGGTCGGAGGTGGATCAGAAAGCTCCACGTGGGTCCGACTGTGCATGTTATCTTACAGCTGCAAAAGTAAATCAACAGATTCCCACACTCCAAGTATTTTCTTTCTTTCTTTATCACACACACACTCCTTCAAATCTCATAAAAACTACACTTCACACACATTGTGTCCCCTTTGATGTCAGTTATCATCAGAATTATTTCTCTTTTCTCTTTCATAAAAAAAATTACTTTGTTTCCGAGAGTTAGATGAGAAGGTTGATCGATCTCATGACTGAGGATTAAGTACAGCGATGGAGCGTGGAGGTGGTTAGCCTATCTTAGCAGACAGGAAACAGCTAGCCTGGCTCGGTTCAAAGTTCAGCTATCCACCTTCCAGCACCTCTATATCTCGTTTGTTTAATCCGTGCAAAAACAGATCGAACAACAATTTATCCATCCGCCCAGAACTTGTGTGCAGCGTCTCAGCTGGTTGGCAACCTCACGGTAACTCCCCCTAAAACTACAAATTGTCATTTTTACATTTCTGTTTGCACACAGATTAAACAAACAAGATACAACATGTTAATTAATGAGCTTTAGAAGTGTTGGTAGGTCTATTTTTGATCTTCGGACAGGGCCAGGCTAGCTGTTTCCCCCTGCTTCCAGTCTTTATTATGCTAAGCTAAGCTAATCGTCTGACTCCAGCTCTGAACCTAAAGGGGAACGCCACCGATTTTACACATCAAAGTAAGTTGCATGAAGCCTTTAGTGAAGTCTGACAAACGTCCTCAAGTGATGTCACTTGAGTCGGCGTCGGTCGGGGCAGAAGACTACAAGTTTGAAAATGAACACCACCTGTTGGTGTGGAGTTGGAAAGAAGTGAGCTCACCAGATGTCTGTAGCCAGCTGCTCATCTCCGCTGCAGGCTACATTAGCCGCTACGAGCATAACACACCTGAAGGAGCTGTCGGTGGTCGAGTTGCATTGTGGGTAATGTAGGCGCCAGGTTTGGACAAGGAAGAAGAATGTGCGGAATTAAAAAAATTATATCTCTGGTTCTGCTGCATCGATTTTGATCTTTTTTTTTAAAAATCTGTCCATCGTGAGTCCGAAAATGTTTTAGGAGTGCAAAGCTAAATTCGTGGAATTTTAACAGACAGATATGAGATTGATAATCACTGTTAGCATTAAGCTTATTTCTCAAAATGTCCAACACAGATGTCAAGTCCGCTGTATTTTTTCTAGGAATTTGGGAGTTTTAGCTATCTGAGGGAGTTTACATCGGCTCATTCCAGTATTTTTTTATTCCACTCATTATTTCCCCACCTGAATTTTACTCCCAGCTGTGTGCTAATTTTTCAGATAAATGTAAGAATTAAGTAATCCCTGGGTTGAGAAAATTCTGCTTTTTAGGCTTAATGAACTATTTACACAAGACAAATCTTTAAAAAATGCCATTTTGTAGCTACATGGTCTTCTTTTACTTAAAATAATAAAATGTTGTAGGGTCAAAGTGGGGAGCTTGAACAAAAATCACCTTCCTTTCATTCACAGGTGTGCACTGGGTCTGTTGGGCTTAACTAAATCCAGTTCTCCTCATGAGAAGGATTGAAACAGAGTTGTAGTGTGTTTTGTGGTTGTCTGGTTAGAACTTAGTTATTGTGTCCTTGTAATACTCTTATAATAATCCTATAATATTCCCATAGGTACTGCGCCTGCGCTGTGTCATGGTGTTTAATGTGGGATATTGTGTGCACATAGCCTATTTAATGTCTTCCTCCTAAAAGTTAGACTCGGGTTTCTCGGTCTGTATGAAATCAAAAACCACAGGTGGGAGGAAAAACGCAAAGCCATCATCATCATCTGTTTTGAGTTGACGTGCGCGCGGCAGAGAAAGGGTTAAGAGTCACGTGGTAGCGGGTGGTATTATCAGCCCTGGGCTGTAAAAAAAAAAGTGTGTATGTGGAGGAAAAAAAAACTTTAGGGAGAACAAAGAAATGAGAGTCTATTTAAAGAGAAGTCGCCCCGGATCCTGCAGCCGTGTGACTCCCGGCACACAGTTGCGCCAAAGCCAGCCTGCCTGTGCAGCACCGCGGCTCCGGACGGCGGCGAGGATGCGGACTTCTCTGATCGTGTGCTGCTGCGTGTTTGCGCTGCAATGCCTCCCCAGCACGCTTTGTCTTCCAGCGCGGGGATCCAGCAGGTACAAAGTGGCACCGGTGAGTTGGAGGACGCTTATTTTTTTTTTTCCACCTTTAACTTGTTGCAAAGTAGAAGCAAAATAAAAATAAAAATAAAGAGAGACGACTTTCCTCTGCTGCAGGAAACTTTCTGATGTTTTGGCGCAGAATGAAACTGTTTGGTTAAACTTGTTGCATGCATGGGAAATGATTTATTCTTTTTTTTTTTTTTTGCATTTTAAAGGAATCTGCAGTGTTGACTTTCTTCATTCTTTCTCCTGCTGCAAGTGACTCCCCCCCCCCCCTTAACACACACACACACACACACACACACACACACACACACACACACTCATTGGTTGCAATTGTTTTCTTGTGCAGACTTTGGGGCACTTTGCTCCAAAATAAATAGGCTGCTATCCGCATTGTTGCATGAAACATAAGTTTTTAGGTTTAAGTAACACTTTTCTGCAGCGCCTCCTATCTCATTCGCGCGCGCGCACACGCACGCCCGCGCTTTCCTCGGAATCATCAGGACCAATGACACTTATGTTGTAATTAAGAAAATGGCTATTTTACGCGCACAGAAGCTGACCTGTCACTGTAATTAGCCCGGGAGCTGCTCTTACTTTGAAGAAATTACTATCATCACTATTTATTTTTTGTCTGCTCAGCAGTCATGACTTTGCAGCCAAACCTGACGTCTTCCCCTCTCCGTGCCTGCAGCATGACAGCAGAGTGTTTTGGTTTTGCCTGAGTGCAGCCAGGTCTGATCTCTGGGGAGGAGAGAGAGAGAAAAATAAAGGTGGCTGAGTTCCCCTGTCTGCAGGGCAGGAAGCTGTAATAACAGCTCTTAAAGGCATTTAGTCAACAACACCATAAAAGAGAGGGGTCCTCCATATGGACCCGTCATGACGGCGTCAGTGGCACGCGTTACACTTCATGCGTGTCTGTGGCTTTACTAACTTCTTTTCATGTTGTTTAATGTCATTTTCAGTCATGTATTAGTCTCAGCTTGGTCTGCTGCTGTTTTGCACACCCGACCACATGCTGCAACTCTTAATTTAACACTTTTCATTCTAATATTTCTTCTTAATATGTTCTAGTGTTGTCATTTTGCATTCCATTATATTTTCCACAGCTTCATCATTGCCTTTATCTTGTTTATATCCTCTCTTCAGCTGTATATTACTAGGCTACTTCCTGCAGCAAACATTTAACCTTTATTTACACAGAGTAGGCTGGTTTAGCATGCGTGCTTTTTCACAGGAATGTCCTGTTTACAGGTATGCAGAAAAATAAATAATTTATCAAAACAAACAGGCAGCTCAGATAATCAGTTCCCGAGAAGAATGTAGCGTTTCCAACGAATAGTCTTGAAGTTTCAGAGAAGCGTTTTTATTTTTAGGTACGTTTGCAGATTATTTTAGGAGACTGACAGTAAATAATTGCTGTTATGTTTCTGCAGCATCAGCCAAGATGGCAATTTTCTGACAAGAGCCTTACAGAGAAATAAATACCACGAGGTCGGTATATCTGTCAGTCAGGGAAGAACAACCTCGTGATAAGACATGTGGTGGTGAGTGTTGTTCTTATCTCCAGTAAAGAACCGTAAAGGTGAATGAGACGGTGTAGTCCCTCATTCGTCCAGGAGTGTTCTATCGTCGAAAAGGTTTCAGTCATCGTCATCTGGACGCTGTTTTCAGAATCAAGACGTTTCGGCTCCCATCCGGAAGTCATTCTCAATTGTGAAAAAATGGGACGGGAACTAGAAATTTAAGCTACTCTGTGTTGCTTAAGCCCCGCCCTCAGGAAGGAGTCTACCTGAGTATCTGTTGATTAGCTAGTTTCACCTGAAACTGACCTAATAGTTTCCAAGATGGCCCAGTAATCGGTAATCAGGCTTATTGTTTTCTGGCTGCACCTCCCTCATCACTGTTAAGTACCTGATTAGCATGTGATTGGCGTGACCGAGGTGATAACACACTGTGGTAAACTTTGGGCAGATTGAATCTCAGACCACCATTTCTGTTCAAAGAGGGGTTTTCTTTTTTCACAAAAATGGCTTCCTTGACGCCCCGTTCAAACCAACTCTTCTCTCTACTTAGAATCTTCACCTCGCTGTCTTCAAATGTGCGGTTTGTAGCTTTTAGATGCAAATGCACGGCGCTCTGTAATCCTGAGTTAGCGTGTCGTCTGTGCTGATAAAGTCTTTTGTGAAGTGGCTGTTTAGTCTCACCTATGTAACGTTCTTTGCAGTTTTCCTCACTGAATGGAGTAGACAACATTGCTCTGTTTTTGCGTGGGCATCTGTGTGGGCACCGTAAAGGTGAATGGCGTGTTAAGCCCTGGTCACACCAGACGGCGGCACAGCATCATCGAGTTCACGTACAGGAGCCTGCGTGGCGCCGGAAGCTTGGTGATGTAGTAACCGAGGGCGAGAGAGCAAACTGCTGCAGCTGGAGAGCTGAACACTAACAAGCTAGCCAGGTGTGGGAGCATGCTAGCTCCGTAGCTAACGGAACAAGGTCACATCGTTTATTCAAGAGGCGTATTTGTACCATTGACTCCCGTCTTGTTTTGTGTCGCAGTTTATACTCCAGGAGAGGAAGGTTAGATAATGGTGCAACACAGCTAATAGGCCACGAGAGCTTCCTTCATCTTTGACTCTCCGGCTCTCTGATTCCACAAAGGTCCGAATGTTTTGCAGTTGTTCAGTGGCGTTGTTCAAACTTCAAGGTTAAACTTGACGCGAAAGATTCACGTTGATTTCCTTTGTACCCCCGAGCGAATCAACTGATTGCTCTGATGCCACTGAAATTCATTGATTTTCCCACAAATTTTTGCTATTTTAAATGCCGGTGCGACCAGACCTTAATGTCGGGATCCGACTGCACAGAATTAGCACCGCAATGGGCCGGGCCGACCCGACAGGCGTGGGGCGAACAAAAGCGAGTGTCGGGGGGGGACAATTTCTCATTTTAACCCCACAATTGTTTCCACCTTCTCTTGCAGAGTTTAAAATGTGTTCCATATCATAGCCTAGTTTATTCAAATAACAGTTTCAATATATATATATATATATATATATATATATATATATATATATATATATATATATATATATCAAAAATCTAAACTTTTTCCGGCTTGGTCTGTACCAAATTTGGTGGCGATTGCTCAAAATTTGTAGGAGGAGTAGCGAAAAAACTGATTTGGACAAAATTCAAAACGGTGGAAAATCGATTAGATCTAGACACACATTTTCCAGAAAGAACATAATTTTGTTTCTGAGACTCAGGGTTCAAAAGTTACAGACCAAAATGTAAAAATTGTTGTTATAGTGCCACCATCTGGCCAAATTGCACCAAATTTGACACTGCACCCCCGTGGGTCCTCAGCAATACACTCGCCAAGCGTGAAGTTGATCGGATGAATGGTTGTTGAGAAAATTGAAGGACAGACAGACAGATTCCTTTCTTTACAGTCTGATAAAACATGGGGAAAAACACTCAATGGTCAAAAAAATCACGAAGACTGATCTTAACGCATAACGATCGGTTAACGTGCTTGGAGATTTTGTGCTTCCTTTGTGTTGATTCATTAGTTTCCACACTATGTTTTTGCATACTTGAAATACTTTTTCCACAGTTTAGCTCACAGTCTTTGTCGACCGTGTGATTATCTGTTGAGTTGAAAACCAGGTTCCTACACATGAAAAATGACCCTTTTCCAGCACCTCATTATCAGAACTATGTTGCACCTGTGATGACAACTTGTTATGTCTGCTGGTCATTTCACTGGAAAGTCTAATCTGTAGTTTTGTCAATTTGTTCCCCTGTTGATAAAAGAGTGAGTGAGTACACAGGCCTGGACAGGCCAGGGTCTGTGGCATTCAGGGGCAGTGGGATTTACAAAGTGCCCGTTTTCTCTCTCGAGTGAAGAGGAGGGGCTAACCACTAACTGTTTGGATATCGCTTTTGTCAATAAAACCTGAGTCCCTTGGTTTTCCTTTTTGTTTTGCCCCATCGTGTCGATGTCTTCGGGGGAAGCGATTGGTCGGGGAACCGTGAGAGTAAAGGTGACATCAGAGCCAGCCTGGGTTCCCATCGCGCAGATCTAGGTCACAGCTGCGATACAACAGGGGGGCGGTGGGGGTGCTGTTAAAAGGCACATGCACCCCTCCTTCATAAAGATAATCAGATGCTTTTGTTAGTTAGCGAGGGGAGCCCTCAGCCTCGTTCATCAAACCTCGGCATCATGTTACAATATTTACAGTGATTCTGCTGACTGAATAAACCCTGTCAGGACTTGCTGAGTTTGGCAGGATGGTGTTGGTACTTGAATTTATTAAAGTGCACATCACTGGAGTTTTCACCTTGATTAATTTCACAAGGTGTGTCTCCATCTCTCGGCTCAAACAAAGATGGCAACTGGAGAAGTTCAATGTCCATGGTAAGGAATGGAGAGGTAAACCAAACAGAACTGACAGAGTTGGCAGTAGATGGGTTCGAGAAGGGGGGCGTCATCTTCCAATATAGCCAGCTAGGTAGCTGTGTTCATGAAAAATGGTGTGGATGAGATGGACACAGCTGTACATTTTGTTGTAAGTCAACTTACAGAAATAACAACTCTCAAACAGACATTTGATCACAACGTAAAAAACGTTAAGTTAACTGCTTCTAGCAACAGCTACCACAGCTTCTGTGTCGACTGAAAATGATGTCATATGACACTCACTGCTGATTGGTTCGGGTGATCCTAACAAACTTTGGCTTTAACTGGCTTATTTTGTTCAATTTAAAGTTTGTACTCACCAACGTAAGGAAACAAGAGTCTGCAGCCATGCTAGTGGCTCTGAAACTGTACTTGTGCTGGTGCTTTGAGCTAAATGCTAACATCAGCATGCTAACATGCTCACCATGACAATGCTAACATATTGATGTTTAGCAGGTGTGTTGTTTACAATGTTCACCATCTTAGTCTAGCGTGTTAGCATGCTAACATTTGCTAATTAGCACTAAACACAAGGTACAGCTGAGGCTGATGGGAATGTCATTAGTTTTGAAGGTATTTGGTCATAAACCAAAGTATTGGAAAATATTTAAACTTTGACCCAATGATGCGTCAGAGAACCACCAAAGCTATTACAATTCATCTTGAGGGGGACGCGAATGTGTGTATCAAATTTAATGCCAATCGATCCAATAGTTGTTGAGATATTTCAGCCTGAACGAAAGTGGTGACCGACAGACCGGCAGAACTTGACGCTGCAATTTATACTGCAGTATTAAAATCACCCAACTTTCCCTAGAAAACGAAATCTTGTGTTAACTGGGATGTCCCGACTTCAACTCTGACCTGGGACCTTTTCAATCCCTTTTCTCTAAAGCAGCCATCTCTGTCTAACTCTACCCAATCAAACCGAATAACGCATAAAAACAACCAAAAGATGCCAAAAAAACCCCCAAAACCTTAAACAAAATATAAAGACACGATTTGCCTGGTAACTATTACTCTCTCGGGGATGTGCTCTCATTAATAGTCTCAATCAACGAAGAAATAATCAGTAAGTCATCCTGCAGCCAGACGGACAGAAGATCCGCAAGTCTGAGGTCTCAGCGGAAGAGGTTTTTGTGGCAGCAAAGATAAAGGATTTAAGCAGATGCCCAGATGGTTTATATCACCTTCCACTGCCGAGTGTTTCTGATTTTCAGATGATATATTGGATTAGGAGAGTAAGAAGGAAGATAACGAGGTATTTGTTGATGAGAAATTATGCACCCCCCCCTCCTATCTGGCACTATAAATCCTCTCCCACTGTAAGCAATCCTTTGTCCCTGATTTCTCAATGAGAGCACACCCTTCAAATTGAAACCTTATCTGTCTCCTCATGTAAATACTCACTTATGACTTACTTCCTATCATCCAGATTCACTGTTATTAGGTTTAGACAGTTTCTTTTGGGCAGTTAGATATCATGCTGATGAAAAAGCTTCTAACTTTTGTCAGAAGCATTGGCAGTGTCACCTGTAGCTTCTTTCAAACAATCAATAAACTGGTGTGTGTTTTGCTTTGAACGTAAATGCACCCTCAGATCCTTTTTTTGCATCTCGTCGGTCTGTGATTTCTGGAGGAATTTTTCGATCAACTTTTGTGATTTCCTTTCGGCCCACTTTGCCTCAACCTTTCTTTTCTACGTCTGCTGCAGTTACAGATTTCCTACTGCCCTTATTCAAAACACATGTTGTGTGGATGCAAAGCATTCTGGTCTGTTGATGCTAATGCTCGAGTACAAATTGATCTCTGTGCCTTTTTTCACTGGTTTTCCCAAGAGAATGACCACAACTGATTATTATTTTAGGTTGTTGAATGAAATCTCAAATAACGTATAAATTGTATATTGTTTGAAAATACAGGATTTTGTTCTAATAAAACTACAAGAATTTATGTATCCCTAATAAACATATCAATCCACTAGCGAGTGTTTGGAGTCAGAATAAACTACAGTGTGTGTGTTCGTGGTGATGAAGGAACATGTCAACAGTGCAAGAGTTCGGCTCGCTGATGTGTTTTTAATAGTTTCTGGACAACGATGGAGCTCTAAGGCTCACAGGAAGAAGATATATCAGGCTGCGATACACACACAACACTTGTTAGTGGATATATTCAGTGAATAATAAAAATATCAAATATACCATACCTTATCTTTTATGATAGAAGTAGTAGTCAGATCCTTTACAAATACGTAGTAGTACCACAGTGTGAAAGTCCTGCGTTCATTTTTTTTTTACTTCAATAAAAGATAATAAGTTATTAGCAGTATATTAGCAGTAAAATGTTAGTTTTACTATCAGGATTTTTGTGGTTTCTTATGAAAAAGAATAGGGGGAAAGGAGGACTGAAAGATGGAAGGAATAAAATGAAGGAAAGAATGAAAGACACTGTAAAAAATACAATATATCCTCTAAAATGTAGTGGAGGGAAAGTGGAAAGTCTCACAAAATGGAAAAAAAGCAAGTGAAGTAGCAGAAATACCTGACTGTACTGTGGTTAACTACTACAACTTTGCATTTAAGGCATTAAATTGAGGGTCTCTCTCCTCCTGAAGATGTATTTTGGTTGAAAGTGGACTTGAAGCTGGACTCTGTCAAAGGTTTCTTAGTCAAACCAGCAGTGAAAATGTCCCGACTGCCTTCCGGCTCCCTCCAGGTTCTTGGTCGTGTCAAACTAAAGCACGGTGACCTGGTGGGGGGTGATGGTGGTGGATTTGTTGTTAGACTGGAGACGCTCTTCAGACACACCGTGTGCAGACATGTTTCTCTGTCAGATCCCCTACACTGCTGCTCACAGATCTTGTCATCACTGTAACCAGAAGCTAGATATGTCCATACTTGTAATGGACGCCCCCCCTCCTCCTCCTCCTCCACCACCATCACACATGTTCCCAGCATGAAGAAGCATCTACGATGCCTTTGGGCTCTTTGGGTGTTTCATGTCTCATCACCGACTTCTTGCACTCTCAGCAGAAAGTGACAGACTAATTGTCCCGAGGGTTGTTTTTATTATTTTAATTTTTTTTTTTTTACTTTCCCAAAGTCGTCACACAGTCTCCTGACAGGACTTCCATTGTCTGCTCTGAAATTACACATGAACACGCGAGCAGCAAAAGAATTAACAAGCGAGCTAAACACCCTGTGTTTATTGATACAAACTGTCTCAGTAAAACAAGAAAACATACGAGATATTCTATGTAGGGAGCTAATGCTCTTGTTTGGGTTTGACCTTGAACTCTGATGTGAAACCGGTTGGGAATCAGGCGCATTTAGGGTTTGACTCAGCCGTGGGGTCAGACAGGTCACAGGCGGGGAGGGGGGGGGTTAGTCTTTTAACCACAAGTTTTGGGGGTTTTCCATCTCCTCTTTGAAAAGACAGAGGCAGCGACCCTGAAAGCCGACACTCCCTTTACCTCACCTCACTGATTGGGATCAGGCGGCGGGCCGCTTCAGTCTAAACTGTCTAGTTTGGGGACAGAGGTCGGCTTGTGACTAGGTGATTTACAGTTCAAACCTCGGTCCTCAACAAAGACCACAGAGGCCGCTGAACACAAGGCTGAGCTGTGGGCAGGACACTGTCCTCACCAGCAAAACGACAGCATCAGTCGTTTGTTCAAATACCTAAAATGACCTGTTTGCTACCAGGGCCCCAGACCACGAGGGGCTGCAAAAGCCCCAGGTCCACTACATGTCAGTTGGTTATGACAATTTGATTAATCGCACATTTTTAGGGAATTTTCACATCTAGAGTTGTGGCCATGTCTTGTAAAGGGACCCTATATCAAAATCTAGCTGTAAGAGTTTTATTATTTTAGTTTATACTGCGGTCACATGATCCATATTCCTAATAAAGATATGTTTAATTAAATTACCACATACTAACACTAATAAAGTATTATGCCATCATAAGATACACTGGATACACAGCATACTGGTTACACTGGGCTTAATGGGAACTTGGAGGTGACATTGCATTGAGGGCAGTAGGTGGGGGGTCAGTAGGGGTCATTGCCCCGGGGCCACCTAACAGGTTAATCCAACCAACACGAGGACCTCTTGTGGCCATGTGGATATTAACGTCTGTCACGTCAGGAGCGAGTGTGGAGGTCGCGGTGGATGGATGCATCAACAAAACGTGTGAGAGGCAGCAGTTCAGGTCCTGTCAGCATCCAACAGCCAGTGTTGCTTTATTATCCCGAACCTTAAAGGCGCCCTGTGGAGAAACACGTTGCGTTTACATCCAGCGTTTCTCACCAAAACGTACTGAGTGTATCCTGGAGGTCTGACAAACCTGTTGAATGCATTTCCTTTCTCATAAAACATTTGCAAAGCTGATTTTTTTTTTATATATATACACAGTATATATTTTGAAATCGCAATTGTTTGCAGCCATGTTTGCTAGCTAGCAGTCTTCTCTCGTGACTTTGCTGTTGCATTGCTACATTTCTTGGCACCACCTACTGTCAACAGTGGAATAGCATGCCAGGAATGCATATTGCATTACCCACCAAAAAATAAATAAACGTGGGCCCGCTCATGAAAACAAGTGGACAAAAACACCACAGGGTACCTTTAACCAAGTAGGTTTTGTGGCTAAACTTGCCAAAACTTTATCATCAGAGACGGCAGGTGACAAAAAAACCCCACATGAATCTTTTTTTTGTAAAGGTCATACGTGCTTTGGAAGGCAATGCCAAACTACCTGTTTTATTGTTCATGTTGGGGAATGTGTTTCTGAGTCCCTGACATCATGTCAAAGGTAAAAAAAAAAAAAAAAAAAGAGAAAAGTAACAGGGTTTCAGGTTTGAATACGAAATTTTAATTTAACTTTATTATTTTTCCTAAAACAGTCGCATTTAAAGAATATGAAAATAAGCCTTAGAAATCGCACCATGTGTATTTAATCTGTAGTTGTAACGTAAAAACTCCTCCTCAGGTCATTAAAACAGGTGGTGAACTCAGCGTCCTCAGTGCTGACTCCGGGGGGAAAAAGCACACAAATAGAGACCGAATTCCATGCTAGTTAAGATTTCAACTAGTTTCGTGTCAACAGCCATTAGCCTGATACGTTTCAGACCTGCTTCACACTTTGATAAGGGTTTTGTTGTTTATCTGAGGTCTCTACTGCAGGTAACAGCGCAAAGACAGAAACCTCAGATCAGAATCGTCTTACAAACCCTCCGGAAAAACAGCAAAAAGAAGCAGTTTTTCCGGGGGCGCCTTTAAAAAACCTCTTGGGTGCTCAGTTTGGGAACCACAGCTGTTTTAGTTCATTCATAACAATACTAAAGAGCTATTTAAAGAAAACTGTATGACATGGGAAAGAAGAAACTTCCCCCCGTAACGTGAGTAAGTGCTTTGTGCAACAAAACAAGCAGCTAAAATCTCCTTTAAACAAAGTGAAACGCAGGAGGTGGAGGGGTGGGTGGTGTGGGTGGGGGGCTCAGGGAGGTGTGTACTGTTTGTTCTGTGATCCAGACCCATCAGTCACTGTGTTTCTGCAGTCTGGAGCACATTCCACGAATCCTGCTGGGTTTTGTTCCCCTTAACCTACAACAACGACACGGTTGAAGTCCCGCAGAACCGAGCGAGGAAGCCTCGTTTAAACACAACAAAAACATCAGTGCGACTTCATTCAGACAAACTAATTAAGTATTAAGCTGTTTTATTTTCATTATTCTATGTTTTATGGATCCAGTGTGGGTTAGGGTTGGGCTTTTGATATAGGATTTGTAAGGTTGATTTCAAAATCTTTGGTTTAATAATGCGTACAGCTGATATTTGATATTTTGATCCCCTGGGCTGAAACTCTGCAACATTAAATCCATCAGAGTGCGTTTTACGTTCGCACAGACATCTTATACTTTAGTTGTAAACATGAGGTTACATGAACTTAAAGAGAACTCATTTATTGGATAGCTTGGACTCGTTACCCGGCATCTTTGGGATCTTTAGAAAATCCCTAAATATGCCATCATTTTTTAAATCTTACATTTTTTAATCTTCGGATTTTAAAGGACGATAGTTTGGCCTGAAATCATTCTGCACTCTTTGTACAGTTATTTGGTTTTAGGCACCTGGCAACAAAATACAGGAAGCCTAATGGGGAAAAATGTAAAAGTTAAATTGAATGCACCGGCTGGCTTTGTTTACTGTTAGTTTACTGTTATCATTGAGACTGCAACTGGAACTCATCTGTCATAAATAATGAGGGACAGTAACTGTGCTAAGGGCCGAGTTATGCTGGGAAAGAACTAGATTGTGCGCCATATTGTCCGACCACGTTGGAAATCAAGTGTTGCTGTAGCTGTTCATGGAGAGGGGAGAGATGAGATAATCATTTAATTATAATTTAAATATGGAGATAACGGCGCACATTTTCAGACGGTCTCTCCTTCACATGAAAAGTGACAGAAACAGTTGTGTAAAGACTGAAAACGAGCTGAGAGAGACGTTGAAACTCAGCTTACTGTCTCACCGCCACACAGCTGGCCAATCGCGGCGTCAAAACAGATTGTCGGTTTCGGAAAGTTACTAAAATGTTCGGAGTTCGGAGTTTAGGTGTGTGTGGGGGGGGGGTGTTTCCAAAGCTAACATCCTAAAACGTTACATGTTAACATGCTACCTGCATTTTAACAAGCCAATATTTCCAAAACAGTGTCATGAGGTTCTCTCCATATATCTAGAAGACAGAGTTGGTAAATTGTTTAGAAGTAATATTGTTGTTTATGTAATATTTCTGTTTCAGTGGACCACTACGACCACTGCAGCATGTCAGGCACTATGAACGAACAGGGAGTAGACAGTAGAGATTACAGCTAAAAGGTTGGAAAGATGACATTAAACGAGTGTTGGTTTAATTTGTAGTGATGGCCTGCCTCACCCTGAAATACAGTCGTTTAAATGCTGCTAAAATAGCTGTTTCCCTTTCCCTGTCTACCTAACAACTTTCCCTTTTCGACCAAATGTAGCGTGGTTAAAACCAAGAAGCTAAGATGTCTTTTTACCTGCCTGTCACTGAATTAGTGTTTGGCGGGAACCTCCCTCCATCCCGACAATGACTCGTTGATATTTCGCGAGAGCTTCAGTATTTCAGAAAAGGAATTTATCAGTAAAAAATTACAGTAAAGCCAAAAATCAGAGTCACGGTGGCCTCGCAATCCTCGAAAGATTATGTAAGAGAGATGTTGTGGGAAGATTCATGGGATCTTATGATAGAGCTAGCTAATTAGTTTCATCTCTACACAATACATTGATAGCGTCTTTTCCCATAGGTTTTTCTGAGCAGCAGCGGAAAAGGAAATGCACGTAATTGTGTGATAGGAGGAGAACACCCAAACGTTCCCTGTAAGAGTGGCACTGCAGATGTGGTTTGGTTTAGAGGTGGAGGACTGAGTCAGATGAGGAGGTGCGGATGGGACGGCGCTCTGTAATTTGCTTCTGTGGAAATGAGCAGAGCCATTTCCTCTGGATCTGGTGGGGGGGGGTATAAACGATAATGGGACACCCTGGGACCGACTTGTCTTCTAAACTGGGGCAAACTACGTAGCTCTGTGACCTGATTATGAGTGTGTGCTGTCATTAACCTCATTAACCTTTCAATTAACTCAAAACGATGCTGATTCGTATCCAGGCAACGCTGAGGGACACGTCTCTCTCAGATCTTTCTCTCGGTTTCCTTCTTCCTGTCACATTTTCGTCTTCCTCACCTACTTCTTTTTCGAGGCGAAATCAGTTTATTTCAATGGCTTTGCTCACCGGTACGAAGTAAATCTGCACAAATGTTTTGCAAGTTTTGAGGCTCAGCTTCGGTGAAGTTTGACCTATAGAAAGCCGTTTTGACAGTGCTGAGCTTTGGGGTAATGAAGAGCCAGAGAGTCCAAAATGGAGAAGGCTATTGCAGCTTAGCTGTGTTGCACCATCCACTTTTATTTAACCTCCTCTGTCAGTGTATAAACTGCTCCGTGTGGTTACCCGAGACTTGTGAGACAGGAGCTAATGGCGCAAATACCTCTTTTAATTAAACTGTGTGAGCTCATTGTCCCCGAGATTAGCAGCTCGTTAGCTCAGAGAGCTTTTCCCCCCTCTTCAATAGCTCTTTATTAAAATAAACGATGTCCACTCCTGAGAACAGGGGGAGTAAACGGCGAAAAGAGAAGAGGAAAAAGAGAACGGAGAAAACAAAAAGCAGCTCAGAGAGCTATTGTGACTGACTAGCACTAGCATGTTCCTAGCTGGCCAGCGTTAGCAGTTAGCTCACCAGCAACAGAAGTTCACAAACAAAACATGCGAGTCGTACCTGCTTCTCCAAGTCCTGCAAGTGTGGCCAGGCTTTTATTCTTGTGTCCCTCTTGTCCTTCCTTTACTTTTTAAAAATGTTGCTCTGCTTTGCATTTTTGCTTCTTTTCTCCTCCACGTTTCTCCCTTTACTTTCATTTTCTTCTTACTTTTCATCTTCTCCTGAAACACGAATGATTTTCTCATTTATTTCCACACACTGTAATACTATAGCAAAGGCACAGCATAACTTGTTTAATTATTTACGTGTTTAACGACTCAACAAAAACCAACCTGCACTTACTCATGAACACCGATGTTTCCAGGTCTCTGAAAAGTTCCCCGAGCTGAAGAAGAGGGGGAAGGTTCCTCACGCTCAGGACTTAGTAAAGGAGACGCAGACCAACACCTCTAACACGTGGAACCGACCTCGCTGTGGCGTACCGGACTACCCCGCCCAGGAGGAGGTGCATTATCGGGGGCGATACCGCCAGAGACGCTTCGTCCTGCACGGAGGACGTTTGGAGAAGACAGACCTCACATACAGGTATCTGCAGAGCTGCATACCCACATCAGAATCAGAAATACTTTATTAAACCCCGAGGGGAAACTCTTTCGAGACGGAGCAGCGGCAACAGGCAGCATGCACGTTGGCGCGTGCGCACATAATAAATACATACTCGGTTCTGATCAGTGTCACAACCCGGCTCAAGGCTGGACAAAGAAGAGGAGAACACGCAAGAGTTGTAAGTAAAAATAGGTTTATTTTACATAACTAAAAAGAAATTAAGAGAAAGACAAACAAAATACAACAAAACCAAACAGGGTGGAAGCCAGGGGAGAGAGAGAGAGAGACTGGCTGACTGACTGACTTATAAATCCTGCAGCCAGACCAGGTGAGCTGCGTCTCCCCAACGACCCGACTCCGCCCAAAAGGCTCAGAGCGGCGTCACATCAGCGAACGCGTTTAAGGAATCAGGTTAACTTTCATTTCTTAACTTAGAGCCGCCGTGTTGGACAGAAAACACTAATTCATTTGTAAAATTCACAACATTTGATTGTTGGTTAGCAGTGGATAGTCACTAGATACCATGGTGAGAGGGAATGGAAAAGCATTACCTGATCGGACAGTCATTTATCTGTTTCCTATGTTTGCAAACAAGGAGGGATGTTTGTTTTTCTCTTAAAGACACTCACAGGGAATCACTCCACCCGTCCGATAGGAATATTTTACTATGTGCCCCAATTCCTTATGTGATTTGAAATAAAAAGAAATTCCCTCTAGATCAGAAATCAGAAATACTTTATTGATCCCCGAGGGGAAACTCTTTTGTTACGGCAGCTCACTGTCACGTCAGATGGCTTGTTTTCCAGCATTCGTGCCTGTAATTCAATTCATAAAACTTTATTCGTCCTGCAGGGGGCAATTTGAAGCAACAAACAAACACCAAAAACAAAAAACACAAACTATATTCATGTAAAGAATAGAATTTTAAAAAGTTCAAAGACACAATGCATAGCTGACCAACAGCGTCCAACACAGTGAAGACACATTATGTCAAAAAGTGGCGCACAGGCACAAAATAAGGTCCCCGTTATCAGAATCAGCACCTGAACAATCGAGTAAGTGACCTCGAGTGGAGAATTTTGTTTTGTCAACTGCTGTGAAATATCAAGCTCAACATGGATGAGAAATCCTAAAAGTGCGCAGAATAACAGACGTTCTCATCTACAGTTGCAGGACAACTTACAGGTTTAAAGAATGACTTCGTTTTTAAGAGATCGCACAGTTCTGAAGTTCATGGCGGACAAAATGATTCCAGGCTAGACTTCAGACACACACTGAATGATGAACTGGAAAAAGGGGGGAAAAATGAAAATGGGTGGGCCTATTATAGTAGTAAATGAAGTCTTGACATTATAATTCTGAAAAACGGGTGCTGGTTTTCTTTCATCTAAGGCCTTGGCACCATCGAGTGTCTGGCAGTCCTCTGCTGGTTTCTGCCTCTCTGTCTGTGTCTCCTGGGGTCCCTTTCATTGTAGTCATTCTTTTAACGCAACACTATATTAAGACAGAGAGAAAGAAGGGGGAGGTAGAGTTCTTTTAATAGCAGCACTGGCCACAGACTAATAAGATTCTGCTGGATCGGACCAATAAAGCGCTCACACTGACACCTGACAAAGTGATGCGGTTAATACACGCGTTGAAAGAGTAAATGAGTCCCTGTGTTTACTGTTTATTTAGAACCAGCCAGCATGTTGAGCTTGTGCAGCAAGTTCTGGCATGACACTTGAAGTCACGCTGGGTCAGCGGAGTTGTTTTAACCGCTTTAACGGTCGTTAACGAAACTGAAAAGGAGCTCTCGGGTGGCTGCGAAACTGAAAAGGATGGAGCTTGTCGTGGTTCAGGCGCAGGAGGGGAGGCCGAAATGAAGCTCAAAGAAGTATTTAATCAACTTTGTTTCGCAGTCATAGTTTTATTGATATTTACGACGTCATTCTTCACATTTTTATCTTCTACATTACATATGTAGTTGTAAAATTAAAGGATAATATACTGAATGTATTAACCAACAGGTGTGTGTATCACAGCCTGATGGATCTTCTTCCTCCATTGTCGTCCAGAAACTATTAAAAACACATCAGCGAGCCGCACTGTTGCACTGGGTGACATGTTCCTTCATCACCATGAACACACACACTGTAGTTTATTCTGACTCAGCCCCACACACACCGTCCTGCTGCCCCAAACACTCACTACAGCACCACATGTGGATTCATCCGCCGCTGAAAATAGTCCCCAACAAATGCACTTATTTCCTCCAGTTTGTTTGATGAAAACTACAGCGAGCAGCTGTTTGAGGAAATTACCGAGCCTTTTTTTAAAGATGAAACCATATGTTTGTGACCCGTTTTACAACATTTAGATCTTCAGCGGGAGCCAATGGGCTTGGAGCTGAGAGCCGCAGACAGGAAGTCAGAAAGTACTGAGACACGAATATAGAATAATGCCTGCATTATCCTTTAATAAAATCCTGGTGGAATAATCTATTTGAAGCTCAGCAATGTGGGTCAGATGAGTCATATTTAGAATAATATTTAATCTCTAATCTACTTTAATCTATCTCTCTCGCTCTTCCTGAGGTTTCTTCCACTTTTTCTTTATCTGAATCCAGGCTCTAAGGACAGAGGGTGGCGTATATTGTAAAGCCCCTTGAGGCAAATTTGTGATATTGTGATGTATAAATACAATTGACTTGATTTAATCTACAGGGTATTTACATTGATAAACTCAAGGATTTCAACCTATGTGAACTTTGCACCAAGGAAAGTCAAACTTAAGACACTCTGCACAAATATTTGCAGATTTGAAGTCTTGTTTGCACTGTGTTTGCACAAGTACACTTTAAATTAATGATCCAACAGAAATTATTTTCTGTCAGTCTTTTAATACAGAGTGTGTGGGTACCGCTCCTCTACACACCTGGGTTTAAATGAACATTTTTCAGAAAATGTCATGCTTTAGCTCTACCTCTCCTCCTACTGTATAAACTTTATGTAAAAACAAAAGACTTTTCCCATAAACCCTGCTGCTTTGTGTCCCTCTTGACCCTCCTTTACATGAAAAAGACACGAGCTGATGACAGCCAGAATAAATTCTTGCAGGTATGTTGACAGCCCAGCTTCCTGTTTTGTGCAATAAAATGATGCAGCAGATTTTTCTCGAAATCCAAACCAAAGTACACAGTAGAGACAGCTTTCTTAGAGATGGTTGCATGTTCACAGTGGCTGTAATTATATATCTCAACTCCACTTAACTGATGCTGAAAATAACTACTTTAACTTTAAACCTTTACAACAATAAAGCCTGTTTATGCAGGAAGACAAGCTGATTGCTATTAAAGTAAACAGGATACCGTAATAAACAATAAACAACTACTTAAACTGCTCATATCCAGAATTAACAGCTAGAGGTTAAAGGAATAGTTTTTAACATTTTGGTAAATACACTTATTTGCTTTCTTTCTGAGAGTGAGCAAATCGATATCAATCTAATGTTTGTGTTCAGCCTAGCTTAGCATAAAGGGGACAGTTAGCCTGGCTCAAAGTTCAAAAATCCGCCTACCAACACCTCTAAATCTCTTGTGGGTTTAATCTGTACACAAGCAGAAATGTAAAAACAACAGTTTGTAGTTTTAGGGGGAGTTACTTGCTGGAACTATTTTTTATTTTCTTTTTGAACAGTCAGGTTGCCAGCTTTGGTACCATTGTGCCAAAACCAAAACATGTGCTGACCAGGGGCAACTTGCAACTCGCACTTTAGCCGGAAATGTTGCACAGAATACTGGCTGAACAAGTCCTGAGCTCCATACGTAACCCACCCACAATGTGACAGGCCACATTGTTGTTATGCCTATTCGCCGGCTAGCTTAGCTTAGCACAAAGACTGGGGGAAACAGCTAGCCTGGCTCTGTCTGAAGGTAACAAAATCCGGCTACGATCACCTCTAAAGCTCAATAATTAATGTTATATCTTTTTTATTTACAATTTATGTACAAAAATTGAAGTGTAAAAACGTGAACTTTCCGTTTTACGGGGTAGTGTTATTGTGCCCGACTTTTTCTTTGCCAGGACCAATAACTTCCTGGAGTCTCAGTTACTGCTCTGAGCCAGAAAATAATCCTGCAAATAACCTATCGTTTAACGGAAATCTGTAATTTTTACACTTCGTACGGATTATGTACTGATATAACGTGAACTTTGTGCTGGTAGATGGATTTTGTGACCGTTAGACAGAGCCAGGCTAGCCTATTTTTGGTTTTTGCCAGTCTTTATGCTACGCTAAGCTAACTGGCTACAGCATGTAGCTTCACATTGACCGTACAGACATGAGAGTTGTATCAATCTTCTCATCTAACTCTCCGCCAGAAAGCCAGTATGTGTATTTCCAAAAATTAAAAACTATTCCTTTACTGTCAGGACTGAACATGTGGCCTCTCTACATACTGGGACAACCTGCTACCTTTCTGCGAGTTATTACTCTCATTATACAAAGTCAAAGTCAAATTCCATCGAATTAACAACCTATTATGTTGTCAAGTCGTGTTGGTCGTTGCTGATTTATTCCTAACTGAAATGTAAGGATTTATTCATTTCATTTCATTTTACTGCAGCAGTAGACAATGCCAAATGTACCTAATACTCTATATAATTTATGAAGTGTTTGTGTCCTGTTGGTAAGATAAGGAGGTTTCTATTGTTTAATTTTTTCAGTTATCACACTGGGTGGTTTTATCTAAAAGGAAAGGCAGGAGACCACGATGCTGTGTTTTGTTAGCGAGCCTGAGGGCATCAGTAACAGCACACCTTCCCGCTGATGAGACGTCTGCAGGTATCAGATTAAAGGGAGGCATGCGAGGCCGGTGGTCCCTCTCTACTATACATCCTGTGTGTATTGTGTATGTTTGACACCTGCATTGGTGTCCCGCAGGATCGTCCGGTTTCCCTGGCAGATGAGTGAGGAAAAGGTGCGTCGTGTCTTTCGGGAAGCGCTGAAAATCTGGAGTGACGTTACCCCGCTCACCTTCACCGAGATCCACAGCGGGAAGGCCGACATCCGCATTGACTTCACAAGGTGGGAAGCCTGAGACGTGGGGAAAAAAAAACATCTTTAATTGAAAGGAAAAGGAGCCTGCACGTGTGCTTTATGTGTAGATTAAAAAACAGATATTATTGCAAAATGAATAAAAAAGAAAGAAGAGAATATGAATATCTTCAGCCATGCTAGCGGCCACTTTGATTTGGTTCAGACATTGTGTCAAAATTAAAATTTGTCCAGTACTTTGGTTTATGACTAAATACTTGCTAAACTAATGACATTCCCATCAGCCTCAGCTGTACATTGTGTTTAGTGCTAATTGGCAAATGTTAGCATGCTAACACGCTAAACAAAGATGGTGAACATGGTAAACATTATACCTGAAAAACATCAATATGCTAGCATTATCACTGTGAGCATGTTAGTGTGCTGATTCGCATTTCGCTAAGCACAGCCTCATCTCACAAAAAATGAAAAACAAGACTAAACACGCACTGGTGGTGTCTGGATGTGCATAAATACGTCAGGACACACCACTGTCCTATTTCCCAGCGCTGACATCCTGACTACTGTGCCCAGACTTCTTGCTAGCGGCTCTGTGAGGCTCTACTTCGTCACAGCGCTGCTTTAAGCTAAATGCTAACATGTTCACAGTGACAATGCTAACATGGTGATGTTCAGCAGGTAAAGTGTTTACCGTGTTCAGCAGAACCAGTGGGTACATGGCTCACTGTTGACAAAAATGTCAACATGCTGTTGGCGCTAAATGAAACGTCAGAGGATCACCAAAGTAATAAGGATATAACATCTGGGAACCACGAATGTCTGAACAAAATGACATGCCAAGTCGTCTAATAGTTGTTGATATATTCCAGCTGGACTGAAGCGGTGGACTGACTGACTGACAGACATTGCCATCCCTAGAGCCGCGCAGCTACGTGGCTAAAAAGGATGCAGATATTGTTGTTTCTAATTGGCTAAAAGAAATTAAATCATAAACTATGGCAGCAACTAACGATAATTTTCATTATCAGCTAATTTTCTGATTGTTTTCTGGTTTAATAGATTCATAATTTTGTCAATAAAATGCCAGAAAAAAAAGTCTATGACTAAACCCATCGCAACATTTAAGAGCCCAGTGTATATAAATAAATAAACAGTGCAAAACACAAAGATATTTACTGTTTTATAAGTCAAAGAAAAATTAGAAAGTAGCAAATGTTTGGAATTTTTGCTTGAAAAATTACTAAATCAATCAATTATAAAATAGTTGCAGATTACTTTTCTGTTGAGCAACTGATCGATGAAACAGCTGATCGTTTCAGCACTAACATTTACATTTTATATCACAGTTAGGGGAATCATAAGTATGATGTTCATTTCTCACTTTTTCTCGATACAATGTTGGGTTTTCTACAGATTTTTAAAAAAATTCTTAGTTGATGCCAGAGTTTTATGTTGTGGTCACAACTCACCAGCCTCCATCCAACATGTACTTACACCACAATGTCCAATCAGCGATGTGTATGTGGGACAACATTTATGATTTCGTACCACTTTAATCTTAAAGAACTTGTGTTTTCACAATATGAGCTCTGTTTTGGTTTCACGCCGTAATGAATTGATGTGCTTCTTTCTCCCCTCTATATTCACCACGTGTAATCCTGAGCTCGTCAGTCAAGAGGCACAGAGTGAAACATTTTAAGTCTATTTATGAGGGCGGCAGAATCGGACCAATTCAAATGCGATTTTGCCAAAGATCTTTGCAACAAAGAGCTTCAGAGCGCCACAAAGATAGAAACAAGAGATAGTAGAGCAAGAAAAGACTCCAGAGATACAAAACCACCGTTTTATGGGGGATCTGTGTCATCTCCGAAATGACTTCATTCTCTTTCATGTAGCTTGGTTTGTTTATTCCTGCAGTGATTTCACGTTTTTCCCCTTTTGAGTCATGCTTTGTTGTTCGGTGTGTCACAGCAGTCTTTGTATGCCCTGCTGCACGAATATACCTCGGAAACTGTCTAATTATGAGGAAAAAAGGGAATCAAAAATCTCATTACTGTTGTGACTCATCACTGTTTACACTGACTTAAGCCCACACATCCCCACATGCGCATCTCATTATCATATAAGAATAATGAAAAGTGGAAATATGGTCAGGAACATGGAAAATGCTGTACATGTATGCCAAGACCCAAAAAAAGGGAAAATCTAATGAGCTAGTCAAAGATAAAGTATATCAGAGTGAAGTTAATTCAATTTGAATTTATTATGTTTAAGGAAGAATTAGAAGGTTTTCTTTATTTTTACCGACTGATTGGAGGTCAAAGGCAAAGTATAAAGCTTTATATTTCTTTATAGAGGGGGCGACACATTTAAAATTAGTGAGATTAGTCAAATCATTTTGACTAATCTCACTAATTTTAAATGTGTCGCCCTCTAAATGTGGCGACCCCTGAAAGGGAACAGCCGAAAGGAAAAGAAGAAGTCAAATCATTTGATTTTTTTAAGCAAAACTGGAAAAAAAAAAACCTCCATTCCAGCTTCTAAAATGTGAATATTTGCTGGTTTTCTTTATGATGAAATAAACTGAATATCTTTGGGTTTTGGATTGTTGCTCGGACAAAAGAAACCATTTCAATGCGTCAGCTTGGGTTCTGGCAAGTTGTGACGGGCAATTCTCATTTGGCAGACTATTCGATACTTGATGTTGACATTGTTTTAAATCTGCTATGAAAAGTTTGATTTATAAAGCTCATCGTGCTTTAAGCCTTCAGAGAGGCTTTCATGTTCATCAGCGTGTTTGATTTATGGACCTGAAGGTA